>NC_049210.1:36739709-37340959 GCF_013347855.1 Anguilla anguilla | reverse complement strand
ACTGAATGAAAAGGTTTAACTTATTTTAATGAACTGTGTGAAGGAGTTGGAGTTTTGGGAGACCAACCGCGACTGAACAGGGGGTTCTTTAAGCTATTAACCAGAGGTAAAATAGCCACAAAGTCTCAAGAGACAAGGGAAAGGAAAACAATACTCCTTAGGGGGAGTATCCCAAAGAAAAGCTCTACACAACCCACGTACTGGGTAAAAAAGAACTAAAGCTTAAGGAGTATGAAAATAAAACAAAACTGCCGGAGCAGAAAACGGGGCAACTCAAAGAAAACAGACCTCGAACCGAGGCTGAAAAAGTAAAACCCTAAAGAAAGAATACGGAGCTTAGATTGTGGCACTAACTTGTTGCCAACAATCTAAAAAAAGCTAAATACTGTTGTGCTAATTTTATAGCCACAACAATCCAATATCGCAGCTCTTTTTACCTTTACCTTTACCTTTACCTTTACCTTTACCTTTACCTTTACCTTTACCTTTACCTTTACCTTTACCTTTACCTTTACCTTTACCTTTACCTTTACCTTTACCTTTACCTTTACCTTTACCTTTACCTTTACCTTTACCTTTACCTTTACCTCGCTTGACAGAATACCGGCTCTCGTGCAACATAAGTGACACTGAAGCAAAGCTTATCGGCTTGCTCAGGGTTTAAATAGAACACCAACAGGTGCAAATTGTAAAAGGAAATTTGCACGTATATAATTCAATCAACTCAATGGCCGTAATAACTGAAGAAAAGGTGCATAAAAAAACCAATGGCCGTAATAACTGAAGAAAAGGCGCAGAGAGAAAAAGAAATGGTGGCATCAGCCAAAACCATGACAGAACTGCCTATATACAAATAAAACGATTTTCAATAGGTGCAAGGTGGTTTATCTGTTACATTACACCATTAAGTGCCATACAGTTACACCAAATAACAGAGAAAAGGAAGATAATACAATGAGAAAATGACTTCACTGAAGAGTGAAAAATAAATAAATGGAGAAAAAACAACCTGATTCTTTAACAGTAATTCTTACGAATAGTAATCTCCTTCCACACATGTGATATTAAAGCTGTTAAAAAGCTATAAGCTCCGCCTCCATCACGTATGCAGTCATTACAGACAGCTACTACAGCTTGTACAGTATGTAGATAAACCAATAAACCAACAATAATGCAGTAGTTTCAAATGATAGTTTCCTACTGATTTATGTATTTATTATCATATTCCAATCCACATAATGTAGCCGTCACACATCAATGAAAATAACAGATTTAATCTTTTTTCTTCACGACAGTATTTTTTTGATTTTTCTTTATTATTATTTTTGCCAAACAGGCTTAAAATGTAAGCTTAAATCTAATTCTGCAGATTTTTATTTTTTTTAAATCTGGTATTACGCAAAGTCTTGCATTTAAATCTTTGGAATTATTTTGATCCAATTTAATTCGGTCAAGGAATGTTGGATAAGGGGGGGGGGTCTGGGTAGGGGAGAAGCGTTTGTTTGCAACCTCAGTGTTGATAGCATTCATCACATTTCGGAAGATCAATCATCAGCATCCAAACAATGCTCTTCAGCGTGACAGACTGAGCCCTGCATAAGGTTTCCATCCCGGTGATTATTTATGCTTGTCCTTTCTAAGAGGGGCAGTGTTGATAGGAAGTTACCGGTGCCAAAGAAACAAAAGAAGTCAAATGGCTAAAAAATGATAATGGCTCTATCATAATGTGTCATTTTTCACCCTCTGTGCATCAAGCTGTTTTGATTAATAGAAAGAATGGAGTTAATGTTCTCGGGAGCTCACCGTGCATGGGAATGATGGAGAAGATCCTCTCTCCTGTCGGTGGAAATGGGAGGTTCTAGACATTAATATGTCAGCGACTTGTGAGGGTTTGTGTCACTGAGCTGTGCTCTCTGAGTCTGACCTCATCCTAGGCAAAGAGACCAGAGACAGTCATTCATCAGCCCTAAGCCATGGCCATGACCCCAATCATTAGCATACATAAACATTACCTTCAGATTATAACACCTGACATATGGTTATAAAGCAAATAATAATAAGCATTATGACACTGGTGGCATAACGTTATATGTTACATGAACAATAAAAAAAATATTTATTACAAGACACCTGTACTGCTTACAGTATATCACCCTTATTAACGTGTCATGAATGCTACATAACACTCACTTCAAGTAAATATTACAAAATTCACGTGACAAAGCATGCCCAGAATCAGTTAAACTACAATGTGAATGTGACTACAAAGGCTTCCCAGTTTCTGCGAAATCACTTAGGAACATTATTGGCCTCAGTCCTTATCAGAGGCTGTGTGGATGAAGAGGGGGTCTATGATAACGGAAATCTGTAGGGGGAAAAGTGCCAAAAAAAATGGTCTGATGTTAAAGACAGGAACTGTGAGAATATGACACTTCACATTACCACTCAAGGCACTAAACTACCTAACTAAACAAGGTCTATGTAAATAACTTGTCTGGTCGGGGAGCCTAATTAAGTTGAAATATGCTAAGGTCTCCATAATTAAGATCGCAGCAATTTGCTTGACTGGTGTTTTTTTCTTTCTTTCTTCTTAGCCATGTGACACACCATACCAAAATACATTAGTATTCTTTTTTGTTTGCCTGCAACTATACTGATTTTTATAATTAACATGCATGGTTCTCAAATCAGGCAGCATTTCTCTCCAAATAGACTTCTTCAATGCCTTGAAGCTACGGCTATGAAAATGTGGAAGGACAAGACTTTTTCTTGGTGTACGTGGGCTGACAAAAAATACTGCAATTTTATGTAAAACAGAAGAAAGCCTGTATTCACAAAATCAACATTATTATCATATAAAAAAACAGTGCTTGAAAAGACAACGAATCAGGACTGAGCAGAGAAACAGATTAGACCTATTTGTGTTCTCAAAAAGGCCTTTGTGTATTTGTATAATGTTTTCACTGAAAAATAATTCTGTATATCATAATGCATATCTATTGTAGCCCTCTCTAAAGGGGAGTCTTATTTTTGCAGACTAGTTAAGCAACTGCCAGTATCCATCTTCACAGACAAAGAGCACCCATTTTTTCTTCCGCTGTTTTTCGAGATAGAAGCACGGTTGTCTGCTTGGGTGTACATGTTATATAGTAAACGCAACAAGAATTGAACATGCTGGCCTTGTAAAGTCTGAACAATGTTTTCAGTTCATAGATCGACAAGGATGTCACACAATATTTCACACGTCTCTTTTTTTAGGAATTACATTCAAATTATGCCACTTGGAATATTCTGTCTGGATTCGACAACTAAATCAAGACACCGAAAATAAGCTTTGGTTCTCGTTGGTGATGAGCTGTCATCCGTACTCCTCAGAAACAATTCCGGTCTGCGAAATCCAATAAACCTTCCCAACCGAAGTGTTCTTTTTTTTCCCTTTTTTTCTTCTTTTTTTTTGTCTGAACAGAATTAATGAACACATTCGAGAAGAGTGGAGCAATCAGCCATGTACAGCCCACGCACGATCCGCTGAACTTAAACACAGTTTATCCATCTGCTGAAGTGTGACCGTGTCCAAAGAACCATGTTGCGGAGTGTCCTAACAAGGCGAGAGCTGAAACGTGTGAACCCAAAACCTGTTTATGGGAGTGTTGATGGAGGCTTGAAAACATACCACATGTGTCACTTGGAGATCGAACAAGAGACACTCAGATGGCTTCGGCGCAAAGTTGAAAGACAGACCCCCTCGTCGGCTGGAACCCGTGCTTCTGTTCCGTAAAGCGGTTCTGAAGTCTTTATTTCCTGACAACTTAATGCAAGATGCCAAGCATAGACAGACAAGTTTTTAAAAAAAAATAGCTCCATGGGATTCGCCTGTGCATAATCTGTCATTTGCATTAGTCTAAAAGGCTATTTGGTGCCCGTGTGAACTGGATTGTCACTTAAAATGGTTTTTCTTCCGCATTGTGACTGTATCTCAGATGGTTCACGTTTTGATGCCATCTCTCAGCTCGTGAGAGCTTGACTGAAGCCGTACACGGTGGGCAGTGTGTTGGGAATCCGAGCCCGGCAAACCAATGTGATTAAATGAAGGCTACAGTACACACATTGTTTAAATCTTGCATAGTCAATCAGTTGAATCATTTATAAAAACCCACGTTCAGTCCTCTGAGGGAATCTTTCATCTACTTTCCTTTACAAAAATAACCAGGTCTCTGGAAGCATGCTGGCCCAGCATTCTGGGGATAAATGCCAATTGTAACAGAAATTAATTTTGTTTCCCAAACCTTTGAGAAATTTTATTTAGAGGCATTACAGTATTGTCAAAACTTCATAACCAATGCTATTCGGATACCTTAGCTTCTGTCCATGCTGTTTTCTGCACCTCTTCTCCTCGACCCAAATTTAGCTGGCTCCCCCTCATGGTCTGTTTTTCCGAAGTTTGTTCACCTCAGTGGTCCCGACTCCATCAGATGTTTCCCTTAGGGGTCCTGCACCTAATCCAACCACCTTTGGGTATAGATCCCAACCCCACCCGACACACATCCACCCACAGGTTCCAGGCCAAAGAGGACTTTCCATACTCTGTGGCCAATATCCTAACTGTCGTACAGACCCTTTTTATGTGCGTGCTGGGTATTCATGTTTCTTTTTCCTAGTGAAACGTGAATACCCAGCCCTATGGAAAAATGTAACCCTTGTGCAATTGCTTGTTTAATGGTACATGAAATGGCCGGTGAACTACCTTGTTTTCGATGTATATCTCGTAGTGAGAATGTACTTATTGTTTACCGAATGGTCGGGTTTAATTTTATAGGCAAGAGTTAACTTAAGCGTATCCCACCCCAACCCCCACAACTCCCCCACCGCCACCCAAAAAAAGAAAAATAGCGGAGTGACCGAAACTCTCCCAGAAACCCTGTAATTGTTGCTTATTCTCAGTGCTGAACGAAACAATGCAGTTTAACTAATGCAAGTGCAATATGTGCGATGCCTTTTTTGTCACAGTGATTTACAATATGTCTAATGAGCTTGCAGGATGAAGAGGTTTGTTGTCTACCATAACCAGATGGATGTAGGCAGTGATTAGGAGCAATTAACTCTCCCCCAGAACTAAATAACTTTCTGTCATTAATGTACATATTTTACACCTCATTAGAGGCATGGTGATTGAAGGTAAAAAAAAAAAGTAAGCCATTTGAATTGCACATGCTAAATGTGCTTTGGGAGAGAGAAAAAAAACAGGGGAGAAGCAGAAACGAAGTGAGAAAGGGGAAAGAAAATTCCAGCAAGCGGTTTAAATAATTTTAGGCCACATCTGTGTGCGGCGAATTAGCTTCAGGAAGCGACACATGATTTCTCCTAATTAACTGTAAGGTTTTTTATTTTTTTCGTTGTTGTTTTTTTTTTCTTTTTTTGTAATGTAAATGGCTCTCGCAATCAGATCCCTTCACCGAAATGTGCAGCGCGGGGTGAAACGGGCAAGATGTTAACTAATTTTATTTTTAATCTTCTCTTTGCCGCCGAGCGTGTCATTCAGGCTTTGCGTCTTCTGAAATTTCCTCGCCTCTTTCAGGGAAACATATTGGGGCAGCATTCGCCAGCTGTCGGCTTCCTGTGCCTTCTGCTGCCATTATCCGGAGGCACCTCCCCACCTTATGGCTGACCAGCCTGTGAGGAGGGCCAATCCAAAATCAAAGGTGTCTTTTCGGTTTGGGGGGTGGGGGTGGGGGTGGGGTATGGGGGGGGGGGGGGGGGGGGGGGGTCCATCATAACCAAGCACGCCTCTCCTCACATTGGCCCCTGTTACAGCACTCCGCAACCCCCACCCACACTATTACATGTATCCAACATGGAGTTGGACCTTTAGAATCTCAGTGCCACTGCCCCCCCCCCCCCTTTATGCCCTAACCAATAATTCCTCTTCCTCACCTTGCATGTTAATGTATAACATATTCTAATAACATAGGGTCTTATTTATTGAGGCCTTTATCATGTGCAAAACCTTTTAACGCCAGCAGAACTAATAACACGACCAATGAATGGTGCAAAACAAATGCAATGACCAATCATTGGTCATGTTATTCGTTTTGTGTGAAGGTTTTGCAGCTACTAACAGTTTTAGTAAATCAGGCCCATTGTCATTGTGTTGCTTATCATTTTGGAGCAGACCCACTGCCTGGTGTCAAGTGGTCTTAAGCTGATGGAACAATAGAGATATTGGAGGCCTTTGTTTTACAAAAAAAAAAGCAAGAGGAACAACTGTAATGGTTAGCTTAACATTCTCACGCAGGCCTTGTAACCCATGTTGTAAATGGGAGTGAAGCTCTCCCCGTTGGATGCTTGAAAATTCTGGAGGCTACGGGTGTGGGAGAAGGGGGGGGGGGTGATGTGTGTGAAATAATAAACTGCAAACCTCTCCGTAGCCTGGCTCTTTCTGATGCTGAATTATGCAAGGCTCGACTGCAGCTTTTATTGGGAATGGGGAGCCGCGGTACATATGGACGTCATATGGCACTCCAGGACCACGGGGAGAAAGAGAGAGGCGTGTCCCTTTCATTTCATAGACTCTCCAAAGATTTGGATAAAAAAGGGAGTATGCACGCCATAGCTCCTATGGAGGACTGCGTTTCATGAAATATTAGAACTAGAGGACCCATTACAACCCCAGGAATAACTTATTTAAATACTGGTACTGTAATAGGAGCAGAGTAACGTCAGTTGTCAAATGAAATTGCATTCTGTGTACTTGTGCTGCATGTTCAGTGTAAGGTGCTAAGTATTTGCTTACTATAGAGAAATACAAATATTTCAATGTCCATGGTAATTTGAAGGAACAGTACAGTAAATTGCTGTATATACAGTATAAAATTACAATATCCACTATATGGTGTCATAGCCTATGTTCAATCTTTAAATTTGCAACAGACAACATGATAAATACAAAAGCCTACTGTGTAGTCATTAACACTACATAACCCACCTGACTCATTTTAACATAAATATTGTAATGATTTTATAATATTTATCCTAGAACGAGGTTGTCTTCTGAGTGTGGTTCGCAGCACATCATACTTTTATTTTTAGTCAAAATATCATTTGTCACATTAATTTTGAGAACCATTATGAATGGTTATGCCATATATTATGCCATGTATTATTGTGCTCACTAACATTGTAATTGCTTTATATAGTCTTTGTAATAATGAGCAGAGTACAGGTACTACAAGTTCTACTCTATAAATTAGCATCATCATTTTCCTGGCACTTAAAAAATTCATCATAAAGGGGATGAGATGAACAGCCTAATTTGTTCATTTATAGACCCTGACCCTCTGTTCAATTCCACTGTTTGGTCCCTCATTATATCAAGAGTTTGAGAGATATTACCCACAATGCCAAATGTTTTGTCAGCAAAGTTATCTTTGATTAGTTTGTGGATTGCTTGTTTAGGTTTATTCATGATCGTGGATGGTTATACGGACGCCTCTGCAGAGCATTTGAACTGCTGAGTGTGACGGCAAGCTGAAAATCCATATTAGCTACTCACACATTGACCAATCTGAAGACGTCACCACGCCAAAGACGCCGTGCGACCCCCAGCAGGCCTCCCCGTCCTTCATTCGGGCCTTCTCTGTGTCGTTCGGCCCTCCTGGACGAAGAACGAAGTCTCAGACCCCTCGCTAATGGGAGGCGAAGCTATCAAAAGGATTACCGCGACGGCGGTGGTCGGCACAGGAGGGCCACGACACGGGGGCTCTCGCTCCCTCGATGCAAATTCGGCAGGATGTGCGGAGCACGCCTGCCACATCCTTATTACGGCATTCGTTAGCCCTATTTTGCCGCTGTCAGGGTCGATATCTATTATTCGGGTTGGAGACGGGCTCATACAAAGGCACCCAGAGAGCTACCGAGGCTCCATTTTCTTCTAAAGACGCACCGCGGCAGAGAAAGTGGCAAGAAAAATTTAAACGCGATTGGCCATGAGGTTGGGGGCGGCTTTTACTAGCCGTTCCATATAGCGCTTCCCGTTTAACGTCGAGTGCTTTTTTATTGTTGTTGTTTTTTTTTTGTGTGTTCATCTATATAAGCTGGGAGCCGGGAAGGCTTCCAAATGCAGCATCTGTAACATCTGGCCTCAAATATGCATGGCAAGAAAGTGAAACGATGGAACTTATGTATGGTTTTTTTCTCATTTATCTCTCGGTTATTATACAAGGGGTCAATTCTCAAAGTCACAATCTTTGCATGTGGACTGTTATTATTGCCATTTATTTATAAGTGTTCAATCTGTTTCTGTTTCTCTCTGTCTCTCTCTGCCTCTCTCTCTATCCCAGCGTGCATTGGGCGAGACGCAGGAATACACCTTGCACAGGCCGCCAATCTATCGCAGGGCACACACATCATTCTGTATATGTATATATATATATATATATATATATATATATAAGCAAATGCTATGAAATACACAGTATCATATACGGTTAGTCATCTAACAGGACAGAAAATACAGAAAGTGTCAAATACACACATAAACACATATTCAGTGATGTCATTTAGCATAATGAATTTCATCCTGTATTGGAAATGAAGGGCTGCAATGTATGTACAGGAAACTTATTGTCAACTGTATTTGTATGGCATATGCATAGCAACATAACTACAGCTTTTAAAAATATTACTTTGGGAGACCTATGTTCAGAAAAAATGAGAAAGTTAGAAATTTTAGCCTCAATATTTACATTTTTTGTGTGAATCTATGACTAAACTATTATCTTTATCATCGTCTTTTTAAAGATAAGCCAAGTGTGTGGTGTGACTGTGTCTGTGTCCGTGTTCTTGCGTGCGTGTGTGTGTACGCATATGTGTGTGTGTGCATGCGTATCCGTGTCCATACATGTGTGTGCTCGTGTGTGTGTGTGCATGGGTGTGTGTGTCTGTGTGTGTTTGCGTGCATGTGTGTGTTTGTGGAGCGAGGGGTGGTTGATGTGGGTTGGGATCCTCTGTAATGCTGCTAATTCAGTCTAAGGCAACATGCTCATTAGTTCTAATAAATCCTGTGACTGAGGACTGTTCCAGCGGAGTCTGACCTTTGCTTGTGCAATGCCCATAAAGTCTCCTGCTAGGATTTTCACCATTTGATGCCTCGTTTAATTGGGAATTATTTTAGGTTTTTTTTCCATTCTTTTGTCTTTTGTCGTTTGTGGTATTCAGCACGGAGCTAATGGCAAATGTCACAGCGAACTGCGAGCTGCGTTAGCTCGGAGAGCGCTTAATTTTTATGACGACGTACGGCTAACTAGGCCGGCGTTGACATTTCCTCATTAATGGCTCCGTTTGAAATCGAGCAACAGTTGCGGGCATAATGCGAAAAACAGTATTATTTAGACCTCGGTGGCCTCGATCATTAGCCTGTGCCCCGGACATCTTAAATACAACTAATGAACGAGGGCGATTCGGTGGAAAATTATCCGAGAAAGATTAGACGACGGCATGACTATCGTATCTAATTACACTTGTACACCTCAAACAGCATGGCATTCGGCTGAAAGGTCAAGAGAAATCCCTGGACTTAATCTGCGGAACCTGTGTCTCCGTAGCCTCTGCCTAGCTATCGCTGAATGACACCCAGGCACTTTTTCAACGAGGAAACTGAGATAGAAGAAGAAATTAGGGCATGCTTTACTTCACATACACCCCTGGATGTTCTGAACATGAGCTCTATCAATGCTATCTGTAACTATTACCATTTATCACTTAATAATAATAATAATAATAATAATAATAATAATGCCGCAAAATCAAGTTACAGTGGGTTGACATGTGGTTATGGTAGTTTCACATAACTAATGGGATAGAGGACACAACATTTCCTGTCAAGTTCTACATTTCTCAGTTCTACACTTCCATGCTTTTGCATAATGAGTGTAAAATCAACCAATAGAAAAGGACATTCGTATTGTGGCCATTCGAGTAGAACATATATTTCAGACTGACTGACCAAACCTTTATGCATCAGCGCATTCTGCAAAGTGGTCTTTAAAAAAAGCATGTTTTATGTGTTGCTTATGAAGATAAATCTACATGAAAGACAGTTGAGTGATCAATGGCGCACAGTGGTAGTAGGAATAGCAGTGCTTGTTGAAGTATTTATAGATTTATTTACTTGTCCTCAAAGCAGATCCTACTTACAGTATAGCGGAGGTGCTTTGTCGGAGATCCTGATTGCTGATTGGACGCTGGGCTTTGAGGGCAACGTGGCCTTTCACAGGTGCGCTGCTCGCCACGGGGGCAGCAGGCGAACAGGGTGTGCGTGACGACCCTGCCAAGTCCCTCCCACCAAACCTCAGTGGAACCCAGCCAATGGAGTCCACCCCCCTGGCAGCCAGCATCCTCCATCCCTCCCTCTCTCCCTCCCTCCCTCACGCCCTGAGAGCAGTCCGTGGCATGACCTGGATTCGAGCCCCCTCGCGCTAGCGCGCGGCTGCCCACTCGCTGAACCGTACGCGCTAGGCTACCGCGCGTACCCCTTATCAGCCCCGCGAAACGCAATAATCGCCGACGATTCTCGTCACCGCGTTAAATTGCCGTGTAGCCTGAGCCTGCTTCGGCGTCGCCCGATTTACGGGCCGTGTTGACTCTCCCCTGCGAACACACGCGAGGGGCGTAGCGTGCGGGCGAACGCGAGCATCCGTAAGCGCGGCCTTGCGATGCGTTCTGTCTGACTTCACGCGGCATTACTTTGTTATCTGCTTAATCTCCCCGAACCATTCGCGCTTCTGCGAGCTGCGTTTCTAAAGTGTCACTGATGTGTGTGTGTGTGTGTGTGTGTGTGTTTGTGTGCGTGTGTGTGTTCTCTTTATAGCAGTTAAGGCTTTTACACAGTCTACTGAGCTCCACGGAGAGCGCTCCATTTTCAAAATGTTATATCCACCCATCATCTGATAAAAACATAGTCTGTCAGAAAACTGATTATATTTTTGTTGTTAATGTGCATTGTGGGGGGAAAAAAAAACCCCAGAATGGCAGCCAACGAGATTGAGGGGATAAGGGAGAAATAACACAAGGAGCTTTGATTAAAGTGAGATGTATGCACCATTACGAATCGGAAAATATAAATCAGCAGTCAATACAGCGGAGTGGATCTCCTGCAGGAAAAAAATAAACAGGGCCATTACATTTTACGGAGATTCATCCATTATATCGCTCAAATTTCTCATTTATTCCAGACTTCTTTTTTTGTTGTGTGTGCGTGTGTGTCGTTTTAGGACCGAAAGGTTCATCCAAGTGACTTTCCGCTACTTGACTTCGCTAAACGTGTTGCGTTTCATTCCTGACTCCTTCAGTAAATGTTGCAGTCTATAAATAACGAGAACTAGACACACACTGTCAGACCAGAGAGTTGTTTTCTGTCTTTTCAACTCGTCATACGTGCCATATCAAAGCAAATGTAAAAAAACACCAAACAATTATGACTCCAGTCCATGGCAATGACAGCTAGGTCTTCTGCCCTGATCCAGTAAACAAACAGCAAGAGACAATACGCAAAGTGATTAAAAAGAACACCAGAGAAATAGTGAGAACATTCTTGGCCCAGTGCGGATTCATTTTGAGGGTTAAATCCAGGGTGTTACCCTGTTGCTATAACCCTGGCAAGGGTACAGCTAGCAAGGTAATTTAGTTAAATCACTCCAGTAAAATCAAGCTGCGCAGAGCGGATTATGCAGTACGGAACGTACTGTACGAGCTGCGGAACTGTTAGCATTGTGAGTCACCCCGGATACAAGCATCTGCTAAGTGAAACGATAATGTGGTGTATCTCAGCGAGAAGCGTGGAGTTGAGGGGGTGGGGGAGGGGGGGGGGGGCGGGGTGCGGGAGAGGGGGCTGGGGGATGGCGAGAACGCGGCAGCACTACGCCGCTCCGCCCTGCGTATTTCACTGTCTCCCCGCGTCGAGAACAGCTGCGTCTGCCGTGGGGGCCGGGGGGGGAGGGGGGGGGGGGGGGGCGCGGGATCGCTGGCGTGCGTCTTCGGCTCGGGGGCTGACATCTCCAGAGGTGTTCAGTCTCTCGGGATCTCATAAGCCCACTGACAGGCCAGAGCCACGCGAACCCAGCCCCCGCCGACAGGGTGGGGGGGGGGGGGGGAGGTTTCATTTTCGACCAGCGATCCCTGCCGCTCCAGGTGCTGAAATCGCCCAGGTGTTTACAAGGGATCTGTCCCCGTGTCAATCATACCAATGCCCGCCCCCCTGGCGTTGCTCAGGTGCGAGAAAGGTGAGCCGTCCAGGTCTGAGGGGGGCTTGTTATGACAACATCGCGGTGTCGTCGGTCGCATCGCCCAAAACCAAACTTCGTGGCTGGTTTTCCTACCGCTGTGGCAAAGACTGACACGGGTTCGCGTCATAAAAAAAAAACTGAGACTTCGTCCGCATTACTTAATATCTGCAGAGGATAACGCCTTGTGAAGGGATTGTCGCTATTTCGTTACGTCCCAGATGTTCCAATCCATCCTGTTTCTTCCACAAAACATTATGTAATTAATGCAGAAATCACTGATTTTCCTAACTTATACCTACAAAACAATGGCACATAGGATGCTATCCAGTGAAATTCAGACCTTCTGGAGAATTCTAGCATGTTTATTATTTGTGAGATTTACATTTTTAGAAATATACCATACATTTGTTGCATAATGGTGTTATTGGGAGTCATATAGCAAGAGTAAAGGTGTAAGATTTAAACAACCTCAAGATTGCGCCTCTACAATGAGTCATTTGTGAGATGAGGGGTTAGTGAATTTTATGTGTAAAATTATGACATTTTATGTTTTGGAGCTTTAACACGTCTGATGGAAAATGAACAAAAATTAACTGTTAAAACCTGTTGTTTTTAATGGAAAATTTTATTTCTCAGCTATTTTTTTGACAGGAGCAGCTTTTGAACATTATTACTTTTTTCTATTTTTTCATGCCACAACTGATGTTAATAGGTCTTTATCATAGCCACTGTAAGTGAGAACTGAATAATTTAACAGCCTGATTAAATTACACAATTCTATAATGAAAGGATAAGCATAAATGAAGAAAAACATTTTATTTGTTAGCCTTGTGATAAAAAAGCAATACTCACTTAATAATTTGGGGCATTTGATATTCCATTTGTCACTCACAGAAAATGCCATTTATGTTCTGGATGCAAACCTGTTAAATACTGTTCAGATTTTTAATTATTGAACCTGAAAAAAAACTCCTCACATTATTTTCTCCACAGTGCTTTCCAGATCATTTACTTAGCCTGAAGAAATCATCTATTCACCAGTAATGACCTTGTGCATATTAATTCATAACGTAGCTGACCTATTTCTCCCTTTATAGCTGGACAGCTGTATCAGATATGACTGCGTTTATGGCAGGCTTCTCTGGGTGGGAGACAATAGCAAACTTCTCAACCAAAGGCATTCAAAGATGCTCGCTATAATAACCTATTTACAGATAATTGCACAGACAATGGAATGGTCGTTCAATCTTCCATCCACCAAACTACAGTCAACAGTGATTAGTCAGACCACCCAGTGTATGGCCTTTTCCAAGTGCAGTACCAGCTGTATTACCTTTTGAGATGAGGTAATCGTGAGGCATTCTTGGGTGTGAACCAATCATATCTGAAAGAATGCAATGATAATGCATAAGATAATGAATAGGCTGAATTTGACTGGAACATTTTTAATTACTTTGAAGTCCCACCAATAATGAAGGAGGGTAGAGGAGATTTTTATTAGGCAAGTGCTGATGTTCATCTGTGCGTCTCACAAGATGTGATGTCTTGTAAGATAGCAATGATCAGAGGTGACACAGAAATTTGGGATCAGGCAATCTATTAAAGTTCAATTAAATGGTATGCAAATGGTTTAATGCGGGGCAACCCACCCCTGTTTCAGAAGACCTACCGTCCTGTAGGTTTTCATTTCAACCCTAATTGAGCACGCCTGAATCTAATAATTAGCAGCACGATGACATCTCTAGCTGTTGAATGAGGTGCAGTTTGTTAGGGTTGGAGCTCCAGGGACTGGGAAACTGAGAGGCCTTGGTTTAATGTCTTACGCTATAAACAATAGTCCTCTTTCTCCTGCGCTTTTCTGTTTATTCTTGTGTTCCCATATTATTATTTAACTTAATCTGCTTTTCCATGGCGACCTCCTCTCTGGTTTTTAGGTTGGCTTTGTGTTGTGGCTCATCGCTGCACCTGCCCATGGAACTATCACAGTGCAAGTGGAGGGAATCCACTCATTAAGACTCCATCTTGAATAAATCCGTTAGAAAAGCGGGATATTTCACAGCCGGCTCTGATTGTAACATGTTCTGCAAGGCTGGTAATGGCATAAGCGGTGACGCTTGCTAATTTGAGCCCTTATCGGGCGGACCAAATGCACAAACTGAAAAAAAAGCTTTGTGGGAGTCATCAAACTGTAAAAAAAAAACAACAGACCCCTTTTTTGTCCCCAGAAACCCATCCACACTCCCTCCCCTCACCCCCTCTCTCTCTCCCTCAGTCTCTCTCTCTCACACTCTCTCTCTTTCTCTCTGTCTCTCCCCTTCTCTCTCTTTCTCCCTCCCTCTCTCTCTCTCTCTCTCTCTCTCTCACTCTCTCTCTCTCTCTCTCTCCCTCTCTCTCTCGCCCTCTCTTTCTTTCTCCCTCTCTCTCTCTCTCCCTCACTCTCCCTCTGTTTTTTGGAGAGGTGCATTTGGAGGTGCATTCTGAGGAACAGCTGGGCTCCATCACTTCTCATCGCGGGCCTGGGAGAGACATCGCTGACAGAGTGATGCACAGAGCCTGTCCCGGCTAATGACTGCGCCATTCTCCATCATTATCCCCATCATTAGGAAATTAGGGGGACAGAAGGTATTTACTGTAAACCTGCCACCACCCAAGGAGAGATAAATAGAAGCTGATGGATGTGATCGCTCGACGCTGCCTGTCTGTTAACCTCCTGATTCCCAGCTCCAGCATATGCAAGCTTAACAATCATTAATATTCTGTAATTGGTCCGAATTTCAACAGTAAATACACCTGAGGTGGCCCCGCAGAATGACAAACACCGACTCTGAGTCAGGAACAGCGCGAGCGCAGAGTCTAAGGTGATGCTATATTTTTTTACGTTTCGGTTTTCTTTTTTTTACTTTTAGGGAAGGACAAAGGCCTCATAAGGGTGAAGTTCAATCAAGGACAAAGACAGCCGGGGCGCAAACAGGCCTCGTCAATTTCGGTTGGGGTGCCTGTTTCGCTGCAGTCGTGTCCTCAGCATCTTCTTCACCTTTGTGTTTGTCTGCCTGTGACCTCACAAAGGGAGATCGCTGAGGGCAAGGAGACTCCTCGGCGAATGGTGGGCCACCACCAGCGGTTATGGGCAATCAAATCCAACCGTGACTGACATGTGACCTTGCCATCCAGTGCCGGAGCTAGCTCTGGTGCTTTGACACAATGGCCTCTGTTCCAGATGAGGAAATGAAATGCGATAGGACAAATACCCCAAATTATGACACAGAATTCAGTATTTTTCCTGCAAAATATAAATAGCAATTACTGATTTTTTTAGATCTTGCTCTTGAAGAACAATTACTGCAATTTATTTGAATTACTTGTACATATAACTCTGAATTTATAGTTATTCCACAGTGTGGCTTGAGGGGGTGGGGTAACAAATTAAGCTCTTTTTATAATATTTGATAATTTAAGAAATGGACAAATGTTCTTTAATTTGATGAAAAATACAAATTCACTGCTCACGTTTAAGAAAAGATTGCACTTTTCTGGACTGGATCTGGGCCACACTGAAAGCCACAGTGTGCGGTATTAAAATTGCACGTTTAACTTTGTCTGTTACCATTTTGTGGAGACTCAGAAGAGTTAATACATCTTTAATAGCAGGCGATTAATCATCAAATTCATTTGATGTTGCAAAAAAAAATAAAAATCATCATCACAATTATTATTTTAGGCCCCATCTGCATAAGGGCAGATGGAGACTGAATGATATCCATCACATGATCACTGTCTGGCCAGAGTCTGAATGCAGAGATGACAAAAATGGCCTCTCTCTTCCTCTCCCTGACAGAAACTCATTGGCTTCTGCAGCCTGGCAGGGGGAGGGGGTGGGGGGGTGGGGGGGAGGATTTCTCAGACACAGCTGATCAAATTAGATAACAGAAGTATAATTTTATAATGATAAACAAAAACACTGATGTGCATTTGATGCAGCAATTACTGGCCTAATGATGATAATCTAAGTTTTAATTCTGATCCCACTAGTGACTGGCAGAGTCTATCAATTACTGCATTAAAACAGGCACCAGCTGCAGCCGCGGCCGCCCAAATTGCTGTCTAAACTGCTGTCGTCTCCCTCCCTTTCGCGCTGGCGTAATTGCTCTTTGAGCGGTTCATCATAATCACTCCGGTCCTCCCAAAACAAGAATTATTTCCCTTTCGGAGAAGGAATCCGCGCTCGCCCCCGTCCCTCCCATCAAAGCGCCGCGGCGGTAGGGGTCAGACGGAGGCCTAGCAGAGGAGAACCGGTTTCTGCTCGCGCTGCAGTCGCGGGACCTTGTCCGAGCGCTCGCGACGCCTCCGTGAGCACGGAGCAGTGACGCCGCGAGGCTGTGACATCGCCGTGACATCACAGCGCTGATGCGACGCGTTGTTCCTGGAAAAATAAAGCAATACAATAACTGTACGGAGAAGGAGTGCATTGGCATTGCATGACCCTTCATTTGCTTACGAGTCCTTTCTAAATCACTAATGTCATGCTTATAAAGGTGATATATGTGTTATAGGAGCCCTATGAGCCTTATATAATGCTGAGCCTCGTTCTCTATGTGATGACCTTGCACTCCCTCCCTGTTTTTGGCAAGGCCTCCTTCTCTGCCACGCAGAAGGATGAAGTCATCCAGAGAGAGACCCCAGGGTCGCAGAGAAACCAAGCAGCTCCCCTCGCACTTTGCTTTAAATCTTCGCCATTAGCCCGAACAGGCAAACGTCAGAGCGAAACGGCGAGTGGACACAAATGGCGGTAACACCCCTCTGGAGCACAGAGTTCTTCGGCGGAAGAGAACGCACGAGATTCGTTTTCGCGACGCGAGCCAAGCGCTGAGGTGGTGCGGACCGCCAATCTCCATCCAGCCGTATCACCGATCCGAGTGTAAAGCCTCTGCTCCCGGTTCGAGCGGCGAGCCATTGACCTGGTGTAGCAGGGTTGCCGAGTAACAGCTTTCCCCAGCCCCACACGGCTATGGGGCATTTCTTTTTTTCTCTCCCCCCCCCGCTCGAGAGCGGCGGACCGGAAAGCTCCGATAAATTCACGTGCGTCCAAAAGTTTCCAGAAGAGCAGATGAAGAAAGTCAGAGACTGGATCAGCTGGCCTGGAATCTCTGGCGCGTGCCAAGCCGTCTGATTGGCTGCGGGGCAGTCTCCGGTGCGTGCCAAGCCGTCCGATTGGCTGCGGGGCTGGAGAGCCATCTTGCCTCCCTGGCAGGCAAGAGGCTTGAACAGTTTGGCTCGAGAAAAAAAAAAAAAATTTAAAAAGGGACAAAAAATGTGTGGGGGCTGGGTGTGTATGTGGGGTGGGGGTTGGGGAGGCATGGGTTTCTAAGCTACAGCGAAGAGAGAGAGTGGAGAGAGCGTCCGTATGTGTGTGCGCGCGTGTGCGAACTTGTGTGCATGTGCAGCGTAGTGAGAAAAATTTGCTCTGCCCTCACAAGCTGCCACTGAGCCTGACGCTGATCCACACTGCTCTCCAGTGTCTGTTTTCCAGCCTGACAATGCTAGGCTATCATTCTGAAAGACCAGTGAGAGTACTACGCGCTGACAATGCTAGGCCGGCATACTGAACGACTCGCGAGAGTACTACAGACTGACAATGCTAGGCCATCATACTGAAAGGCCAGCGAAAGTACTACTGAAAGATGAGGGTACTACTCTTCTTTACTCTTCTTTTCAGTGATAAAGCGTCTGGGATGTGGAATGAAAAGCATGCCTTCACTTATCGTACATGCTTCCTCTTCAAAACACTCAATATTAAAAACTAGAAGACCACAAACATTAACATGTGTTCCTGTATATAGCACATATTCAATCTTTTGTCGTAGTGAGCTGAGTGTGTTTGGGTCAGAGTCTCAGATGGTCAAACGATGCCTGAGGAGGAGACAGGCTTTCTGAGAGCAGCAGCCTGCCAGGAAGAGCTGGCAGAGAGAGGTGACACCGTTTGCGTGAAATGTTGGTTCAAGGTTCTTTCTGTTACTGCTGACTTTGTGCTTTATGTATCCTGACCTCTGAGGCTTGTTCTTTAAAAAATAAATAAATAAATGTAAAAAAAACCTTGGCCTCCTGTTTCCTGCACCATAATTAGATGTTTGTGTTCTCTCATTGACGTTCGTGAATTTGAAGACGCACAATATTCCGTAGGTAACATATGCAGTCCAACTTTCTGTTTTTGGGGCGCTCCTATCGAAACATGGAAACGTGCGACTTATCGGGCTGGCTGACAGCGTGCCCCGTCCTCTTTATGGAGGACACATTTTGGTGAGGTGGTAAGGATGACTCGCTCTCTCTACATTAAAAAATGACACTTTCTGAGACGCTCGGGAAACGAGGAGAATGCTCTTCACACTTCTGTGATCGGGTGCTCTGGCGGCCCAGCGGTGAGGCACGTTTGAGAGAACCTTCGGTGACCAGTGCGGTGTTTTCCCCGTCTCCCCCTCCGCACCGTACCGGGATTTGGTCTGAGATCCTCTTATTTCCCTCCACCCCCTCCGCTCAGTGCGGGGCGATGGGGATGATGTCATCTGCGGCGGGGGGGTGCACTGAAGTGACTCCCCTGGCCTTCTGGTGACATCTTCTGGAGTGGGGTGCACCTCCAGCCGCGACAGGTCCCCCTCACATCTGCTGGCCCCGCCTGGTGGTTCAGAGTGTTCGACTCCATCTGCGGGGAGCCTATCATCGTCACCCTCTCTCTTCTGTTTATCTCCTCTGTCTAAGGCCACGCGCATTTCTAAAGGCTGTAAAAGGATAACGGTGTGTCATCTAACACCAGTTATTGTAAACTCACTGAAAGAAAATGTCTGTGAATTTTATGGTAAAAGATCATAAAATAGCGAAGGTACAAAAATGCAAACAGCTGAAATGTAAATAATTGTATTATTTACAGTAAAACACTGTAATAGCCTACATTTAAAATGGGTTATATATACATCTACTGCTACTGTATGTTTAATATAGTGTTACTTTTATTCATATAGTAAAATCCGGGCTACCCTGTTGCCAGCTCAAGTGAGTTAAAGGGCCTTAGAGATTATAAAGTTCAAGCAGTTAAACCAAAGTATTTAAAAGGGTAAAAATACTGAGGTACATTTCCTTTTTTCCTCACACACAGACTACTCTTTCTGATTGGTCAAGATGAGAAAATGACCTGGCCAGTCAACAAAACAAAACACACATATATTTATATTTGCACATTTTTTAATAACAATAAATAACCAACTTCATCCTGTGTAACATGAATTGCTTTCTTCTTTCTTCTTTCAAAATGGCCTGATAACTCAAAGACATTGCGTCACCATTTTCTATGGGAGTCCATCCGACCTAGGTTAGGCGTCCATGTAATCTGTCATCTGTACTATCCTCTGGATGAGATCATTTCAGACCCTAAGTTTCGATCTTCCTTGAAACTCACACACGCGGGTAGACACGCCCCCCCCCCCCCCCCGGGGGTGACGACGCCGCGCTTCGCCGTCATGATCCGCCGCTCGTCGTGACATCGGACAGCCTCGCCGTGGCGACCTCTTCCCTCTGGAGATCTCTAAAAGGCCGGGGACTCTCCGAGCACACGTCGTGTGACGCCTCGTAGACATGCTCCTGAATTTTGAAAGTGGGCTGTCAAAACGATAGGCCACCCATAAGACACTGCTCAAACCGAGGATAATCCAAATAAATTATTTAAGACAACTTTTACTAGTAAAGCATAACCTCTATTCTACCATTAAGTAGTGTTATATTAAATGATATAACATTATTATTATTATTATTATTATTGTTATTATTATTATTATTATTATTATTATTATTAATCATTGTAGTAGTAATAGTAGTAGTTGTTATTGTTGCATTCACTAAAACAATAAAATTGTTTAATTATTTGTTTATTTGGCAGACCTGCTGATCTAGGTTCAAAATTATTTAAAAAATTCTGACATTGTACATGTATATGCATGCAAATAAAACATCTTAAAAATATTTTCAACAGTTACTTTATTCTTCAGTTTTAATGGTTGGATTTCATAAGCAAGACTATCAACATTTTGTGTTATTTGAGCCACATATTCCCACTTTGAAATAATGATCTTAACACACATTTTCCTTCAGTCTGACAGAATATGGCATTTATCTTTATCATAAGAATGACTGTTATTGTGTCAGACTCCTTGGAGAGTTGAGGGTGAGCTGTCTTTGGTCCAGCCTTGCCCCTAATTACTTAATTAGCTGAGTCGTTAATTCAGTTTGACCTTTTTCAAATTTTTCTCAACACTCAGAACTAAAGGTTCCAGTCCTGCAGAATACTCAAGAAAATATTTCACTGCTCCATATTTTAGGATACACATAGGTATAAATATTTACTACCAATTAACTTTTTAGACATAATAGTCTATGAGAGCAGACAGCACACGTATAGTCCTCCACCGATAATATATAATGCATATTCCTGTGATTGCAGTGATATGCCAGACTCACGTGACCCTTGTTTTCAATGTAGAATGTACAAAACTGAACAATGGTATTTTTTGTTATTGGGTCTCCTGTAGAATAAGGGAACCCAGCCATCTCCCTATTTCTGTGTGTCTTACAGAGGGAGGGGGGTCACACAGGAAAGGCCAGGGAAAGCTCCAATGCCCCCCCCCCCCCCAAAACCCAACCTTGCACACTGAGTAAGGACAGTCAGCACGTTTCCCCATTTCCGCTTCTACACGTCGCACCCCAGAGAACACAGTGGTATCACGAGCTGTTCCGACCCATCGTTTTGATAAGCCAGGATGTTAAATTGAACGAATCCATTAATGCTTCATTCCTCTGGCAAATTTAAATCCCTCCAGTAGCTGTTACAGTGTGAAATCTGAAACTCTTCCTCAGGTTCAAGTGGGGTTTGGTGAAAAAAAAAAAGAATTTAATTTGATCTGAGTACCTTTTTTTCATGTTCTCTTTTTATAAAAATACATTAGCACTGAACTGTTTTACTAAATCATTGAACAAGAAAAATAATAAAATTACAAGCGTTTTTTTTTTTTTTTTTTTTATCTTGATGCCTTGTGTAAATGGAAGCCAGGGAATTTTATAACTCCTCATGTTAACGTAATGGGAACATTTCGAAATCTTAACGTAAGTCAGAAAGTCATTTCTTCCTGGCATAGATAGAGCTGCTGGTAATCCCTTTCAAACTCCCAGCCAAGACGCGGTGGAATTGTTTTAAAAATTAATCAAGACATTTAGAAGCCAAGCCCGGATCTCAGTCAGGTGCGTCTTTCTGCAAATGTGCTGATTCTGATAGTACTACGTGAAGAAGGGTGACTTCAGTCATATATCAAGGTAATTGCTATATTAGGCTGCAAATTGGAGCTAAAATAACCAGATGCAAAAGAGATAGCCCTATCCCACTCGCGCGATGGTTATTTCGAGTTCAAGGAGAGTTCAAGCATAGACGAGGTAATCGCACCGGGTCAAGTGTGTGAAGACTGCTCGTGTTCTGGAGAAATTATCTCCACAAATATACGATTTCCGAGGGGGGTAATTGTCTTCGCACTTACGGCTATTCATACCTCATTTCATTTTCCACAAGTCTTTATTTTCCAGCCACTATTGCCAGGGTATTTCCATAACTAAAGCACTATCATAATATAGGCTACTTTACTTTTGTGCCCTATAGAGGACTTTTCTATCCTGAAAACTGCCATAAATACAATTTGAGAGGGAATGTGGAAGAGTTCATAACTTGTATGACCTCCATAAAGCTGTCTACCCATGTTCTCGTGACCTTTTAATATGTGACACTGTCCACACGGGGTTAAAACTAATAGGTAGTGTTTTTTCTGAAATTCTTGTTTTGGCATTCATTGGTAGGCTACCCTACTCATATGCACTGTATCCTTACTATAAGACAAGACAGTTCAATTCATTTTACGTATAATATCTGTTTAAAAATTGTTTTGAAAGCACGCCTGTTTCTAAACTCAACAGTCTCAAGCTCAGATATTGAGCTTTTGTACGCCAAGGAAATGTGAACTTCAGTAACATTCCCCTTTGTTTCCAAAGAACACCTGGCAACGAAGTGGGTTTTTGCGTGAAACAATATGATGCGATTTTCAGAATATATCATATTGAAACCAGATTTTTGTTTATTTGTCTTGGTGAGCAGACAATTTGCTGGCATCAAAAACAGCTTTATCTGCCTTTTCATATTTGTACATGGAATGTTAGAAAGCGAGCTGCCCGGATAACTAGCCAGCGAAAGAAACTTAGCATATCATTAGACTAGCCAGCTAGCTGGCAACGACATGAAAGAAAGAAGCTATATAAGGCTGTTAATGAACCATATTTCCAGAAATATATCAAGTATCACAAGCAAGCCAATCAAAAAAAACAAAAAAACAAATAGGTGTGATACGCTTTGCAGCCAAACACAAAGGTATCTAGCTTGCAGAGTAAGCAGGTGGGAACACAACCAATCAACCACATAACTTCAAAAACTACTCAATAAACCTCATTAAAAATAGGTGAATGGAATTCTCTCTGGAAATGACGTGCATTTTTTTCATTATATTTTGAACATAAGGCACTCTTTAAACTGAAGATTAAAAGAAGTGTTTGTTTTGCTGCCTCTGTGTCTGTCATTTAGCCTGCCTGAAACAGGGCCAGCAAGATCAAGGGAAGCAGATTGGCCAGGTGGAATGACTGGCATTTCCAGCTGACCACCCACACTGCTCATCCACTGATTGGTCAGTTTAGGGAGATATTTATTCCCAGCATTATGTATGGTCTGCATTCTTGGTTTGAGGCATTTTCTCAAACCAACCTGGGCTTGCTGCTGGGATTTTAGGTGATGGGGGACTCTGTTCAAGTCTGTTCCTGTTGTGCTGTCCCTCTGAGCAGGGGCGCCACCAGGGATTTTTGGCCCCATGAAATGATCTCACATTGGGCCCCACCACCTTAGAGAATCCTATACTCCAATATTTTTTTGCGGGCCCCCGTCAGTCAGGGCCCTTGGAATCATCCTAAATTCCCCCCACCACCCCGCCTCTGAATCTGTGTTAGGAACACTGAAGTTCAGGTCCAAAACCAGTAAATCACACATCCTTACAGCAGGATTAATAACAATAGCTAAATTAATTTAACAAAAGCTATATTTAATTAAAATGTATCTTAAAAAACATTGCATAAATGAAGGTATTTTTACCTCTTAGGTCCTTAAAGCTTTCATTTAAAGGCAGTTAGTTTCTGCGCCATTTCTTTTGTTAACAGTGATTTTAGTTATGTAGCTGTCGATGGGTACAAATCCGACAATGTAAAAATCAACTCAATTTCTTTTTGTTCCCCCTGTGGGACTGAAGTGTTATATCATTCCCCTTGAAATGAATAGCCTTTATTGTAAAACGCTAATTTGGCCTAAGCATTCCACTGTAGATTATGCTCTCTCTCTCTCTCTCTCTCTCATTCTCTCTCTCCCTCTCCCTCTCTCTCTCTCTCTCGCCCTCTCAAAAAAAAAACCTGGCACTGTGCCAGCATGCGTTCAGTGTGGTATGATTTGGCATAATTGTCTAAAATGTTCATTATTCTGCAATTTATTCAGACATCACCTGAACATTTAGGATTTAGAGAGTGACCTCTTTCTCATTTTCTGACAGATGCATAATTTTCTATTGGTTTTGTTATGAGCCAATGAATACCCCTTACAAAGCTTATCGTGGAAAAGTAAATATTATAAATCCAAAGCATCACGAAAAATCCTTTTTATATGGTTGTATACAAAAACGATCCAGTAATATAATTCAGACCACTGTGACAATAAATAACAATAGAAAAGGATTTAATGTTTCAAACACACTCTGCATGTTAAACACATACGTGTAAAAGTCAGGGCCATATGTCTGTTGGTGGCCTTGGACAGAGAAATACCATTTTGATTGGCCACCTTTAGAAAATAAAGAGGAAGAACCCAGGCTTGACAAAGACCCCTTTGTGTAAAGGGTGGCTTTGAGCAACGGCTAAACATGATCGGTCCTCTCCCAATCTCGTCACACGGGTCTGCCCTTCAGCACCACGCTAATTAAAGCGATACAACATCTTACAGTCCGCTGCACACATCTAATGGACTCCCCCACGCTCTGTCTCTCTCTCTGTCTGTATCTCTCTCCCACTCTCTCTCTCTCTCTGTCCGTCTTTCTGTCTCTTTGTCTCTGACTGTCACTCACTCCGTCTCTCGCGCCGGGTGGAGGTTCTGCTCCAGTCCCAGGCCCTGGCTTCGCGGGGCGAGTCGGGCGGCATCAGCACGGGTTTCCGGAATCGGCACCGGGCACACGGCACACTGCTGCACCTCCCGAGGAGCCGCTGACCATCAGGGCTTTGCAGCTCACTTCCTGTCCATGAGAGAGAGAGAGAGAGAGAGAGAGAGGGGAGAGAGAGAGAGAGAAAGGGGGGGGGGGTGGGGTATCTACACCTGGGGTGCTGGCAACTCATAAACACTAACACATGGTAGAGGGTCCCTACAAAGGCCCTCAGCAGATAGAAGCCCTGTGCAACCCTCAGTTCAAAAAAGACACATTTCTGAACCAGCAAGTCATTCAGAAAAATGTGCAATACCAGAAAAAAAGCTATAAAATCTACGCAGAAGTCAAATTGAAATTCAGTGGTACAAACAGCGGTGGTGGAACAGCAGCGTTTTATGTAGTGTTTTTATGCGTGTATTTATGTATTCGTAGCAGCGCCGCGTATTTGGCGGGTTGAAATCTGTGTTTCGGCTGACATATTCCTTCCCCAAGCCCCTCGGTGGCACAAGGGAGGCAGGCACACAGATGCACGGAGTACCACGTCAGGCCGGTTCTCCCCGGTGCCAAGGCGGGATGAAGTGGTCAGGGGAGAGAGGGACGGGGGTGGGGGGCGGGAGGGGGGCCGCGGGGGTGCGGCTGTCGGCGCCACAGGCTGCCCACATGGTGGAGGCCAGACCGAGGGGGAGGGGGGTGGGGTGGGGGGGTTTGATGGCCGCGTCTCAAAGAGGATGGATACCCCTGCTTCGTCTCACAGTTCGTCTGTCGCTGCGAAACCATCAGGTGCCGTGAATCTGTGCGGCTGCCTAACAGCAAAATGCAGTCTTTATATCCCATAAATGTGCAAAATTCTAAAAGAATACACTGCATGACATGTAATAGGATTATGTGAACTGTTACACAGTATTCTAATTAAATGTGCCCCACAATGAATTTGAGGCAAACAAGGGCTTGTATTCATAATGTTATGCACTCTGTTTAATTGTATGTATTTTAGCATATTGCTTTACCATGTAGGCCTCTGTTTCTTCAGCTAAGAGGCACAAAAATATTATATGCTGAAACTAATTTCAACATAATTACTGTATAATGACGGAGCAAGGGACACCATATATGCAATATTGGTTTAATATAGTCATACTGTTCAATAAAACACATGCACAAAAAGCTTTCATTCAAAATGCTTTTTAAAAATATGTTTAAAAATACGCTTTAACAAGCGTGTATTTACGTGTTAGTAAGACATGCATGGCTATAACTGCCATGCCGCATGTGATTTATTTTAGTGTCACAGCTACCATAAGTGTAGCCGCACACCACCATTTAGAGGTCCCCCGAGCCTATTAACTACCTGTGTTTGACTCAGAACCCCCTCTTAAACGGGCTAGGGGTTGAGGTGCGCGTGATTGGGCCGGCCCGAGAGCTCTGATTGGGACGCAAAGAGGGGAGGCGAGTGTTTTACGTCCGACGTCAGCCAGGTTCCACCACATCAGCCAGGAACAAAGGGCCCCAGATTTATCCAACGTTAAAAAAAAAAAAAAGGGCAGTGAGAAATTATCAGCAAAGGTCATCCTCAATTTCTGTATAGAAATGATCTTTTCCCACAATGTAATAAACATTTATCCCAGACCTTTATTGGGTTTATTGGATCTGACAGTTTAGTTAAGCCATTTCCCTCTGCTGAACGGGGTCATGACAGTTAACGCTGCGAAAAGTTCCATCTCTGGGGTTTGTATTTATTGGGATTACAGAGGCAAGGACAGAGGGTCCGGTGCAGGCGTCATTACCCGCGTGTGTTTAAGGTTCCCGCTGACCCACGCACGGACATTACTGTTAGATGTAAAAAGATCTTAACACGCAGAAACCGAAGGCTAGCGCACAGCCGTTGTGTTACTGCTGGAGCAGAGCGGCCTTCTTTAGAAGCGTGTTTACATACTCTAAAAGATGCAGCTTCATGTACACATATTTTAATTTAGAGAATTAAATTCATTTTCAGTTTTCAGAGGGAAAAATCAGTCAGTATGTGAATGTGGATCTTAGGAAAGTAGGCTATTTAGTTTGACACATACATTACACACCAAGCAAACAGCCTTACTAGGGCTGATCTGATGTACAATTGCTTGGTACGTCTAATATTTTCACAGGGGCTGCAGGATTTCTGTAAACTAGATTAAACTTAAACAAATATACTCTACACAGTCATTTCTTTCTCCCGTGGTCCATTCATTACACAGAATTTAACTGATTTCTAATTCATGTGAAAGACAATAAGCCAATCCATTCTGTGCGGCATAAGAAAAATAAGTCAATGTAGGGGCCCCACAATATATTTAAAATATTTAATGTACTTTGGATATGAAGAACTAGATAATGTATATAAGGTAAACAGTAGCGTACAAAAGGTTTGAATTAATTTAAAGTGGGGAAGAATGTTTGGCCAAAGCAAGATTTTATTCACTGAAATCCTTAGTGACTGAAACAGTGATACTAACTGCACTTGTTCTCACCACCCTCTCCTCTCGCCGGTTAAATATTCATACTGGATCATCCGAGAACAAAGATGGAGGGTTAAGAGTAAGCCCTCTCCTCTCGTTCTCTAATTGACGGCAGAATTATACCAGTTCATTAATAAGATTTAAAAAGTGTATTTCTGTCGCCCCCTGATCTCAGTGCCATTTCTGCATTGTGGCATTTTCGATTGATTCTCAACACTTATTTTTATCACCCATTTGTCCACAAATGCATTACCATGCCAAGAATGCAAAATCCATTGGAAATGATCACAATCTTTTTTCACATCTCAGCCTGAAAGCGGTTGTTTTTAGAAACGCCATAAATGCATTAATCAAATGTGTTATGTGATGACCATGTCATGAAAATGAACAATGAATTATTATTAAATGCAACCAAAATGTTTTGTGGGATTAAATAGCGGAGATCAAAAACAAGCTTGGATTTGCATACAGTTGCTTTCAATTTCAGCATCTCAAGCTTGATAGGTAGGCCGCCGCGAGATCGTTTACCTTGAAAATATATTAAATAAACCTTTCATGTCTTTCACGACTCTATCTTCAAGGACGTCTCGGCATTCGCTTTTTGAACGTATTCCATCTCCTCCTCAATCTTTGGCTCCAGCAAATGACAAAAGCGTTTAAGATTGAATTCTTATTTGTCTGTTTGAATGTTGCGGTATTTATTCAGCTGTCGGGCATGAAATATATCTCCGCCGTGTTAGGAGCCAGCTTCCCCAGCTGGACTGATAAGCAGAGTACATATTTTCAATTCTTCTTCAAATAACGAAGTGCATCAGTGTCCAGCGATGTCATTCATAGGCTATTTGAGAGCGAGAGCCACTTAATGAGATTCACTACACTCCTCCCCGCTGTATCACTGGGCTAACATGTCAGAATTAGTCATCGCTTCCCAAGGTTAATTAAGTGATCATGTCTTTAAATAGCAAGATCACATTGCTCTCCTCTTTTTTTCTTTTTGTTCTTTTTTTTTTTTACTTACTGACCTACGCGAGAGCTCGGGGGGCGTCGCTTGGGACCTGTCAGCTTTTTAAAGATGCCGGGTGGCCCGACGTGGGGCACGTGGATAACTTAGTGCGAAAGTGAAGTTGTCAGTCAGAGACAGCGGAGGTGCAGCGTGGGACTGAGGAGATAACGGTGCCTGCGCTGCTTTGAATCCAGACCATCTGTGGCCCCAGCTGGAGCGCCAGCGATGGTCTGGCACTTGTACCGCGCCATATTTACAGATCTAAACACAAATGGCTACTGCCTGATTGTTTCACGATTCATTAGTCAGACAAGCTCCACTCTCCCGCCAGCCCAGCTGTTACCGAGTAAACCTTTGTCACTTAATAGAGCTGATTATTGCTTTCCATCAAATGTATTGATCTGTGGCAGGCTTCTTTAAGGTGAGACGACGGTCTGACTTGCTGCCAAAACAAAACGGTGATATATTGGTTTTGGTACTGCGAAACGCGTCATTGAGAGAAAAAGAATTGCGGGACGAGGAAGGAGAGAAGGGGTTTGGACAAGGTGCTGCCTCCCCCTTTTTGTGCCTCAAATGAATTCATGGGAGAGTTATAATAGGCCTACTGCCGAACAGTTTTATATACGAAAAATGTGCCTATAGTCTATTACAATTATTTTTGAAAGCTGTAAATGATGGAAAATAAGAAAGTCCATTTCAAAAGGACGCTCAGATTATTGTATTCTTTGAGTAGCTGGTTATAGTATTTGTTTTGGTATACAGTGCATGTAGGAGAATGAGATAGGCCTACATAGCTGGAATGCGCAATGTTGTGTTGGAGTTGATGTGGGTTTCTTTTTTTCTCTGGGGTTAGTCTTCAAGCGTATTTTGATTTTTCCAAGTAAATACAGTTATAATTTCAAGATTTAATAGCCATGTTTTAATGATTGTTAGTGAAAGCACAGATACCGTCCCGCAAATTCCCTTTAATGTTTCACATTTAAGACCATCATATTTTCGATCATTTGGGTTTAATTTAAATTTAAGTAAAGCAACGATAGTTTCTGAAAATAAATGTTAAATAAAAATAGGCCTACGTAAAAATAACATTATTGTGTAGGCTAGACTATAATTTGCATGCACTGTTTTACAATCAAATTATTTTTAAGCACAACAACGGTTTATTGGCATAACGTTACTCCCCTCACATATTTAATTCGTCAGGTAGAACTGATTCGAAATTGTAAGTTTCCACGGTGCAATCCAACTGCACTGCAAAACATTGCAGCCAAGAAAGAATCAGTTACCGCCTTAAGAGCGATAAGAGAGGTCGATTATTAACTCTGCTCACTTGTTCGGCCCATTCGCCCGCAACGTTTGTAATTCTTTGAAAATAAAAGATGTCCCAGAGCTTATGGAACCATAACTACGGAGGGAAGCTGCGGAAAGAAAAAAAAGTGAAAACTCAGGTCAACCGTTTTATACCACCAGGGCCTATTGATTTCACATTAAGGTACAACGATGGCTACACACTATCACAATAATTCATTGATCTGGGGCTCAAGACATGCTTTTGTATTGGCTTTCTGCCATTCTCTATCCTCCTCAATGGTATGTATTTACATCCCAGAGTCAAAGCGAACGGTAACCATATGGTGCTGCAAATGCACATCTGTAGCTCCGGTCAAATCATCATTTGTTAGAGCCGGGCATTTCCTTCGTTAATTTACCGCGATCGATCATTTAAGGTGAAATTGTGCTTTTGCGCTTCTGTGGGAGGATCACCACACCGCACACAAGGTAACGTTAAATCTCAGTGGAGTCTGAGCTTTATTCATTATGTGCTGCGCATATGTACATTTGCACAGCTGGTCTGGGCTACACCGACTCTCAGAGCTGCCTAATTCCTCTCACATACCAACAGAGCTGCCTTTCCTCCGATCCCTAGAACAGAGGCTGAATGAAACTGTATGGTAGAATAAGCATTACATGTCTCAGAACTTTAAATGCGTGATTTAATTAACACGTTATTAGCAAATTAGCGCATGTTGATTAATGCTCTATTAATTTTCTCCAAACCCAATTGAATCTTTAATGACTATTGGACATCAAAGTGGCAATTGTATAATTAGTGACATGGCCACCGTCGTTTTATTTGCAGCTGTGCAAAGGGGCCGAGCGTTTTAAATTAATTTGACACGCAGAATTTCCCGTTAGGTTTTTGATGAGATGTAAACATGACAAACATTGGTGTCAAAGTGTTATTCAAAGGAAGATATTTAGAAAAAACTATCATATGCATTTTGTCTTCAATGTATATTTGGTATCACTTCAAAATGATAAACTTGGAAAACATCTGAGATTAATTACTCCTGTTTAAATCTTTGCTAATCCATGAAGTATATTTTATAAGAATGAGTAGGCAAATTATTTTTTGCTCTCAGTGTAGGCCTACTTTACAGGCAAAGTAACAGTTAAGCTGTCATAAGGAGACGGGGGAGGACAGTGCTTAAGACAGGTCTAACTTAACTGCTGTCAAAATGGAAATCTCTCCAAGTAAAAACTACAGTGTAAAGAACCATCCCTTCAGTGTACATTAGGCCTCTGACAAACAGAGAGAGGCTGCTTTTAGAGAAACCCACGGTTAGTTCTGTACTAGTAGAGGCGTACAGGAGCTATCAGAGAAGGATACTCCCTACTTGCTCCGTAAGACACTAACGTCGGCTGCCATTACCCAGCACCGTGGCAGATTCCTTCCTCCTGCTGTGTGTGTACATATGTGTGCCCATGCACGTGCATATGTTTGTGTGTGTGTGTGTGTGCGCACGTGTGTGTCCGCGCGCGTGCGTACGGCACTTAAGCACTCCGCAGCTGCGTGCCCAGGAGAGCCCGCCGCGGCAGGCCGCCGCCATCCCAGCACATCTATCATCGGCCTGACAGCCTCGTCCCCCTCACACTGTTCCGAGTGATATCTTCAGTATGGCTGCTTAGGACATAATTGATGGGGTGCTTCCGAGTTTTAAGGAGAGGAGCAGTTAGCCGTCCGGCGAGGAGCGCTTTTAATGTGGTGCGCGGTGCGCTCTTTCAAGACTCGTAAAATAATCTGGAGCAACGAAGGCCCTCAGACTACCCGCATTATTTTATTCTTCATTTCTTTGGTATGAGGAGAATCACCACCTCAAAATGTGTCTATAATGTGGAAGCATTACAGTAGGTACCATGTTGGCTTTGCCATGTTGGCTAGAGCTCAAAGTAACCAAAATTAATATATATATATATATATTAATAATAATTGGTTAAATTATTTAATTACACTTTATCAGGGTGCCTGGTAAATAAATACATACTTCGATAAATAAAAGAGATGAGGGGAGAAAGAAATTTTGAAAGGAAGAAAAAAAACAAGAAGGCGGCAATAAATTCATCATGGCTACTATTCCGGCGCGATTTCTCCGAAGTTGCGGACGCGGGTAAGACTGTTCCCACGCAGACTCAGACTGCCAAGGCCTCCTATTCCACCCTCTCCGTCCACCTGCTAGAGTGAGAGGACAACAGCACTTTATAACACCTTCTTGGCAGATGGGCAGCAAATATGTACACGGTTTATCTGGCCAATGATTAACTGTGAGAAGCAACACTGTAGCAAATGGGCAGGGACGGGATGTTAATGTATTCATGGGAATGTATTCATAAAATGATATTCGCCACCAAAGCCTTACTTAACAGATGAGTCAAGCAGAAACAGCCGAGGGACGCGGTGCCGGACCGGCGAGCAGGGGTGGCTGCAGCAGATGGACGTGCTCTGAAAATACATCATATCCATAAGCCCTGACCTGTGGGTTTTTTGGCTTTTTACATTTGTTAATTTTTTTTTTTTCTCCCACAGGCAATGTTATCTAACGCGCGGAGAATAGTATTTAATTTGAACCGAAGTAAGTATCGCGTCATGCGGTCATCGCAGTCTCCTCTCGACAGAGATATGGCTCCTGAATTCTGCCCCCCCCCGCCCCCCACCTTACCCCAAAAGGAACATGAATTACACAGCCATCGTAAGGACGTTTGCTCAAAGTGACCCCGCATGTGCTATCCAGGCAAAAAGTGCCTTTCCTCTCTCTCAACTTCCGTTGACCGTGTCATCACAGCAACGTTACCAGGTAAAAAAAAATATTTCCTGTAACAGTAGAGAGACTCCTATACAGATTAGAGCATGAAGCAGTGCATTGGCCTCTACTCAACACACGGACATAGACTGTGTATTTTGCTGCCTGTACTTTTTTTTATCTGATGTTTGAGTCTGAATAACTTCAGCAGACAAAAAATGGTTTAATTCCTGATGCGGAGAAACACAAAGGGGGGAGAAAAATATCTGCTGGCGAAATCAACTAATTGCAAATTAATTGCGCCAATCATATCAGTCTAATTTATCTCTATTCATTAAAGTTGCATTTTGGATTTTGTGTGCGTGTGTGTGTGTGTGTGTGTGTGTGTGTGTGTGAGACTCAAAGACCGGGCAACAAGTTTGTCTAGTTTACAGTATGAAAAACCACTGGGACATGCATGTGGAGTTGCGGCACCTCTGTGACAACCCCCACCCCCACGCCCCCCCCCCCCCCCCCCCTTTCTCCCTGCCAGGCTCTCGGCTGGCAGCTCCACCTGGGCACCGCACCTGTCTGCGCCAGCGGAAAGCAGCGATTTGTTTGCCCGGCGATTGGCACATCGCGCGTGAGCTTTAACGTCCCCGGCCCGGGCGGTCGCCGGGAAACAGGACGACAGCTCTCCCTATCTCTCCTTGGGCGGGAGGGGGGGGGGGGGGGTTAAGGGGTAGGGGGAGATTTGGGGGTGACGGCACCTCTAAAGAAAGCCCCCCCGGTAGGAGGGAGGGAGGGTGCGGGAGGGTGCGGGCGGGAAGCGGACGCTCCGGACGGAGCCCTTCACTGAGGTCAGCACATTCTCCGCACTCGGGGCGTCTGCGGGGGGAGACGCCTGCCAAAAGAGAGGAGCTCCATTATGCCTAATGAAGCCTCGCCAGGACCTGCTGAGCGCGGGCCCCGCTCGCCGCTCCCCCAGATATACGGCCGCCGCCCCCCGCCGCCCCCGCCGGCGGGCCGAGGAAGACCGCTCGCGTAATCAGCTGTGAAGGCGGACCGCCGCGCTGAAGGTCAGCCAGCCGCCTCCCCGGGTCCTGCGCCGCTGTAGCTGTCCAGACGCATTCCCGCTTAAAATTTTTTAAAAATGTAAAAATCACAAAAGCAGTTTCGCATTTAAGAGGTCGTTCGAGCGCGACGGTCTCTTAATATTTTTGCGAGATGCGTGGATTGACATGAATAATTAATATTTAAGTGCTCATGTGAATTATTAAAATGCCATCGCTTTCAAATTAATTTCATTAATTATGTTTGAAATGGTAAGAATAATGCTGAGTTAACATTTAAAAAATGTTTGCATTACATTCTCTGTAATGTATTCAGGTCCATTAAAGAGTTTTCACATGGTAAATATTAATTGGATTAATGTCAGAACAAGGACATAAGGGCAACTTCTATAATTTACAGCATATGTTTGTGTGTGTGAGTATGTGTGTGTGTGTGTGCGTGTGTGCTCCAAACCTGTGTGTTTGGTTTATATCTGGTCAAAACTTCGACATCTGAAAAAAAAAAAAAAAAAACTGAACAGTTGACATTTGCAGTTTCCTGAAACTATTTCTTGCTCATATCAACCACTAAAATGGAAGGATGTGTCACCCGTGATCCAGCAGAGTCAGAGAGGACTCCCCCGCAGGTGGGGGCTCCAGGCTGGTCCCCCAGCAGCGTGACTAACATCCTGGGCGGGACTCCCTTCCCGAAAAAAAAAGACAGTTTGATTAGCCAATTACATTCCTTCTCCAATTAGCAAAAGCAAAGCATGCTAGATGTTTCACAGGCGTCCTACGACCTTGTCAGATATTGGCAATCTCTCGTCTGCACCAACAGGTCAGAACACCCAAGAGGTTAGGGCAAGCCAACGCCACATCCTCAAGAAAAGTTGTGCGTCTTGGGGTGTGGGGGTTGGGGGGGGGGGACTTATAGTGGGCCCCTATGCCAACACATCAACTCTTTAAAATCATATTACATTTGCTAAGCTGAATATAAATTTTCCGGAGTCTCATCAAACCCTCGCAGTACGGCCTCCTCTGACTGATATTGGCTCATCATACTTAATCTAGGGTGAAATTTCCTAGTCTGTGCTAAATGACTTGCAGCCTTCAGGAGAGAAGAGATATTTATTTTTCTCAGGGCTAATGACCTGTCCCCCAGACCCACCCACTGATGGTTATTTACTAGGGCCCAGATGCTCTGGCTCAAAATGAGTGGTAATGTCAGCGGGCCCCATCCGTCACCGCGCTCCCTGATTGAATCCAAGCGATCCCATTGACATTGACTCTGTGACTTTTAAGGCCATTACCTTCCGCGAGAGATGATCACCTCATCATCGCTCCGAGCTGACAGCTGATTAGCAACAAATTACTGACAGGACTGGGGCTCTGACATCGGGGGGGGGGGGGGGGCGGTAGGAGGGGGGGGGGTGGGGGGGGTTGGGGAGATGGTGGTGTTGGGGGCTGCTCGGGGGGGGGGGGGGGGTGGTGAGGAGGGGGGGGTGGGGGTGGGGGGGGTTGGGGGGATGGTGGTGTTGGGGGCTGCTCGGGGGGGGGGGGGGGGTGGTGAGGAGCAGTTAGCCCAGACGCTCTCCTTCAGCGGCGGTAATAACCGGGGGTCTTGGGCCGTGCCTTGGCGGTAATGTAATAAGTCCATTACAGATTGTCAGAGTTCGCTTGTTTGTAACGTTTAGGGTCTGCCCTCCTCCCCCCGATGCTAAGAGCATTGGGTTTCAACATTTTTTTTTTTCCCATTTGGAATCAATTTAGGGCAGTTACCGCGACCGTTACCCCGTTACCATAGCGCAAGTACACGGAGCGTGTTGCGCTGTTATGACATCATTTCCTATTAGCTTTGAACCAGCTTGTATACAGTTAGATGGATATAAGCCTGCAGAAGCATGAGAAGAGTAATCTATGATGAGAAACCCTTTGCGCATGCCTTGAGATTACGGTACATGCAGTAGGAATTCCAGTCCAGGGGGTGGTACCATGTATCCAAAAAGAGTCTGCAGTCAGTGAGCCAGTGACACCGAGTGCAAGTATAATATCTCTCTGCTTGACATATCAAGGGCTGCTCTTAAGTAAGGCTACACCAGGTACCTACACCAGGACTGCCCATCGCCGTGACGACGCCCCCCCCCCACCCCCTCCCACCCCCATGTTCCGAATGTAAATGAGAAACCGTAAAAGCAACTGGTGCCTGGGCATCCGATGGGTCTCGCTTTTTTGTGTCCCGCAGAGGGATCTGGGACATCCTGTCTGAGCCCACTCCCACCCTTTTTTTTTTTTTTGTTGTGGGGGGGGGGGGGGGTGGGGGTGGGGGGGCTGTCCTAACAGCTGTCCGCGGCCCTCCTCCAGGACCGACACATCCTTCGACGGGCAGACGAAATGCTTCATTTACTGCGCGGGATTCATTTTTAATGCTTTCGGGCGATCTGAAACCCTTTTAATTACATCAGAGTCCCTCCTCGCCAGCCGCTCGCAGTGGGGGGGTGGGCGGTGGGGCGGGGGGAAGGGTCTGACTGGCTGGCAGGGCGGTGTTGACAGCTACGGACGCCAGGCGGTGACACGACTTCCTACGTCTGCTAGCGACGCCCCGCATGTGACAGGACGACGAGGGAGGGGGCGCAGGTGAGCTCCTGCCGTGTCCAGAAGGGGGGGTGGGGGGGGGGGGGGGAGGGTGGGAGCAGCCTGACTGAACTACACTGCCCCCCCACCCCCCACTATAACCAACCTTATTTTGCCTGTGAAACCTAGCCACTGGAATCGCTTGACTAGGCAGGCCACACGTACAGTGTGCGGGTGCACCTGTAACGTCCCTAACCTGCGATGCCGGACATTGCGCTTCATGTCGAAACTCACATTCGTCTGCCTCACTTCCGCTAGGGAAAAAAAAAACGACCCGTCAGAGGCTTGCAAAGTGAAGGGCTTAAGTAAAAACCCAGTCGGATCGGATAGCATGCTATACCACTGCACTTGAAGCACCCCTACACATGTTGTGTAATGGGGCAGAACGGGACTGCTGCTGGTTTTGAACCGTGGGCCATGTAGCACAGCGAGAGATGCGGGGTTAGAGACCCAGGTCCCCAGCTAGCTAGCTAGCTCCCCTGGAACCAAGCACATCCGAGTTCTGCCTCTAGGGGGCGATATAACATTACGAGACAGACACTCATATGCTAACTCATTCCATCGCGCTGTGTTAAAATTGAATATATCTGTTGTAAAGCTGCAAGGAAGGCATCCTACATTGCCAAACCCGGAAAATTAATTTCATGTGTCATTTAACCGGAGAACCTTGAGGAGTTGGCCTGGACATGGCTACTTGTATGGCAGGTGAGACAGGTGGAGAAGCCCAACCTGTCATCTCCCAGGAAGCTGTAAAACGGACTGTAAATCTTTATACACATTTTTAGCAATGCTTGGAACCTTTTTTCCCTCACAATTTCGGATGTCCAGCCATACCATATATGACCCGTCCCGCTGTTGCAAGCTGCAATGTCCTCGGTCACTTTGGAAGAGTGCACACTTGCACACCCATACTGGGAAGTAGGCAAAGCCGGCAGCAGCTCCTAAGCAGCTATTCAGATCAGTGGAACTGTATATGTGAAGGGCGGGGAGGTTAGGATGATTTCAAGGGCCCTGACTGACAGGGGTCCTCAAAAAATTGTACCAAGGTGCTGGGGCCCAATGTGAGATCTCTACATGGGGCCCAAAATCCCTGGTGGCACCCCACACCAAACCAGACCAGTGCTTTGCTAGTGCTGTATCTACGTTAGCCTCTACATTAGCTATCAGAGCACATCAGCACACCAAACCAGACCAGTGCTTTTCCAGTGCTGTCTCTACATTCATTATCAGAGCGAGCGGAAGAAACACAAGGAGTCCCAAACTCGCCCAAACGAGCGATGAATCGTTAAGATTTGCAAGAAACTTTATTTTCAGACGGCGCTGCATTTATAGAGTGCGATGTCAGAGAGGAGAGGAACAGGAAGCTCCCGCCTCGGATCGCCCGCGGTCCCGCTGCCCGCCAGCTCCACGCGGCCCTGCGGTCACCGCGACGCGCTGGGACTGTGTTACATAGCAACGCACGCTGGGCGGGCGGGCGACGGCGGGTCCCAGGATCTCCGACGGCGGCCCTCTGAGATTGGCGGTGCTTTTAGGGCGGCGGCGCCGGCGGCCTGCCCCTCGGTCCAATCGCTCGACGGCTCATCTGCCGCTCGGCCCAATCACGTGGCGGCTCGTCTCCTTCAGTCGGGACGACGGCACGGCTGCCTCGGGACCGGGTCCACATGGAGGAGCTCCATTTCCTGCTTCCTTTTCCAATCCCAGCCTGTCTTTTTGGGGCATTGCCTCGCCGTCACCATTGTAGTACGCCAGACCACCCCTCCCCCCCAACAATAAATTAAAGTACTCGTAAAACCAGATGGGTTCGTCAATCTTCTCTTCTGCATTCATATGACTGTTCTCACTTTTAATTGGATAACCACCTCATATAAGGATAAGCTGCAACATACCATCATCTACATTAAAGTAAATAGTCTTACATTATACAATATTAATTTCAGAAAATAAGACCGTATTTGGTACATTGCTACTGTAATAACCAGCTTTGTGACAATGATAATAGTACAAAGACCTACTTTTCTGTGCTAGATATGATAATCTTATTTCAGGCATGACCATTTCACATATTCGTTTACTCCTCTAGATTTGGGTCCCTGCTACGTTTGGCAATCCAACAAGCAGTCACCACCTGCCCCATACAGAACCATCCAGAAAAGCCCCAGCAGTGCGCTTTACTTCCCTGCTATAGAATCTACCTGTGGGCCCCCTCTCTTCCAGTCTAACAACCCCCGCCCCTCGCCCCCCCAGCAGGGATGAATCCTGTGTGTGTTATGTCCAGACTGATGTGTCAAGTGCTAGATTAACTGCACCCTCCACTTCCTTTTATTTCACCGTTCCAGGGCAATGCTCATTTACATAAACAGATAATCCCAGATAAAAATTTCCATTAGACAAAGGTGAAATGGATCAATTTTCTCTGCCAAGATAAATCTTACATTTTACACCGACAGGGTCATTACACAAGCCACATTTCAGAAATAATGTATTTAAAAATCAGCCGATAGCAGCCATTTTCTGCTTTCCAATTACCTTTAAGAAAAGCTTATTCTGTGGACAATAAAGCACATTACCGCACAATATGATACAGTCCATAAAGATCACAGTGTTTGATGAGAGGTTAGAGAAAGCTCAGCATATTTAGGGGAATGTCACAACCCCGTGGTTATCGCTGACGCGTTGCAGTGCCTGCCATGCAAATGTCCCATTACGTCCAGTCCAAATAGATTAACAGTCCTGTTAAAAAATAAACAGGTTTTTTTCCTTTTTTAAATTTTTTTTCTCCCCTTTGAAAGAGAAGGCTGAGTGTAAGGTAGTAGATTGACAGCGCTGTAAGGTGGTGCCACTGGTGCGGGGCAGAGAGAATGAAAATCTCATTAGTTCCCTTCCACCCCAATTCACGGAGCCGACTCTGACCTTGAGACACTCAACCCCCCCCCCCGTTCTCTTTTAGGTGAATCAAAACGGGAGCCCTCCCGGTGCCCCGGGTCCGTGTTGCGCAGCAGACGCGGATTCCGCCGCGTTAGCGCCGGCCCCCCACAGACAGCCCCGCGCGCGGGGCATTCCCGAGGCGGGGGTTCAGGGCCAGCTCGCGTTCCGAGACACACGCCCCCGCCTCCCCGCCCCCACCCCCCCCACCAGCGTGCGGGGCTGACGGTGTGGAGCGCCCCTCTTTCCGCGAGTGCTCGGGTGGAGACCGGCGGCATCCAGGCGATCTCTTTCAATCACCGCGGTCAGCGCGGAGAGGCATCAGAACTTTGGAGATATTCATTTTGCGGCGAGTGAGCTGTAATTACCCGTGGCATGTGTGCCGCTGTAGCCCCTGATCTCATCACGCAGGGCCAGGAAAACAAAGAGATACGGCACGCTGTCGGCCTTTACAGTACCATCCGGGTCTCTGAAACGAACCAAAGTGTGAAATTTGGCAGAGGTCATTTTGTGCATTCGCACGTGCTGTCCGTTCCACCTCATCTATCCCCACAGCTTTAAATACATTCAATTATTTGAGCATAATTTTTACTCGGAAACAAATCCCACAAATATTTTTGGGCCTCTGGAACAATGTGACAAACTAGGACACTGGTGCATGATGTACAAGCTGCTTCACTTGTTACTTCAAATGGTGGTTACTTCACAGATTGAAAACCATCCATTTTCCATTAATACTTGGTACTCAAATTCTAATTTAAATGTAATCCCAATTCTTTTAGCTGTAAACTTGTAAAAATGAAGTCAGGTGCATCGTTGATAATCTCAGCCCAACTGACTGTGACAGGGCTCAAGTGATTTAAAAGGCAAAATACATGAAAAATAACTTGGCTGTGCAAAATAAGATATCATGAACGTTTTATAACCCTGAAACTGACAGAATGACCATCATTGACTTCCGACGTAGTTTTACTTGAAAGAGTTACAACAGCACCATCTAATGGACAGACGTAATATATCGCGCAGAAACACAGCGTCCTCCTTCCGAAAATTCGTTAATTTATTGTAGTAGTCTACGAAAATATTTTGCAGAAACATTTTTTTTTAATTGTTAAAATAAATGTATAATTGTAAAGCATTTTATTATCCTTTACCTTTGTCCACTGACATTGTTACTATTATAACAATATTTGATTTGAAAACGAAAAACAAACAAACATTTAGGGTTAAAAAAATACATGGAAAACAATCATACCTCCCCTTTCCCGTAAATAACTGTATCTTAAAATAGTGACAGGGCTCCATTTCTGGCTAAACGGGACGGTATGTAGGAAGGTAAGGTAAACACTTGTATAATGTTCTTATTTTTACAATGAAGTCGTAATAAAAAACAGATCCTTTGTTACATAATTGAACAAGTCTAAACCCTTCTGAATGATGCGCTTTCCAACAGACTAAAGAAGGGTTGTGGGTAAGGCAGGCTTACCACAAAACGGTATCTTAAGAAAATAAAGAAAACGGTTGGTGGTCCCTCTTGTGTTATTGAGGGATTTCCAATCAGGGAGTAAATCAGAACCGAAGATACTATTACTATTAATCTATGGTTGGAGTAAATAGATGTACAGCGACATCTGCAGGAACAATTTTCAGCTGCATAACGGCACGAGCCGTATCACGCGTGCCACGCAACAGATGAAGCTCCTCGGTGAAACATGCAGCCTACATGAACAAAGGGAAGTGCGTTTAATATTACCTACACTCTATTTCAGTGGTCGGAAATGTGGATCATTTTTAGCAAAACCCATGACGCCTTTAGAGCATTAATACATGCATGCATGTGTAAAATTGCATGCTACTACTAATTTATGCTATACAGAACTAATTATATTTCATTAATTACATTCGATCTGGGTCTGAGTGGGTTTGTGAACCTCTGGTTCGGATAAATAAAATGAGCAGTCTTATTTTGTCTTTTTAAGTACACATTAATCAAGGTTATACCCAAGTAGTTGTTTATCAGAAAACCTATTTTGTGGAACTTGTATTTATTTGATAGATTTTTATAAATATGGTATGCTTCTACTTAAATAATGTATCCATGTTACTAGTCCATATAACATTTTAAAGGACAATAAATTATACTTTCCCTTGTAAACTCACAGAAAAAATCCATAAATACTTACATATAACAATTGCAAACTGTATTTTATTGATATGGAAAATACATAACCTTGTTTTTAACCAAAAGCTTCTTAAAAGAACTAGCAAAAAATGAAAACAAATGAATATGCGTGTAATAAAGAAACAAGAGGATAACTGAAAAAGAGCAATATGTAAACACAACGTACAATCAGTTTATCTTAAAGTGCTTCACTTGGTATTGGGAAAAAATGTGCAGCTCTCAAAATGTAGTCAAGTGTGTCTAAAGCTTAGCGTGTCTGTTGGGGTCTGGCAGACAAGCTTATGATTCAACATATTATCCACAAATGGGGATTTACTGAACTTTGAGCTAGCAGCAAAAGTGACACACTGCTAACAAATATTAATACTGAAATGCATTCATCTTGTTCCTGTAGATAATAAATAGCATAAAGCAATCACTGTTTACTTAATCTCTTGCTTACTGTAGAAATTGCTTTCACTTTCTTTTTATTGAATCTCAGGGACATTATAAGGTCAAAAATCTAGATTTACTTCTCATTGACTGAATATTTTCAAGAGAAAAAGTACAATGAAGGCTCAAAATAAACATGCAATTCCTTTAAATGTTGTTTTAAAGATGAAATCTTAAACAATTGCAAAACTAAAAATATAAATGATAAGAAAGAACATTTTCAGGTGAGCTCATGCGAGTGGAGGATGTAAAAAAAAGATAACGATAACGGACAGGAAATGAACAAAAATGAGAAAAACATTCTTTGGATATAGATGTATCTCTAATGAGTGTAAGAAAATTAAATTCTGGATTGCATTTTACATTAGCCTATAGGTAACCTTAAGTTAAACTTTGTCTAACAAATTACAATTGTAATATAATGACATTTTTCTCATTATAGGCTTATTACAATGCTGCATTAAAGTTGTGTAGTGTGGCTATATTGAATCTACACTGTGAAATGTGCAACTTTTATCGGATTACATTTGGTCCAACATTCCAGAATGGGTCCAAATGTAATCTGTTTATAGCTGAATTAACATTGGACATTTTACTGTGTAGGTAGCCTATATTATAGCCTACATTGAGAAAGTGATTAAATGTAGGATATTTTTAAACACTCCGCTTATACTGTATATATATATATATACATATTTTAAAGTTCCTCAATAGGCTCACTAGGCTTAATACTGGGTGAGGAAGAAAATAAAAACCATAACCCATTGCCCAATATACAATATTTATCAATATCAGCAATTCCAATGCGCGTAGGCCTATAGTTAATTTTTTCTATTAACAATTCAATGTTTCCGTCTTCAGATAGCAATGCTTTGGGCCTGGCAGAAACAGTTCCGTTTATTTTTTTCAGTCTATGGTTTTTTCCATTTAAATTTCTCCCTTATGTGAGAAGACTAGGCTACGAGTGGCCCTGGCATTTCGTGCGAGCGGCATTGTGGACAGAGCGAGAGACCGCCCGAAGTGTGTTACCACCGAGAGGAAGACGGAAGACGAGTGCAGGGGCTGCGGAACTCACCCGAATGTCAGCCCTGAAAATAGCAGGCCGCGGACACGATCCAAAACAACGGCGCGTTCGGATCGAGTAAGCATCGGCTCGGCCTCTGTCTTCTTATCTCACGAATCAGACCCAGGGAACGGAATTGAAGAGGACACCCATCCTATTGGAACAAACAACCTCAGAAAGCGTTCCCTCGGAAAGTTTGACGCGCTCCCTCCGCCCGGACGTCGGGGGCAGATGCCGCGTGGCGGGGACTATAAATAAAGCCAACGAGACCGGGAGACCACCGATGAGCCGCGGCGAGGTCCGTGACAGGTCCGCCGCATCATCGTTCGCTACCATTTCGCGGGACGACACGGGCCTTGCCACTACCGTATTGGACGTATCCTCATGGCTGGACTTCTGTCTTTGCAGGGAAACAGACTGTAGAGGCGCCAGGCTGAGCGGGAGGCTCTTGGAAACATGCGGGCCTGACAGCCAGATAAAGAGGCCGAGAGGAGGAGAGAGCTGTCAGCAGCAACACAGTGAAAAGAGTCGTGAACGCAAAAGAAGAGCTTTGTTTCTGCACATGGGGTTCTTCTCTCCCAATAAACACACCGACCCGCACAATGAAATTGGAACAGGCCCTGTTACGGAATAAAAGTGGACCTGTAACAGAGTCGGTTCATGAAGGGCAGTGGCCTTGGGCACCCTCCATCTGGGGGGGTTGGGGCATAGGGCAATGGGGTAACGGGGTAAAAAATAAAAATCCACGCGTTGCATCCATGATAGTTGATTCATAGTTGACATAGCAGTTCCTTCACACATCTTACCCTAGAAAAAATAAATAAGTATTTTTTAAATTTTGTTTTTGTTTTGTCTGAGCAATGTAATGGGTAATTACCATGAAGTATATTTCCTGATATTAATCTTGACAGAAAAATAGAGGACAGAAAACAAAGACAGGTTAAAAATAGAAGTACAGCATAGATTGTCAAAGTGAATCATTTCAGTGTCCATAAAAGTGGTGGTGCAAAGCATAGTCAACCTACCCATATGAAAAAGACTGTCAGAGTCACAATTTTCAGTTCTTTTGATAGCCGTGTCTTCTCCATGAAAGCAGTGGGACTGATGCTTAATCCTTTTCAATTGGGTCCCAAGGCCAGATGGAGAGACAAGTGAAGTTTGCACATCTGAGACGTCTAATTCATGGAGACATACTTTCTTTTCTTTTGGAATGTTCATCATTTTTTTCCCTATTATTTTTTATAGGATTATTGGTTTGGCTTCCAGAAACATGGGACTACATTATTATTATGCAGTATTTGTCAAGCTTTTTCAGGTGTGCAAACCCATACAAGTCTGCTTTTGTCAGACTAATAACTGTATTACACTCTGCATTGATTTATGTTAAAATAAGACGTCCTTATAGCCTTCAAGATTCTGAAAGATTAATTTTTGATGAGTAACAGTCTGTGTTACCCTGCAACATCTTATTCCATGAACAGTCTTGCAGGATGATGCAGACTGTTCTTCATTAACTATTACCTTGTTGATTTGAGGTAATGCCCAAAACTACAGAAACATAACAATGACATTCAAGTCTTATTCAGACTTGAAAATTGATATAATGTGCTGAGAGTTAAATTAAGGGTGCTAATGGAGTAGGCTCACACTCTCTCCCCACTTGAAAATAAAACAACTCACTTTTGCATCAAGACTGAGGGCAGACCTAGTGTGATTAGTCCTGCGGGGCATGGGAACTCGCACATGAAGTATCTGTGAAATGGCTTAATTAAAAATATGTGTTGACAGCAGTCTGCCATACGTTATCCTCAAGTAGCCTACAGTACAACCCATACCATCTCATTGCGTGGCATGATACTGCCCACAGCATTGCTGGGCCAAAAATGGTTAAAAATAATAATAAAAGATGACCTACTCTGCTAGAGAAAGTGGAAAGTCTAAAAGCTAATGGTAGTTGCTGGGTACGTTTGTACACACGTAACTACAGTGCCTTCGGAGTAGACCCCTTTACTCTTTCCACATTTTGTTACGTTACAGCCTTATTATAAAATGGATTAAATTCATTTATATTCTCATCTCAAATTAATTTATTCTCAGTATTTTTCTGGGCTTTTTCTTGGCTTGAGCCCCTGCCCCTCAAAAAGTATGTGCATGCCCCTGCTTGATAATAAATATCACTCATAGTGAATGCTTGCTGGCCAAAAAAGTTTTTTAAGGAAAATATTGGGTATTTCCCTGTTACATTCGGAGTACTTGATTGTCCGAATGATCAACACTGCTGAAAACATTGTTGTACTGTGGTACCACTTGTAGCCTATTACAAACCAAACGTTTTATACTTGAACATATGGCCCTAAGAGTATGGAAATACTGGGATCTGGAGGTATTGGTCATCCCTGCATCGCATCAATTCATTATTACATGTAATTGTGTCTGTCTTTGCGTTCAACCATTGGTTATTCTACGGTTTATGCAGTCTCGGGAAGACTAAGGTATGTCAGTAAAGAAAATATGTCTGGTCGGCTAGTCCAAGTAAAGCAGCGCATAATCCAGACACATCTGTGTTATAATCGCGTAATCTTTCCAGGCACTCTAGCGAACACACTCTGCCAGAGGGCCTATCACCATGCGCGTCGCAGAAATGATATTAGCTGCCTATGGCAACTTGGAAGCTAGCCTTAGTTGAGGATTTCGTTATACGTGTAAAATAGACTGGCTACTGTTTGCTAATGAGCTAGTGGTTTGAAGAAGAAAACAATATTTTACGTACACAACGTAGCTATCCAAATGGCGCAGTCGGTACACATAATGTACCTAGTGTAACAGGAAGGTAAGTTTCTTGTTTTAAATCAAACTATGGATCGCCTTTGCTGTTCTTAGACTAACTAGGCGGATAGGTTTGCTAACTAACGTTACCTACTAAGTACCGAAGAGACGACTTTGCTGACCTAATTAAGCTAAGATCCAGCGCCATTATTAGCTAGCTATTCACTTACAGAAAGCCAGAGGTTTGCTATGCGTTTTAGCCTAATGTTTTCAGTGGAGGTCCTGTGAGGACAAACGCGAATATTTCGGGTGATTATATATCTTCCCGATAATCTTCAAACTAACATCAACTTTCGGATTTGTGTGTACTTCCAGGCTATCAAGGTTCAGGTGTGTGGTCAGAGGATTTCACCATGCCTCACAAGATTTTAAAGAGTGCCCACTACATCGAGCTGGGAAGTTACCAGTATTGGCCAGTTCTTGTTCCAAGGGGTATCCGATTGTACACATACGAACAGATTCCATTGTACCTTAGACAAAATCCATACATAACAGATGGGTACCGGGCGTATCTTCCGTCTAGGCTGTGTATTAAAAGGTGAGTGTAAAAACCACACCAGCACTTACACGTAGCTAAGTGGTAACGATGTCTTATTTTTCAAAACTTTAATAATTTAGTGCCTTCCCTAGATGCATCACATCCTCACCTTTCCCCACTGAGGTATTAATCATTCTTAAGGATAGACATTACTATGACAAAGTGACAGTAGGTTAATCCCCTCCCTTGACGAGTTTTGTTTTTACAAATGATGCACATTTGAATAGGCTACTAAACAATTTAACATGTAGGCTTACGGAAGGGGTTTAGGATAGAGGGTTGTTGAGGACGAATGAGTGAAATTTGAGGTAGAGTTATAGACTATTTAAGAACTGTGTCTGGTAAGTGTGACGTAAGCAGCAGTTTTCATGGTCTTTTGTTCAAAACCTTCTATGTGAAGTGGAAAAAAGTTTCATGCTTTTATTACCACTGATGCATATGAAAACGTTTCAGTACCCATTCACTGCTTATTTCGTTTTTCTGAGATCCGCTGTATGATTCTTAATGTCCTACATGATGTCCAAATAAGTGTTTTTAAAAATGAATGAACAGTATTATCCACAGTAGTAATACAAATTGTATTAACTGTTCTCTCTCTTAGCTTGTTCATCCTGTCTAATGAAACGGTGAACATCTGGAGTCATCTGCTAGGGTTCTTCCTGTTCTTCTCGCTGGGGCTTTATGACATGACCACAGTGCTACCAGCCACGGGCGCATCCAGAGAGGACTACGTCATCTACTCCATAGGGCTTTTCTGCTTTCAGGTATGCCTCTTCTGTCTACAGTGAGCCGGACGAATCATCACATGTTAATTGTTTGCCTGTCAAATAACCAGGTGGTTTGACAAGATTGACAGGGTTTCTGTTGATCTAATAGGAGCATGCTTTTCCAATGTAGACTGTGTAACCGGCACATTACACAATTGGGCTATGTACATGGTAGAGTGGAACACGACTACTGCCTTTCCTGAATTTAACTTGCATTCGTAGAGTTACGTGCACAGAAACGTGGCTCATAATATAGAAATGCACAGGAATTGAGGTCTGAGTGGCCCAGTCCTGTATAACATGGCTAATTAATTTGGCTCTAATTTTGTAGTGTTTTTAGACCCTTGCCATCAACTGTGAAAAAGAGAACCTGTGTTTTGGAATTCATGTCATATTTAACTGACATTGCAATTGGGTGAAGGTCCACAGCATAGTTGTTTGCTAACTTTGCTCCCTTGGTGATGTTTATACATTAAAGGTCTGAATTATGATTTTTAGCCACACTAGTGCCAGAACAGGTTGGACAAGTTAAGCTTCACCAAAAATCCTGTAGTATACAGTGTGGTGCCACATACAACAGTTAAAAATTCAAAACTAGTTTTAAACAATTACATTTTCTAATTTAAGTACAAAAACACGGTGTTGCATGATGCATGTTTTTAAACCTTGTTTATGACAGACTTCTACACTTTGAGATAGATTAATGGGCAATTTTAAAGTGCTGGTGATAAACTCTAATGACAGTGGCAAAGTGTGTATATTCCCTTGGACTGAGCTTTGTAGTGATGAAACACTCCTTTGTTGACGAAGCTTTCAAGTATAAACTGTGTGTTCAGCTCGGGGGCCAGTTACCCTCGGGCCTGTGTCATTGAAGTGCTGTTTGTGTTGGTCTCGCGCTCAGGTGTCCATGCTGTGCTCGGTGGGCTATCACCTGTTCTGCTGCCACCGCTCGGAGAAAAGCAGCCGCCGCTGGACGGCGCTCGACTACACGGGCATCTCCATCGGCATCCTGGGCTGCTACGTCCCCGGGGTCTTCTACGCCTTCTACTGCAACAACGTACGTCTAAGAGCTTTTCAAAAGAGAGCCTTGGCATTCAAGGTCATTACATGAGCAGGTTTGCACTGTTTATGGTCACAGGGAACTGGGCAAACTCTGATAGCCATCTAATTCCAGCTTTTAAAGCTGTGGCCCACAACCATGTTCCTGGAGATCTACCATCCTGTCCGTTTCCATTTCAATCCTAATTTGGCACACCTGATTCCACTAATTAGCAGCTTGATGAGATCTCTAGCTGTTGATTGATGTGTGGTTTGTTAGGGTTGGAGTGAAAACCTATAGGACTGTAGATCTCCAGGAACAGGGTGGGGCCGCCCTGCTTTAGAGCTTTAATGAAGAGCATGGGCATTTCACCAGGTCACTCACACCTATGGACCAAGTTGTGTTCTCTGTTGTCATGAGGTCCGTAATGTTTTGACTGTGTATGTCAGGACAGCCAACCCTGGTCCTGGACAGCCACAGGGTAAGCTGTGTTCTGTTGCTAATTAGCACTTTACTTAATCGATATATTAAAACTTAAGTTAATTATGCAGCTAACTCATCACACCTGGTTTCCAAAGGTTCAGTTAGCTTCAGCTGTTGAGCTGAAACCCAAAATGGGCGTATCCCACAGCTCTCCGGCACCAGCGTCGACCACCCCTGATGTATGTCATTTTGAGAGGATGGTTTTAGGGAAATGTGAACAGCCTGTTTAGCCTTAGCCTATGTCTGGATGAGCTGGCTGTACATGCGCTGTGTCTGGCACAGGTACAGACACAAGTTACAGACAGGTACAGGCCCAGGCTGCACAGCCCAGGGGTCCCAGGCAGGAGGACGGTTGCTGGGCGGCCCGAGGAGCAACCTCCCAGAGTGGGCCACTCAACAGATGGCGCGCCTGCTTTTGTTTGGGGCATATGCTACCTGTGAGACAGAAGCAGGACTGGCATCCATTTCCAAACAGGAAAATGTGTGTGTGTGTGCGCATGTGCGTCTATCGGTGTGCTTGTCTGTCTCTGCATGTCTGTCCGGATGTGCATCTGTCTGCCCGTCTCTAAGTCTGCCTGCACGTGTATGTTTTTAAATGCACTGAAGGCTCTTTTGCTTTTAGGCCTTCTAGAAATGTCTGAGTGTATATATCTGAAAGAAAATCTATTCCAAAATTAATTTGGAGGGTTCTCATAACTACCCAGCTTCTTAGTCATCCAATGAGCATAATCAGTGCCAGTAAATAAAGTGGGAGAGTGAAGGTGGATAAGGTTGGTAGGGATGCCTTTGTTTCTTTTTTAAAAAACAGAAATAAAAGATTAGGAGCCACGGTGCTGTACGACGCAGGATCTTGGAGGACGTGAGCGAGTGCAGCCTCTTTGCTCGCCTGTGGCGGTTTTTTTTGGTGCAGCGCTGAGTTTGGCTGGGCTCGCTCAGTCCCCCGCGTGTTGGAAACGGCTCCGTTACGGTGCCCCAGAATCTGCTGAAATCTGCTCCAGTTAAAACCAGATGGCCGTGTTCATAGACCATTCCGTCACTCCTGTTCCCCACCATATGACATTCACACGTGGGTGAGCTATCTCCACTCCCCCTGCCAAGCGTTTAGCATTGCATTTAGGTGACTACTTAATCAGCCAAGTCCCTCAAGAGATTGTTTTGTCTGTTTTCCTGAGATGAACGGTGGAAGAGTAGTTTCTTTCACGGTTTAAAAAAAAAAAATGTTTTTTTTTTTTCTTTCTTTTTTTTAACCGCACTCCTTTGTTTTTCTAGATTTTGGCAAGAGAACGTTAAAACAATTTGGCCACGCAGAGCATTAGTGTTTTCCCCCCCTGTTCTGCAAATTAATAATGTAGCACAACGACAATAGTAGTAGCGGGATATTAAAACAGCCAGCTTGCTAACTCGTCACGAAAGAATAAAACTTGTCTAATTTTGACGCAGAATGTTAGATACAAACAACGGGTTTAGACCAGGTCGGTGACGGACAGCCCCCTGATACATTTCTTTTATTATTATTATTATTATCATTATTCTTTTTTTTTTTTTTAAATGAAGGGACGTAGCGAGATGCCGGGCGAGCTTGCATTGAGTTGGACTCTCGGTCCTTTTGTTTCCCTTCCAGTACTGGCGGCAGGTGTACCTGATCGCGGTGCTGGCCATGATCCTGGGCGTCTTCTTCGCCCAGATCCACCCCCACTACCTCACGCAGCAGTGGCACCGCCTGCGTCTGGCCATCTTCTGCTCGGTGGCCGGCTACGGCGTCGTTCCCACAATCCACTGGGTCTGGCTCAGCGGCGGCTTCGGCGCCGACATCGTCCAGGTGAGCCGTCCCGCAGGTGGCGCCGGCGAGCCGGTCGCCTTCATTAACGGAGGAGCCTGGGCTCGGTCCAGCGTGCGATGCATCCCACTAACATTGAGCCTGCAGAACACATTCCTAACGCTGTGCTCTGTTGTGTTGGTTTTTCTTCTGTCGGTTTGCGATGAACTGTTTGAGAGTCTGAGCGTGTTTCCTCCAGCCCCCGGGCCTTCAGTCTTCGTTTCCGTCCGCAGGCTTTCGTCCCTCGCGTTCTGGTGATGTACTTGATAGCGGCCGTGGCCTTCGTCGTTTACGTCTCCAAAGTTCCGGAGCGATACTTTCCAGGTGCGTTGTCGTTATTTTCACAACTGTGTTCAGGGAGTAACTACAACAGGTCTGCCCCCGGCCCTGTTCCTGGAGATCTACCATCCCGTGGGCTTTCATTTCAACCCTTCCATTTGGCACACCTGATTCTACCAATTAGCAGCTCGAGGAGATCTCCAGGTTTTGAATGAGGTGTGCTTTGTTAGGGTTGGGGTGAAAACCTACAGGATGGCAGATCTCCAGGAACAGGATTGGGCAGTCCTGCTCTAGTCTAGAGCCTCTCATTGAGTACGCAACATTAATGTCTCGCAGCTGTCAAATGGAAAATTCTGCGTAGATGAGTATTAGGGGTCCACGGGGTGTTTTTAATTAAAATGTGGTTTCACGTGGAATTGTTTAGATTTCAGACTTGATTAAATTGGCTCCGTAGAGCACTGTGAGAGAGGAGATATGATTGATATGATTTGTGCCAAACAAACTTTTCATGTTCACAGGCCAGCTGAATTACCTGGGCTCCAGTCACCAGCTCTGGCACGTGCTGGTGGTGATCATGTTCTACTGGTGGCACCAGTCGGCTGTGTTCATCACACACTACAGACACAGCCAGCCCTGCCCCGATCAGTCTCTCCACGCCTGAGGCCCTGTGGCTAGCCCTGCCCACAATACCTGCACCGACTCTAAGGACTTCAGAGCTAGCCTTCTATGGACAAGGGTTCGACACTATGCCCTGTGTGGCCTACCTGCTTTGTAGACAGCCCCACTGGGACTGCTAACTCCAAAACAAGGGCTCTACAGCTAGCCCTCTCCAAATGATTCTATACACGACAGCCCGCCGTTCATCCACCTTCGCATGAATGCAACATTTACATATCCCCCCCTCCCCACCCACCCACCGACTTTGTTGCAATGATCTAAACTATCGTCATTCAAATCCCATTAATATTCAAATTATGATTAATAGCTGCTCTTCGTTTTGTTTTGAAAGTGCGTTTGACAGATAGGGCTTTAATCAGGCAGTCATTGGTTAGGGGCATCGTTCTAACCGTAGGCGGCGCATCCGCGGCACGCGAGCGATCAGTGTTCTTGCGGAAGTATTTGCACTCGAGTCGGTTCGGCACAGAATGGCCGAACGCGCGTTGAGAGACATTCGGCGTGGTAGGCCTACTGCATGGGCGATAACGGCATGAGGCTCAAACACTGGCACCGTGCCTTTGCATCGCCTGTGTTCTAACTTTGGTACCGGGACGGTTCCAAGATTATTCATCACCCTTCACGCGCACTAACAAGCGCGTGCTGGTTCTGTCAGTGTTCTTATTTTATTTATACCGCCTAGTCTAAAGCAGGGTAGGGTACCTCATTCTTGAACCAGCAAACGAATTCGGAAAAAAAGACGCACTTCAGTTGCGTGTTTATTTACTTTCGGCCATTTTGGAATTGTCTGCGATGTACGAGCACGCACGATCGAAACGTAAACCTAAGATGGAGCCCCAAGTTTAACCTATGATCGTGCTTTTAAGCCTGTGGAACCCGCAGCTAAGAAATGTTGACACATCTGTTGCATTTATTGCTGTAGTTATCTTCTTCAGGTTTAATGTATGTTGCCTTACAGCTTTATAAAAATGTGGAGTAGTGTGGTTAATTGCACATTTCGTTTAGCATAATTTGAGTCAGGAGCTTTTAGTATTTTAGAGAATTTTAAATGTTTGCATCAGTGTTTTCGTTAGTTATTTTAGCAGAAGCATGCATTAACTGTGCACTGTATGGTAATGATATAGCCCAGCTGTACAATAGCCTATTTATTTCTTAATTTGATTAGAAACTGTCCTTCAGGCACTTGTTCTAGTGTAATTTATTTCAAGGAAAAATACATGTAAATTCCTGCTAAATATAGGAAAGCGTTCAACAAGAAAGGCTGTTTAGGCTCTGTACAGAACTTGTCTTTCATGCGTCATACCTCCGACTGTGCAAACAATATGTCAGTATCATCAACACCGGTCAAGTTTGATTTACAAATGGACCAAGCGTGTGTTGACACTTATTTCTTTTCTTTTTTTTTGCCTCGATTCTGAATTCATTTTCCAGGCAAAGTCCAAACACTGTTACATGCTCTGGAGCTAGACACTGTAGCCCCTTACAAACCAAAACGCTAAGAGGTCTGCAGAGCTGTAATACCTCTGATAGAGGTGCCCTTTAAAAAGCAGGAGAGTCCGTGCACTGAGCCTGCGTCGCTGGCATTTTTATGTCTTTTTTTTTCAAATTATGCGGCTCATGCCTTGCTCAGATGGGCACGGGTAGATCATTGTTTGCAGCAATGTTTACATTTCTCTCATTGTCCTCTGTGCACGTGTATACATTACAAGCTAAACACTGTAAAATATCAACTGTCTATCATTATTGATACTGAAACTTTTTGATGGGCATGTGTGCTTTATGAATAAAACCATATGACGTTTTTACTGGAGTTTGGATATGTTGCGCACTGAAAACTAATCTAAATGGGCTGTTTCATTTATATTAAGCATGACTATTTTTATATATGGTGATGGGCCATTTGTAAATACAACTGAAGCTTGTTGAATGCAATTACTGTCTGTAACTGCTATGAAACGACTAGCATTTACCTTGCAAACAAAAACGCCTTGGAAGAGGGTTGCTGGGTGGCTAGTCCAGTTAAACCGCAGCTCCGGTTCGTGAGACTCAGCCTTGGATGAAGGGATTCAGTTGCTGGGATGACAGTCGTTGCTCTGCTCTTCCAAGCTGCACACAAAGCGCCCTCTTCTGACAGAAGTCTGCAAGCTTGACAGTTGTGTTAAAAGGAGCAGTGGCTGTTTCGGAGAGCAAGAGCTGGTCGGCCAAAATTGGTCATGCAGGTTGCAGCAATAAGTACTGTAGCTGGTGAGTATTACAGGACATTTCAATGTGGGAAGAAAAAGGGGAAAAGCATGAAAATGTTGGTAGGCTGTGGAATTGACAATGCAGTACTCACCATCTAATAGCAATATGTGACCAAACACCAGTGTTTTACAAAAACAAAACAAAAAAACCCACTTGAAACATTACAGCTGTTTTTATTCTAAACCACATTTCTTATAAATTCAATTAGTTCAACCATTCAAACAAATTCCTTATCAAAATGACCGAACGGCTAGCACCTGTGACACCGCACCAGTGTGCTAACAAACCCCTCAACCAAGTGACTGCGGTTCTTCCAAAATGGTACTGAATGAGCAATGTTTGTATCGTGAAACCTTACCGGGAAACGTATTGCTTCGTGAAGAAGGCGACAGTACCCAGCCCTATGACAGAAAACTTTTTTTAACGAATCCATCCTCTTTATTGCATTTTTTAGACAGCAGTACAACATAAATATAACAAAAGGGGGGAAACGTCTGTTAGAACTGTAAAAAAAATTTTTTTAAAAAGCTATGCCACTAAAAAAAAAAAAAAAAGAATTCAATAGGACTGTTAGGAGTAGAGGGAAAAAAGATAAGACTGCCGTATTAGCCTTAATGGGCTTAGGGCTAGTAAATGCATGGGAAAGCCAAACCTGAAAATCCAGATAAGCCATAACCGTTTTTCTCCTTTTCTTTCAAGTACAAAAGAAAATCAAACGGAAGCGTAAAATGTGGAAAGTGCACTTAATTGGTATAATTTTGATCCGGGAGGTTTTGTCACCCTTTCTTACATCCGTCTGATCTTGAGAGCGTAATTTAGGTTCATTTCCCTTTTCGTAATGAATGGCTGTTGCCAAGTTACTTTGACAATGGTAGTCTGGTTAATCGGCATCAACAGAAGGAATTGGCAGTACTTGTAGTCCCAAATAACTACACGGATTTTCATTTCATATTGCTACATTATAAAACTTCACATTTAATCTATGATCTGTAATACTGTGATTTTATTTGGTTTAAAAAAGATCACAGCAAAATTCAAAATGAGCAGTACTCCTTACCCACATTTTTTCAACTGTTAACAGCGAAATCCTATTAAAATTACAGTTTGTAAAGACTCCGTATTAGAATGTCACTGGTGACAGCTCTAACTGTTTAGGAATAAAAACAACAAAAAAATCCCTTTCATTCTAGTATTCAAGAAAAAAAAAGATGCAATACAAATTTTCACCACAGCGAAATGCTTCTATGTACTGAAATACAAGAGAGTATCTGACTTCCTAAATGTAAAAATATACATAGAAAATGTTAAGTCTAAATAGGCGAAATAAAACTTTAAAGGCCTATGCTGAAGCATCATTCAGCCAAGATATATGCACAAGTTCAGCGTGATGGTTCAGAGGTACTGTACTGTGCAGCAGGGTGGGACTTTACCCATAAGGCTTTGCGGTGTGAAATTCATCTTATTGGCAGATCACGTAGGAAGCCTACACACACAGAGCTTGGCAGCCACTCGAACAGTTGACGATGGAGCAAGCTCATTATCACAGTACAATCTGAGTGGAATTCATCCTTTCAAAGTTAAGGACAAGGTCTCTGGCAAACGTCTCCAGAACAAAATGAATTAATGCAGCATACGAGGCTCTTTAGCGAACAGGTACAGGCTAAAGGTAATGCATATCAAATTTAGAATAGATCATCTATACTCCACAGGATTCTTCCTCAACTCCAAGTCCGTTACGTATTAAAATAGTTTTTAAAAAAAGCATCTTTAAGTCCTCGTTCGTTAGCGAGTATCACCAGCTAATTTGGATGCGGGCAGTAGGCGAATCGCAAAGCCACGGGCCTAGAGGATTCCGTCGCGGGATTTCACAGGCTTTGCATAACACCACGGTGCGTGTGTGTGAATGTGTGCTGGAAGACGAGACATTCACTGTTTGGAAGGGAAGGGGGCGGCTCCAAAAGGGTCCAGATCCACCTGCGGGGGAAGCTGCTGCTGCTGCTGCTGCGTCCCGCCGTGGACCACCATTTCCGTGAAGGGCACGGCGCCAAAGTCGTCCATTTTGTTCCCGTCCGCGAAGGCCCCGTGCAGGGAGCTGGTCCGGGACCTGCCGCCGGCCGGGTTCAGGTCGCCCTGGTGCTGGGGGTGGCGGCCGCCGTCCGGCGGGTGGAAGGGCTTGGCGCCGAACGGGTCCAGCAGGGCGTCCTCGGCGGGCAGGGACGGGCCCTTGTCCTTGCCGTCGCCCCTGGCCCCGACGCTGATGTTCTCCTTGGAGTCGGAGGCGCTGAGGAACTCGTTGCTGCTCTGCGAGTCCCTCCGGCCCACCTTCTTGTGGCGGCGGGCCCGCTCGGGGGTGCGGTAGCTGGGCTTGCCGCTCTTCCTGCCGCCGGTGGGGGTGCCGTGGTGCCGCTTGCCGTTGCCGCCGGCGCTCTCCTGCTTGGTGCGCCTCTGGCGGGAGGTGAGCTTCTGGAGGCTGCGCTGCTTGTTCTTCTGCTGCTGGGGGCTGCACGACTCCTCGAAGGTTCCCGGGCCGAAGACGTCCTCCCCGCCCTGGGACTGGGGGGGCGGCGCCGCTGGGTGGCTGGGCTGGAAGGGGGAGCAGCCGAAGACGTCCACGCTGCCGGGGGAGACGGGGGGGGTCTGCCCGGCGGGGGCGTCGCCGCTCTTACTGGTCCGGGACAGGTTCCGGCTGAAGGGCGCTTTGGTGAAGACGTCGAACTCGTCCATGGCCTGCTCCTGGCTGGCCTGCCGGAACGGGGCCTTGGAGAAGATGTCGGCTCCCTCGGGGCCCGCCTTCGGGGTCTGGCCCCCGCCGAGGAAGGGCACGGCCCCGAACACGTCCACCTCCCCCCCGGCGGGGTCCGGGGCCGGCGCGCCGGGCGAGGCGGGGGGGGTGACCAGGCTGGGGCCGGGTTTGGTCCCGGCAGCTCCCGCCGCGGTGGCGACTTCACCTCCTGCCGGCCGGCCCGGCCGCGTCTTGGCCTTCCTCTGGTCGCAGTCGGAGTCGGAGCTGTGCTTGTCCTCGTCCTCCTCCGCCTCGTCCTCAGAGTCCATGAGCAGCGGCCGCTGGCCCAGGGTCTCAGGCTCCGTGTCGTCGTTGAAGTCGCCGTGCTCGCTGTTCAGACCCTCGTCCTCCTCCGGCTCGTCCTCCTCGCTGCTCTTGGGCGACGGCGGGTCCGACTCAAAGTCGCTGTCGGACTCCTCCCCCCCCGCCTTGCGGGCTGGCGGCCCGGCCGCGCAGCTCCTCTTGAGGGGTTTGTGCTCCTTGATGGCCGGTGGGAGGGGCTCCTCCAGTGCGAGGATCACCGGGGGCGCGGTGGGCTCCTCACTCAGCTGCTCCGGACTCGTCACACTGCCACCTACTGGATAAAACCACAATTTCAGAAGTCTGAACTTCAACGTAACAAGGAGCTTTCAACGTGGCACTGTCATAGGATGCCACCTTTCCAACAAGTCAAATTTCAGCCCTGCTAGAGCTGCCCCAGTCAACTTTAAGTGCTGCTACAGTGAAGTTTGGTGTAGGTGGAACAATGGGCTGGGGCTGTTTTTTGGGCTAGGCCCCTTAGCTCCAGTGAAGGGAAATCTTAATGCTACGGCATACAATAACATTCTAGAGCATGACAATACCCCTGTGCACAAATCGAGGTCCATCAAGAAATGGTTTGCAAAGTTTGGTGTGGTAGAACCTGACTGGCCTGCGCATAGCCTGGACCTCAACCCCATGCAACACCTTTGGGATGAATTGGAACGCCTACTATAAGCCAGGCCTAATCACCCAACATCGAGGCCCAACCTCACTAATGCTCTTGTGGCTGAATGGAAGCGAATCCCCACAGCCATGTTCCAAAATATAGGGAAAGTTTTCCCAGAAGAGTGGAGGCTGTTACAGCAGCAAAGGGCGACCAAAAACCACATTAATGCCCACGGTTTTGGAATGAGATGTTCAACAAGCACCACATATGGGCGTGATGTTCGTGTGTCTGCATACTTTTGGCCATAAAGTGTACACACGGACATCTGCTGTGTCTTAACTCTCACTCCCAAAACCTGGTGTTTTTTTTTTTGCTGTCCTTTCATTTTTCTCACAGAAACAAAAGTATTACAATGCACAATGCTGCCATGTTCTTTAATGTGACCATGAACTTGATGCTTGTTGAGGTCAAGCTGCCCTTTCACCTGCAGAACACTACTGTACAAAGCAAGCAGAGAAATCCCTCTTAAATCTGACCCTAGCAGCACCTCAAACCCTCATATAGCATTAATTTGAGCCTTCCACAGAAATAAATACCCAACACAATCTGCATCGGATTCTCCTTCAAATAAAGAGATCACAACACTAACACGCCCTTACCATGTTTACATACATAAATACCGTCTATATGGGTCAGGGTCAGGGTCAGGTCAAGAGGCCTAAAACTGATAATGCTTAAGATTTCATCTTTTTTTTTTCTTAACCAGGCAAAACATTTCCTTTGCCTCATTTCAGAAAATCATATTGCCTTATGTCTTTAAACCATCATAAACTCAGCAATATGAACACAAATATAAAACTTAGCGTTCATTTTAAACTAAAGCCCCTGTGATTAATTTTGAAGTTGTTCCTTGGAACTGCTGTGTGATCCAGATACAAATCTACACAGATGGACGATGCATTAGCACAGACAGAGGTTTAAGGATAACAATAAAAAGCTTGGGGGGGGGGGGGCATTCTTAAGACTAGAAACATGATTAATACTCTGCCGGGAATTGTTTAATGACGCTCCTTAGCTCTTGTAAGTTCTGTAACACGACAGTGATTTAGCATTAATAATCCAATCTGGATTATTCCGACTGTCGATTTGTATCTCCCGGGGTACGACCTTGATGACATGCATGTCGGGCATTTTTAAACCAAACAAATCCCAGCAGTTTGCACGGTATTAAAACAGAAGGCCCAAAGACAAGAATTACTGAACTCATATGGTCAGGAAGATGCTCTTTTCCTGCCTTCCCTCGACTGAGAGGACGCCCAAGCATTAAATGCAAGATGGCTCGGTAAAAAAAACCCCAAAAAAACAGAAAAAAATATGCAAAAATGTTCTTTTTCTGAAGATCAAAGTTAAGAGGACGGCTGGGGTTTTAGCAAGAGTTTGCACCCACCCGGCCAAATGTCGCACGTAAGTACAATTTGAGGGGAGCAGAACAGTTGGAAGATAAATTTTCCAGAATTTCAGCCCGCTCTCGCCAGTCATAAGAGCCTTTGGACCCTCGTGCCCGATGCCAACTGTTTTATCGCACGCTTTATTTTTGGAAATGATCTGTGGAGTCATTCATTTTATGACTCTGAGCTGCATGTAGCACTGGACACCAGTAGTACATTTAGGTGTGTTTAAGTGCGTAAGCATATTGCTGGGAACGCTTATTGTTCTGAAAGCGCGGCGGGATTCGGTTTGGATCGTTACGAGGCAGCTGTTTTGCGTCGGCAAAAATACTCTCGCAGCGGCTTCTCAATATAACCGGGCGAACAGACAGGTCATAGCGATTACCTGGCTGCGTTCACTCACCTACTTTCGTCCTTTTGGTAAGGTCACTATTTAAATGTATTCAAATGAAAAATATTTCTTTACAGTTAACAATCCAAATGAAGGAACAGTCCGTTTAAAGAATACATATTGTGAACGAGTGCATGTGGACCAAGTGTATTGTAATGAGTAATTGTAATGTATGAACTCTGGTTCCCCTTTATAAATTTCACCAAGATCACCCCCCCCCCACCCCCACCCCCACCCCCACCAAAAAGCAGGCAGTATTTGAGAAACAGTGCCACATGAGTCCACCCCCCTCCCCCTTCAAAATCACATCTTTAAATCTACTCAAATCTGGAATCTCCAACCTGCCAGACCATGTCAGCGGCTTAACTACAAGCAGAATATTAGTTATAAAATAATAAAATTACTCAGAGGGGTTGGAAAGAATTGAGTCCTGCTCGGGGCAAAGAAAGCGCTCCACAACATCTGCTTGGGCGGCCCTGCCTAGATTATGGCGCGAATAATTACGCCTTTGCATGAAACAATCTCAGCCGCTACACGACGGTACATCTTTAATCGTATAAAACGATCCCAACCTGGAGATGCACATGCGCTCTCCCCCCCCCCCGATGTTCTTTTGTGGGACATCCGATTAAAGGGTCGATGGCGGTCTTGTAAAAGTGGAGATAACACGCCTTTCCCCGGCTTTGCCCGCGTCGCCATGTGGACGCCCGGCTGCCGGATTAGCGAGTGTGCGGCCCGCACCGTCCAGCAGCTGCTGTGCATTGTGGGTGGATTTGCACGTCACATGACGGTAAGAGGAAATTAAAGATTTACTCTGACTCATGCCTTTCTGGGCTGGTACACATGTACACAAAAAAAAACGAATAACGCGTCAAATCAAGGAATTAGGTTAAGCACCTTTCACTAGTTAATCAGCAAAAGGCTCGTCTTATTTCTCCAATCAGCCGTCATGGAAACGGGGGCCGTTTTGACCACGCCCCTTCCTGCCTCTATATGCGAATGAGCTGTGATTTACAGCACATCTCAGTGGCAGGTGCCCTCTCATTCAGACATGATATAGTCCTTAACCTTTAGAAAAATCTAATCATCAAATCATAAAACCAGCCATTTTGTTTTTCCAGTTTTGAAGGAAACGAGCCTGCATATGACTGTAGTGGGTTTTTTTTTTTTATTGGTTTTTTTTAATGAGGGGATATAATGCAGGCTTCAAGAAAATCATGCCATTGCCTAGTCAACCTTTAATAACAGGATTAAGCAAATAAACTGTGGAAAGCCTCAGAGAGCAATAAGTGACACATTAGTATTCATCCTTGGTCACGCTCCATATGCGAATTCTAGGTTTTTGTGTCACCCATAAACAAAGGAGAGAATGTCTTCCTCCTTTAGTACACACAGTCTCATCTCCACTATACGATTCTCTCCGTTAATACTGTTTACATGGATGCTCATTTTACTAAATCCTTCAGGCTTTATGCTCAATGACCATGTCCCTCCCTCCCATCTTGAAATCTTTTGAAATCAGGATAAAATAGAAACCACCACAGGGTATGAGCACGGGAGTAAAAAATTTTCAGCCTGTGCAGAATAAATGGCTTCCAGCTCGAAATGGACAAACCCAATAGCAGCATCTATTACTACAAGAAACAAACTATTGCTTTGTTAAGTTAACTCTTAGCTTGGCAGTGTTAAACAATATAAAAGGGACCAATTTAACACCCAGACGCCAATGCAAGGTTTTTCCACTACTCCATTTATGATAATTTTACATGTTTGGAGAAATGCACCTTCATATTTCTATGTTAATATTACGATTAAGATTTAATACATAAGACAGCAATTATCAATGTAATCTTGTAATTGTGAGTTCAATTTCAGAAAACCATTACTGGGGAACTCCAACACCCAAAACATAGCTGCAAAGCATACTCGAAACATGGAGCCTAATGTATATGTGTGATCTGCATTTAAGTTTGACTAACATTTGTGCTGAATATGTTCAGTATTTCCAATGTGATATTTAATTAAGACATGCAAGTGTAGTCTTTAAAACCATTCAAAATGCAACGTGTGTCAGTATAAGTTAAGCTATTTTTAAAAAAAAAAACATAAACCAGGGAATGGGTGACTGGTATCAACAAAACCAATTTCTGCATGCATGTTAATTCTGACTTCCTGAGTTTAACGCATGCACCGAGAACTTCCATCAAATCCCAAAACTCAAAAGCACAATAACCCAAACCAATCTCATTCGAATTTCTGTGTATGGCATCTGATTTGTAGCATTCCGTATTTTTGTGTCAAATCATGAAATAAACCAATAAGGACAGCCATGTTCACAAAACCATCTTGTAAGCATGATATAGTGGTGGGCAGATCATAGTTGATTTTGTATTACTAACTAAAACCTGTTTTCCGTAATTCGAGAGCAAGGATTTAAATAAAGTGAACAAAAATATCTTTTGCTTTTGAATATGTTTATTATTATCAGTTTTTAAAGAAACACATTCAAGATGTACATTATAATACAAGTTTATTTACATCGTGTGTGTCTGTTAAAAAACAGAACATCTTATACAACTTAGCATCTATCGTTGTATATACGAGTGGTCACAGCTGAAAATTTTTTTACGCACTTATGACATTCTTATAGCTGAGTCGTTGTTTACAGAAGCACAAATCTGCAACATCTTTTCTTATACATGTAGTTGACAGTCATTAACAATATCTTCTGAAGCTGGTGCTAAGATATTTGGAAGAAGAAAAAAAAAAACAGAACAAGTTGTTGAAGAATGCACAGGATCACCTGAGAGGCAAGTGAAGTGGTATAGCATGACCGCTAAGCCCCAACGCCCATGAATGCAAACCAAACAAAAAATGAAGACAATGCAAACGAAAACAAAGATAGTAATCGCAAAAGTGTCCGTGTGTGGGATTTAACCAATCACTCAGAACATCTTTCATGTCTTGCATTAATACACGATATGTATTAGTGCATTTGTGGTCTCAACATTTGTCGTAATGTTTTAGCATTTGCTTCCAAAAACAAAATAAGAATGTTGGGGGGGGGGGTGTTCTTATCTAACGGCACAAATCTGCCCACCAGTACACCACTTTAACAAGATGTTTCTCAATATGGCTGTTCTTCTTCTTTTTCCTTTAAATTTAGAATGAATGAAAACAAATAGAACTGCCGGGCCTGTTCTGAGACACCTGTGATGTCAGAACGAGTAGCCAATGAGATGAAAGAATGACAGAACTTCAGAATACCAGCACAGGAATTGTCCTATTTCACTGTCAACTTACCTTCTGCAAAAGAAAAAAGAAAAAAACTGTAACAAACTGTAATATCATATGTAACTGAAGAAAAACAGAGTTACACCCCTGAATGACGTGCAAATGAATGGAAGAAATCTGATAGTGTCAGGCTGACCGAGGAACGGCCTCCGCGTTTGCCAAATCGCTCCGCGCGGTGCCGTTTGCAGCCGTGGCTGAAGCGGTGGCGCGGCGTGAAGAACGCCTCATTCGCCGCGTGCCAGCTCATCGATGTACCGCATTCGCAGGCGAGACGCTCGCACGGATCGACGCGGATGCGTGACGTGCGTGCGATGGAGAGCAAAGGCCAAAAGCGCAACAACAAAGCCCGGTAAGGGAACCCTGAGCCTGGCAAAAATTCTTTACCAATGACTCCTAATAGCTTATCCTCCACATATGAACTGATAACGAGATTAATGGTAACAAATGTGCCTGTTGAGTTAGCGGACATTTTCTAAACAAAAATACAAGCGAAAATCCACTGTCTTTAAAAGAGCACTGTTGTCAAATCAAATGTCACTGGCAACATAAAATACCTGACACTGATATTAATTTAGCCCTTTAATTCCCTCTGTTCTGACTTAGGCGTCCGACTCTCTCCTGCTAGCACTGGGTTCTTTATACCGCCCAGGGGGAGGTCTAGTCAACCTGTGACTGACATGAGCAGGCCCGCCCCCGAGGTTATGGAACCTGACCTGGGACAAGAGAGAGACAACAGGCGACGCGTCCACACACCGGCTAGCTGGCTAGCCAAATGGTTCGGGGTGCACCAAGGGTCCTTCCTGACTGAGAATAATGTTTGTGGATTTCAACTGCGGCATATTCTCTTGATAACAAGCACATCTGCATTCCTCTTAACACAACACTAATTAAGACGGCTCAGAAACTTGTACAATTATACTAAATACAGACAGACTGAAGTTTCATGTAAGCATTGAACCTCTAAAGCACGTCATGAACAGCTGTGTAAATGCGTTCAAGTCAACAAAGGCCGGGGATGTAACGCACTTGGAAATGTTCGCCTTTTGTAAAAGACGATCAAATAACGCTCACCCTCCGACAGTCTCACAGTAACAGTCAAACACGGTCCAGCCTTTTACAAAGCGATTCACATATCCTTCAATCTGACTGAGGGTAAATTTTATTTACCGTTCAAATAACTAAACTGAATTCTTCACTCGTACAGCTCAACCTATTAAAACGTGGTGAAAAGAGAAAAATGTAATGAAAACAAAAAAACATGCAATTATAACTTTTTATAATCATGCAAACATCTTTTCAAAATGAGAAGCAAACGAGAGTCAAGCAAGCGCAAGAGAGATTTCTCTCCTGAAGACAAGCACGAAATGGAGGGAGGCAGTAATGAAGTAACCTAAGAGCAAGGCCACACCCCCAAGAGCAAGGCCACACCCCAAGAGCAAAGCCACGCCCCTAAGAGCAAGGCCACACCCCCAAGAGACAGATTTAAGCTGTGGGTTTAAGAGCAAGTTCTGAGTGTACACAGTCAGTGCTGTCACTTAACAACCGTGTGGACATCCAGGAGCACATGACTGCTTTAAGCACCCCTAGCTTCTTTTGACACAAATGCAACGTGTGGCAAAAAAATAAACATTGCTTGACACTCCAGGTTCTTCAAAACAATAGGCGAAAGAAATACATATACACATAATATATGCAAACATATACTTTTCTACACTCTTAAGCATGGATTTCTATTCCTAAATCCCATCTTCTTACATCTGGTGACGCAACAGACACTCCTGAAACCCAATGACCTGAGAATGAGGGTTCGAAGCAGCATTAACCGCAGCTTTTTTCTGACAACTGTAACAATGTGATTGTGGAAAACACTTACTGGTCCTTATCCTTTTATATTTGTACCATATTTAGGCAGAGAAGCGTAATGTCGACTAAATCTGCACCCGCCATTTTATAGCTGAAGGCTCAGTTAGGCTACAGTGGAAAAAGCTCTATGAAGGACGAGCCCACTACTTGCTGTCCTAGTCTTGACGGACGTTTCACATACAGAATGAAGTGGTGATGTATGTTTATTTGTTTTGGTCCGGGTCGGTTACTTGGACGACGTCTCGGGCCACGTTCGGCGTTTCTCGGAGACGGGGAGTAACAGAGTCTCGATGAAAACGGGGGGAGCGGGGAGGGAAGGGGGGTTGGGGGGAGGGGGGGGTTGGTCTTCAGGGGCTCTTTAACTTGCCTGGGTTGGCCAGGAACGGGACGGAGCCAAAAAGGTCCTCGGGGACGGGCCTGAGGGAGACCTGCCTCCCCGCTCCGGTGTCGGCGCTCACCGCTCTCTCCACCGGTTTCTCTGCGGGGGGGGGGGGGGGGGGGGGGGTGTCATTAATTACACCTGTGTGCCATTCCTTACCTTCAACTCTTTGCATTTTATTTTTAAACATTAAGAAGCAGCAACAGCACCAACCACTCTTTCTGTATCATGCGCTCCCTTTCTCAATTCAATGTAGTCAACACACAACTGTTTCAGGTTCACTGGATCCAAGCTAACCTAGTCTTGTCAAAACATGTCAAAACCCAGATTCCCACCCCTCTGAATGTCTAAATTCCATCTGTATTCAGGTTTACTGCTCACTGGGTTCTGTAAATGCTGAGAATCCTACATCGCTCGAGAAAGGAAAATCACAGCAGCCATGTCATGCCTTCTGTCATCGCTGTTATTTCTACTAATTTCAGCTTTTTTCTTTAGCTATTTTGTCAGGTGTACAAGACCCGTGTACTTTAAAATTTAAACTGAACAGTTTGCCAGCTTGTACTGCATGGTGTATACACACCACTTTAAACTCCAGTACAATATTAACAGTAGCATCTAGTGAGGAATACGTGACATATTGAGGAACATTATAATGTAATAAGGAGTAATAAACTTTCTAGATTTATTATAGTTTATGAATTGGCCAGAGGGGTAAATGTGACAGGACAGGGCATGTGTTCAGCGTTCATGTTGCTGAAAGGCGGTTCTAAAGGAAGGACAGGTGAACACTTGCTTGCTCTAAGAAGGTCAAACTCTCGGTCCAGCAGTTCCTCCTCGGTCAGCTTGGAGAAGTTGTCCTCCCCGAAGGGGTTCCACCTGGACATGTCCGGGGGGTTACTGACGGTCGGGTGGGGAGGGGTGATCGCCTCTGTGTTCAGGAGGGGGTTTCTACTGCAGGGAGAGAGGCCGACACACAAGCGCACGCAAACACACACGCACATACACACACACACACACACACACACACCACATATGAGCACACGCGCACACACATACAGAAATACACACACAAAAATACAAGCACACACACACACACACACACCACATATGCACACACACACACAAAAATACAAACACAGCGCATGCGCACACGCACACAGAAACACGCCCCAACACACGCACACACAGACACACACATATCTCTGGTCACACCCACGTTCCCAGCTGTGAGCCTCACGTCGCTTAATGTCGCTAAATAAAGACCGTATCCAGGGGAGGGGACTCCAGTGCAGCGGGACTCCATGATGGGGTATGAACAGAACACATTCAGACGTGCTGTTTTATTGGGATGTGTGGGAGGTGTCAAGGCTGCGTGATTCTGCACCAGGGTACATTAAAGGGCACCAGGGGCTGTTTTAACTGCTCGTAAGCAGACTATACGTTTCTACTGAATTCAATCAAAATGATCCGTGTTGTGAAGTTCTGTTGAACTGAACTGAAATGGTCCATGGTGTACTTTTACAACGGTCATTTAAACCTTGCATCTTTAAAAAAATAGACAGGACATATAGTCCCAGTTCAAAAGGGTTTACTTAAAATATAAATGAAGTTCCAGGAACATCCCTGGGTTCCCGATTTCCTGGCAGGGCCACCCCCTGGTGCCTTTTAAAGCATGCGCACCCCGTTGCCTCGGTTACAGGATGGGGGGGGGGATGGGGCGGGGGTTACCTGGGGTTAGTGAATGGAGGCTCTACCGGGGCGGGCCCCAGGTGGGCGGTCCCGGCCGGGGCCAAGGTCCCCAGGGGAGGCTGGAACTCCAGCGGGGAGGTGAGATAAGGGAGCTGCTGATTGAGATGCTGTTGCTGCTGTTGTTGGCTGAGATGCTGTTGCTGTTGCTGCTGATGGTTGAGATGCTGTTGCTGTTGTTGTTGTTGCTGCTGTGCAAACGCTTGTTGGTACTGGTGCATCTGTTAAGGGAGGTCAGAGCCGTTCAACGACAAGGGAAAGAACGCGACGCACGGAAGGACTACGAGGTGATGTATGGGGGGATGGGGGGGGCGGGGGGTGGCTGCCATGTGACCTCGGACACCATGGTAACAATCACGGGTTAGTACAGAGTCCAGCTGCCGACTGCACCATCATCATCATCATCATCATCATCATCAGTCCTGTCAAGGGGAAACCATCTGAGGACACACATTTCCTGCTCTGTGCTCACAAGAGATGCTAATGCTGCTATTGCTAATATTTAACCACAGTAGCACTATATACATAGCGCAACAGAATCTGATTGAAAACAATTCTAATAGAGTTTTACATAGAGATGGTGATAAAACATCCAAACACATTATTTTGAACTCCTTAACACGGTTATCTTAGAGCCCCAAACACTGGGCGATGGTAAATGACCCAATTACAGAGCAGAAACGAGAGCAGACCCACTAAAGCAGTACTGAGCCTTGTTTAAAGCTCTCGCAGTACACACACCCACTTTGCGAATTTGAGGAACGGGGAATCGCATCTCCCCGCAGCGTAATTGCTTCATATGTTAAGATTTAACGCAGAGAATTGGTCAATTTCACCCCCCCCCACCCCCCCCGTTCATACCCCCCCAGGGCTCGGAGCGGAGCAGATTGCAACCGAAATTAAACAGATGGTACCGGTTAGGTGGAAAATCGGCTAGAAGCCGCTCCGCTTCGCCGGCGCTCGTCTGGAGCGGACTGACTCGCGTTCGTACGTACTGTAAATATCTCCCGTACGGAGCCGCCGGCGTCGCCGTGGAGACGGAACCGCCCTCGACCTTCGGAGCGGTCCGTCTCTAAACTCAGTTGTGGGAAACGCACCTGGGAGAGACACGCTCTGTGGGTCGCCTTTGACACGTGACGAAGAAGAGCGAACGGCGCGTACGTACGCACGATGCGGACGCGACATACAGGGACGTACGCACGGTGTGGACGCGCGATTCTAGGACACGCGGCCGACGCAGAGCCTGCGCTAATTTTAGAAAGAAGCCTCCCCTCGCTCTCGATGGCCCGTGCGATGTCCTTCGCTTCGTTAAAAATAAAACATTTCCGCAAAACGTGTTGCTATATTTTCAGGTCAAACAGGGTGAAGAGAAAGAGAGACAGAGAGAGAGGGAGAGAGAGTGAGAAAGAGATAGAGGAGAAAACAGAGACAGAGAGAAAGGAAGAGAAAGAAAAAGAATGAAAGAGTGAGAGTGAGAGAGAGAGAGCCTCTGAACAGACTGTGGAAAAGAGAGAGGGTTTGGGAGAGAACAGATAGAGAGAGAGGTAGACAGACAGGAGAGAAAGATAAAGAAAAAGTATGAAAGAGAGAGATAGGGCGGGGGAGAGAGAGAGAGACAGACAGAGAAAAAGAAAAAGAATGAATGAAAGAGAGAGAATGAAAGAGCGAGAGAGCGAGAGAGAGAGAGAGAGAGAGAGACAGAGAGAGAGAGAGAGAGAGAGAGAGAGAGAGAGAGCGAGCCCCTGAACAGACTGCTCGAACGCCCTGGCAGCGTGGAGTGCAGCTCTTACCATGACTGCGTACTGGGCCTGCTGCTGATAGACGGGCGGCATCATCATCTGCTGCTGGAGCAACTGCTGCTGCTGCTGCTGCTGCTGCTGCTGCTGCATGTGGAGGGCCTGCTGATACTGCAGAGGGACAGCACACAGTGAACACCGGGCACAACACACAGTGAGCACGCCCTGCACCCCTCCCCAAACACCAGGCACAGCACACAGTGAGCACGCCCTGCACCCCTCCCCAAACACCAGGGACAGCACACAGTGAGCACGCCCTGCACCCCTCCCCAAACACCAGAGACAGCACACAGTGAGCACGCCCTGCACCCCTCCCCAAACACCAGGGACAGCACACAGTAAGAATGCCCTACACTCCTTCCCAAACACCAGGCACAGCACACAGTGAACATGCCCTGCACTCCTCCCCAAATATCAGGAACTGTTGTGAAGCAGGGTGTGCACCACTCCCAAAAAACCAGCAACTGCAGTTCCACAAGAAACCCCCTCAGAGAAACTCATCCCCTTGGACAAAATCCTACATCTATAAATAGGTACATCTATATCACACATTCTATACCGTGAGCCAGATACTGCACACTATTTGGGTCACACTCACAAATGAATGGTTACAGACTCCGGGTACTGCTGTACTATATTAAAAAATAATAAAAAGTTGTGGCTGCTCAACAGTGTCTGTGCGCTGCGTGGGAATTAAAATCTGTGAGTAAAATATGTGGATGATGACGTGTAGGTTCGCACTGTGTGTTCTCAAGGGACTCAATAATGGATTGTTTTTGTTTGTACGCTCACTCCGTTCACAGTGAGGCTATGACTGACTGTGAGACAGACATATTTCGAATCATTAAAAAAAAAAGAAGAAAAACAGGACTTAGAGCCCCATCTGTTGGGCCAAACGGTATTAACCCAATTTCACATCCTAAGGGGGTTTCACTCAGGCCCGCCCTTATTAAAGCGCGCGCCGTACAGGCAGGAAGGAGCAAAGCTTTATCCAGCGCCAGCGACAGACAAGGTCGCAGGCAAACAACAAATAAACAATAATAAATAAGGGCGCGGGCCTCTATGCGGGCTGTGACGCACACGCTGATTTACACTAAACAAGAGCGCAGCACAGTGCCAAACGGGCCTCGCCTGCAACCTTGAGAGGTGTGTGTGTGTGTGTGTGTGTGTGAGAATGTGTGTGTGTGTGTGTGTGTGCAAGCGTGCTTGTGTGAGTGTGTGCGTATGTGTTTGTTAGTTTTTGTGTGTGTGAGTGTGTGCGCGCGTGCGTGTTTGTGTGAGTGTGTGCGTGTGTTTGTTAGTTTTTGTGCGTGTGTGTGCGTGATTGTGTGTGTGTGTGCGTGTGCGTGTTTGTGTTTTTGTGTGTGTGTGTGCGTGATTGTGTGTGTGTTTGTGTGTTTTTGAGTGTGTGTGCGTGTATGTGAGAGCGCATGCTTGTGTGTTTGTGTGTGTGCGCGCATGCATGTTTTTGTGTGTGCATGCGTGTGTGTGCGTGTTTGTGAGAGAGAGAGAGACACTGTGTGAATAAACCCCTGTAGTGAAGACCCAGACTGTATGCTGTAAGACAATGGTACAGCCCTGCTGTGAGTACTGTGTATTGTATTGTGCTGGTCCGATGCTAAGTGCTAACCTGTTGTAGGTACTGGAGGTGCTGCAGATTTGACGGCTGCTGATGCGGGAGATGATGCTGCTGATGGTGCTGCTGCGGTGGTTGATGTTGCGGATGCTGCGGCTGCTGGTGTTGCTGCTGCTGCTGCAGCTGCTGCAGTCGCAGGTCCCCCGGCTGCAGCTGCTGCAGGACGCGGTGCTGCTGGCTGCCTCCCTGCGGCTGCGCAGCGGGGTGTCCGTTCCCAGCGGCCGGCCCTACTGCACGCAGATGCATGCAGACGCACGCAAACACACGCAAACACAAACACATAAAAACACAGACACACACAACAACACACACGCATGCATGCACACATACACAGATGCACAAACACACACACAGACATACACCATGAGAAGTGACCACACAAAGCATAAACCAAGATCACAGCTCCAACCAGGAAACGCCTTCACAGTTAGTCTTTCAGGCTGTGCCTACAAAATGCCTGATAGGCCAATCGAGTTAATTTACCAGGACTTCATGAGTCCAGAGTAGAACTATGGTTTCCCTTTGAGCAAGTGTCCTCCACGTTTTTATATGCAAAAAAATATTTACTTATTTGACAGGGACAGTGTACATATTTTTAACACTGACATTACTGCATGTATACATCACATGAGAGACAGGCCAGAAGACCCACATGTAGTCCTTTAAGCAGGTCAGTATGCTACATAACCTTTTAAGGATAAAAAGGAACCACAGCGTGCTGAACATCAGGAAGCCCTTCGCCCCGGCGCACATCGGTCACAGAAACGGGGCGGGGCGGGGCGGGAGGCTCACCTCTCTGCCCGTTGCTCTCGGCCGCGGCGGGGACGGTCATCTTCACGGGCGTCACGGCGTTGTGTATGGGCAGGACGACGTTGCTGTTGGCCGCCTTCGGTCTCTGTCTCGGGGCGATGGAGGTTTCCGTGGGCCCCACCGAGTCCGTTATCCTGCAGGGGGGTCAATCGCACAACGGGCCTCCCAATGAACGAGCGCACTTCGCATTCCAAAGTAAAATAAAACAACGAGAACATCGTAGGGTATTCTGAGACCAAAAACCGCAGAACGATACAACGAAAACCAACAAAAGTCCAGATCCATTCTCACTAATATTATTTAATTTTTTTTATTTTAATATTATTTAATATTCCTAATTTTGACTGATTGAAGAAATCATTTCTTCTTCAACTTACTCAATGTTTTTTTTATTCGGGTTTGGCTTAAATTTGATCTTTGATTGCTAAATTCTATAACCGTTGAGCGAGTAACACTGTACGACTGATTAGGCCAAACCACAGTTTCTCACCAGTCATGCAACTGTAATACATTTTGACCAAGTGTTTTAAACAGAGCAGTCATAATGACTTAAAGCCGTCAGTGGAAAGCTACCTGGCTTTCGTCATGTTCTTCTTAGCAGCGACCTCGCTGGCGGTCAGAGGCTCAGGCAGTGATGTGGGAAGAGGGGAGTTCTGCACAAGGAAGAAAAATTATTAAGAGCAGAACAGTATCTCAAGGGGGATCTCATTTCACAATTCGAACAAAGCACAAGTATGTGAGAGAGCGACCGTGCACGTTCATTTTTGTTTCAGTCAAAGCACGTTTCCACATTTCAACCGTGCGAGTGACCGTCATTTCCGTGTTTGTGGATGAAACAAGGCCACTGTGGGACCTGACTTACAAACAGGTTTGGCACGGGGCAATCTTTTCCAGCCAACTTGAAGGCAAAGTAGGAGACTTGATAGATGTCCGGTCTCTTTTCTAGTTCCGGCTCAAGCATGTATCCTACAGAGCAAATCGCCCAAAACAGCCAGCAATCAGACTAGCGTAAAAAATCTAAGTTCTAACAAATCTCTCAAAATCAAGACCAAGACCATTCAAGAAACACCATTCAACAAAGGTTGACAATCATGATGAAATTAAGTTATGATGAAATGAGGTGGAAATTTCAAAATATTTACGGAATGATTTATTCCATTATTGTTTATTAAAAGCATGAACATGTTGGTTTTCACTTGGATAAAATCTACAGTTTGATATCTGAAGCAGTTCACAACACATCACAATTTATCCTTTAACGAGATACACGCACCTATAATGATACACCACACGGTGGTGCTATTGTTTAACTTTACACGTAATCTTGCAAAGTAAGAAGCCTTTTGAAATAAAATTTTATTATTTTTAAATCAATCAATGAAACCAGCTATACATTTGAAATCTGTTCCCTCATACTATCTTTACGCAACCCTTTCTTCATTTTACCATAAAACAATTCCACTGAGTGCCATGTTTTTGAGGTGGAGAACTACACCCTTGGCTGTTTCGTAAGTGCAGCGTCTACTTACTGATTAAGCAGTGCAACTTGAAGGAGAATTTGGAATTATCCGGAACAATGAAAGTTCCATCGCATATGGCAACCTGACTCTCCCCAAAAGGAAGGGAGAAGAAGCACAGCTTGTACAACAAGCATCCGAGGGCCTTGAGGAAAAAGAAAGAAAAATAAAAAAATAAACATGAAACACACCTCATTTCAAACAGTCCCATTTGCACAGGCCCCAATCACACAGCTTAAGCACTGCATTCTGCTTGACAGAGCAATGCTCTTAGAGCCGTGCTTTTCAGTTTCCTTTACAATGTTTCATTACATGGCGCATCGAATACGGGAATCGCTACAGCTGGGAATTCATGCCGCGTTTCCACATTCAGCATATAATTCTGTATTATCAGATGTAAAATGGACACTTTAATTATTTGCAATATTGGTTTAAAAAAAAAAAAAAAAAACTTTGAACTTATTCATTTCGAAACGAGCAGGAAACGTTAACCAATCGCTGGCCGCAGCCGTTGCGAAGCTGGTTGGGAGTGCGCAAACGGCGCGCGGCGGGTGTGGGTTTGTGGTCGCGACGCAGGACCGCCCCCTGTGCGTACGCATCTCCTTTCCCCCTCTGAGAAAGAAGAGCGCTGCGGAGGCCCCGCCCACTTATTCAGGGCCAAAAGAAGCGGGAAACGTTACTCCGCCCCTTTCCGCAGAGGGGACGACCGGCCGCGTGTTCCGCCCGCGGTCTAGCGGTAAACGCGCCGCTCTCGTTAGCCCTGCGCCGGTCGCGGCTCGAGACAGCCGGCGGGGGTTAAGCGACCGTGCGGTCTACGCTGGCGATAAGAGACCCTTGACTGAGAAAAGACTGACCGTGCGGTCTACACTGGCGATAAGAGACCTCTGACCGGGAAAACACCGACTGCACGGTCCACGCCGGCGATAAGAGGCGACCGGCCTTTTTCCAGCGCTTTAATAGAAAAGGGTCTGCCGGCCAGGGACAGGACGTGACATCACAATCCTTTCATAACCTGCCAACGGTTACTAGGGGATTTCTCCTTCTGCAGGATGGCTCATGGCTACGAGAAAAGGACAGCGCTCAACCTGAAGTGAAACTCTTCTGGCTTTGCTAACGCACATGCTGCCATCAGCTGCACAGGGAACCGGTTGGGCAGGTGATCATGTGACCCCCGAGGCCTGCGTGAAGTCGTCTGGGCTCTGGCCGGAGCAGGCGGAGCCGCCTGTCAATCACCGGGCCGGGAGGCCCTGTTGACCTTACCCATATGTCGGCTTTAGTGGTGATGGCTTTCCCTCCGTAAAGATTGATCATCTCCGGGGCACGGTAGGAGAGTGTCGTGTACCTGCCGGGGAAACAGGAAGTGGTCAGGATTAAAGGATTCTCTTTTCGGCTACGGCCCCATGTGACAGAATGCCGTAGGGCTCGATGCGTGCCGTTATGCAAATCGTGCAACCAAGCAACCATTTCCCCCATTTGGACACTGTTGGTATACATTCATAACGCTGCTGGCTGTGCCTAGCGACCGCTTTCCAAGGCTCCACTGATTCCCTGCAGAGTTGTCGAGATGGATACGGACTGGCTGATATGACACGCCTGGATTCTTTATCTGACAGGAGGAGAGCAGCGGATCTCAAGGCCAATGAACGGGACAGCTATGCCCAAGTGATATGCAACCGCACAAACAGATGTATATTCATATACGCACGCGCACACACACACACACACACACACACGTCCACACACACACAGACACACAGACATAAATAAGACTCACACACACACACGCAGACAGACACAGACAGACAGAAAGTAAGACACACAAACCCTAAAAGTGTGTCTTTAAAGAAGGGAAAGACACAGCAACTAAAGTACACAGACAGCATGCTAGCCAAAACTAGTTCATCAAGAAAAAGCAGTCCGCTGCTGCAGATCAATTACTCAAGCTACTGATCACATGGGTGACGAGCAGTGGCACCCTCTGATTGGTTACCGTAACACAATCAGTTCCCTCAGTCTCCCCTGCCCTTGAGTGTGAGGGTAAACCTGAGAACGGGCAAGCTTACTTTTTGATTTCGTCCTCCACCGCAGTTACTCCATCCTTGTGCGGTAGCAGAACTTTGTGTGTGGCACTTCCAAAGTCACACAGGACGTAGTTCCCCTGGTCGTTCAGCAGAATATTTTCAACCTGGTAGACAAAAGGGTTCATTACACTCAGCTTATAGGAAACAGCTTGAGGTTTCTTCTTTTTTTTTTTTACCCTTGAAAACCAAAATCTGAACCAAATGAACTGCCCTCAATAAAGGGCCCTCTTACTCAAAAGAAACAAAGAAATAAGGTTGCGTTTCTCAAAAGAAACAGAGACCTTCTGCGTCAGGTTTCTGTGGAAACAGGCTGAATATCTTCCTGCGGAAAAGTGTGTTTGTACAGCTAATCGAGAAAAAATCTTATCAAAATCTTGAATTTTAAAGATGGCAAAGTTCCCTCAATTGATACATTTGAAACCAAAACAGCATTGCTTTAAAAAAAACAAACCTGACCTCACATGAATACATCTGACTTCCAGTAACTCAGAGAAGAGGAGAGTTCAAATTTGCTACAGCTCCCAGACAGAGAATTCTCTGAACTTTGTAACTTTGGTTTACACACCATTTTAACCAAATACGCAGCGAGAGAAAGTTCTAGAAAGAGAATCGCATAAAAGCCTTCAGCCTAAAAGAGACGGTGGGTTCACAATCTCGTCGGGATCAGCTCTGTGGTCTCACGTTACACTGCGAAACACCAGTGAATAATGTGCGTCGCTTTCGGATCAAGACGGCCTTAGCGCACAGCCTTTCGCATTATGCAGGAATGAAAGCAAAATAAAAGAAAGTACGCTAGCTTCAGGACTGTTCCCATCTGTCCTCGAAAAACGCCAACCAGTAATTCAATCCTTGTTTCAAAAAGGATATGGTTGGCAAATTCATTGTAGCTGAATCAGCAAAAGGGGTCAAAAAAGGTCTCTGTTTGGCTTTATCACCCTATGTCATTATTAAATATTGATTACAAGATCTTAAACTGTAATCTTTTGCAACTGCTCTTCACACACTGATTCACGTGAATCAATGTTTGTACAGTTTGTAACATCAGCCAACGCATGAAAACCTCCATACTTTATTACAAATCCATTTGGCCCACTTCAGATACACATTTCTGTGAAAACATTTCACATTGGGATTATGACCTTTGCGGGAAAGGGAAATAGGTGTTCTAATAGCTGCTCTTTTCAGGGAAAGTTGAAATAAATTAGCAATTTACTGCAGAATGGGATTCTCTCAGGCCAGAATTTAATAGGAAATATTTTAACATTCCACAGACAAGCACCAATTAATGTCCCCCCGCCACTGCCACCCCCCCTCCCTCAAATACATAAATTTTACCTTTGCATTTCAGAAGAAAGTAGAAGAGGAGGGTTGGTGGTAATATAGAGGCAATAGGGGAATTTAGGCTCTGCAAGTTATTGAGGTGAAAGGGTTTGCACCTAGCCCCGCCCATAAAGTAAAAATGAAGCGATCCATACCTTCAGGTCCCGATGAATGACCGGAGTTTTACACTGGTGTAGCCTAGCCACCGCCTCGCACGTGTCACAGAATATGTGGAGGACTTCGACTTCGCTGAATCCCGTGTGGAGACGCTGGTTCATCTGCTTCACCACCTGGCCAGCTGTCAATACAGTGACACATGGTCAACAACATGCACACACACACACACAGTCCTGGAGGCCTGCAGTGTCTGCTGGTTTTTGGTGTTTCAGCACAAGCGACTCGTTTAAGTCACCGATTGGCTAAAGGATCCACACGTCTTGTTCTCAAGGCCTTAGCTGGCGGCTAGTGGAAAGGCAATGACAAATACCTGCAGTCACTGCGGCCATTCAGGACTGGAGTTTGACACCCCTGATCTAGGACATCCTTGAAAGGGAACGAGTCCACAGCTTTGGACCTCTACACACACTTCATACTAATATTAGAGGACACAGATGATAGCTATACACTAAGCATAAACAAGACTCTCATAGGGAATAATGTAAAATGCAGGTTGGTGGCATTTATGAGCTAGTCGGAGAAACAAACTTGAACTACATAAAGCTTGTTTTCTTCAATGTCTCTGAAGGCACGAATCTCTCCTCCTACTCAAATCTGTGCTATGCCATACATTACGACCTAGTCACTGCAATGGAAACCCAAGCACACGTTCTCCTGCAGAGGACTCCGGCAAGGGCGGGGCCTGGCACGGCTCCAGCAGAAGAACAGGGTACGAGGCGCCTCGCGACCTCTTCTCCTCGGCCTCTTAAACCGCTCCACCGCGCCCCTGTTTTCCATAGCATAAATTACACGCGCTCCCCCTATCTCCGAGCAGAGCTAAGCCACCGCGCGGCGGATTTAACCGCTTCACATCCCCCCCCCCCCCCCCCCCAGAGAGTCCTCTCGAGCAGGAAATCTCCCCCCCGGCTGGGAAAAGAGAAGTTAGAGCCGCGTCTGGCGCTCCCTCCCCTCTTTCTGGAACCGAGAGCAGCTGGTGAAAGCGTCTCACGGCCCGGCGGTGAGGAGGCCGCGAGGCGGACGGGTCCACGGGGTTTTTTTACGTGGGCCGCTTACCTTTGCAGTACTCCATGATGATGAGCACCTCCCACACGCTGTCCCCCACCGTGTTAATGGCAGAGTCCAGGTAGCTCACTATGTTCTTGTGACCCGACAGCTCCTTCTACAGAGGAACACAGAATCATCAAGTCAGAAAAGGGAGAAAGGGGGAGATTGGTAACCCATCTAAAGTGCACTTTGGACAGTATAAGTTTCCAGCTCTTTTTCACAAACTGGAAATGGCATTACAGCTAGGCTTTTAAAATATTATTACTTGAAGATACATCACAACACCAATCCTTTCAACAAATGGTGACCAATTGTGGGTTTGGCAACCCAGAAAAAGGCTTTGAAACTTTGAGGACACCCCAATCGTTCTTGGTGAGTCTACATGTGATCTCCCCAAATGCCAATTGAAGCCCTGTGGCGTGAGTGAAACTTCACAGCAAGGCACCTTCTTCACGGGTGCACTGAGCTGACCAAAATGGCCGTCCCAGTCCACGGGTCCCGAATGAAATTAATGACGCTAAAACCGCCAGAGCCGTGGTGGAATTTCTGAGGTTGAAGAGCCAGAGGGGCAGCGTTCTGATTCGGAATCCGATAAAAAACAACAACAAAGGAACAATGGAAAGCCTGGCATTTCAGACGCACGGGGTGGTGGGTGGTCGGGATAATACATCACCAAAATCCTCCTTTGGCAGTCTGAGCTTAAAACGGCATTCGGAATCATCAATCAGCCTCTTATTGATTTCACATGGTCCATAAAGATCACCGGTTCAGCGGGTGCAACTGGTTTGTGGTAGCCTTGCGAATGGCACAACTTTAAGAGCGCATTTACGCCGGGAGGGGGGGGGGGGGAAGGGGATTGGGACAGTAAGGAGCGGCGCCATTGTGAAGCTAAGCGGCCGATGCCTCAGCACACAGGCGTGGAATGAAACGCGATCCCCAAGGGAGCACTTACGCAAACCGGCCCCGACCGCACTCAACAATGAGCGGCCACAGAACGGCAGAGGAAGGACACGTTCCGCGGCGGCAGTTAGCCTCGTTCAGGTGAAGACTTTATCACGGGGCACGGACTTTACACAAACAGAGTCATGACTCTCACTGGAGCAACATTTCTAAATCCTCAGCCCGCGCTAACATTAGCACAGGCAGTTCTATTTCTTAAGCTTCCAGTTCAAGTTCTCTTTTTCTCTCCGAACACGCATTTCACAATTAACCAAACACGTGTCTAAATCAGTTTATGTTATCAACCTATCAATTCCAAGTTAATATAAATAGTCAGCCAGCGTGTGTTATTTTTTTTTTTTTTAGTTTTTACAAATATACTTCACCAAAATGGACTTCTGGCTGACTGACAAACAGCTTTCCAATTTAATGACTTTCTGAGCGAGAGACTACAAGTGAATAAAGTGGACACAGAGAAGCTCTCTCCTCAACATCTGGGTCAATTGGAGCCAATAAGGTGTTGAGGGCTAAAAAGTTAAAAGGGCATTTAAGCGGTGTTGGGTTCAATTAGCAGTTTCAGCGTACCATGATCGTGATCTCCCTTTTGTAGATGTTCAGGTCCGGGACGTTGTTCACGTACATCCGCTTTAGGGCACATCGTACCCCACTGTGAGTCCGGGCCAGGAAGACCACGGAAAACCCCCCTGAAAAAGAGAAAGGGGAAAAAACACAGTTTAACAAACTCACCACCACCAGAAGGTTTCCAAACATGCTATGGTAATAGCCAGGCAACCCCACTCTAAGGCAACATGAGTTTGACTCCTGTCACATATGTGGCATTTATGTGCACTATGCAGTTGTGTGGAGCCAGGTTAACACCTGTCCTTACGTGTTCCTTTAACTGGGCTGTCCCACTGTGGGGAGAAAGGCTTTAAAATGAGACTAAATTAATTTTTCAGGAGAAACTGTGTAATGTGCTGCAGGCTATTTGATAAAACCTTCACTGACTACAAGTGTACGAAAGAACTGGGAACAAAACGTACTGTAGGTTAAGGTTGTATTCAGTGATTACTGCACAGAATCTGGAGTCTGGATCTAGAGTTACACAATTCTGAAATTTAATAGACCAAAATGGCAATAGTAATAGAGTCCAAAGGGAAAGCGAGAAGGGCCAGGACTTGCAACAAGCTGGGTGAAACGACCAAACAGGAAGTGGGGCTCGGGGTGCGGAAAAGCACGCGCGTCCGCTTTTCAGCGCCGAAGCGAGGGGATTTCAGGAGCCCGCCTTGGCGGATGATTCCAGCTACGCGCGGGTCATCACGCTTCTGAAACACTGGCTTCAGCGCTCCGCTGGGAAACACCGAGACCGAGAGCAGCCAGGAAGGTGGGGGGACAATGCTGGGAAAGCTACAGTACGGCGGGTCTGCTTACCGTCAAGCACGCCCCCGTTCTGCCCCCGTGGGTTTCAATTCCACCCCAAAGGTGCGGCCCGATCGTTAGTCCGCCGCCCGCTATGTCTGCCTGGACCGAAAGAAAACCTGGCCCTGCTTTTCCGGTCCTCCGGCCTCTCACCCACCCAGGAAAGACGGAGTAAAGTCGGGGTGTCCGCACGTTGCGTTCGCGACTCTCCCCACTGCTTTGAGGGGCTCGAGCGCAGCCAGCCATGCATGCTGAAAGCTAGCCCGGCTGAGTCGCTAACTTCAGTCGCTTTATGCTCATTTTAGGATGCAGAGCAGCGGGAGACACGGAAGGGCTCACAAATTTTGTTTAGCCAACAGAACCACGGATATAAAGTTAGAGAAGTCATAAAGAACTCAAACTGACTGAAGATTAAGTCAAACGAGCACTGTTCTTCAAGTGGCCCGCCAGTAATTGCACTTTTCTACCAGTGCCGACATGAAAGTGGAAATCCAAAGTGCAAGAAGCGGTTAGACGCGTTACGTAAGGCCAACCGCGACGAACTCCGAGCCGCAACGGAGGAGAGAAAACCGGAACCCGAAGCGGCGGTGGGTCGTTTGCACATTACGGGCGAGCTTCCGAAACGTATCTCTCCGGCGAGGATCCAAACGGCGAAAGGGCCTCGTCCTATAGCGCCGAGCGACAGGGAGAGAACGTTCTGGAAGCCCCCCGGGCCACGGTGACACCGCGTCTGCCCGTTCCGTTCGGCGAATGAGCACCAGCGGCGCCGGCGTGCTGCAACAGCCGCTCCCCCCCGTTTCGCGGCGCGCTGAGTCACGACGCGACCCGCGAAGGTCGCGCGCGCGACAGAAGGACGACTGTGCCACAATGCCGCGCTTGTCTCCCCGGCAAACACACACACTTGGCTCCGGCCGCCGGGACACAGAAGTGTATTTAAGACCCGAAACGCTACAGGGGAAGACCTTGAGGACGAGGCACAATGCAACCCTGTCACGGAACACAAACCACTCGGTACGCCGCATATCATATATTTATTTTTCCGGACCTATCCGCCGTATGGGCCTTAAATAGACACGAATGACCGACCGACCGCCATCTGAGGCTTCGAAAGCTGCGACGGGTGGGAGGGGTGGTGTCGTCTGAATTGGATTAAACGCACAGTTCAAAAGCTCCAGAATACAACTTCTCGTTTCTATTTCAAGCGAAAAAACAGGAACAAGAGTAGACCTATACACATCATATACCAGTGCTGTATACACCTACAGAGGAGAGAGTGCCCGCCATACAGTAGGCCTGGGACACAAAGCAATGAAATGGTAGAAGCTATAATGCAAACAGAGAGGGCTCCTTCCCCAGTGGAGTGTAGCAAAGAAAATATCTGCCCCGAAATATTCCAAGAGTGGCCTTAGCATTGTGGCTAGGCTAACACGGCCGCGGTCGCGCGCCCCAAACGGCCCAATCAAATAAGCATCAACTTCCCAGACGCAGGACCCGGCCTGTGATACGCAATTCTCCCGTCAGCAGCAGAAAGATGTTCTGTTGTTTTCCCTCTCCGCTCCGCACAGAGACGCATCTTATCAGGAAGAACAGCGAAGCTGGTGAGGTAAACAGCCGATAACTGGCGGCTAAACCAGACGCGGTTTTACAGAGTCAGGAACATTAGATTAAAAACAGAAAGCACTCTACGTGTTGAGAGCCTCCTGCAAACGCAGCACGCGCAGGCCTAGTCGGTTCGAAGAGCCACAAACTCAAGTAGGGACCCTAGAACTGCGATATGGTGCCACCTTAAAATTCCCTATTGCTTTGTGTTCGTTGTGCAAATGTGCTCTTCTTCTGTGGCACGACACAAAATGGCGAAGGGTAGAATACTGCCAATGAAAACCAACAAGGATGACTGACACACAGTAGAGCCGTTTGTTTGACTGACAAGAGCAAACTGCTGCTCCCTTTCCAGGACAAGGAAACATGAAGTCTGAGCGGGAATTAGGGCAGCTTATGTTACCCGCAAAGCAGGAAAACTGTACCTAAGCTAACCGTTCTCCCTGGGTACACTGTACACTCGGTTAGGTAATGTTCACTCCACACTACTGGTTGTTTGGTGACTCTACTGAAAAAAGAAAGCAATGAAAAATCAACTGAAATTTGGGAGGGGGGGGGGGGGGGGTGAGAAGGAATGTATGCATACGTCCAAGAAAGAAGTGTCTGCGTAAGAGGAAGTTGTGATTTCGACAGTTACCAAAAGGGAACTTCCACCCAGCAGGTACTGTACACCAGGATGCTATGCCATACCAGCCGAGCTGGTCATGTGACAGTGTGCATGTTACACAACACAGTTTGTCTAAATGTGTCTGACACCAGGTCCAAGTACCTCTGGGAGGACTGCTTATTGTAACAGTGAGTTAGAGAATTACTACCGTTGGGTTCTGTGCCCACTCTGCCAAAGGTGAACACCGGGGTTGTCAAAATAAATTCCCAGGGGGCCTCAGTGTCTGCAGGTTTCCGTGGTTTCCTTTCCATTAGCTGCCAACTAAGGCCTAGAGAGCAAGGTGTGTAGATTCCTTAGCCAATCAACAGCTTAAATGAACCACCGGTGCCAAGAAAACCCTGGAAACCAGAAGACACTGTGGCCCTCCAGGACTGGAGTTTGGCACCTGCGGTATACACAGAACACACCCAAAAAAAAATAAAAATGCTCCGTGTTAATACATTTCTGCAGAACATGAAAAGCAAACGATTACGCGATAATGACTCCCAAGGATCAGTTGGGTTTGAATGTATTAAGTGCCATCAATAGGATTAAATATGAAAGCTGAGACTATACTTTCAAGCGTTTTTCCCCTCTTTATTGCAGGTTTCTGGTGTACTGTGTTTTGTAGTTGCAGCCGAAACGAAACTTGAAAGAAACAAACAGCTGTATCTGAACTTCAAAATCTGTGGCTTAAAACCTAACTCAAAACAAAACAGATAACTCATCCAATAAAAGGTACTAACAACAGTAATTGTGTTTAACCTTTTCATCTAGAAAGTAGCCTACATTTTGAATGAACTTTTTCGAGTGCCTCATTGAGGATTTACAATTGAGGACTGAGGATTACAATCTGTACTGTACCCCGGGGGACCTGGGACGCTTTCACAATATTTGGAGCAAAGGCGCGATGCGGTGCATTGTGGGATGTCGCCTCCACTGCGCGAGCGGACGAGCAGACAGAAGTCGTGGGCGCAGGCGTGGCCGGGGAGGGGGGGGGGGAGAAGCAATCGTGGGCAGCGCCAGCTGTTACCTGCCCGTCTGCGGGAAAGTCCCGGAGTCTTAGAGGGCCAGGTGGCCGAGAGTCACCGCCGTGCCCGATCCAGGCCATATGCCGCCGGATCGCGTTCCGAATAAACCAGGCGGCTGTCCTTTTATTCCCGCTCCTCTCTCTCTCTCTCTCTCCCGCACGCTCCAGGAAAGGACGGGGGGGGGAGGGGGACGGGGCCGGAGAAGCCGCTCGTTATCCTGCCGAGGCTGGCGATTGGCCGATTTGTCGCGGGGCTTCGTCCAATCTGATGAATGGTTTGCCGGCGTTGGGGATGGGGTGATGGGGGGGGGGGGGACAAAAGAGAAGCTGTTCTGCCGGCGGTGCCGTCCTGTGACCGGAGACATGGAGGATCGCTCGCGTTTGCTCATCTAATAAAGAACGGCCGGTCCCATTGACCTCGATGGGGAGTCTCACATGACCGGACGGTCATTACAAAAATCAAGGGGGCCATTATGAGGCTGGAACCCTTCAGTCTCCTCAGCTTAAATCTTTCTACACGAAGCGACGGTCGGATAGGTCTAAGCGGATAGAGCTAATCGCTTCTTCTGCTGCTCTATTTAATCCATCTACTAAAGTCATCGAGTCCATCATTTCTGTGAGGGGTTTTCAACTGGCTGAATTAGTTAGCTTTATACATTTACCCAGATAGCATCACGGCCATCGGGAGGCCAAGTTCCAATTCTTTCCCCCCCAAAAAAAACTGCCACAGCATTGTTCTCTAGCCAGATAATTAGGTCAGAATTCAGTTAGCTCACTTGCGTAGACGAGTATTGCACTGGAGTGTGCGTTTCCTTTATTGGTTCGTTCAGAGCTTACTTTATTTAGTCTAATGTGGAAAATAAGATTTCAAAAAACTGTCCTGTAAGATTTAACGAGAGCTGCACTGAAAGAGCAGTAAACAGTTGAACATTTTAATACTCAAACCCCCCAGTCAGCGAACTGAGTAAGGGGCGGTAAATCGGAATGACGTCCGTTGACAAAGAGTACCGCTCTATTAACGGGGCCAGCGATTCGAGCTCCTCCGATTTCATTTGCTGAGAGACGTGAAGATTTCTTCTGCTGCGACAGACGGGCCAAATCGCAGAGAGGGAAAACGGAGAGCGAGCTTCTCTCCTCCGGAGGCAGCCGCTGCCACCGCTTCTAGCTGAAGAACCCTGACGTTGCTGCGGAATTTTCCCGCACCGAGGCCCATTATTACATCACCAAGCCAAACAAACCGGAGCGCACAGCGAGCGGAGAACACTTCTCCTGTGTCGCTACGGCGAGAACTTTGCGGTCCGCGCGCCAAGGAGTGGAATGGGATATACCATTGAGAGGGGGGGCGGGGTGGGGGGGGGGGCACCCCATCTAAAGAGAGAGAGAGCTTTGGGTTGATCCTTATCGGTCATCCCTGCAGATGTTCTGTGTCGGAGCGGTGATGTCACTGCTGACACTGGCTGTGCTCTCGTGCCGCGCCCAGCCACCCCCCCCCCTCCCCCACTCCCACTCTCCCCCGCCCCTCTCCAGCAGCTTCAGATGGAACTCCCACACGCTTTCAGCCTCCGGTCATATTCCCTCTGCACCATAATGCACAGCCTGGGCATGCCCCTAATACTATTAAACTCAGTAACATCTGGAATCCCACTTGCAAGTATGTCTTCAGCAGCCATGAGATATTGTGGTGACTATCAAACATTATGTTTTTGAGAAATTAATACATCTGCCTCACATTAAAGATGGGCAGGTGAGATTTGGACAGAACAACAGGGCTTTTCTTGGTGGTTCGGGTCTGCAACCCCATAGACGTGTGGAGTGGCCCAGTGACCAAACGACTAGTGAACTATTTTCCAGGTGAGTCGGATTCAATCATTTCTGACTTTGGCGGTCAACTGCAAATGTGCAGACGTGACCTACGCCCCCCTGCTAGCGCGCGCCGGCGCGACCCGTCGGACGCGAGGCCTTTCGGCGACCTCCCGAAAACCCCATTCAGACTCTGGGCTGCGGTGCGTTCTTCCTTCCGTTTATTAGCTTAATCCACAGGGACGGACGCGCTCCAGCAGCTCATTTCTACTTCCCTTTTCTGCCAGATACCTCCCACAACCGTCCGAAAACAAAGGACGCGTGGACGAGGCGCGGGGCTCTTTCAAGCGCCGGCACAGCGGAGGGCCCAAGGTTCTTTCCTTCCTCCCCCATCTCCCCTCCGCAGGAGCCTCCCCCTCCTTTCCATCCGCATGCACTCTCCAGAACTTTCTCATGGGAACGAGTCAAACAGCCGAGGTACAGACTGCGCGGGCCTACGCGGCGCGCATTCCTATAGGGGTCCGATGACACGGCGACCGCGCGGAAGGAATGCCGGGTCAATCTGGGAGCGAGCCCTTCCCCCCCCCGGCCGCTCGGCCTCGGCACGCGGGTCCGAGCGCCGCCGTCCTCCCCGGGAGCGAGAGGCGAGAGCCCGGCGGGTCGTACGTTTTCCGGCGCGCGAAGACCGCCGCTCTGACATTCCGAGAATTCCAGGTTTTCCATATTTCTGCTGGGATACTCCCGCATTCTTCATCCTTTTCCCAAGGCCAGTACTTCTCCTCTGAACCCCCACCCCCCCTTTTATTTAGGCACAGGAAGCGGTATTCCTCAAGGATGAATTGGTCAGCAACAGATTCCCACTGCTGCTACTTTTCAGAACGGACGAATGTGAATTCAGCAGTGCATAACAGATTAGGCAGGATATATTGCATTAATTTCAGTTCACAGTGACGGCGGTACTGCTTCTGGGACACATCTCCGCAACCCTTGTTCCCGGAGCCTTGATTTAAGTGTTCGCAACCGACAGAAAACCCCTGCTTGTGGAAATGAAAACAGGAGCGTGGAAAAATATTTCCACAGCAAGCCTCCTCCCCCCCCCCCTTGGACCCAGAAAAAAAAAAATCACAGCAAGAGTGAATTTCCTGAGCTTGTGGCTCGGTTCAACAGCGGAGAGGTGGTTAAGTGCTTCCACACGTGCGTCACCTCAAAATACTTCAGTTACAGCGATTCAGCACAGGGCACCTTACAAAGTTTCAGCAAAGAATATAAAACCTCTGCTGATCACACCAATTACACTGCACTGTCCGCAGGGGGAACGTTAGAGAGTTCAAGAAATGTTTCCTTCAGAGGGAAATGGGCAATGCAGAGCTGGATTTTTAAATACAGGAAACCTTCACACGCGTTTTTAGCCCCGCCCACTAAAACAAAAAACCAATGAAATGGAAACTAATAAGCCACCAGGACAGAGTAAGGAAGGGCCATAATACACTTTTAATCTCCCCAATTCAAACGCTGTGCCCTTACGTCTAGCTATGAAGATGCCCGCCCGCCTGTCACTTCGACGTTTAGCATCTGACCTTGACGTAGGTCAAATGCAATGACAAAAGTCTGACACTGATGGGACCCAACAGAGACAAAATAAAAACACGCTTTTAAAAATATATTATAAATATAAAATATAAAGTATACTACTTGCGACATTTAAATAACCCAAATATGCTGCCTTTCTGTGGAATCAATACTTTGAAATTCCACTAGACTCAGCTGGGTTTCACCAGCCAAAGAAAATAAAAATATGATCATCACGTGAACAATGCAGACCAACTGGAAAAGTCATGCTCTAAAAGAATAGGGGTGGGGGTGGGGGGTGCTGAAAACTTGTGTGGCGTCACCCCCACTCCCATTCAGCTGCTGTCAGTAATTGGGTGTGTCCATGCATTGATCACTGACAATTTCCAAATGTCACCAAGTGTGCATGAGACTTAGTCAACATTTGCCTCAAGAATGGAATGCACAAAGCACAACCCATTTAGCTAAGCCTTTGAAGAGTTGGTTTTTTGGAAGGTTTTTTTTTTTTCCTCAAAATTTTGAACTCCTTTGCTTTTGGTAGTGATTGTTGATTGTCACATCAGGCTTAGAATGTTCAGCTAGGAGAATGGAATGCACAAAACACATGTAAAAAAAGCATCCCATTTTTTTTTTTTTACATTAATCGTTAACCAGAACATAGGCACAACTCAATTCCCACAATTTACAAAATGAATATGATCCTAGCACAGACGCATCTTTCCATCTTAGCGTCTTTGTTTGTTTGTTTGTTATTATTTGCTACATTCAAAAGGCTGAGAAGAAAATAGCTTTAGGTTGTAAGAGGGCACGGTCAGACTTTTCACACAATATGGAAGCCAGCATTTCACATCAAATACGCCATTTTACCGAGGTCTGCGAAAATTCCTCCAGCCTGGTTGTTTGGACCTATTTTTGGATCCCGACTGAGATCTTTCCCGCCTTTTTTTCCCGCAAACACGTAAGCACGTTTCCACGAGCCACATCGGGGAGTCAAATATCTGTGAAGAACACTGCTTAATCTGTTTCCCCAGGGAGTTCCGAAGTTACACCATAATGATGCTCATAAATTTATCTCCGGAGTAGGCCGGCAGCCTAAAAATAGGAGCGGGCCTGGTTTTGGTGTACAGCTGAGAGATTCTGCACTTCCTGACAGGCCGGCGAGATGACCTGTCATTCTTCTGGAACGTTCCACGCCATAAATCCAGCGGCGCTCTCCTCCTTGAAGCAGTCGGCCCATCTTCGGAAATTTTGGTGAGGGGGGACGCATCTTAAGTCGGCTTTTGATGTGTGTGTGTTTTCTTTCTTTAATATCTCGGCTCCCTGTGTTCTCACAGGGGGTTGCGTTTGAAGAGCTCTATTAGGGGAAAATTAAACTCCGCCACAAAGCCGAGGCTTTTTCTCTCACACAGATACTGTAACAGCAGCTACAAATAAGACCCAAGGGAGGCAATTTCCCAGTGTTTGAGAAAATGTGCTTTTAAGACTTAGCCTAATTCTCTATTGCTCTGAATGCGGGTAATTTTCCAATCACTGAAAAATGCTCCTGTATTACCTCAACACAGTGGCAGTAACCACACAGATGCGTTAATCCATCGTAAAATGTTTTCTTGTGACAGACGCCTGTTAAAAGTATGAAAACATTTGGTACAAATACAATACAATGATTTCAGTAGACAAGATTAACATTCATTTACAACAATACATTTATACTTCAAAGGTTTTGTTCTTCAGCTCAACAGCAATAAAAATACAGTGAACCAATTAACAGAATTTGGGCTAAATGCATCACACCCATAATATTACCTTATTTTCTCTCTGTAAAATACAGTATTCATATGGGCTAACCCTTAGTCTAATTCTCAATGGCTACACTTCCTGTAACTCCTTGTGACACCCATCTAAGTGAATTTGCTGGTCTTGCGAGTTTTAGAAATTGCACAATCAACAGGAACAAAGCAGTAAAAAAAAAGCTCCAGAATGGTGAGCCCTGGACATTCTCCGTACGTTTTAAACCTCGTAATGCCCAAAACCGTTTGGGGACATGGAATCCGATAAATAATCGAGAAAGAATAAAGTCAGTAAACAGGCTAACTACAATTCTGGAAATATTATTCAATTGAGGAAACTGTCGGCAGTGAGGTACACTGTCTCTTTTAAATAGTGTTTACTTTAACAGACGCAAGTGACTCAATAAGTCATTAGTTTAAGGCGTTTTTTTATCTAGCAGAGACGTCCCTTTCGCGTTAGCACCAAACCGCGCGAACATCTGTTTAGTACAGCCCTGGAGACGGAGCGCTCGAAGGTCGTGCGAAAGGACCGCGCGACCGCAATCCTATCGAGACCCTCAGCGACACTTCAGGCGCGCAAGATAAAGCGGTCCAAGCAACGCTTTCCCAAAATTTCTTGAAGAAAAAAAAAAAAAAGGAACATTACAGCCAATAGTCGGAGGAGACAAAAGAAAAGTGAAAAAACCGAAACGCCGATAGGGGAGATGTTCCCTCGGACAAACGCCTATTTTAGACAAACGGGGCCCCGCGGGATCCTGTTGCTTATTTTGGTAAAGCATCCATATTACTTATCCCCGGCGCTGAGCCTGGATGCCAGACACCAGAGGAAGGCAAGCAGCGCTGCTCTACTTGAGCCAAATGGGTCAGGCGTTTATAGGCCTATTAGAGAGGATGAGATGGGAATAACGGCATTGATCCGCTCTCAGCTCTGAAAACTGGCCATCGCGCTGGGGCGGCCGAGTGAGTCGACAAGGGCACGCTGGAACGGGGACGCGATGATTGGTTCAGCTGCTCTCGTGATCTAAAACACGCGTGCAGACCCACACGCGCACACACAGACACAGACACACATTAACTCTCCATTCAATGAACCCATCAACCCATAAGATGGTTGATCTAATCATCTTAATCTTGCCTCGATATGGCAAATGTGCCGCTTTTTTAACTATACGGTACCTCTGAATTGAACTGTGCACTGTTATGTCATGCCAGAAATAACATAAAAGAAAGGGAGCCAACTCTGCACACACATTAGCAACACAAAGAGGAGTTCAAAACTGAGAGCACTCACAATACTGGTGGACCATACATACTATGTGCAAAATAAATAAAGAAATGCATAAAGAATACTACAGGGATTAAAGTTACAATGACAATGCTGCGGTAACAGAGTGAGAGTGTCTTGACGGTTGAACGTTTGAAAGATTGTTTTCAGCAGAAAAAGGCCTGTCGGTGCCGCTGGAACTAGCAGAGACTTGAATGACCCATTTCTCTGCAGCTCGAGCTGTGTTACTCCTGCCTGGCAAGTGTGAACAACAAACAGCGCTCGGATCTGAGCGCCGCGCACTACCGCCAAAGGAGCGCGCCGTTCGCTCTCCCCGTGCAACAGAGACGCCTGCAAGTGGAACAGGTAACACATTGCACCGTTTGTGGTTGTATTCCTGCAGAATGGTTAAGAGTTCCTCTCCATCCGTGCCTGTGTGTGTCTCCCCATGCACATCCGTCCGCCTCAATTTCAAATTCAGAATGTTTTCTTGGCATAATATAACCTACACTTGCAAATATTGCCAAAGCGTACATACAGAAATGCATTACAACATTTGCTATATCTAACTGCGTAACAACAACTGCGTAACAGCACTATAATAATAATAATAGACCAATGTAGGTGTAATTCAGGGTGTGGACTAGGGCAGTGTTGCAATGAAATCTTGTTTTTTTTTTTTTTTTGAAGATCATACCTTTTGTCCAAGTTTATGATCAGGGCCCAGTTCTGACAGTAATCCTCAACCACAACCAAAGTTCTGCTGTAACCCTTTGTCTCGATCTCTGCATCTCTTTCCCTCTCCCTCTCCCTCTCCCTCCGCATGTTTTATTTACCACAGTGTCCTTCCTTGTTCTTAAGTGGCGTGCTGTAAAACATGACAAATGAAAGCTCCAGCTTTGAGTTCGGCGACCCTCGTTACAGAGCCGGGAGGGATCGGGCTTTAGCAGCCTAATGATCATTACCTCACAGAGTCACCACCACACAGTGTAACTGTGGCTCTGGGACCCTCTTCAAACACAAAGGCGGGGGGGGGGGTTACCGCGGCCACCCCATACCCGTCCGGAACCGAGGGGCAAGGGTTTGTTTATGCCCCTCATCACTGGCTTTTTAACCCTTTGAGGAGTGTTTTTTTTTGTCAGTGATCTAGAACTCCACTGCTTTCAATTACCAATACTGATTGTGACATCAGCATTAGAATGTTCAGTTAAGAACATTCTAATCACATAATTGTGATCCTTACACCTTAAAGGGTTAAAAAAAAATCTCAGCTCACACCAAACCGAGCTGGCTGTCTTTCTGGGAGAACTGATAAAAAGTGTGTAAACACACTGTAACGAAGGTTTAAGACACTCTGCCGAGGTTTCCAGCTAAAGTGTTACAAACTGTGCAGCCACACTGCGAGAGGGCTGGTGTTTGTTTTTGTTTTCCTCTGTTAATCTCCGGGGTTTGTTCGACCGTACTGCAGCACGGCTGCCAAACCCGAAGAAGTTCAAAGCGTATCGGTCTGAGGACGACTCCTCTGTCGCAAGAGGGACTTTTTTTTCCTCCTCATAAGGCCGGGTGTGCCTGATCGTAGTGAGGGAGATTAAAACCAGTTGGTGTTAAGCACTCCCAAAGTTTAAAAAAATTATAATTAAAAGTCAGATTGAATTACACTTGCAGCATTCACAAAGCCAGGCATTAAGGCAGATACATCGGACGCTTAAAAATGAAACGTTCTGTTTATTCTCGATAACTGTCGTCCGCTCAAGTTGGTGATTTCGAGTCGTACTGTCGGAAGCACACCGCTTCATCTCCAGAGTCCTGCAGCACCGTAAGTCTTGTTACCGGTGACCTCACTGGACAGGTATTCTGTTTTAAAAAGATCTTAAACATAAAGAAAATCACGCTTATAGCTAAGGGCATAGCGAATTACAAGCAACAAACCTCAATAAGCATTTGAGTAACACACACAGACTGTTTTACATCCGTTCTATTTATGGCAGTGTTTCGATACCGTCATAAAAATGAGCAATTTCAAGACAGCAACAGAGAGATTCAAGACGGTGACACTTAAGAGATTTCCTATCCATTACAGCCCTTCATTATGGTCTAGGAAAGCTGAGGCAGATCTAAATGAACCTCTGTTAAGGTAAGGGCTTGTAAACAACACTGCACCCAAGGCATACTACAGGTCCCAGACTAGTCAGATAAGCGGTGTGAACCACAACCTTTGCCACACATATATGATGGCGAATTTCATCAGGGAGGAGTAGGTGAAATCAAAGCAACAGACTTCACCTTTTTAAGGTTATAACCCCACTGTGTCTTCTATCCTCATAGAAAAAATAAAAAAGTCAATGTGCCGTGTACCATATGGGCTGTTTAATAAGCCTATCTGGCTCATTCCGCACAGAGCGCGTGCAGAGGGGAAGGGGGAGGGGCTTGCAGGGCGACAGCCCGCTGCAGATATACTGCAGTGAGGGAACGGTGAAACGGAACCGTGCCGCGGTCGCCACCCCAAACATCTGTCCCGCTCCCCCTCCCCCCCCGGCAGGCTGACCCGCTCGCAGACCTGAAACCGGGAGATAAGAACCCGCCAACGGCCGCCGGCGTTTGCCGTCGCCCACGCCGTGCCCGCGGTGCGCCTCCGCGGCTCTGTCACACATCAAGGTCAAGAGAACGTTCCCCCCTCTTCACAAGGAAACCATTTCAACCTCACAATGTAATCACAAGCTCAGTTATCATTGCAACAAAAGAGCAAAAAAAAATTACAGAGGTCTGAGGGTTTTGTAATGAATTTCCACCAGTCAAAGCTCAATCCTAACAAAATTGCTTAACTTTAGCCATGGTCCACTACAATTACGATTCTGAAGTACCCAAACCATATATTTAAATAATTTCCCTGCAAACGTGTGAGACAACACTAACAGGACTCTGAGACTGGTTCGTTGTTCTTGTCTTTCAACTCTCGTATTCACGGAACTTAGCTTTTCAATATATACTTTTGAAGGCCTTGTCCAAAATGACTCACTGTTTCAAACTCGTTTTGTGTGAAGGTAAAGCCAAACTGAGGGCAAACACAAAAGTTATAACCACAAAGAGGGAGGACTGATCACCATCCAAACATGTGACCTCCTTGTGATGTCACTGCATCCTGTCAGCACACTGCAAGGGGGCTGGCATGACTACTGACCAAAATAGTTCCGCTACATTTACGCGTGTTAAAACAAGTAGCTAGCTGTTAAGAATTAAAATAATTAAACCTGCTTTCAGAAAGGGCTGCTTTACACTAACAAATACCCAGTAAACTTGACGGTAACACAGCAATTAAAGCGATTTTGGTTTATTTGCAAGTCTATTTGGCGTCACGTGAATGCAGGTCTTGCGAGATTCGTCCTGTCGGATATGCTGAAAACACAGAGCGCTCTCGCTGAGTTACACGCACGGACGATCGACAGACCCGGCCTGTTTTGGCTAGTATATTTGCGTTTATAGACAAACGCGCTCCGGACAAGCGCCAGGACCGGCACAATCGGCGCCCTTATTTTCATTTTTTTTTAAATTCCCGTCGCGGGTCCGGCCGAGCGGTCCCCTGTGAATGGAGGGGGCGGCGAGCGGTGGGGGGGGGGGGGGGATTCAGACATTTATTAGCGATAGCACAAAGGGGCCATGTTCGCGGGGACAATCGAAACGGCGAGCCTCGACGCACAAACACAAAGCCGGCGGGCCCTCGGCTACGGGCCCCGGGGCGCGGCGCGGCGTCGTACCAGCGCTCTCTGTGGCGCGCCAGGACAGGACGGCGGAAGGGCACAGTCCTCCCCGTTCATCGGCCCTACGCTGCGCAAACAGTGCGGGTCCGCCCCGTTCCCCCCCCACCCGCCCGGCCTTCAGCAGGAAAGCTCCCGTTTGGCGATAAAGGGAGCAGGCTCCCGCGAAGCGTTTTTTACGGTGCCGTCAATGCGGGAGAAAAGGAAACCGGTTTTATGGCCGAAGCGTACACCGGGTCAAACGTACGTGTTTTGAAGACCGGCGCGTGCTTCGTCCATCTTCCTTTGGTGACGTGTGGATCTAAAGCCGCTCTTATACTGTGCATCACTGAGCAAAACGTATGAAAAATGTGATTGACAATACGAATCACATGATAATAGATCTTTGAGACATAAATCGAAGACTGCGCTAAAACTGCCAATTTAAAAAGATGACGACCTTCGTAAGATTTGAGACCAATACCCTCGCATAAACGCATCATCTTTGCTCATCTCTTCATTCTTCTTCCATTTAGACAACGCTTATTAATGACAAAAACAGGGCTCCCAAAAAGCCTACAGCGAAATGGGGTCGTCAAAACAAGGAAACAAACGTTAAGCGTTTTGCAAGGTTTCCAAAAACTCAAGGGCTACAACTACCTCACATCTCCAGCTAATGGTCTAAACCACACTCTTACTCACATTTAACTGTATCCGCATATAGGCCTGTCTGGGCAAATCTAAACTACACATCGTCCCACTTATATCCTCAATGCTAACCCGCCATTCATTTATTTAGAAACAAAAAAGAGTCGGGGAGAGCTTACTAGTGTGTGAACTCCTCAGCTAATTTAATTTACCGCGAAAATACTCACTCACAAACTTCAGACTGAGCAGTCATTCTCTAACCACTTAAACTACAGAAACTGCTCATCTGTATCCACAGCATATTGCACGAGTTCTGATTTAGCTATAAGTGCAAACACGCACTCAAGTGTACGCACACATGCGCACACTCACACCGCTCGTATTTACTTGAAGCGCTGCCACCATTTGAGCGTATTCGTGTTTGCATTATCTTTGGTGGCTTAGCTGCAATCGAGCATCTTTCACCGGCAGAGCCGCGCAATCTTACAACAGTCACTGTTATCTCTCTCACCCCACGGGTCAGGTTACACGGCTGAACAGTGCTTTTTAAACAGCACTCTGTGTACATACGTGCATACGCACAGGCACATACTGTACGCACTCACGCTAGTCCTGGATTTTACGTCAAAAAGAACAAAAACAAGTTGTACGTTTCAGGTGCTGGCCACACAGGTGGCTGTGGAGTACCAGCTCCTGGTTTGTTTGTGCAGTCATGTGCACTCTAAGGCAGAAAGTGCACAGTCCAGGATGATAATTATCGGCCTCAATGTGCCATCAGCACTCTCGTAAGGGTAGGCCCACAGAGTTACAATTCAGTCTCCGAGAAGACAGCACTCGAGACTCCAACGGTACTAATTAGCAGGCCTGATTCAGCAGATTTAGAATGATCAAAATGAGGAAAGACAGTGCTGAAAACCGCGAGTTAACATTCCAGGTCTGAGTGAAAACTGCTCTTGAATGCGGCCGTGTTTGAAACAGGTTACTTGCCTGCCATTGAGTTTACAATTTGCATACAACTTGTATACTCAAAAACAGGTAAGTAAGCCAACTCGGACACGGTTTGGGGGAAGGGTCACCTAATAATCTCATGGGTTATGACCCATCCACCGCTGGTCTAAATGGCAATAATTTTCCTGGACACATTTTCAAAAAGGTTGGTGTGGACCTGTTTCTATTGTCAGAGCACAGACCAGTTTGGGCAAACCCCTGCAGCAACACCAAGACAAACACAAGTAACCTTTGCCAACATTTCCAAGAATCTTCCCGACGCAAAAAAAAATAAAAATAAATAGTGGCGACCGAGCAGCGGTCCCGGTGCTGTTCTGGAGCAGCGCGGTTTGTTGACAGAGAAACCGAACGTGCGCGACCCATTTACTGAAAGACAGCGAATATTAAGGGCGCGAAAGTTTGCCCTGTACACACACACACACGCTCCAGCAGGAACGCACGCTCTCACGCGCCTGTTTAACTCCCTGGGTTGCTAACCTCAGGAGTTCAGGGCTAATGCAGATCAGTCAGCAAGACGGCCGGTCACTCTTGCAGGAAGGAGCAGAGGATTTCAGCGGACAGGCCTGCCCGACCGCATGTCAGTCACAGAACAGGGCTGACGTGTCAGTGTTACGGAACTTTCTGTCACACTGGTGCAACAGGCCCGAGGGGTATTTCAACATACGCTCGCCTGGGATCCTTTCACAAGGAACAGCGCAGGCTTAATTCCCTCTATTGAGAAACGTTTGTCTGATCTATACCAACTAACAACCCCCCCCCCCAAAAAAAAAAAAAAAAAAAAACCCTGGGGAACTACAGAAAGTCCAGCCTTGAGCCGTTACTGGCACCCAGAGACTGGTTTTGTTGGGGAAATTCCGACCGCAAAGGCACCGGGTCTTCCAGTTAGCCGAGGGAATCAGCCATCGCGCGTTGAGCCCGAGCGAAAAAACCTATGGGTCGCGACGTAGCGCACACCAACGGCGAAAATTCTCAACGGTGACTGGAAAACCGAGAAAAGGACAGTCAGGGACATGCTCTCCTGCAGCGTAGCCAGGAGCTGACTTAAAGGAAGAAAAAGAAGAGAAAAAAAAAAAAAACTGCACAGATGCATCCGGCGATGTGGTGCCATCAGCCCGTTTCTACATCCTCCTCAGAGAGGGTGTCAGACTTCATTAAGAGGCGTGAGGGGAAATGACCGAGTTCCTGCAGAAGCGCTGCTTGGCCTTCGACCCCGAACAGCCGCTTAGCCTTAGACCCTAGATGAACAAAGAACAAATTAATGATTTCAAAGCCGCGGACCCGTGCCCTCCTTGTGACAACTCTCATTCAGCACAAGGCTCTGCAAGGAGGAGGTTTCACCCAGCCTTTTAGAGTTCGCTCACGCTTATGACATCACAGCAGCTTCAAAAGGGCTCGAGGCCTTGACATCGCTGCCAGCGTCTACCTCCCCCGTGATTGGCTCTCGGATGACTTGTCGGTGCCTGGATTTAAACGAGCTCTACCGGGGCGTCCCTCCGTAGAGACAAAACGTCCCATGATTCACGAGGCGCGCGGCGCAAAGTCACGCAACCGGCGAAGGACAGGCCCCGCGGGGCCGCGTGACCGCAGCAGCAACGGCGCGTGCTAACCGACTTCCCCGTCCTCGCTGAGAGTGGCACAGGGTCATTCGGGACCGTCATCGCGAGCCGCGCTGGAACACGCCGCAGCGATCTTGTTTTCGTCCGAGGGACTGCTCGTTTCGCAACCGACGCTCACAATCGGGCTCTGCCCAATTATAGGGGAGGGTCGACAGTCAGTGTCAGGCTTATCTTGCTGGGGCATGCCTGTGTGGTCTTAAAAACAGACTGTGTTTTTTTATTTTTCCAGGAAGCAAGATTGCGTGAACAACATTAGGCTACACATTGCAAGTAGTCTGTCACAGTAGTCTGTCAATGAGGAAGCTCATCATATTTAAAAAAATCTGTTCACATGTGCATGAATATTGAATACTGAAGGGTATGAATACTGAACTTTGCTTTAAACAAGGTTCAACTTTTTTATTTCCACTTCTCCTTACTGCTTCAAGTACACAGTACTAAACTACACACTTTAGAAACTGGCTACAATTTTATTAATCATCACCAAATGTCCATAATTTGGGGCGAAAGATAATTTGTGATACTGAAAACAGAACAATTACAACACACCTTTTCTGAAGTGTAACGGCGAGTCTGACATGCAATGCAAATTGCAACGACCGACACAATTTTACAGCTTTAACTAAGGTCACAATACAAACAATATAACTCAAACCACTGGTTTCACATATTGAGGAAACCCAGGTGCAGGCTGGTAGTGTGGGTCTACAGGCCCCCCAGAAAGGTGGTGAGCGGTTCCTCTTCTCAAATTATTGGAGGATGAGCTAACGTCTGCCTATGAAAACCACCAACCCCTGCCATTGGACAGTGGACAGGAGTGAAAACCACAGACTCCTGCTATTGGACAGAGAAGCGGAGACACAGAAAGTATGGGAAGAATTGCGTAGATGGAAGGAGTAATGCAGTTATGGAAGGATCGCACACACAGTGGTCCTCAATGTTAAAGAGTGATCATATAGGTGTGCTGAGGGGAGAATGTTCAGCAGTAGCTTGTTACTACACAATGTCCCTCACAGCAGTTGGCCTGGACACATCACCTAGTGCCCCTTCAGATTAAAAGTTTGAAATTATCTACATCACACATCAGTGTCTTCTAATGTATAGGTTGCATGTGATTCACATCTCAGTGCAAACAGCAACAGAGTTATCCCGGGGACTGGGATAGAGGAAGAAAGCAAGCACCCTCACACCAAGCAGAATAAAAACTCAGCAAGGCTGGGTACCTTACAATACTTAGCCCTGTAAGTTAGAACTTGAATACACTTAAAAATAAAAAGTAGACAGTCACTACAACACGGGACCACTGGAGCTAGATATCCGATGTATGGTAGGAACAGCGTAGGGAAATCCCCAGAGAATGAAACGCCTGCCTAACATCCAGGGGTAACACATGATGTCATCAGCGTCAGTTTTTACCATGTGACAAGCAGGTCAATTGGATCTGTTTAACTCATTAGCAACGGTTTACGCTTGAGTAACTCAACACACCACGTAACCAAAAGTAGTTAGTCACAGACATGCACGCATTAAGTAATTTAACAAGCGCGCTTCCACAGTCTTCTGGTGCATTCCCTGACCCGTTTGAAGACATTTTTAAGAATCTGTGTTGGGAGGGTGGGGGTGTTGAAAACATGCATAGTTCATAACGGAGACATACATACCTTCTGCAATAAGTTCTTCCACGGTGACCTGGTATCGGCCGACACAGAACACCTTCCCGATGTAGTTGCCGACTCCAGAACCAGACCCCGATCCGGATCCTCCACCGAGCCCACCACTCTCGGACTTTGGCATGCGAGAAAACTTCTTCATTCTTTTTTATTTCAAATATCTGCCTTCAAGGCAAGTCCGATAGGCAACCACTGAAAATCCCAAAAGGAATTCTGAATGCAACTTGCACTATCTATTCATCCCGACCCTATGCTTCGCCTGCATAGCTATTCTGTAGCAAGCTCAACAGCAAGCTAGTTAACAGCCCCAAGTGTAAAAGCTAGCTAGTTAGGAGACGAAGGTTAGCTAGCGATCACCTGAATGACATGCAGTGCAGAGAACCGAGCGTAATGCACTATGCGTTCATATGCAAGGTACTACAGCAGTGCACCGAGTTTGAACATGTCGTGCCTTATTAAAACAATATTTTCACAGCGAACGCCTGCTTGCTGAATTGGAAGAGGAAGCAAGATACACGGCTGGGTAGCTAGCTAGCTAACTAGCGTCTCGGGACACGGCAGCAGTCGCATTACACGCGAACAATGCGCGCTACATCACAATTAGAAAATATAGAAAATATACAAAGGTACTCAGATAAAATAACTTCCTACCACGCTAACGGCGTGGGTTCTACTGTATGATACCGCTACCCAAGACAGCTATTTATTTAAATAACGTTAGATACCTGGCTGGGTAACTAGCTAGCTAGCACACCAGCCGAGGAAACACCTCCCTCTCCTCTACTCCACACGCCACTACTTCCCTTTTGTAGCTAGCTAGCTAGCCAGCCGACCACACTGCCTGTGCAGCACAGATGCAGGCGAACTGCAATTACGCCGAATGTCATAAACATAACATAACCAGATTCTACAGAAGGATCATGCTCGCACAGTATCTCGAAGAATCAGTGTGTATCAGTGCAGTCCCATAGCTTCTTCTACCCCGTTAAACTTCGAACTTCTGACTCTCGGTACAAATAAGTGGGTGGTTTGTTATTACCCAATCCGCCTGACGGACAACCAATCTTGGCTTTGTCCGACCCTTCCTATTGTATCCAGCTAATGATTGGTGTGCCAAGCCTACGCTTAGACAGAGCTCCACTGTGATGGGGCAGAACAAATGACAGTCCGGACGTCGGTTCACCCTGTTAGGTTGAGAGAGAGCATGAAGAAGAAGAGGCGGTGACAGCTAAAAGCGCTGAGCCAGGGGGAGTGGGAGTTGTGAGATGTTCAGTGATTTCCGTATTTTAATTTCAAAATAACGTACATTAATTTTTTAATAGATGGAAAACAATTTCTCCAAATCTGCAATACTCCTCATAATTGACTGGTGTTTCAGCTTGCTAATAGAGAACGATAGAAATTAACTTGAAACAAAATCATGGTCATGTCACGCCTTACATTTTTAAATCAAAAGCAAGTTGAGTAATTCATGAGGATATTGATATGCCCTACTGTTCTTATTAGCACAGTGAGATGGATGTAAATGTGGAAATAAGTATTCACTCAGTCTGAAACATTGGTTCTATTTAAAAGAGGAAGAGGATGAACAACAGGGCAGTTGCTGAACTTCTCTTTGAAAACAGATGGGTTTGGTTACATCAAGGTTTGGCTTTTAAAATACTCCTCCACACCTCCTGCAAGTGATTCGCTCCCTACAGGCACAAGTGGTGCAAACCTTATTTCACAACTTCCTGCCAGCTTCATCAACACAGCAGCATATACATTCCATTTAAGAGGTGTCAACAATCTGTTGTTCATGGTTAAAATATTTATATGTGGGGGCTGTGATGCAAACTACAGCATGTGTAAAAAGACCTGCTGTTATATTACACAGCAATAAGATCTTACTATTTCTAATGATCTCCTTATGAACTCTTCTGTATTTTTCTCAATATATGCACCAAAATTGTTTTGCATTTGGCTAACACCAAACAATAGCCTAACACAGGACATTTAAAATATACATTAGTTATAAAGAAAGCTAAAATATTGTTATAGATTACAGTGTGTTCAGAATAGGGTCACTGCCTCTGCACATGGCAGTGACAGAGCTTACATAAGAGATGGCAGAGTCACATGACCAAACTCTGACTAAATAGAACCCCACTTCAACCCCCTCATAGATACCATTGTTGGCTTGATTTTGTCAGAGGATACACTGCCACCTGTTGGTGGGTGATTGTCCTAATTTACTTAACAAATTGAATCTAAATTTTTTGGTGCTTTAAAGAAGCACTTGCAGATAGATGCAAGGAGTTTTTAAAGGTGTTTGTGTGTATGTGTGTGTTGAAAAGCTGTATTTATAATACTGGCAGGAACTGTGTTACTATATGACTCAAGTTTGTTTTGAAAGTTGGTATTCTGGTTTGTTCATATGAATTACCTGAATCTAAGATCCCATTGGTTGGTTGAAAAAATAAAACATAACTTCTTGCAAATCTTACATTGTATCCCATAAGTATGTTTAAAAGAACCAATAAAAAGCTACAGTACAAACTAAGGAAAGTTTATCATATCACCAGGGTATCTTTAATGTCAGTTTCAAAATAGTTTCAAGAAAATGAAAAGGAAGGTATTTGTGGTATTGGTATTGAAAATATATCTCTGTTACAATATATAGCCATTCAATGTCATTCACTTCAAGTAATTTTATATTTATCTGCCGGTTCTGTAATTTTTAAGTATTAAGAAACGGTTAAGAAGTTTGGACAGATGTGAAGAGACATCCAGTATGTTATCAATATGTTCTATAAGTCATTACAGGGTTAGATGCACATTCTCCACAATTAGTGGTACAGTATTTAAAAGTATCTGAAATGTTTTACTGAGTGTTTAAAATTTTACTACATTACTTTTTAATCTTTCTCATTAAAACATATTGTACCTGAAATTGCATAGGTTTTAACACAAAAGACATTTGCTGATGTGTATTTCTATTTATTTGGAAAGAACTGAAACAACACCAGTCCTGATTTCTCACTTTGGAAGATTAGTGAACACCAGCCTTAGCTGTCCGTTCTCCTAATCCACCCTGTTTGAGACATGCATTAACTGTAAAGCCATTACATCAGATTTGTAAGCAAACATTGTGACAATGACTCAGAATATCGCTCTTGTTCAGGAGCTTACATGAAAGTGACAACAGTTTTGTGAGGGTAACTGCTAGGGTTGGCAGAATCTTTTGCCCCCTGTCCTGCAGGGGTGAACTGAACTTTGGTGAGTACATTGTTATAATGAAGATCTGTTTTTGCCTTCAGGCTATCTCTTGCTTCAGAAAGCAATGACTGTGCTGATGTTGGGTTTTATTTATTTTAGAGCTTTGCACTACTGTATTTTTCATCCCCGTTACTTGTGGCCTTGTGTGGAGTCATCGGGGAATTCTGCAAAGAGGCTAGTAGAGCAACAGTAAATTCAAGGTTTTAAAAGTTAATACGGCAGCAAATTAAACAATTATATATCACTCATCTTGTGTGATGCATGAACTGTAGCTACAGCACTAGCGCCTCTCTCTGTATGGAGGACATCAGATCTGGAGTCAGGGTATGCCTGTTACATGTAGTGCGCAAGCATTTATATTGCAACTATACCCAAACAATATGTTCCATACGTTTTAAATAATTGTTCCGACTGAGTAAGAAATGGTTAGACAGCTATTGTGGCAGAAGTTTAACCTTCCATGATCTCCGACCAATGGATATGTAACGCGAAACAGTAACAGCTGCAGACAGATTTAACAATGTGAGCATTATTAGATCAGGTGACTTTCACAGTGTATCTGTTTCCAGTGTATCATTTATTGGTATCCCACAAGAGGTTATTAGAGAATGTGTGAGCATGTAAAAGCGTGACAGTAATAACCATGTGGCACTTTCAGTCCGTGCTGTATAATGCAGTCTTTTTGAGGTGAGCCGTGATGTGAAACACGATGAAGTGGAAAACAGCTGCCCGGAGTGAATGGCATATGGTTTCTAGTTCACAGATATGTGGGGAAACGGGGCTTTTAAACTTCAACCTTCGCATGAAACTGCCATCTGCCTTTTCTCCCAGCCATGTGTTGCCTGTAGCCTCTGTAGCCTTCCTGTCATGGGCTGCTGCTGGATTGGCCGACTGCTAGGGACTTCCTGTTCTGGGCCGTTGTTGGATTAGCTGACTGCAGCCAATGGCTGAATAATGATCATGTGATCATATAAACATCTATTTATAAATGAAGACATCTTTATTTCTGCCCTGTCACACATTTGGTAGTGAATATTCACAAATAATGACAAATGACCCATCCATGAGAACAAAAAAGTAAAAACAGAATGGAAACTAAGCCCCTACACCTATTAAGTCTTCCAAACAATTCAACTTATCAATAGATATGCTTGAAATAATCTTGCTATTCTCTGTAAATAAGGTTCACTGCAAAATGTTCTGAACTTTCGTCAATATCCAAGTTCTCCCAGTGCAATAGAAATTGCGCCATCTGCTGTCCACTATTTCCAATTCCTCCATTGGTTTAATGCTTTCCATCTGTATCCCTCTCACGGGAATAAGCCCCTGTGAATTCAGAAATGGTAAACACCGCCTACAGCACACAGAGACCGCATTCCAAACCATATGTCCGTTTATTCAACAGAAAAAAGGTGAACAGCGTGAGCAGAGCATTCCAAATAATGAGGTTACAGCAACATCATTTAGGTTAAAAATAAGAAATAGAAATTTCCACTAAGAACACTTATTTATAGAAAATAGGTGCAATAAATGTACTCTATTACATATCTCATAAAATGCTAAGGACTAGTAGGCCAAAGAAGACTTAGCAATGGGTAAGAGCACTGCATGTGATGACAATTGTGGCATATACTGTAGAATATTAATTTTTCAAAGCAGATTCTCCTTGCAGTCAATCAAACTATGATGCACAATGTCCATTACAAAAATTGTAACACATGCTTGAATTCTCCAAGACCCAAAAGTTCAGAATAATGATACTGGTTCGACTGAATGTCCTTCAGTCAGTTCTGAGGTCCAGACATTTTTAGGCACCCCTAAGTTTGTACTTAACTTCTATTTTGTACTTACTTATTTTATTCTATTCATTTTATTTTATGGTTAGAAAAGCAGTTCTGCAGTTTTCCCAGTTACATTTCAAGCAGTAGAGGAAGAACACAGTTTGATTAACTACTCTAAATTTATGGCCAACAGTCACACACTGAACAAAAACACTGAATACCATGGTAAATGCGTTAAAAATGAGGGAAAGAGTTTGGATATTTCCAGAAGGTGGAGAGTTGATCAGTTCCAAGTCAGAACTCAAAAATCGCAATAAGCATCAAAAGGATCACGCACCCAAGTTATTTCTGAAATCGTAATTTTAAAATGTGACCAATTTGTTTGTCATTTTTTAAAATGAGGACAGAGAAAGTGAGATTATTGAAAGGAGTCAAGCTCTTGATAGCGATACAACTGTCTGCAGCTCCTCTTGGTAGAGTTTGCGTTAGTCATCGCCTCCACAAATTATCTTGAGACAGTCCCCGTAGACACCGGACACATCCGACTGCAATGAAGAATACCAATCATACATCGTCACAACACAGAATAGCCCCTCTCAGTTAAATGACCCCACACACCCCTATTCTGCCACTTATTTTAGTGGCAGAATAGGGGAGTTAAAAAACGGCTCTTGGTCATCTATCTATGCTTTTTAAACTTATCTTTGTCAATGTATGCATATGAACTGGACAAGGGTGCGATGTTAATTGGGGGGGCTGAGATGCAGACACTGAGTGCCCCCCCCCCAACCCCCCACCCCTCACCCCCATAATACATTTTTTTCAAAGAACAGCTTTTTTAAAAACAGCTATTTAGTGATGAATGTCTGGTGAATTCTATGGGGAAAATACTTCAGACTACTAATCAGTATACCCCAATCACAACATGAAATGCCCATAATTTTTTTCATGAGCATGCTATATATGGGGGGGGGGGGGGGGGGGGGGGGTGATTTGGCCTATTTTGTTATATTACAGCCTTGGGACTGGAACAATGATGTAGCTGGGTAAGTTTTAGCATTTCATCAAAAATCAAGCACAGTTATAAAAGGTATTTACATCAATCAAATCTTCAACTTGATTTTCAGAAGCAAGCTTTGTTTGAAATAAATAACATGAGTGTATTTCGAACTCGGGATACTCACCGCAATAGAAGAGAGCAGTGAACATTTATACAACTTTTTGTACTCTGCCCTAATGTTCAGCAGGTCCAGCTCAGAGCGGCTGACCATTATTCTGTTCAGCGTCGCCTCGTCCGTACCGATACCCTAAAATGAGCACCAACGACACACCAGTGGATTACCGCTCTGGTTATCAGAATCACTAGCCAAAGCGGAAAAAACTCCACAGTAACAGTTCTCAATAACAGTACTCTCTTTCACAAAGAAATCCTGAATCAATTCAGCAGCACAGCCCTCTTCATATTTCATTTCCTGCGATTAGAACTTAACCATCTGCTTACCTTCATGCTGTTGCGGAGTCTTTCTGCCAGGTAGGCTGGGACATTCTTAACACATTTCACTGAATGAGAGAAAGGCATATTAGTAATAGGCGACAATAATGCTGTCAATCTAACTCTTCCACCACCATGTTACAGCGAAAGGCAGGGCTACCATAAGGGGAGGGGAGGTGGGGGGGGGGGCGGCTTAGTACAATTCCAAGGGCCCTGACTGACAGGGGCCTCAAAGAATATTAGACCATGGGATTTCCAGGTGGTGGAACAGGTGGTGGGGCCCAATGTAAGAGCATCTTTTCATGGGGCCCAAAATCCTTAATATGCAATTTACTTCCAAAGGTAACAATAAAAAAATATATAGAACTGGAACAGAAACAACAATTGATTCCAAAACATGATCTTGTAATTCCACCATACCAACAGCCACCAGAAGGTCCTCGAGAGGCCCGGTCATTTCTCCTTCAATGCTCTGCTGAAGGGTCTTCCCACTTATTGCCTTGTATTCCACCAGTGCTACAAGAGAAGAACAAATTGGTAAAAAACTAAGCCATTTCCTGGTCTTTCAAGAAGCACACCTGGCTTCTACTCAGCATTGTACATTAACTTGCTTCCAGAAAAAATAATGCACTGGTAATGTAATGCTGAAAAGCCGTTTCCACTGTTGCAAATGCAGTACATAGAGAAGGGGGTTGGCACCATACTTTTTCTCAGCTGAGGTACGCTTCTGTGGCACAGAATGTCGATGAACTTGCTTTCGTCCGTTCCCCACTTCTTCTCTCCGGCCTCGTACAGGGCCTGTGACAGGAAATAAAAGAACAGTCGCTCCGTGGACAAGGAAGAGGTGTTCTACAATTGAAAGCTCAGTTTGAAGCAGGCCAGACAGGCAACAGTTCCTCAATGCTAGAATGAGCAACAGAGATCTGTTGCCAGGACAAAAAAAGAGAAGTGACAGTGACGTGGTGACACCACTGCGAATTAAACTCAGGGGGTTCGTCCACCAAAAGCGAAGGCTAGGAGATGGCGGTACCTTAGCGTCCTTTTTGGCTTTCTCTGGGTCTGCGGTCTTCCCCTCATCCCTGTTTCCCTTAAATGGTAAACAGGAAAACGACATCAATCACACCATGGATGAAGAGTTTCAGCCGATGTTTACCGCAGACATTTAAAATAATGTTTTGTGGACTAACCTCTGCCAAGATGAGCAGCGCGGTTTCAAAATCACCTGATATTTCAGACTTCAGGTCATGTGTCAATTTCCTTCCTTTGTCTGTAGGGAAAAGAATGATACAATGACTCAGATATTCAGCATGAGTCCCTGTAACTGATTCATTATGGCTTCAAAAAAACAGAAGAATAAAGATCACCTGCCAAATAGACATCAGAGAAGGCTTTAATTTGTTTATTGGATCTTGAGGCAAAGATTTCTATTAAAGTACTCTCCTCGGTGCCTGGTCCCTGTAACAGACACATGGAACTTGAAAGTTATCTGTCAACTTATGAAGCCACTGTTAAATATCCTTATCAAATTTAAGGATGTTGACAATTTCATGTGATAAAGCAGTGATTTTGAGTTGACAAGAAACAAACTGAACCAAATAGAATTGTTTTTATTTCAGTGGCCATAGCTTATTCATTTACAACAGGGCTACTACTCAGCCCTGATCCTGGAGATCTACCGTCCAGTATGTTTTCACTTCAACCCTAACAAAGCACACCTTTAACACACATTTAACAGCAATAGATCTTCTTGAGCTGCTAATTAGTAGAATTAAGCGTGACAAATTAAAGTTGAAGTGAGAACCTACAGGACGATAGTTCTCCAGAAACATTGGGCAGCCCTGTTTTACAAGGCTATCATATATCAATACTAAAGAAAAAAAAGATATCTTATGATCAGTTTAAAGATCACTCACTTGCATGGCACGTGTGACCTCTAGGCAGTCATACTGTGCAGGTGGAGTGACAAGTCCAACCAACAGGCGTTCAAATGCACCCGCGGTGTCTCCTTCCAAATCGCTAACGAGAGTCTGAAGTAAATATAACCGACTGAAGCAAGTTCCTCCTTCAATACATATCATCAAGAAACTGTATAATAAAATAATAATAATAATAATAATAATAATAAGAATTATTATGTATTTTATTTATCAAGCACTTTTCAGAAGCCCAAGGCACTTTATAATCTATAAATCTTATATATACATAGAAATCTTAAATCAGTAACAATATGAAATTTGTCAGAGCACAGCAGTTTTACCCTCCCGGTTGCTTCTTGGTAGGCTTTACAGATTTCCTGGCGCTGGGCGTTGCTCCTGTGGGCTAAAATTTCAGCCAGAATATTTTCATTTGTGCCTGGAGATAAAAATGTGAAACAATCAGCTGCAGACAGAACACCAACTTCTGTAATTTAAACTGAGTGTTTGCGTTTCAGTTGTGGTTGTATTTAAGGCACAAAATGACATTGGCGTCAAACAGAAGTTTTTTAAATATATTTTTTAAAAACATTGAAAATGCATCAGGCCTCATTAATAATTTAAAGAAGAAGAACAAGAATATTTCTGACACATGAATTGAGAGTTTCACAGACATCATTTATTTGTTAAGTGTATTATGGCATACACTTACATTTTTTCATATGAAGCAGACTTTTTATTATTTGTAATCACTGAGGTAAGGGAGATTTTGCAAAGTTATCAGAATTGAGAACGGGCACAATCATCCAAATGTTGTTTTTTCCTCGCCCTTGTGGGAGTTGTCAAGAAATGTACACTCAGCTGAATGCAATACAAACCTATAGTAAGCTATTAAAGTTTTTTTTTTTTTTTTTACATATGCCATGTACATATTTGTAAATAAATATATAATTCAGCTTTGCATTTCTCTCAATTCCCTGATAAGAACATGTTCTCCTTTGTGAGATCTGCATTGTGTACTGTGGAAATAGTCTCACCAAATCCTTTGATAGCTTCACACAAAGCCTTGGCATCTTCCTTTGCGTTGAATCCGGCTTTGCTTTTAACGGTGCCTCTCTCCCCGGTCTGAATAAAACATGCAGGCACACAGGCAGAGGTGGGAAATCCAGGGGTCAGAAAGTAAAAAATCTGCCTTGTTTTCTTCCACTCATGAACTCAGCCTGCTGATCACACTTTGTACAGTAGTTCTATCTCCTGGCTGAAGGACTGTGCTTATTACCAAGTCCAAGTGATTGGAACACAATTCTGGGGAGGACTTTTACTTTCTGAACCTGGATTGTCCACCTTTGAGTACAGGATCACCAGGGCATACCCTGTTTGCACGTTCAGTCTTCCATCAAATGTAACCTCAAAATAAAATTTAAAAATTCAAATGTAGCTAATAGCTTCCAAGTCAATTATAAAGATAAGCCTTTTTGTTTATTACATTTTTTTTGTCCTTTCTTAACCTGCCAAGCCAATAAATTCACACAAGAAATGACCAGTGCAAAAGTTGCTTAGTTATGATGAAGAGCATATAGAATTAATTATGGTTATTCATAATTCAACTATATTCTCTAAGATAGTTTATTTAATGCATTGAGCCAACCTCCATTGTCAAAGAGGAGGGAGAGTCAAGAAGACCATCCAGTTCATCCTGAAATTGAGAGAAATTTAGAAAGTGAATCATCCACTGCATGGGAATTCAACTGAGGAGTTTAACCAATGCTGCAGGACCCTTGCATTCTGTGTCAGTTTTTAGCTTTCCAGGGACTAATGCAAATAGATTGTAAGCAAACCGTTATTTATGAACGACTGATAAGAAACATCTACATTAATTGAGCATGCACATTTTATTTAACATTTTAGCAGGAAAAACGAATTTAATGTAGGCCTACTGGTACGCCTATATTAATCCTTTCTGGTAGGCTATATAGACTCTTACCCATACAGATGCCATTGTAATTGTCGGGTGAGACCTTTGAAAAAAAAGAAATGTAAAAACGAAAATGTCACATTTGTGTTTCCAGCTGTGTCGAAAGATTTTTGTATTAGTACTGATAGTCCACCGTTTACAGTTACCCATTATACTTACAAAACGTCATATTCAAGGCACATGTTGCAATTATTGGAAAATTACATATTCATTAATCTATTGAGAAACACAGACAGCAAGTCGAGGCAATACGATCCGCTGGCGACATTAAAGTCGGCAGAGCCGAACATACATTGTACAGTAGGTTATTTAAATGCAATTCTGTGTATAGATACGATTGTGAATTCTTCCATTGTGTTTGGGCGGATATTTCAATGGGCACAGCGAAGCTGAAACCGTCGACCGTGTATGTGCCGGGCTAATGTGATGCATGGTTATTAATAAGTTAAACGTTAAAGATTACATTTTACCAACAACTTTCAGAGGTGCAACGTCAAATGTTCTATTTTCCTCTCACCTAACAAGCTTGACAATAAATAAATAAATGAATAAAAAATATTGGACCCACAAAAAATACTCGTGAATTAGCAGACGGAATTTATTATATAGGTGTTTAAGTATAAAAAACCAGTGCCAATAAGTGAAGCAAATCAACCATTCTATAACTTCCCGGCTCACATCTTCGATGGAACAAATCACAACATTGCACAGATGCCGGAAAAGTAAATAACTGCCAGAATGTTACTAAATTAGTAATAAAACTCATATTAACGCGGATGCAAAACTTTCAAAACTCTTACCTGTCGAGCACGGTCTGTAAAATCTCACCGTTGAGCCACGCCTTTCACAAATATATCCTAGCGAGTTACGCCCATAGGATACGCCCAATGATGTCAGCTTCTGAAAATAAAAGTATAGGCTACCTGAACTAAATTCTGACAACCCCAACTCAAACATATAGTGCTGTCGGAAAATATATTGAGAGGATTATGCAGTTATGAAAAGTAACCAGCAATTGCTGTTATTGTGTAAAAACAATATAGAATTGGGCTACTGTTAAAGGACAGCCTCACTCAAACGTCACTTTTTTTACTTACTGCAGTAATCATTTAATAGGCTATAACACGTAGCCTAGGCTACAGATTATGTCTTTGTCCACCGTGCGTCTTCTGCAGGCGGTAGCGGTGTGAATTTTGTGTACGTGTCAAATGTTTGTGCAACAGTGCGTTTATGTTTTCTGCGTGCTAAAGGTCTGTTTAACAGCTATATAGCCCAGCATCCTGCTATCAACAGCGACAATTACTTCTCACAACGATTTTTATGAAATATTTTAAATCGGCTGTATTTGGGAGCAAAATCAACTGTAGCCTAGCTACAGTATAGGATGACACACTTCCGAAGGGAGTGATCATTTAATAGTGATGCATACCATTTTCAAGCATAGGCGTGTTGTGCAGACCTACTTTCCAGTTTCACAAACCGTAATTTCAATAATCTGTTTATAAAATAACTGCATATTGTGAAAATAAAAATAAATCCTTTGGAAAATAATGGATGAGGCAGATATATTCAGTTTATTTGTGTATTCAGAACTTATTTTATTGACAGGCTTACACTTAGGAGATATAACATATTTTTCAGATCAGACAGCTTATCTGAATCAACCACCCAGGAAAATTGTTGTTAGCATAATAAGACATTTTTATTTTTTGAAAATGCCAAACTTTTAGTTGCATTCGCCTTATGGTGACATCTGGCCTCTCCCAGGCTAAGCTAGTATAACCTGCTTGACTTGCTGAAGATACATCTGCTATGATTCTATGAATAGTCCACTGCTTTTCTCCACTAAAGACACAAAATAAAAATAAAGCGTTAAGTGTGTGTTTCAAGTTTTTATTACTAAAAAGGCACGGAATACAGGCATCAGAATTTATAGCATTGTGCACATCAATGAATGTTAGCACCAAAAATATATATACTGGCATCTTCCAAACCTTCCACTGCCTCAGTGACAGGTACATCCTGTAATGGATTACAAAAATATAGCATTGACTGTAGCCAAACAAATCCCACTGTATGTAATACTCAATACTGCAGTACATTCAGTGCTGTGGAACCATGGGAATTGAAGTTTTATTGCCTACAGTGTTCAAAATACAACATCGCTTTCTTGCTCAGCACCATAATACTTCCAGCACACAAGCTGATCATTCTTACAGACTATGGGGAAAAAAATTAATAAATGCACCGTCTTAATAGATGATATGAGAGTAACATAATAATACATAATGCACAATAACACAAAGAGGAAGATCTCTTAGAAGCATGTTGCTGCTAAGATGTACTGATACACATTATGTACAATTAAAAGAAACAATAGAACAAGACTGAGGCTGTGAGTCATTTGGACAGAATGTAAGCATAATGCCATGACACATAGTGGTACAAAACACTGGTAATATGTGTAAAAAAACAAAAACTATATTCTACTACAGTGGTTAAAAGACACAGGATAAAGCATTTTTGAGCAGTGGAAAACTCATGAACACAATCTACAGTAGTTTTCAAAGTGCACAGTTATATCAAAACTGTCTTGTTTTTTTGTCATGAGCATTACTTGCGCTCTTTATCAGTGTTTGCTTTTTATGTCTCGTCTTTAAAAGGAAAAATACCTTGGACGATTCATTTGAGTTTGAATTTGGAAATACAATTCGCAATACTGCAGGATTCCTCTTCTGAGCAGTGGCCATGGTAAATAAAATGAGTGATGTGGAAAAATGCATTTCTGGCTGCAGGACTTCAGTTTCTGATGGTTAACGGATGAGCGTATCATCAAGTAATTGCACTTCAGTAGATATACAAACTACTCATCCAGCCGCAAGTGTTGGCACTCTCATTCTCTGTGCTTAACCCTTGCATTAATCATAGTGGTCACATTGTAGTTCAGCAGTTTGAAATGAAATTTGCAACTGGACAACTGAAAAAAAAAACATCACCTAAGCAAAGAGAAGTTAAAGTGCCTGAGCTACCACAGATCATGGTGATGTTCACGTAGATTTAGAAAGCAGTGATTTTCATGTAGACTTAGAAAACAATTTCCAGAAGTCAATCAATGTCACAAGGCTGTAGTCTTTGAAACCTCAGATTCTAGGTCTGAACTGTTGAAATTACAGCAGATCAGATGTGAAAATCAGGTTTAAGTGGTGTGATAGGCCTTAGTTCTTGTGAGGTAGCTCAGTTGTGAAATGATTACTCTGCATAGCTGGCCAGAACATTTCCCTTTTTTTTTTCTGGTCGTATAAAAATACAATAACAATATCTTTTTTTCCTTTAATTACAAACAACAATAGAAAATGTGACTTTCCAAAAGAAAACTCTCATCTATGATTAGACCTCTGTGCCGTCGTTCAAGTTGTTGTGGAGTTTGACCTCCAGGTTGACCTGCTTGACCTTGACCCCATTGACCTTGCAGACCTCCGGACTTTTGTTGAGGATGTTGATGTTCTTGACGGCGCAGTGCTTGCTGTTCTTCTCCATCCGGTCAATATTCCTCAGGCACGCCTCTACCTTGGTGTTGAGGGGGTACTCCTCCGCCGACTCCTTCGGCGGCTTCTTCTTCCCCTTCCGTCGGCACTTCTTAAACAGGAAGCAGGAGGCCAGGAGGACCAGGACCAGCAGGGTGACGGCCGCCACCCCGCCGCCGATGGGTGCGCCCGTCTGGGGGCCGAAGGTGGCCGAGGCCTCCACCTCCAGCCTCAGCGTCTTCATGTTGGTGCCGTTCTTCACCTGGTCGCCCTCGTTGTCGTAGATGAGGGACTCGTCCAGGGTGAGGCGCCCCGACCTGTCCACCAGGTCCCGCCGGCTCCTCAGCTGGTAGGTCAGCGAGCGCTGGATCCTGGGGCCGGAGACCGAGTCCGGTCCAATCACGTAGATCACCTGCAGGTACCACTGATGCCCGGCCTCCACCTGTCAATAAGCAAACAAAGGCAAGGATGGTTTAGTGCAGAGATGCTCAAAGCTGGCCTTACAGGCGAGAGGTCCTGCTGGTTTTCCTTTCTACTTGATAGTTAATTGAGCAATCAATGCCACTGATTGGCCAGATATTTAACTCACCTGGTGTCCCAGGTTTAAATCAGTCCTGATTAGAGGAGAAGAATGAAAACCTGCCAGTACTAGTACTACTGGCCTTCAGTATCACTAACACAGAATATCGATCTTAGAATTTCCATCAGATTTATTTACCAACTGGGATGAAAAACTTTATCTAGTAGGACAAGGCCAAGAAGACAGCATAGAAATACAAGACAATGGAGAAGATTCACCAACCTTATAAAGAGCATCAACCTTCATGGTGAACCCGTCGACCCCAGGCATCGCTGTCATGGACTGCAGATCCAGGATGTCAGACGCAAAGCTGGCCTCGAAGGGCACGTCGTGGAAGTACCTGTCGCACACCTCCGGCTGTTTCCGGTCCTTTAAGAATAAAGACGGAACATTCTAGCTTTCCCCCATTTAATTTCACTGCAATATTATGACTTTTGAACGTGCTCGCAGCTGCCTCCTCCTTCTGCAGAGGAGTGACCAGAGGGGGACTGAGAAAAAACGTGCAATTATTCAATTTGTAACTCAAAAGGCAGCACAGGTAACACAATGTTTTTTTTGAGACATGTTTTAACAGGAAGTCAGTGTACATTTCACGGTCTAAAATAATCTATGGTAGTGGTTGTCAAAAGTGGTAGAGCCGGTCAGGGCAGTGGTAGAAAAAGGCGACCGAGCCTTCCCGTTTTGTGGGAGTGGCGGGTGCGTGGGACGTACCAGCAGCAGGAATCTGTGTTTCAGGTGCTTGTTGGGCTGGATGCAGCCGTACTGCGGGCCCTCGTTGTACAGGGTGCCCGTGGGGTCGAAGAAGGGCACGTATCCGTCCCTCCCCGTGCACAGGTACACCTTCTCCAGCTGGAGCCTGTAGGCCGCGTTCAGGTTCTGCTCGGGGTTCCACAGCACTCGGCCGTACAGCGTCTGGCCTGTGGGGGAGAGGGTGTGAACGCCTCGCCCAAACGTAAAGCCAAAACAGGGCAGGGAGGACTGGAACTGGAGATTAACCCCTCGAAGAGCAGGTTTTTTGGAATGCTTTCTTTTCTTCAACATTCAAAGGCAGTGTTCCAGAACTCCATTGCTTTCAGTTATGAGTAGTGATTGTTCCATCAGCATTAGACTGTTCAGTTAATAACATTCTAATCACATATTTGTGATTTTACACATTAAAGGGTTAATACCTCAATTAAAAGCTTTCTTTGTGATCTCATTGGGGCCCACAGTTATTGACTTACTTGTGCACCATCTAAGTCACACCACACACTTTGACTGAGCCCTCGCTTTCAGTACTTACAGAGCGGGGCATACGCACCAGCCCTGCACTGGAAATGGACGACTTTCCTGTCTGTGGGGTTTCGAGCTGCTATGTCTGTTTCATGTCACATACATGAGTACATGACGATGAACGTCAATAAGACATAGCCTACATACATAGCTACACAGTGAATATAGCTTCTGCCTAAAACAAGGCCAGAGCCCATCTTATTTAAGTGCTTTTACCAAGGCATTAATGCAAGACAAGCCGCAAAATCAGACAGTGTGAATCGATCTGAAGCGAGCATGGGACTCTGTAGTTTACCCATAGAGAAGGCCCCTTTATAATCCATTTCAGCCATGGACATGTCTGCTTTGGCTGGGTCCATCATGAAGACCTTCTCGTTGTTGCAGAGCTGGAACTCCGTGTTTAAGGAGTAGACGACGGGGACGGGCCGGTTCGTCTGCTGGAAGGCGATGGGCACCAGGAACCTGGGGGGAGGAGCTACATTACAACCCTGCTGTATACGCAGCGCTCGCTCATAGTCGCCACGGCAGTTCTGAGGCATGCCGATCTAATGGCATTTCCGCTGCAAAGACTCATTCCCTCAAACCCCTCCCCGATACCAACCCCCTGTGATGCTGCGCTCTCATACAACTTAACCTCAGGGCTTTTAAAACAACCTGTACATTTTAAACAAAGTAGCATACCAGATGTAATAGGATCACATCTGCAAATGAAAATGTTAAGCATAGTTTAGAGTGTCGTACTTCTCTGGGGCGTGAGCTGTGCAGGAAAGGGGCTTGTCTCCCGGGTCGATCCAGGGCTGGGTAGGCTGAACGGTGCAGGGTATGAGGAAGACAGTGTACTCTCCAGAGTAGTCTTTCCTGAAACACAACATGGCTGACGTTTCTATGGTGACAGAGGTGAGCTGGGGACAAAAGTACTGAAAAACCTGCAGCTTGGTGATTTAAAGTGCATCAATCAGCCAATCAATCAATCAATCAATTGATGAACAATCCAACCAACCAATCAATAAAAAAGACATTTTGTTCTAGCACATTTTCATAATGACAAAAGTGAGAGCGGACAGACTGTATGAGTGAAAGGCTGCATTTGAGGGACAACTGCTGAACAAGAGAACCCAAACCAGTAGGGACAAAAAGCAGATTTATTGGTAAGTTATTCCCTTAAACTCCAGTTACAGAGGTACAAAAAGTTAAGAAGACTACTTGGAAAATAGTGAAATGGAATTCAACAATCAATGGGTCTAAGTAAGTAAGACCCAGATTAGAGCCATACAAGGCTGTAGCTGTCTGTCCTGCAGGGTCCACTGCTCACCTGCTGTAGGAGCTGGTGGCCCTCCACAGCTGGTAGGGTGAGTCGAAGGACTGGGCGCTCCACAGCAGCTGCAGGTCAAAGTCGATGCCCCCAAGGTGGTCTGGAGCCATCAGGTGGGACTTATGGCCTGGGAGGGTGTGATGCTCTGGGACGAACTGACCTGGGACACGGCAAGGAAAAAAATAACTCAATCTGAGACATGACACACCACAATTAGTCTGAATAGAAGACATTGGGTGAATAAGAACAGCGTATGACACCAGTTAATCAGCTACCTAGATTAGATGCTTTGGTGATACTACAAAGGTCACAGACTTAGCCTTACCTCTGAATTTGGCATGCGTTTTGAACTCTATCACTAGCCGCCCATCCTCTCTGATGTAGATTCTGATAATCTGAAGTCTGGCAGACAGAACGCTGTCAGTCTGAATGCCTGTCAACAGAAGAAGAAAGTGAGACATGCCAGAATATTTATCTGTAGCCTGGGAGAGACAAATACAGGTCCTACCGGGCTGGCAGGAATGGCATCTGCCAAGTTACGCCTTGGCTGGGCATGCCGCATACCTATACAGCACCGAGAGTTTGGCACTCAGGATTTCCTACAGAAGTAACCACAATGACTACAGACTCTCAGGCCTTACGAGCATAACTACTGTACCTTCTGACTTCACGTAAACAGACACAATCCACACAATAAAGCCCCAAACTTCGGTTATTTCGCATTTTCTTGTTTATCCTACCGATTTCATCACAAATGCTCCTGTCCCTAATTGTTTAATAAATACATAATTATTGTTTGAAGACATAAGTTGGAGCCTGGATTTTCAGTGTACTCTGGGATGTGTTTTGGCCCTGCGGCTCCTCACCGGTCCTCCAGAGCACGGTGTCGTAGAAGAAGGAGAACTCCATCTCAGTGTGGTGCTCCAGGGAGGCCCAGCCCCGCGGTGCTGTCACATAGATGTAGGACACGTACAGGGGCACCTGCACCGTGAGGAAGGACTGCGCGGAGTCCCGCACCTGTACCACACACACACACACGCACGCATACACACACACACACACCGTCAGGTTTGTACGATGAGTTACGGAGTACATGCAAATGCAGAGCCAATAATAGTTTAGGATTAGCTTGGCTCTGTTTCATGATAGTCAAAGTTAATGCAGATTTCCCACGGTAAAAGGGAAAGGGAACTATGTGCATGAATCCACAGTGCCATATTGATTTCGATATCACCCTAGAAGTTAATATACAAAAACCGTTAAGGTATTTCTCTGAAAAATGATAGGAGTTTAAGTTGACTTGAAAAACTTAAACCGTTGAAAGAAATAAGAAACCCAGTGAAAGTGTAAGGGACGCGTTCTCTGGAAATAGTGCATTGAAAGAGAACTACAGATGCCTTCAACCTGCTCAAACAATAGATTGTTTTCGACCGCCAAACCCCGCACCTGGAAGTCGGCCGTGACGGACCCCCCGCAGACGTCGATGAGCTCGGTCATGTCGTAGTAGGCGTCGAAGGTCCAGATGCAGCTCTTCAGGTTGAGGTGCTTGTACAGCTGAATGGTCTTCGGTTCCCTCACGCTTGGGTTGAACTGGTAGGGCCGGTCGAACCCGGGGCCCAGGGAGATGCTGTCGTAGGACACGTCATCTAGGAAGCCCGTTTCTGGAAGCAGATGGACACGTTTGTTTCTTCACTCTATGTTAATGACAGGGGTACCACTTTCTATCCAATGTTAAATCCACGGGATTCTCAAGGATTCTCAAATGAAGGATTTTTAAAAGGTTTTCTCCATCTTATGTTGGACTTCATTAAAATTTTTCTCATGACGTTTTATTGAAAAGTCTACCCACAACACTCTAACTAGTTTTTAAGGGAGCGGTCTCATTTGAGAGACAGGATGTTGAATTCACAGCTATTTTCTTTGTTCAGGAAATCCATACCTATGGGAAAAGCAGAGTTAAGTAGTTTTAGAGTTTGTAGCACTAGCGTGACTCAATCAGCATTTTCAAGCACCCTGTTCAAAATTCAAGTGCAGCCTTGAATTTTTCACATTCAAAAATCAAACGCTATTCATTGTTTCCAAGGGCCCGCGGGATCTCTGAATATCACGCTCTGAGCTTTTAAAAACCCATCAGTGTGCCTGCCGCCGCTTCCTAAATGCAGACTCGGCTCAAAGGGGGCCCCCGCTTTGCAAATTTCACTTTCGCTGCGTCCGCAGTGTTGCTTAACCACATAAATTAATGATCGCTCTTTCAAGGTCTGGGCGACGGGTAATTAAAGGCGGCCAGAAAGCCTGATGGACCGTCGCAAGTGCCAAGCGCAAAGTGCCAACGCCCGGCCTGGGGCTCACCTGAGATGCCCTGCAGGTCTTTGATGGTGACCAGGTTGGAGCACACATGCTGGTGGCGGTAGATGGACTCGGATAGCAGGAAGTGCAGGTTGTGCAGGGGCATGGTGGACACCAGGGGGAGCATGCCGTCCTGGTGGGGTATCTGCACCGAGATGTGGATTCTGCAGAGCATCCAGAGCGACATGAGCCAACTACATCACGCCACCCAATAACTTTATACACTCCCTTTTTCCGCCATGTTTGCTTAATTACTAATCCCTCTCCTGCTCTAGGAACATAAACCTGAGATACAGCGCTTCATTAGATGGCTATGCTATGCTGTCCTAAAAGATGTGATGTGCTCTTGGTTTTAGGACCGACTAAACACTTCCCATGGGTTATATAATGGTATTACTGAATACTTAATAGGCAATTTTCATGCACAGTATTCGTTAAATAATGATTGTAATATACTGCTATATTGTTCATAGAAGGCCCAAAGATGCCCTTTACTTCTCTGGCTAAGTGCCCGCCACTTCCTTGAATAAGTACCCTTTACTTTCCTGGCTAAGTATCCTTTACTTTCTTGAATAAGTACACTTTACCGCCTTGCCTACATGCCCTCTACTTCTCCGTCTACTGTATGTCTAGTCCTGTGTGTGTCTGATTGGTAGGCTAATACACAATTCACAGAGGACGTGAGTGGTGGCCCACTGGTGTCCACACGTTTTGCTCTCCAAATGCTGTGCAAGATTAATGTAAATGCAAATGTAAAATCTGTTTGTGAAATATATGCGAGATATATGAGAAGACCTCAGAGGACTCAACAAATAATTTATCACCACTTTAAAGATTTAAATGAACTTCCTTTGATGTCGCCTAGGAGGGTGAAAAATATGCGCCATGCAAACCGTATATTCTCAAGAGCTTTCTGCCAGACAGATCAAACAGTGCTGAAGCTCAGGTCAAACAGACTCACAGTTCTCTGGCAAGGCTCAAACTGGGTGTGGCCACCTGCTGGTCACATGACCATGCTTACCGGTTGGGGTGCTCCTTGTGCTTGACATCCAGGTACTTGAGGGTGGCGATGAAGGACTGTGCCTGGAAGCCTCGAGCGGTCCCCGTGGTGACGGGGGTGTGGCAGATGGACCCCTCAGTCCCGATGGTGACGATGTTGCTCCTGAGCGGGGTGCCGAGGTGGCCGGCCTTGTCCAGTGCCTGAGCTACGCAACGCACGTGGAAACGCCGGCTGAAGTAGATACTGTCCAGTACCTGCAACACACACACACACGCGCACACACACACACACACACACGCACACGCATACACATGCACGCACACATGGGCACGCACACACGCACACACACACAAACAGCTATACATTACTTTTCTGTTTTCAGACATGATTTTTTATATATTCTCTTAGTTTGAAAAGTTGCATTAGTTTGTTGCATTCGCAAGTGTAATCATTGCATTGTCCTTTCAGACAGAGCAGCGCCTGATCCGAGGAGTGGCTGGACAATCCCACTCCTCCCTCCCTGACAGGCTCAACAGCCATTTATGTCATCACCCACAGTCAGGATTACATAATAGATCCTGGGGCACATTCCACTCACTTAAATAGCACTTCAGCAGGACGAGAAACAGCGGCCCTCGCAAACATGCCTACAACACAAGGCTTACTAAAATTCCTCCGCGTTGACCCAGAATACCCAGCAGGCTTTTGGCTCACCATGTGGTTGACGCTGGTGTACGGGGTGGTGTCGGTCACCGTCTCGAAGGGCGACCGGGCTCCGCTGGTGTCCGTGGGGGCCGCCACCTCCCAGCTGAAGCGGACGGAGGTCTGGTTGATGCCTGCCTCTTCGCAGCGTTCCCTCATCAAAGAGGACTTGGGGTAGTGGGGGTCACACGGGGTCACGCAGACCAGGGGGTAGCCGGGAGAGGGAGACTTCTTGCTGCCCTCCTTAGAAACCTCTTGCACATAATCGTAGTCAGACAGGGACACCACCTGCAGAGAACACAGCGAGTGGATATTAAGTATTAGCCCTCTGGTGCAGCAGCACAGCAGTATAACATCATTATGGAGAAAATGCAGTTTCAACTTCCAGCTTTAAGACTCTAAGGGTAACTAAGGGTATACCACAGAGACCAATAAAGTGGAATACATGTATGTAGGATCTATCTATCTATCTATCTATCAACAGTGCCATGAAAAGTATTGTATATGAAAAAGACACTATCTATCTATATAATCAAGCTCTTACTATGGGCGGGGCAGGGAGGATAAGACTTCCAGAAGCCTCCTGGTCCAGGATGGTCACCGTCGCCATGGTGATCTCCCCAAGCACTGCCTCCACCGGGTCATCGGGGCCGAGGACCAATGAGAAAGACTCGTGCCACTCGCGGTCCTCATTGGACAGAATCTCCACTTTGAAAAGTATGTGGTCCATGCCTTTAAAACAATGAGGGAAAATACATATATTATGGCAGGACAATTAAAAATGCTATTTCTATACTCTACATACAAGTATTAGTATTATATTTCTATTTTTAAACATGCATTGGTATTGACAAATATCATGAAAATGCTCCCTGAAACCATATGTAACATATACCACAAGGAAACACAAGCTAAAGAAACTACTTCTGAAGAAACTACATGTGGAGAGGGGACGGTGGGCCAAGTTACAGGAAAGATGCAGGAGACTGACCGGGGTTGAATTTGAGCACCCGGCTGTTAGGATTGTAGTCCACGCCGGACTGGGCCGAGCCGTCTCTGGTGCTACAGCGGATTTTGGAGGTCCGGTCCTGGTCCCCCCGGCGGATGACCTTGATGTTGAGCACCTCAATGCCGTCCGGGCCTGGGGGCTCCCTCACTTGGTATGTGGCCTGCTCAAACTCAATGGTGGGTGCTGCAAAACAAGAGGAACATTTATGAAGAGAAAGTCCTGGCACAAATGTCTTATACTGGTGAATTGCTATACTATACTATACTATACTATACTATACTATACTACATGTGTGGCAATGAAAAATTATTAGGCACCTGAGAGAGCCTGGACAACAGTATTCCCTTAAGGCGATACTTAAACAACCTGATTGATTTGCTGATGACATCATTTTTGTTAACAAATCAGGTAAGGAGCTTGAGGAAACGACTGAAGAATAATACGCAAGATACATCTAAACATCTTTTACAGATCACCGCAGAGACTAGTGCCTCAATTCTCATTTTAGTGTCTGAAGAGAATGCCACTGACCATCTTCGTCATTGGTGATGGTGATGGTGGCGATGTCGTTCACGCCCACCATGGCCCCACTCCAGTGGTCCCCCAGGGGGGTCCCGAGGTGCACCTGGAACTCCTCCTCGGGTTCGAACACCGAGTCGTCGTTGACGTGAACAGTGCAGTTCTTCACCTGTGGCATTAAAGGATGCATAGTGAGAACCATAACATCAAAAAATCTGTTCCATAACAACTACTGAGCTGATGACTATAGGTTTGATGTAAACCCAGCTTTGTCCGAATTCCATTACAATGGGAATTCAATTCATACAGATGAATACTAAGATCTATCAAAAAACGCTTGAGCTATGTAATTCTGGCATTGGCACATAATGGACCAATCATGGCCTGCTTGGCAGGCATCACTTCCTGTTTCTGAGAATGTGTGAGCAGCACCTTCTCCCCCTTGTGGAAGGTGATGAGCGAGTCGTCCGAGTTCCTCCTCTCCTCGAAGTCGTCCATCACCATGGCCGACATGGTCCGCGTGTAGCACCTGACCGAGGACTTGAAGGTCAGGTCTCCCGTGCGGATGATGGGAATGTGCAGGACGCCAGCCTTCTCTTTCACCGTGTAGACCACCTTCTCGAACTGCATGCTGGGAACTGGGCAGAAATGTGCATTATGCTTCAAAAGCTGACAGCTTAAATATAATAATTATTATCGGATATTATTGGGTTAGGTAGATACTTCATCAAGTCTTTTGCGTAAAAAAGTTTTTTTTTTTGTTTTTTTTACAGGTAAATACAATGCAGCTATCCAGTCCTCCAGGTCTGGAAAAGTTAACCTCTATTCTAAAATCTTCACATTCTTCCTGATCTGGAACAACCAAATCACCAAGTTCTGATCTAGAATCACCAACTCCTGTGTGGGTAGACTATTAACAAAATGGAACCAACACTGACAGGATCAAGGCTTCCTGTATTCCTAAGACCAACAGGGCTAAGAGAGTACTTACTGTCCTGGAAGGTGTCTGTGATGATGACAGACGCCTCGAACGGTTCTGTAAGCACCGCCCCCTGCGCAGAGCTCAGAAAGACCACAAAGGACTCCGCCCCTTCGATGGTGGGGTTCTGAATATCATCCATTATCGTCAGGCTGCAGGTCTGCACAGAGAAGATAGGATGATGGAATAACACTGCACTTCATAGGAGAATCCCTGCGGCAACCTTGTTAACCGACCAATCAAAGTAATGTACTTGGATACTGAGTACTGTTAGAAAGGTCGCCCGTAGGTCACTTCTACTTTAATGCTGTTTGAGTCCGTGGCTGAGGAGAGAGAAAATGAGGTGTCAGGTCATACCTCCTCGGTCTTTCCAGGCTTGAACTCAATCTTCTTGGAGCTGGGGATGTAGTCCACGCCGGGCGTGGCTGAGGGGGGGTCGGAAGGTCGGGTGGCGCACCACACCGAGGTGACGGAGGAGAGGTCGCTGCCGTGACGGCGGACCGGAATCTCAATGGTGCCTGTGGGAGGAACAGGATTCCCCACTTTAACACCGGAATGCATGATTCCCATCATGCTGACGGTTAGAAAGTACACAGAGCAATCTATACCCTTTTTAGCATCAGAAAGCAGAACTTCCTTCATGCTCATTTGTCAGAAAGTGCACACAGCAATCTATGCATGTTTTAACATCAGAAAGCAGAACGTCCTTCATGCTCATTGGTCAGAAAAGTACACACAGCAATCTATGCATGTTTTAACATCAGAAAGCAGAACTTCCTTCGTGCTCATTGGTCAGAAAGAACACACAGCAATCTATGCATGTTTTAACACCAGAAAGCAGGACTCCCTTCATGCTCATTGGTCAGAAAGTACACATAGCAATTTATGCATGTTTTAACATCAGACAGCAGGAGTTCCTTCATTCCCATTGGTCAGAAAGTGCCTTCCGGTCAATTACCTGCATCCTCGCTGAACGTGAACGTGGCGTTGCTCAGGAACACGGTGGACGCGTCGTTGGGTCCGTCGATCACCACCTTGGCCACGGTGACGGGCCCGATGCGGGCGTTGTCCGAGGCGTCCGACAGCACCAGCTCAAACTCCTCGGAGAGCTCGTACTCGCTGTCGTCGATGAGCTTGACGTCGCAGGTGGACATGCTGACGCCCGGCCCGAAGACCACGCGGTTCTCGCCGCTCATCCCGCGCGACTTGTAGTCGGAGCCCGACTCCAGGGCGTGGAGGCTGCTGCCCTGCGCCGACTTGGGCACCGTGTAGCAGAGGGCCGACACCGTGCTGCTGATGTCACCTGAGGGGTCGAGGGTCACCGCGTGTCAGGCACAAACCGCCAAATCAACCAATGACCATCTACAGCTCTCAGCAAAGGAAGCAAATTTCTGAAATTACGTACTAAGATTACAAATATGTGATTAGAATGTTCATAACTGAACATTCTAATGCTGATGTCACAATTGCTTCTGGAACACTGGAAATTCTGGAACACTGACTTAGATTCTTAGGGGAAAACCCCATTAAAACACCCTACTCTTCATAGGGTTAAAAATGAGCACAGTTCCACAGTTTAAAGTGAAATATATTTGCTAACGTATTTAACAGGCAATCATTATGCAACCCTATGTAAACCCTTCGTTTTAATTATCTTTTATTTACGTATTGTAATTTTACAATGCTACATCATTTTAATTGTTGATTTTGTTTGCTGTTACAGTTTACACATAATCTGCTTTGAACGCCCAACAGGGTGGAGCACAAGATAAAAATGTTAGAGTAAAACTAATCAGATAATTGTTTTAAACAATTTTAAACAAGTTCCTATGTTAATATTTGTCTCTCCCTTTGAAATAAAGGCTAAATAAATAAAAATGAAATAAAGGTAAACCAGGGTCATATCCGTATGTACCCTGGGAGCTTGTTTACACACGGATGCCACTCCCGAGGCTGCAGACTTTCCCATTTGTGTTAGGAGACGCCGTTCAGGGCTGTGCTTACCTCACCTCCTTGGCACTTACGCTGACTTTAATGCGAGCAAAACGTGTAACCGTTTACAAACGGCTCACAGGGGGACTGCATAATGGAGACGGCGAGCTCTTTAAAGCGTTCGGCTTAGGAAGCGGAGGGAATGTATGCAAAAAAGGAATTCCCAGTTCCTGCAGGCGAGCCGTACCTAACGCGTTCAGTCACCGGAGTGTAACCGAACGCCGCATTTAGCGAGGGAAAAAAAGACCGCGGAGGGATGATGCCTCCCACTGTTTGATTCGATCGCAGGGAATAGGCCTGCATTTGAAAAAGGAAAGCGCACAATGCGCGGTCTACTTTGAACGGCATCATTAAAGATACATCATCTCTGCCGCAGCGTCTCCTCAGTGTGCGCTAGTGGATTTTGACAGCTTTGCATAATACGCAATCTTCCCAGTCTTTAGTCCTAGCAGCAGCGCTATAAAACAGCAGGATACATACAGATATGCTTGTGATGCTGCAGGATGCTGCAGTAGAGGGAAGCGTGGACATAGAAATAAAAATATCTAATTAACTGAGATTCATAATTTGTAGTTTGTAATTTGTGTAACCATGTAAAACCCCAGGCTCTATACTTTGCAATCAGAGTTTGGGGTTAGATGGAACCTGTCCCTCAGAGCCTGTAGGTGCAGTAACTTCCAAGCTAAAATGAGATCCATCAATTGTAGTTTGTAATTTGTGTAACCGTGTAAACGTCGAGACTCTATAACTTGCGATCAGAGTTTGGGATTAGATGGAACCTGTCCCTCCGAGCCCGCAGGTGCCCACCTTTCCTCTCGATGGGGGCGAAGATGAAGCCGGTGCTCTCGTTGACGTGGTAGGTCTTCTTGTCGAACTGCAGGGTGGGCTCGTCCTCGGTGTCATTGATGTAGACCTTGGCTCGGGTCACCTGGCCCAGCAGAGCGTAGACGGGCATGCTCAGCTCCACGTTGAAGCTCTCAATGTCCTCGAACACCTGGTCGTCGTTGATGACGATGGTGCACACCTTGGTGTCCTCTCGCTCGTCAAACTGCACCTGAAGTGAAGAAGACCATTTAAGCGACATTTTTAAGTGAAGGAGAGATGTCATTTCAGCACCCAATCGACATTAGCAATAATTTTTTTTCCCAAAGCATTTTACATGGTCTCTGATGCTTGGATGTCTACTACCGCATCAGGTATGATTAAAGAAAAAAAAACAATATGAAATATTGCCTATACACCCCATGGCGGCAGTCATTCTTATTCTGTTTAAAAAGGTTGTGATTCCATATACTGTGCAGCTCTAGTTTCGACATTTGTCACATGTTACAGGTGGAGGCGCTCTACCTGTCCAGCGTACTCCACATAGTCCTGCTGTCCCGGTTTGGAGCCGACGTTAGAAGTGGACGTGGCGGAGCCCTGTTCGGTTCGACACAGCACGATGGCGTATTGGTTGAGGTTGCCCGTCCTCTTGACCGTCACTGCCACGGTGCCCGCCTTCTCGCTTACATTGTAACTGAGGGCACACGGAATATAACACATCAGGGCACAAACATGCCAACGGAGTGAGAGTTTTACCAAAGATGTTCTATACACCATATTCAACTCTGCTGGAATTTCTGTCCACTATGTGCTGGGGCTTCCGTCTGTCTGTGGCCACACCCTTTCATGAATATTCATGACAGAATGCTTTCAGCTTTGGAAATGTGAGATGGAAAATAAAGCACACCAAGTTGAATATCTGTAAAGTAGATAGAATGTCTTTTTGAGACCCTGAGCACTGTGCTGGCTGAACAGTGTGGGTACAGCAGAGAGGTTACAATTAAACATGACTTCAGATCACAAGGAATTAAAAGCACATAATGAGACATAATTGCAGCAATGCGTAGACTCCAGTAACATTTCTCCTACTCTCCAATAACTCCAAAACAATGCACATCTAGTGTGCATCACGGTAATGTTAAGTCAATGCAGCCTAAGTGCTTGGAACGCTAACCTCTTGTGTTCAAAGCTGATGAGAGACCACTGGATGTGAAACACGTTGTCGCTGACCACATTGGGCTTGCTGTCCTTCACAAGGAACTTGAAGTTGTCCATGGTCTCCTGGATGCTGTTCTCGTTGAGGACATAGCGAATCAGCCCCAGGTTAATGTCCGCTGCAAGGCAAAGGTTCAGAATTAATTAATTCATCCAGCGTATGCAATTTCACGAGATTGGGGCGACATAGCTCAGGAGGTAAGACCGATTGTCTGGCAGTCGGAGGGTTGCCGGTTCAAACCCCGTCCTGGGCATGTCGAAGTGTCCTTGAGCAAGACACCTAACCCCTAACCGCTCTGGCGAATGAGAGGCATCAATTGTAAAGCGCTTTGGATAAAAGCGCTATATAAATGCAGTCCATTTACCATTTACCATAGTAGTGAAATTTAGTAGTGAGAAGAGAGCAGGGCAACAGCTGTGGATAGCTTCGGAATAAATGCTGGTCTTCTTTTATGTGCAGCCAGCACATTCTTTATGGCCCACAGTTGTATTTTTCATAAAACATAAACGAGAATATTCAGTAAACAGACTCAACAGAGCTAAGTGAAAAAGAGCTACAGTGTAGGTACTAGCATGCTGTCATTGTGGCTAATGCCTTTTTCTGAGGCATTCCTGAGGACACTCCTGTCTCAGATACCTTGTGTGAAGGTGGTGATAGGAGTGCCAGGTTTGAGTTTGGTTTCCAAGAAGCCGAGCTTGGGCTCGACCGTGACCTCGTACACCAGCTGACCATCGTCGGTATCAGGGTCCATTGTGAGAAGCTCCTTCTTCGAGATCAGGTTGGTGGCCTGGGACCAAAAACTCGTGTGAATGTTGTTCTTTTTGTTAGGCTGCATTTTCAATAGTAACCTATACTGTCCAGGAGGGGGAGCCAGTGTAACACTGTAAACTAGTAAATTTATAGGACAGTAACCACCACATTCATATTCAAGTCATTCCATGGACAATTTATGAAATCTGGGGATCTTTCTTATTGAAAAACACTCCAAAGCTAATGTTTCTAATAATGACAATCATTAAACCGTGAATACATTTCTTTCACTAGTAATAGATTTTTAAAAAATTAGTAAATGAAACACAATGTGCAAGGTGCTCTGAATGAAATCACCATTACCTTATTATCCATATACTCGAGCCACTGCAGCCCAAGGTTGGTGACAATACGAGGAGTGCCGTCATCGACCGGAAGAATGTCAATCTTAAACTTCTGCGGAGCGGCGGTCACGATCTGCGACGCGACACAGGAAGCAGGTGTTCAGCAAATCCTTTCATCTCCCTGTAACTTTAGAACTAAAGACACGACTTCCGCTGTCGCCTAAACGCTCGCATAATATCCCGTTTCGTGACCGGGGTCTCAGCGGCGTTTGTTAGAGCGGTAACCATTGTAAACGTATCTTAAACACGACAAAGCACTTTTAATGCCGCCGATGGTTCAGAAAATTTCGGCTGTCAGACTATGTGAGAACGTGGCGAAGGTCCCGCTGGAGAAAAAACTACGGCCGCAGCCAGATCGCGTGGCATTAAAAGTGAAAAGGCTGACCCCAAACTTAAGTACAGCTGGCAGTGACATTCGTTCATTGTGAAAGGTGCTCTTAGTCGGGCACCCACACACAAAGCGAGAGGGAACAGCGGAACAATAGCACAATGAAGCCTTCACACACCTGCCAGGAACTAATTACAAAGCCTTACAGGCTTCATTTTAAAATACAAGTAACAGAAATGAGTAATTACAAAATAATGAAAGATTTTAATGGGACAGCTGAGCGATGACTAATTACTGAATCATTCCAGCTTTATTCTAAGGCACAGCTAACAGAAACGGCCCATTTAAAAGCCATACAGGTGCCATCTCAATGTACAACAGAAGTGACTAATTACAAAATCATAAAAATCTCATTATAACGTATGATGAATGAAAATGACACATTTCTAAGCCACATAATTTTCATTTTAAGGTACAACTAACATACAGCTAATTACTCTGCAAAGCTATATGAGATACAAGGTAAAGCTAACAAAAAATGAGTAATTACAAAGCAATACACGCTTTCTTTTGAAGGTCGAATGAAATTCCAAATTGCAACCAATGCACGCTCAATTTAGTTCCACCTTAAAAAGTAAGCTTGTGTTGCTTTCTAAGTACTCATTTATATGATTCATTATAGAAGGTCAACCTTTTAATCTAACCCAGCTTCATTTTAAGGTCGAAACAAGCAAGGTCCCTGTTGGTACCAGTTATACATAAATCATTTAAAAAATCTGACAGTTTCAGATAAAATTCATGATATGTTACTAGCATGTACAACAGGTCAACCTTTCCATTTAATTTAAGTCTGAAAAAAGTTTTTTTTTTTTTAATGTATGAAGGACAGAGGGTATACAACGTTGGGAATTTGGACCAATCGCCTATGCGACTCCTCCCCTTTTGCGGTTTCCTCTCACCTCCTTGCCTCCCTCCTCCACCATGAAGAACATGTTGGTGCCGTCGGCCACGGTGAAGGAGAAGCGGTCCTTGAGCGAGTTGCTGCCGTCGTGGTTGTAGCTGATGCGGTTCTGGTAGATGTCGTCCATGGTGAAGGTGCTGGTCTGCCGGTAGTGCTGCCCGTTGTTGGTGCGCTCGATGGTGCCGTGACGTGGGGCCTGCACCACTGTGAAGGTGATCGAGTCCTCCTGGAGAGGAAAAGGGGGGGGTCGACAGGTGACCCGGGGCATTCTTGCAATAAAACACCTGCGACCGGTGACATGGGGTTCAACCACAGATCATAACTCACACCCAAGTTTTCACTTGGTGCTTTCTGCTGGTCTTTTTTTTTCCACACAAAATGGCCTCCACTTCAGTCATGTCACAACAGCAATCAATTTCAAGGGAAATAATATAATAAAATTTTAAAGACTGGCGCAATCTCGGAAGCCAACAACCCGAGTAAACACTATAAAAACCCTGTCCCTTACTTTATCGTTCAAACCATTACAGTAAATGCATCGCCATCGCAGTCGGGACAATCTTGGCAGAATCTTGATTGAAGTGATCTCATCCCAAATTAAACACTGATTCGTTTTTTTAGAAGACGAAAAAGGAAAAAAAAAGCCTGCCGGGGTAATCACAGAATTTATTTATTTATTTTTTCAGTGCAGCTGCAGTCTAGACGAAAAAAAGGTCTCTGCTTTGCCTGTGGACCCCACCTCTGTGTCCAAATCGGTGGCCTTCAGCTCGAACTCCGTGATGGTCTTCCTCACGCCTTCCTGTACCCGCATCCCGGGAACCTTGAGCAGCGGCAGGGAATCGTCCACAGGGCGGATGGTGATGTAGAAAGTCTGGGAGACCTGCGTGACACACAGAAAAGTGCTAAATAAATTCCCCCTCTTCCTGCACTGAGCGTGTGCAAGACTGATAATGAGTAGCCCCCCCCTCACAGAAAAATACAAGCACGAGACAGAGCGTGTGCGAAAATTGAGGATAATACTATGCACGACCTCCCAAAAAGAACTGTTCCACGCACACAGAGAGCAAAGGGCCACAGCTGAGGTGGGGTTAAACCCCCTGGGCTGAAGGTGGCCCTCTGATTGGCCGGAGAGTAAAAGGGGCGAATGCGTTAGCTCCTTTGCACTTCGCCCTCTCGTCAGCGCTCATCTGAAATGCGGCGGGCCTACCTCGTTAGCGCCGTCGGACACGGCGAAGGTGAAGTCGTCGGCGTGCTTCTCCTCCTCGCTGGTGTGGACGTACTGGACGCCGCGGGACGCCAGGTCAGCCTGGGTGAAAGTTGTGATCCGCGTCCCTGAAACGCGAAGATCGCCCGTATTACGGTTACATAACATATTAACGCCCCCCGAGGGACACATCTCATCTGGCAACCAATTAAAAATGCAGCAAATTCCTCTTAAATGTTACGTAAAGTTAAAAAGACATTAATATCCAAAGAAGAAAAAAATATCGTTAAAATTGAAAAACAAAATGCACTACTTCATAACTCAAAGATAAGGACTAAGCCCTTCTGGGGTTATATTGAACCGATCATGACTAATGACAGCAGGGCACACTGATCAATTTGACTGAGAGCTTAACAGAATCCCCTGTGAAAAAGAAAGTCAACAAGCTTACTCCTCAACTTTGAGAAAGAAATTTCAGCAAATTTACTTCCGCTTCCTTAACTTTTCGCCCCCTTATTGGCTTTCTAAAACATTAAAAACTTTTGCGCCGTGTTAGCTAAATTTGGAACTCATAGATCAGGGCAAAGTGCACTGCGGCTATCCGGGTATTCGAAACAGGTCTTGAGTGAATGAAAGACGTAATTAGACCATTACACATAATACATTATACATAGGCCTAATTCTCGAGGCACTGCAGGATCTGTGCAGTTAAGCAGCTGGAGTGTAATCATATTTAGGTTCAAAGCTGACATGCCGAACCCTGCTTCTCAACATGGGATTTGGTCACGGAGGACTGCCCGTGGCCGAGAGCCCTGTTGGTTTCCTCTCTCAGGAGGCGTCTGGAGATTTTAGAGAAAGCACAGCTAATCTGAGCAGCACCGCCATGCCACCCGTCCTGCTTTCATTTTCTTGCCAGAAACGCTAAAGCCACGAGGGTAAGTGCTAGTGGGAAAAATATGCTAATTTCCTCCAGCAAAATACCCACTGAGACACTCTTCATTAAAATTATACCGGCGTATCAGAGGTCCTGTGGTGGATATCCACATCATTTCCGCAAAGCGTTTCACCTTGAGAGTTATAAATTGATTAAATTGATTTCTACAGACATATTTCTACAGGGATCCCCCCCCCAACAGGGAAACACAATTAGAAGGAGATGCAGCTATGTCTCTGCAAATAGGAACATCAGCTATGGCATGTTTACAGCGTATGTTTCTTTCAAGGTAATTAGGGACTTTTGAGGAAATTACTGAGATGGGTTGATGATGGAAGAGGTGAACAAGAATGTGTGAGTGAGTCGGTGTGTGCGTGTATGTGTGGGCACACGTGCGTGCGTTTATGTGTACGCAGATGGTTGTGAATGCATGTGCTTGTGTTCATAAGCATGAAAATGTGTGTGTGTGAGTCTGTGTATCGGTGTGTGTGTGTGTGTGCATGCGTGTGTGTGTGTGTGTGTGCATGCGTGTGTTTGTGTGTGTGTGTGTGTGTGTGTGCATTTGCGTGTGAATGTGTGTGTGTGAGAGAACGGTAACAGCAGCATACCGGGGGAGGCTGCGAGCTCCAGGTGGCCCAGCTGGGTCTGCTTGGTGATGCGGAACACCAGCTCACTCGGCTCGCTGTCCTGATCGGTGGCAGAGAGCTGGAGCGTGGTGATCTTCTTCACCGAGTTCTCATCCAGAACCAGGCCCTTGTTCACCACCACCGACGGGGGCAGCTTGTCCTCTGGGGATGGGACGGACGGATGAAAGGTCAGAGGTCAACAGAGGAAAACAGAGGAAACCGTTGTCTCTTTGTCACTATCCAGTCTGCCTAAAACAACGCACTGCGCCATGAAGGCTAACGTACCGAGCACGCTGATGAAGAAAGATTGGTCGATAAGTTTGTTTCCTTCGGGATCCACAAGGTTGAACTTGAACGGAAAGCTGCCTCCTTTCTCTCCCTTCTCATGTTGGTATTCCACAAACCCTGAGGGGAAAAACATCCTTAAGAAATGGATATTTTTAGTCCAGAATCACTAATTAAGGGTCCATTGCTGGGAGTTCTTCATGGCTGAACTGATAATAGTTATTTCTGAAGAAACAAATTCATATTCTCTCATTAATGACTCAATGACTGCTTCATTGTGGGGTTTTTTTTAAACAAAGCACTTATCCTGAGCCAAACATATGGGGTAAACTGACATCTGATGGACAATCTATGACCATCACTGGCTGTGCAGAACCACTCTGAACACCGCTGTTGAGCTCAGGCTAAAAGATTCATGAGTACAGATGAATAAATGAAACCTTTGTTGATGTCGTCCTGTGTGAAGCTCTTGACAGGCCCTTTAATGGAGATCTGGACCATGTCTCTGCCCTTGGACATCTGGAGTCTCCCCACGGAGGGGTCTTTGGTCATGACATATCGCAGCTTTGAGTTGTCCGAGTCCATGTCCGTCCCTTTAAGATTCTGGTCGGTGATTTTAGTTGTGGACCCTAAACAGAACACACACCACAAACATCTAAAGCAAACCTCTAAGAAACCACAATTAATAATGTCAATAATAATTTTTTTGTACAGTGCCTCATGATCAAACTCAAAAATGCCTAACGCAGCATGAAAAATGAAAACCAAACTGAAGAATATGCAATGCTTCCATGACAAGGAAAATGAAACCGATCCGGAACAATGCATCCGTCCCATTGGCCGATGCTCGGTTGCGGACGGTGAGGTGATCGCTTCCTCTGACCTGCGGCGAGCTGGAGGCCTCTGTTGATGGTGAGCCGCGGGCCCTCGCTCTTCTTGGTGTCCATGGTGAACTCCAGCCGCCCCGTCTCCGTGTGCACCCCGTCCGTCACAGAGAAGCGCACCTCGTCCGTCCCCACGCTCAGGCTGTCCGGCGTGTACACCAGCAGCTCGTCCAGGACGTCCTGGTAGGTGAAGGTGGACCCTTGGGCCAGGACGCGCCCGTTCTCCAGGGGCTGAGAGTAGAACTGGCGCCTCCGCAGTTTTCCTGTGGAGGGTAACCATGGAAACGCTTCTTTACACAAAAATAACATTGATACATTCGTCCATTATCTATGTCCGCTTATTCCTGGCCAGGGTCAAGGGAGGTGCTGGAGCCTATCCCAGCATGCATTGGGCAAGAGGCAGGAATTCACCCGGGACAGTTCGCCAGTCCATCGCAGGGTACACACACCATTTACTCACACACACACACTCATACCTAGGGGCAATTTAGACTCTCAAATTCAACACAGACAAATAAAAACTGAAGTGCAACACCAGAAGTCCATTGACCAGACAGTGGTAAAAGAACACTTGTTTCAACCGATGTATTGTATTGATTCCTTTTTTTATCTCCGTGTAAAAACACCAATCCTTTTGTTTTCCCATTTTCATCAGCTGCTGAAAATGAAACATCTATCCAAGCAACAGCTCAACAACTCCAAGATGACCTTAGAGGAGATCTACTGGACCTGCAGGTTTTTATTTCAACCCTAATTGGGCACACATGGTTCTACAAGTTAGCAGCTCAACACAATTCTCTAGCTGTTGAATGAGGAGTACTTTGTTAGGGTTAGAATGAAAAACTATGGGATGGTAGAGCCCCAGGAACAGGGTTTGGCCCTGCCTTTCAGGTCAGCTTGATAGCACAGCATGGCGTCACACACACACATCATCTGAAGGGAAAGCACGGCTCCGCCCATTAAAGGAAACGACGGTCAAAGTGTAAGTGTGGACCGGGGCAGGGTGATAGCACGCTGCACGTCCGAGACGCACCGTAGGACGGCTTCTTGGTGACGGTCAGGACGATCTCGTTCTCGGGAGTGTCGTGGTCCAGCACGGCCAGAGAGGAGTTGGTGATGACCACGCCCGAGTTCTCCTCCACGTGGATGTTGTTGACGGAAATTATGGGGAATTTTTCTTGCTTTCCCTGTTTAAAATAACGGTGTTGTTCATTTTCACTGGTGGTACAGCATCCAGGCAACAAACATACATGATCGTTAATGTTTTCAAATGCTTACTATATTTTTATGTAATGCAGTCAGTCACAGAATTTGCAATCTTGCATAAGTAGCCAAAAATATTGAGCTTGTGTAAAGTTGTCAAATTGTGGACAATGCACAGTCATGACAATGTTTAATCTAGACATTTTTATGGTATATGGCGATATGGCTATTTTCACTCAAGGCCACTATTCAGAGAAAGTGCTACTCAATACACAAAAAAATCGCTAAATCTATTATTTGCTTAATTGCCTTGAGAAGTTTTGATTGATGAAAGAGTGAAAGAGAAAGAGAGTTCTAGATGGCAAAGAAAAGAAAGCATTAGAGCCCACAGCACCTGGATGTCGATGTTGACATTGAAGGCCTCTGTCTGGCTCGACCCATCGCTGATGTAGAAGCTGAACTCATCCTGGTAGTGGCCGACCCTCTGGTGGACGTTCTGGACGTAGAAGATATGGTCGGCCGTGAGGTCCTCCACGGAGAAGGGGACATCGGGGCTGATGACCCGGGCCCCACCTGTCGACCTGCCTGCGGTTGGCAAGGAGACACGAAAAAAGAACATTCAGCCAATGGGAACCGACAAAAAAACCTTGCAGCCGAAGTGTCCAATGCAAAGTAATGTCTTGAATTAATCAATAATGATTTGTCCTTCATTATGACTTAAAAATGAATGCTAGTGATTTGTTTCCAACAGTTTTGCAATTAGATTTTTGGGTATTGCAGAACCAGCAATCAGATTCGGTGAAGACTAAATTTCACACTCGCATTTAATTATAGTCATAGTCAAAGATATATGTTGACTAAATCAAGGCTAATGAGCTTCTCAAAAGCCTGCAGTGTGGAGCCTGTGATTTGAATGTCCTATTCAAGACAAGCTGCTGATGTGTCAGTCTGTACTGCTGACGTGATGATTGGTTCATTCAAATGCTGCCTCCAGACTGACCTGGCTTTGTGTTCTCAATAAAGCCGTACTTGGGCGGGCTGATCAGCCACACCAGGAGCTCCTTCATAGGAGTGTCTGGGTCTGCTGCTATAATATGATTGGCCGAGATCTGCACTCTCCCTCCTTCCTGTACCTGTAAAAACAGAGCATAAAAAGTCGGGCGGGCTTTAAATACATTTCATGTGTTTTCTTTGTATGATGGGAAGCATCTACTTACATGCCATGCCTTTAAAATGCACTATATGTGACATCTATGACCATTCGTAAAGGGGTTTCACTGCATTTATTGTAATCTACGTACCTCTACACCTTATGTTTTATACCACACCAGTACATTGCATGTAAGCAATATTCATACCAGGTGCCTAGCCTCTCTTATTGACAATGTGTCAGATCTGAAAACAACCCGGGACACAACCATGGTCTGACCTGAGATAATGCATGCCCTATATCTGACAAACGGAAACCAGCGAGTGTCGCACACGCTCAATAAGAATACGGTCAGCCTTTCTCATTATGCAACAGGACATGGCAGTAATTGGCGGTGTTCTCTCTCTGCTCGTTTCTCAAGGTCTATGCATATGTATTTCACTGCAGTGCATGGTTGTCACCAGAAGTATGTACGCACGGGTGAATAGGCTGAATCTAAATGACCCATACGACAAGCACGCTTATTAGTGGCACATGGGTTACAACTAATACCCATTTAACTTGGTTAGATTAGTCATGCATACACAGATAAATTCAAACGTATCTGGACGGTGAAACAATTTTTTTTTGTTTTGGCACATAATCCAGCACATTGCATGAGAAATAAAACAATGAATATGAGGTTGAAGTGCAGACTGTCAGCTTGAATTTGAGGGTATTTACATCCCTATCAAATGATTCTCGTGGGAATTACAGCCCCTATGTGTCACTGTCCCAATACTTTTACAGTGAACTCCACCTGTAATTAAATCAGAACAATTATTTACACAACAGCAATAACTGGCCAACATCATCTTCACTGTGCCAGAACTGCTTGAGTAACATCTCATGACTTTTCAAGGCTAAGAACCAGACACCCCATCAGCCATTTCATAACCCCTGATATTGACACTGACGTAGTGCCCTGGGTAGATGGGCCACCCTGCTGAGACCCACCTTGATGCCGCTACGAACTGTCACCACAGGCGGCTGCTTTTGCACAGATGTGATAGTGATGGTGCACATCTGGTTGTCAAGGCGATTGTTCTCCCCGTCATAGACGATGAAATGGAAGATGTCCGTGACTGGCTGGCTCCCCGTTTCAAAGGAAGTGATGTACCTGCGGGGATAGATGAGGAAGAAGGTTCTTGAGCGCATCCACTCTGACAATATAAAAAGCAAAAGAACCTGCAAATGCAATGGAGCCTTATGTCTTGCAATGACAAGGCTTCAAAACCCAAAACATCTAGCACATAATGTTTTACACACAGAGATAGACAGGCACACGGGCCCATGCTTTGGCTGAGCCTTCCTTTTTTATTGTACATGTACAATTTATTGTGTTTCTGGTCCACATGCTCATATACTTGAAACAGTATACATTAACCAATGATTCAAAGAGAATTAAAGTTAAAACCACAGGACTGACTTACTTAATATACAGCTTATTTCCCCATGCATTTTTGTATATGCCTCACCAGCACTTTCTGGCAGAGGTGGAAAGTCCAAGGGTCAGAAAGTAAAAGTCCTGCCATGTGTGTCTTCCATCTATGAACTCAGTCAGCTAATTTTACTAATTAGTTCCACCTGCTTGCAGAAGAACTGTGCTAATTAGCAAATCCAGGTGACTGATACAAAATATTGGGGAAGACTTTTACTGTCTGAACCTGGATTGTCTACCTCTACTCTGTGGACAAGGAAGCTGCTGAAATGTGGGTAGAATGTTGGTCTCTCTCTCTCTGTAAACTGTTATGAAATCAACTTGATGGACTTTATGTTTTCTGCATTCTCCCAGCTGCCTTGGCCTCTCTGACAGACACTTCAATATAAAAATTCTAGCAGGCACAACACGTCTTTATTAATATTAAGCTGATGCACTTCGCCAGCTCATTTTAATGAACATTTGATATTACAAACCCTGAAAGCAACTGAAGTGCTTACATCATACCTGTCAGTGATGCAGTCACTTTCACAAGATGTCCCAAGATAACTTTTTCAAAGAAACAGTGTTTCTTTTCACAGACAAGCTCGTTGCCACAGCAAGCCAGCAATGTGAAGCTAGCATTCAGATCTGCTCGTTGCCCTGGACAAAAGTTTAGTCCTTCATGTTCTTCAGCTGAGGTCTATAGAGCAATTAAGTAAACTAATAGCACATTAAGGAAATAGAACACTGTAATGTTTGATTTCTTATCTAATTGCTTTGACACATCATTACATCTCTCCACCGGAACGCTTAGAATAAATATAACTAATCTGTTAATTCATTGTCAGAGGCAGTATAAACGCATTAAGATTGACCCGTTCAGCACTGGGACTGACAAGCAGTCCCAACAGAGGCGTACCGAACGGCGCTCAGCTACGGCCACCCAACACAACCTTTGCTCAGTCTACTCAACGCCGTTTTCTCAGCCTCGACACAGCGCGTTCAGGCTGAAGCTGAAGAGCTCCGGAACAAATCGAGTTCCTTCCCGAATAAAACACTTGAGACGATAAGGGAGACAAGCAGACACAGGCATTAGCGCAGGCCCCAAAGAACCAATTTCCGGAGCGGAAAAGTAATTACCGCCACCTTGTAGTAGCGGCCGTTGCTACTCCAGTGATTTAATATAAGAATATCAACTTTTTTTGCATTTGCCACCATGTTTGTCTCAGGAAAGTTGTCAGTTTGACGTAACAGTACGGTTAGTTTCGTTCACACCGAGAGAGCAATTGTCCATGCAGGCATGAGGTAGGGCAGACAGACCGTATGCTTTGGCGGTTGATGTCCTCCATGGTGAAGGATGAGTACTCAGTCAGTTCCTCGTGGTCCGACTTGGATTTAGTGCGGGTCAGAATGCCATACATGGGCACAGACACCAGCTGGATTCGGATCTTCTCATCCGGGGTGTTGTCATCCTGCACAAGTGCAGAGTTGTCATTTTAGTGAGACCCTCAAAAAACACATCATACTGTCTAAAAACTTTCCTGTTCACTGCTCAAGTTACATTCGCCATTTGCTTGACAGATACTTTTCCGAAGAACAACTTGAATGGAGAAGTTTATAATGTATTGATTTATATGCCGTTACATTGTAGTAATTATTGAATTATTCAAAAGTATTGTTCAAACTTTTTGTATAGGAAGTGTACTGTCCTAAAGCCTACATAAGAAGGCCTTTTGAAGACTTTGACTAAGGACAGGCATGTCCAAAATGTAAGTCAGCCACAATCAATAAAATTGACCACTAGGAAGATACGCGAGGTCACAATTTCATTTTCTTATCACTTTGATTCGTACAACCTTTAAGGCAATTAACAGATAGTTTTAACAAAAGTGACTTAAAGTAGGTGCACTTAACGAGAGTATCAAACCAGCAATAAAGAGATAATTAAAGCTAAAGTAAATGATTTAAGGTTAACCACTTGACAAAAAATGCACAAATGCTTTTGAACCATTTATAAAAATGTTATGCTATGGTAATTAAGATGTTGTAAATGCTTTATAAAGGCTTTAGTGCCATACACTATGTCTCTCAGCACTACTCCACACTCCCATGCAGTACTACTCACCACATAGGCCAGATGCGTGCGCTTGATGACAGTGCTGCTCTTTTCGGACACCTCCATGGAGAGCAGGGCGTTAGGGTCCCGCCGGGGGCCATCTCCCTCGGTCCCCGCCACCACCACTTGCACAGTGGCGGTCGTCATGGAGATGCCGTCGGTCACAGAGAAGGTCATGGAGTCCTCATCCATCGAATCCCCGTTGTGCTCGTACTGCAGGATGTTCCGGGTGATGTCACTGAAGGAGAAGGTGTCGCCTACAGACCAAAATTAACGTGAGCAACAGGAGATCAAATCTTCATGGACAAAATAATGGCAGGGGCTTCCATAAACTGCTAGTTACTGACTCATGTGAACCAATTAAATTACTCTTCCTGCTATGGCAAAGCACTATCATTGGTTTACAACTTTGAAGCTTCGCTAACGCATGATAGCTCTGCCCACTGCCATATATGGGCAAATACACACATTATTGCTGATTTCAGATACTGTGATACATATTTTCGCTGTTATGTATATGCAGCATATGTATTTTCAGTATATTTCAGCATACCATTTCCATAAGGATTTGGCCTATCTGCGTCCACGCGCTACGTACCATTCACCATCTCGATCTCTCCACCGAAGCCGCTGACTTTCAGGAGGGTCCCGTGGACCGGGGCCTCCACCACCTCGAACTCCAGCTCGTCAGGGGCCGTGTCTGCATCAGTGACTGCAAGCTGCTGACCACCTACACAACGGACCAATCACGCGCTCCAGGTTAACACACCATTCCACAAAGTAAGACCGTGTCAAGACCAAGACGCTGAGTTTCAGGAACTTATATGCTAATTCAATTAGTCTGCATGACATCAAGTCTGGGCTGAAGCTTCACAATAAGATGGTACTATTTATGCACACAAACTGGTAGGCCATCCATTTTCTAGCGGTCAACAATGAAAAGACCAAGTTCTTCTGCATTCAGAAGATGACATCACAGGCGTGTCTTACCAAGAGGAGCCGTATGTTATTGCTTTTTGTTAATGAGCAACAAAAAAATTGGGCTCTTCAGCACTTATAAAATGACACTATAAGTGGTTCTCAGAAGAGAGGATAGGCTTACCTACAGGGGCCCTGCCCCCAAGGCTAACCTCCAGCACAGGGTCCAGGACCTGGAAAACTGGGGGCTGCTGATGATTGGCCAGCAGGTGGATGGCAAAGTCCATCTCTGGAGTTGTGTGCTCGCCGTCTGACACTGAAACACAGTCACACCGCATTTATCCCCATCTTTCCTGTAGCACTAGCTTCACACACTCAAGCACACACTCAAGCACACAAGCATACACATAAACTCGCACATACATGCATAGACGCGTTACAAGGGCACACAGGTAACTTTTTTCTCTGGAGTATTTTAAAGTTCGCAAAACTGAAATGGTGCCACCAAAACAGAAATGTATAATCTGTGTTACAGCCCATTTAAGGGTGAACACAGCTTTTCTCTGTTCATTAAACTGGGAGACCTAAATTACACACACTTTAGCATTCATTTGGCTGTACCGTATTGACGGGTATCCTTGCAAGAAATACCATCCAGTTCAAAAACAACAAATACCTCAAGTTTCTTTACCCAGGTGACAATCCACTCAGTCTCATAAGACCAAAAGAATGCCACCCTGTTTCAGACAAATATCGCCTAAAAATGTTAAGAAAGCTAGGCACTCAAATACAGAGGTTTGACGATGAAAAAAAAAAACACTCAAAAGGAGGGAGAAGAGGGAAGAGAGACCTTGACACCCACAAGAGAGGACGCTTCCCACAGAAGAGAGGTATTTCAACACAGCACCATCTTAGCACGCCACAACACTGCATGTCAAGTCCAAAGCCTCGGTGTTCTTCTAAAACGGCATCTATACGCGCGTTACTTAGCAGGCTGTTCCCTGTAAATCATTGATGAACGTTCGCTGGAGGCCAGTGCCGCGAAGTGTTGCCGAAGCCCACTTTAAGTTAGCGTACAGAAGAGGGCCAGACTCCGCCTTAGTTACGCTCAGCAGATGTGGACGATTACAGGGCCTTTGATATTCATCTTAATGCACTCAATGACAAGCGCACCTCGAAACCAGGCTGGGGGTTTGAATCCCAGGTGAGTAACTGCTGGGAGACCTTTGGGTACCTAAATAAATGTCCAACTGCATAAATGGATAACATGTAAAGCAACCCACCCAGGATACACTTATAAATAACTTAGTGGCTAAATATTTCATGCGTTTCTGTGCGCTGGATGTCAAGATGAGACATATACATGCCCCCTGAGGACAACTAAAACAGGAACTTAATAGAGATAGTTGCCCAACCTCTAATTAAATACCACAAGAAGACCAGTGGTGTCAAAGCCCATTATCTGGAAATGATCAAAAGCAGACTGATTTATTCCATAATTCAATGTCAAGTAATTGCTTTCCACAACCGAGCAGACAGAGCCGGAGCAGTCCCCCCCCCCCCCCGGTGTGTCTGCAGATATCCCTGGCAGAGTTTCCGTACGTGTTAAGGTGGCTTTATGAAATATTGCTCCATCCTGCCACTCACAATATGGAGCGTGCTCTCAGGGAGGACAGACGCAGAGGTGGAGGGGAAGGGAAGTCTTGTAGCCGGAGACAGACCCATAAACCACACCGAAGAACATTTGATTGAGTGGAAGGTGAAAGGGAACTTTTGGGGTAGGGGGTGGGGGTGGGATATTGGGGGGGGATGAATTAGTTACCACAGCTAGAAAATAAGTTGGGAAGGGTTTGTGAGGGGAAAAAACAATCGGGGCTGGGAACCAAAAGGGATTTTTGACAATAGCCCCGAAGGCAAAGTACCTGTGAAATAGAAGTTCACCGACTCAGGTAGACCTGGGGGGATAAAACAGTGTTACTGAAGCTCCCAGAGCCTGCACAGAGTGCTGAACTGGGTCTTGCAAACTCAAAACGCTGCAAGAAGCATTCCGACTCTCCTTCCAGTGATGAGATTTGCCGGAAAAAGTCTCTGTGGAGCAGGGGGAAACTGACACATTCATGATTCTTTTTCATTGCATCATATCCACGCAACAGGAATTGCAGGGTAAAATCAATGATGATAGTGTACATTCAATTCTAATGATGTCAAGTTAGCCCCTAGCGAACTCATGAAATGTTCTGTGCACGACTGAACGCATCAGTAACCATCACTGCCTCCATCAGGTTGACTCCATATATAGATCAAGATGTTCCAGCAAACACAAACAAATGAAACAGAATCGAATAACAATGATAAATAAACACCCTGTGCACAATTTCCACTTTCAGTAGGCAAGTGTCAATTAACGCTGAAGAGAAATCTCTGTGCATGACCATATTACTCCGATTAAACAGAGTCACTCCTCAGGTCTGTGCACGATCACATTCTCCAGATTAAACACAGTCACTTCTCGGATCTGTTTCAGGTCCCGTTTCAGGTTTGTGCATGACCGACAGTGCAAAAGCAGTGAGAGCATGCTCACCGGTGAATGAGTACTGATACAGCTCCTGAAGATGAGCCGGGGCCAGGGGCGGCCGGTAGATGATGTTTCTGTTGTTGACGTCCGCTTGGGTGAAGAAGCTCAAAGGAACATAGGGCCTCTCCTGGTGTTCAAGGGCACCTGAGACACACCATAGACAGTCAGCCATTTTAACTCATTCTTAAGCTTTTGCTGTAATACACCAGAAGAAAAACATCACAAGATATAAGTGCAGTAAAAAATATGAATAGCATGGATTGCTCCACTGAGTATTTACAAAACAAAACAAAGGTCTTTGAAGAGTGCCAGGGCTTTATCAGAGAGTTTAGTGATATCAGCTGTTTACACAATGGAGGACCGTTCCTCGTCCCCCATATCTAAGTTTTAAAAAAAGCTCGTTCTTAACTGAAGCATGGAGATGAAAAGAAAGATTTATTTCACCTTGTCCCGGGGCTAAGGGTTTGGTGATGTTGTAGACAAGCTTCTCGCTGGGCGTCTCTGAGTCCATGAAGGAGAGAGCGGAGGGCGTTATCACCGTTATGCTATCTTCCAGAGCCTGCATCGGGGGTAAGACAAACAGCCATCAGCACTGCCGGTAGCCGAGACCCTGCCGCCAAGACCTCGAATTAGGCGGGATCGGTTCCCGCGCGTCCGTTCCCCCGCCTCGTCCCGTACCGTGATCTGGAGGTCGGAATCGGGGGAGAGCTGAGGGAACCCCGGCGTCTGCGGCATGACGCCGATCATGAAGGTCTGGGCGTCGCTGAGCGTGTCCACGGACCCCTCGCTCGACATCTGGGGGGCGGGGAGAAAAGCCAATAATCGGAATTGCGTTCTTCAAATCGATTCAACACGCAGGACGCTGTGGCCTTAATTTTTTATGGCCAAAACAAAAATCCAGCAGATTTTCTGGGAGACTACATAGCGGAAGAGACTACATAGTGGAAGAAATTATTACATTATATATCGATTTCAAGGGAGCAACCAGCCAAATAAACTGTTTAAACTCCTAGGGAAACAAAACAAAAGCCCCTAGGGGTAGGATTAGCCGCCCCAGACAGAGGTTATCGAGCATGTCAAAAACAGAATGCGCCATTGGTGAATCCTGTTACCGCTACACATATCCCTATCCTCCAGCTAATATTTTAGTCCAGGCTTTGACAAATGCTGTTGTGATACATGAACTGTGATACTATACCTATAAATCACTTTTTACCAGCTCATAACATCAAACAGTAAATCACTTCAAACAAAACTGCTATGCAGTGGTGTTAAATATGGACTGACCATTCATCTTATTTTAGCATTGCAACACCTCGCTCAAAGACCCCCACAAAAAAATTCTAATAACATTTATTGAGTCTACCACTAACAAGTTACGAGTTTATATGACAGCTTCGGCAGCACTGTTAAGACACTGAGGTAATGCTTGTGTGCATAATCCAACTAATTTTCACTGCAGTTACATGCATATACCCAGTTCTCTGAGCCAAAAAGCCCAAAGTGAAATTATGCGGTCTATCAAAACTGCAAATGGCTTTAAGCACTGTTTCTTTGGCCGTGACTCATCATTGTTCTGCCAAGAATAATTAGGAATGAGTTAATGATGCATACGATGACACCATTTGTCAAGAAATAAATGGCAGTCCTACTTTGCAGATAATCCAGGGTTTAATTCTACTTCAGCCCATTTGCATAAATGTTGAGCTGCAATTTGGTGTTATAGAAGGCCGAAGAGGGTGATATTTATTAGTCAGTCAGACAGCATTTTCCACTCAATATAACCTTTAACCCTTTGAAGAGCGGGTTTTTGGTGCGTTCTTTTTTCAAAATTCTAAGTCAGTGTCCTAGAACTTAATTTCTTTCAACTACCAGTAGTGATTGTTACATCAGCATTAGAATGTGCAGTTAAGAACATTCTGATCAGATATTTGTGAACCCCCGACCCTACATTCCACCCAAGCCTAAGGTCACTGCAGCCTGAATATGGCCATGCCTTGCTAGGCCCAGATTCCCTTATCTTCCACCTGCCTCCCGTAGCAAACACACATTTGTTTTTGTGAAGAGGCTCGTCAGGGAGGAAGGCTGCGGTTCTGTTTTGAGAGGGGACATTCTGGCCTGCGGTTAGGGACCTGCCGAGTGCCCGGGGAGCATTGAGCATTGAAGCCGTGCGCTCACCTTAAACTGAAAGGTATCGCTGGGCTCCCCCGCACCAGAGTGCCGGTACCAGACGACGCCCTCGTTCACGTCCTGCTGGGTGAAGGAGGAGGTGGGCGTGGCGGCCCGCCCGTCCGGCAGGCGCTGCCACCCGTCCACCGGTCCGTCGGCTGGCATTGGCACCAGGAGCACCACCTCACCTGCGCCGGGCGGACCCAGGTGGGCAGAGAGAAAGGGTGATTACTCCAGCGGGCACCTCCGCCAATCACATTTTCGAAAAATTATCAGAGGATATGAAATGTAGTTGCGATTGCTGGGCATAGCTATACAACACTGAGGGCCTGATTTACCAAGACTTTCAGCATGTGCAAAACCTTTTAGCACATGCAAGACCAATAACATGACTAATGATTGGTCATGGTATTTATTTGGCACCAATCATCGGTTGTGTTATTAGTTTTGTGTGTGCTAAAAGGTTATACACGTGCTAAAGGTCTTAGCAAAGCAGTCTTAGCAAGTGTACTGGTGGACAGGCATACAAATACGATGACTGGCATTGCGTTAGAGGTCACCGATTCAGTGCTTACCATATTTCGGCTGTTCTTTGGATGGGACGATGTTGTAGTGGATCTGAGAGTCGCTGGAGCCTTTGTACTCAGCTTTCAGGTATTTCTTAGTGATTTGGACCATGCCTCCCTCCCTTACCCAGGCCATGGGCCGGGACAGCAAGTGCGGAGAGTTCTCATCCTGTGAAAATAAAGCGAAAGAAACATTAAAGCATGATTGAGATTGCTGCTTCGGGGTGTGTTTTTCCTTGCCGATAAAAAAAGTTCAGTTGGGGCCTCTCATCCATATATTCAAAAGCCAGGCCTGAGAACTCCATGTCAAGTAGTTTTTCTTTTCTTTTTTTTTTTCTTTTTTTCACTGGGACCCTTTGAGGCCTCGTGTGTGGATGGTGAGGCGCGCGGACCTCATGAAAACCATGTCTCAGCAGCACGAGCTGGAATCGGCGAAGGAAGCACAAAGTCAGCACTGCGCCCGGACTTCAAAGCGCCATCGCCGGCTCTGATGAGCTCCAAGGACTCGCAAGGGTACGCACAGAGCGGAAAAAAAAGAAGACGACTCGCTGTGGAAATACCTGCGAAAGAATACCAGTGAATACCTGGTGCTACCGTTGACGTGTGAGGTTTTGAGAGCCTTTGGCTTGCAGTGATGCATATTCTCATCAATCTGCAGTGCAAACAGGCACTGATAATCTCTCCCGGACCTAACAGATATCAGCATGAGAAAGATCCCACAGGCTCCGAAATCTAATTTGTGAGAGCTCAGTAAAAAATAGATAAAACATAAATATAGAAAAATAAAGTAGAGAACAAAGGATGACGAATAAGTAGAACCACAGACCTTTTCTACAGTGGGTTTTTCCACTCCTTCAAAACATCAAAGTCGACGGATAAGTAAACGGGGGACCGAGCCTAGGGGGCCAATCTAAATCTCGACTTAATCATCGCTGCCAGGAAATAATAGAGTCGCTGACTGTCCAAATGCTAAAAAAAAGAAAGAAACGACGCAAAGGCTTCACGTGAACCCTCACCGGGAGCCAGGGTTTACTTTCCGCCCCGCGGAGCGACAATAGACGATAGTTTTCCCGGGGCCAAGAAAGGGGAGCTTTGCTCGCGGGGAAGAAAAAAGGAAATCAATCACCGCGCCGCTATGGCCTCGTTACTGTACGGCCTCGTTCATTAATCCGGCCCGCCGGACCGCCTTTCATCCGGGACGCGGCCTGGCACCGGCACAGAGGCCTCCACGCCGCCGCGGTCGCCAGGTAAGCGCCGCGCGGCTGATCCCGGCGATGAGCGGTGCGAGCCCCCGGGCTTCAAACGCACCGCGCCGTCCCCGTCCCTCCCCCCACCCCCCCCGGAATCCCGCGAGCCTCGGGGGTCGCTCGGCTTTCGCTCCCAGCGCTGGGGCTCAGCCGACGACGCTTAGGAGGGAAGGGACACCGTCCGGATCAAATAACGGACAAAAAATACATTTTAAAAAAACTGCCGTGGAGGATTCGAGCGGAGACGAAATCTCCGACGCGGCTGTCGACCGGAGTTCACGACAACCGGCTTGGAAGGCTGTTTTGTAATTCGACGCGGGTTTGTAGGACGACATGTTCCACAGAATATGTTGTGTGAAGTGCGTGTGTGTGTGTGTGTCATCTGGAACGAAACGGTGTCTGCAGACAGAGAGCACCGCACGGGAATGGATGGCAGGGAACTGGAGAGGACCCAAAAGACCGCCGCTATCTGTCTAGACATCGCCTCCGCGGAGGCAGGCCCTGCCTTGTTCCCCGTCTCCTGGCATTCAGAAAAGGTGATAATTAGGGGAAGGAGCCGGCTTGGCCGACCGCCAACCCTGCGCCGCTCCAGGCGACTGGCTCAGCCTCTCGGCAAGGAGAGCCGGCGGCCAGCTCACCTCCTGTCCTAGCCACGGTTAGCATCTCCATACCATACACCCACATTATCCCCATGGGAAACAGCATTTTTGAAATATGTGAAGCCTTCAGACAGCAGTAAAATGCTGAAGACTACCAGTGATTTTGAAAGAAGCATCTTCACCGATATTCAGAACAAAATACTTTATTCATATATACGGCCTAATTTACTAAAACCTTTAGCATATGCGAAACGTTTTGCACATGAAAAATCAATAACATGACCAATCATCGGTCATGGTATTTATTTTGCCCCAATCATTGGTTATCTGTAATAAAAGGATTTGCATGTGCTAACGGTCTCCAGTAAATCAGGCCCATAATTGTTTCCTTTGATTGGATCCGCAGGATTGCTTTCAAACAGGACTTAAAACAGTTAAAGCATTTAAAATACATATTTGAGCAAGGTCTACACCCCACACCTCCATAGTTCTAGTACCTTCTGGGCCACATGGATGTGGAAGAGAAGATTCTGGTAGCTGTGCCCATCGTTGACCTGCAGCAGGATCTGGTCGTGGGGGCGGTCGGAGCCGTCGTGGACGTACCGCACCTGCTCCTGCGCCAGCTCCTCCAGCTTGAACTGCATCAGCGGCTGGTCGCTACGGAGACGCGTCAACCGGCCGTGCCGGGGCGGGTCCAGCACCATGACCAGCACGTCCTGCGGGTTGTCGTCGTCCTCGATCCTCAGCGTCTCCCCCTTGACGGTCGCCGCCTCCCCTCTGCTAATGAGCATGGGTCGATTGGTGAGGACGTAGGGGGCCTAGGAGGCAGGGGAAGGTCACGTTAGGCTCCGTGCCAACAGGAAAAAAAGCAAGAACTGATCTCCATCTTCCCCTTCATCCGAGAGGCCCCCACCCCCGCTGCCAGCGGATAAATATTTGGGCTCTGTGAAATATGGCCTATCATCTCGCACTGCAAGCCTTATGCGGGCACTGATTTTAAAACAAAGGGGAACGGCTATGGCATGTTTCCATTTGCCTCAGCCATACCTGAACTGCCTCACACCATCCGGGGTTCAGAGAGCCTAGCCAATTATGGAGCGAGGCTAAATTCTGTTCCCACTGAGATCAAAAGCTGCAGCAGACCACCTACCGAGACTGGTATTCTTTCAAGTGGCTACACATTCGCATAAGGCACATTAGCAGACATATTATTCAAGGACGTTTTAGACTTATTAATAAGACTCATTTTCCCACTGCAAATACACAATGTGGCTATGCACAGTGGGAGACCCAATGACATATCTTCCTTTTCACAATTCTGCTTGTACAGTAGAATTTGCAGAAAATTAAGACCGAGTGGCTAGGTTTAAGCCCTTTCTTCTGGTTCCAGGCAACAAAACCCAAGCACCAAAATCCCTCACATTGTGGAAGAATCGACCAAACTGGTAGAAGAACTGACCAAACTGGACGAACCGACCAGACAGATGCCGAACGGCCTTTAGTCTTGAGAGCCCCCGAGCCTCTCGGATCTTGGCAGGCTCAAGCAGCGGTTAGCCACCGCCCGCAGCCGCCTAGTTGTAGCTGACAGTCTATGCCGCCAGCGTAGTGAGTTTTGGAAAACAAAGAGAAGTTCTCCCTGTCTGCTACGTGCCACAAATCGAACACTGTTCTGCAAGGCCCCGGGCGTCGACAGGCTCTTAAAGGTCCACGCTTCTCCCTTCCTGTTTATGGACTACCCGGGAGGTTCATATTTTTAGCCGGCTGCCGTCACGTAGGCGCTGGTTGGTTCTACTATGTTTGTGAGGACGGAAAAAAGTTTTTGTTTGGTGCCCTTTTTCATTTTGAGTTTCGGATTTGAGGACACAGCATCAAAACATTATTACAAAACGGAGCCTTCCCTACGGCAAAGGTGCTCTGAACAATATTGGCACTGACTAATCTCCATCCCTAGAAAAAGAAATAAATCACAGAAGAATTCAGTTATTTCCTTTTGGAAATATATACCCCAAAATATGCTTGAATCTAGAGATATGACATTGATTTCATGGCTAAGTTAAAAGTTGTGTTCTCTAACTAGATAGTGTTTAAGGCTCAGTATTATTAACAAAAGACACGTCACTCTGGAATACTAGGACTTTGTTCAGTCCTCAGAGACAAAAAATTCTCTTCTGATAAAGCACCTTGCATTTCACAATGCAAGCTAAACACCTGAGGTCAGAGACAAAGCCACATCCTTTGAGACTGCAGATGCTACCAGGGAAATTTTCAGCTGCATAACAAAGAACACAGAGCAGCACTCCATTTGTATGTCACTGGGATAATTCTCAGTTCCAAAATTCCAAGATTGCTTTGCCGTGTCAAATAAGGAAGCCTTTGAATCCGTGGCTTGCCTCTCTGAATTCGTGTTGAGGATTCTTCCCACAATCCCCGGCGTGGCTGAGGATGTGTGGCGATACGGGCCGAGAGAAGAGACTGCGGAGCGTGTCTACCCAGAATGCTTCGCTCTGTCACCGTCTGGAGCAGAGCGGATCGGGGGTAGTGGCCGTTAGCTACCGGGCCTCGTATCTGGGGGCTGGTCCAGGGGCAAGGGCGCGGGCTGGGGGACCCCCTTACCTGCAGGGACACGGCCTGGACGTTAACAGCCTCCGGCTGGGAGAAGAGCTGCTGATCGCTGACCCGCAGGGTGAAACGCCCGGTCCTGCAACAAAAAGCAGAGCGAGCCGCTAATTAGCCTCAAATTAATGAGGTGGGGGAAGAGAAGAGAACAGGACACAGAGAGAGAGAAAGAGATAGAGTGAGAGAGAGGGAGGGGGAGAGGGGACAGAGAGAGGAAGAAAGAGATAGAACGTAGACAAGAGACTGCAACAGAAAGGCAGCTATAAACATCAAAAGAGAGCGAATGAGTAACGGAGAAGTCAAGGAGAGAAGATACAGACTAACATAAAGAAAGACACAAAGAAAGAGAGAGAGGCACGGTAAGAAACTTCTAGAGTGACCAAACTGATACAGTAGGTGACTCGGGCAATAGAGAGAGCGGGAGGGAGGGAAAGAAATTGAGACAGAGAGAATGAAAGAGCAGAGGACGGGGGGGGGGGGGGGGGGAACAGACGAGGTTCCAGCATGCGACTGGATCTGCGACTCGCCCTGCGGGGAACACAAAGCGCTTCAGTGCGGGAGGCCGTGAAGAGTCACTCGGGGGGTCTGATTGGATGAACCCTCCGTGAGGTCATTATGAACCCTCTGTGAGGTCATTACATTTAATTACCTCTGTGGAGCCGCTGGAGCGTTTGACAGGGGATTGGCTCACCCCCTCCAGCCCCCCTCTCCGCATCCCCCCCCCACACTAGCATCAAAGAAATGATTTTGACTCCGCAGTCCCTCCACAACTCACACCAGTGAGGGGATGAAATCACATTTTGCTTCAGTTGACCCAACACACCTGAATGTCATACAAAGGTGTGGTTACATTAAAAGGATGCTAAGTTTTTCCTGAAATATCTTTCTTAAAAATCGCCTGATTTCTCCATACTGCTGCAGAAATATAAGAAATATAATATCAAATGAATGAATTATCAATGAATTTTGATAATTTTTTATTATGTGTGAAAGTGGAGAACGGGTGATCTACGCAGACCCCTCCCACAAATTTTGGACACACGACATGATCCGCGATCGATATCTGACCGCACCGGCGACTCTGACCGAAAGGCAATTGCACCTGACGTGGATGTGCAGTGACCGTCACCGGGAGATGACAAACAGAGATTTCCACAAGAGAAATCGTCTCGGAATTAGAAGAGGCGGCGCCCGGGGGAGGCGGGGAGGCCGGATTAGCCGCGTGTCACCGCTCTCACTTTGATTTCTCCTTGGCGTGGGCGAAGCGGATGGCTCCGCCCCGCAGCTCGGCGAAGGTGAAGGTGTCCTCTTTGCTCAGGCCCGCCTCTCTCCCGTTGGCCAGGCGAAGCAGCCTGCCGTTGCTGGGGGGCTGGACCAGCTGGAAGACCAGGTCCTCCGCGGAGCCGTCCGGGTCCTGGGCCGTCATGAAGGACAGGTCCAGAGGCCTGGTCCCGCCCACCTTCACCAGCAGGGAGCTGTTCACGTGCAAGGAAGGGGCGTGGCTGTTCGCTAAAGGGATGCAGAGGGATGCAGGGTAAATTCAAATTCAGTTTTTTAAGACAAACTTTTTTTTTCAAACCAAGCAATTTACCCACTACAGCTCCTATGAACAAGGGGTTTTCAATACATACAGTGCCCTCCATAATGTTTGGGACAAATACTTTTTTTTCTCTCAATTTGGCTCTGTACTACATAATTTTAGATGTGCAATCAAACAATTGGTTAAAGTGCAGATTCTTATCTTTTAATAAATGGTGTTTTTACACATTTTTGTTTCACCATGTGGAAATTACAAGACTTTTTATACATAGCCCCCCCCCCCCACCCCCCCATTTCAGGGCACAATAACAAAACAACAAAAAAAAGTGTCACTGTCCCAATACTTTTGCATTTAACTGTATATACACACTCTCAGAAGAAAGGGTTCCAAAAGGCTCCTCTGTGTCTCCATAAAGGAACCCTGTCTAGGTCAAGCGTTCTTTGTCAGGCAACATGGACCAATCTGGAAGTTTTCACACTTTTCACAACCCACCATAGTGGGTTTCATAAAGAACGGGAGACAAAAGAATCAAATAACTTTTTCTGAGAGTGTAAACGTGTTTTCATGAAGAACAGTATTAGGTTTCCTACTTTGGGGATCAGATCTCAGTAATAAATATACTTCATATCCCTGTCTCAAGAGCAGTGCCTCCCATAGACTTTCAATATGTAGGACATCCCCAGGGCACGAATATCTGTAAAATACCTTTACAATGGCCACATGCATGTTTCGAATACCAACTTAATTACTTAATATGGTAAGAGGGAGCAACCTATCAGTTAAAACACCCGAGAGGGGGGCGGTCCTCCAGTACCTTTGCAGGTTCTGGTCCTGGTGTCGGCGTAGAAACCGTGGCCGCAGTCGGCTGTGCAGAGCCCGTTCTTCAGGAAGGCGTTCTCACTGCACAGGGTGCAGTCCTGGGCCCCGTCACACTGCACGCAGTGAGCAGGGCATGCTGGGAAAAAAAGACTCAATGCTGAGTGCACAACCTGCGAGGCGGCCATTCCTCCTGTTTGGCAGTTTCGTCTGGTGTTCGCTACAGCCCAAGCATACTAATTGAAAAGGCTTTGGCCTCAGGGTATTGGCTGCATTTTGGAATGTAGGTAAATTGCTCCATTGCAAAAGTGATCAATCAGAGGTTTGATTTTCAAAAAATCCAACAAATTCCCTCTATTCTCTGTGACAAAGCACTCCCCAATTCTACGCTTCTACCTAGGAGACATTTGTCTTTATGCAATAGATTTCACACATGAAATTACACCCATATAATACATCAATCTATCATTTGTGAATGCTAAGTGACTGAACTGTTTTGAAGGCTTTGCACTATTTCAATAAATTACTGTTTGTATTAACAACTGCTTTTTCAGTTGTTTAGATATCTATTAAGTAATTATGTGGTAAACCGTAACAAATACATCTTATTCCCTTTAAATCACTTTAAATCACTAAATACAATCTCTGTGTTTTGCTTTGCGAGTGCACCATGACGCTCCTGCAGTGAATAAATCAATTTGATTGGCTGACAGGCACTAGAGGAACAGCTTACCAGCACACCGCCATGTAGAAGAATCTAGAAAGTGGCGCTGGCCGCATTCCTCGACGCACTGTCCCTGGAGCAGGGCATAGGGTGTCTGGCACTTTCTGCAGCGGCCTGGTCCCTGGCATTGCTCACAGTGGGCATCACAACCTGGGCACAGACAGCACTCAAGGCTCAGAGCCCAGACGATGCAATACGCTACACACTACACGAGTAGTAGCTACACAACCCTTTGAAGAGTAGATTTTTTTGGACTGTAATTTTTTCAAAATTCCATGTCAGTGTTCTACAATTCCACTACTATCAACTACCAGCAATAACATTGTTACATCAGCATTAGAATGTTCTTAATGGAAATTAATCACATATTTTTGAGCTTACATCTTAAAGCAGGGGTGTCCAATGTTATCCGAAAAGGGCTTCCGATTTTTTTAGATTTTTGATTTAGCCCAGCACTAAGACACCTGACTCTACTTATCGATGTCTTGATTGAAGACCATGTTGAGTTAATCAGTTGAATAAGGTGTCATAGTGCTGGGCTAAAAAATAAACCTGCACCCACACCAGCCCTTTTCATTTAAGACTGGACACCACTACCTTAAAGGGTTAAAGGGAGTCTAGGTAACATTTGACCAGGTGGAAAAGGATTCATAAAAGTGTAAAAATACTTTAGATTGGAATCCATTCTTGAATTCAATCAACATTAGCAACGTCAACATCAAGTAAATGTGAGGCACTGACTCAGACAACTGTCTCCATCCTGGAAGGACCCCACGGAGCAGCCATGGACACAGACGCTGTCCTGGAGGACATATCCCTCCATGCACTGCAGGCAGTCAGTGCGCAGCGGACCCCTGCATGCGTTGCAGCTCCAGTCGCACTCTGGGAGAGAAGGGGCGGGAGGAAGTGACACCGTCATGCACAAGAGCACCGCTGGCAGCCTTCTGTAAAGTGTTGTTGTGACAGTTTTCTGTAAAAAGTACTATAGAAATAAAAATGATTTGATCTGATTTGATTCTGTCACAGTGATTCCATGGTCTGTTACCACGGGTGACACAGAGCACCAATGGCTGGCTTCTGTCATAGTCATTCCCTGGTTTGTTGCCGGGGGTGAAGCAGAGCAGAATGGCTGCATTCTGTCGCAGTCATTCGCTGGTCTGTTACTGGGGGAGACGTAGCGCTGTCTGCCCCAGTAACAGAGTAAATAAAATCTAAAATGTCATGCATAAAGTTAACTTATACAGTCTTTATTTAGGACCTACAATTTAGTCAACCAAGGCTACATGAGCCAGTTCCACGTTTTTCATGTCACCGCAACACTAAGCCAATACTTGTCATTCACAGGACGCCTGTCGAATACATGCCAGGCGGATTTGCACGTGTTCAGATCCAAATACATGCCAGGCGGCTTTGCATGTGTTCCGCTCCAAATGCAGGCCGACCCCGGCGACTAGATTTTAGCGCCTAGCGACAGCCACCCCTAATGCTTCCAGTGTCTTAACTGTAACATTCTATCACCTGCTCCAGACACAACACCCACCCGGCAGCACAAACCAGCTCGCGCTGCCAATGTGTTCCCCTGCGTCTCCTCCCGCAGGTGGCTCAAACAGCAGCATTCATTCGCCAGGAAAGCCTCCCACCGAAAAGCCTTGGCAAGCCGGGCTCAGCCTTGGCAAACTCTCCCCGGAAACGAAACTTCTCCTCCCACCCTCCACACTTCTTTTTCTTTTTTTTTTCATCTCGAAACGGAGGTTCTGTGTATTCGATTTCCCCGTCTCCGCGGCGCGGCGCGCCGCCCGAGCCGACCGGATCTCATTAAGTCGGCTTCTCCGGAGGAAATGCGGAGCCAGGAGAAAGAAAATAGCTGTTCTTTTTGAGTCGCGGTTTACTTTCCCATAAATAAGAGGACTGTCAATCTTCTGTGCGGAATGAGAAAAAGTTCCTACATCGACTGAGAAGGATACTGTAGAATATATGCACTCAAAGTTTCAACTGTGAAAGATGAAAACGAAATAAGAAGGATGGCTGACTACACCAATCCCATTTTAAAAACGAATGTCAGCGTCGCCATGAGTGGTTTTCTACAAAAAACAACTGTCGCTCATCTAGCCAGTAATATGTAACGTGCGTGAGACTGAAGCTTGATGTATTTCCAGTTGCAGGGAAAAAAATACTTTCAAATTAATGTTACACACTGTTTGCTTTGTCATTTTAAGCATACTACACGCATAACGAGTCAACAGTCCATACCAGAAGTCCGCAACTTTTTGTTACCACCCAGTAAACATTTTGCCAGGGTACCAGCTTCCCAGACTTACGGTAGTGCCTTTAGAGTAATAATGCTGAATTAATTCCATCTTTCCAAGAATTTCTACTGTGAGGTGTCTCCAGAAGCACATACAATCTTGCACATAAAATACAGCATAATCACAATATAATATATAATGATGAAAAAAATGCATTTGTAAGAAAAATAATGAAAACATAAAAAGTAATGGCAGTAATATTTCTGGCATCCAGACAATTTGCTCTTCAGCAGTGTGTCTTGTAATGAATACAGAGAAAACTAATTTAAGTTATTTTAAAAAAACTTTTGTACTATTGCATGATGCAGTACTGAGCCAGCCACTTTATATAACTTAATTCCCATTGCACCCGTAGAACAATTACTCATTAGAACATGTTTCAAAGGAAAAATGTGTTTTACCAATACACAAAAACCCATATCTGAAACAGCCAAAGAAACAATAAAAAATATTGAAGTATCAGCACATCTACAGCAAATCTATCACTGTGGAAAGAAAGCCCAATCTTCTATTGAGCGAAGACGCTCTATGGTATCCGGGTAGATCTGATTCCAGTAAGAAAGAGTGTGAAATGGCCTCCAGGGGATCGTTACCTCTGCACGCGCGGGTGGTGACGTTGAGGTAGTACTGGTGGGCGCAGGTCTCGTACTGGCACTCGCCGAAGAGCAGAACCTTAGCGGGGTCGCGGCAGGACGCGCACACCCCCGCCGTGTCGCACGTCAGACACTGGCCGTCGCAGGCTGTAAATCAGACGCACGCATTTACACAGGGAGAAAAAAACAGACACGCACACACACCCAAACACACACGCATGCACAGACACACAAACAGAAACACACACACACGCGCACACACAGACACACACGTGTGCACATACTCAGACACACCCACACAAGAACACACAAAAACACACGCACATGCTCACACGTACACACACACACACGCACACACACGTACGCACACACACGTACACACACACACAAACACAATCCACGCGGAGACACACACAGGAGCACGCATGCACACACACACACGCACACACACACACACACACACACACGTACACACACACAAACACAATCCATTTTACCCTTCACTCTACAATTCCAAGCATGAGTTTGGAACTGAGCTATCATCGAATGCTAATATCACATAAAGCACAATGAATACTCAGCGAATCCTCTGAAAGCTATCAGTGTCCTTGAGTTAAGTCTCTTGCTGAAAGCAGAAGTAAAACCCCATTGTGCGACGTGTGTGAGAAACAGGTCCAGGCAGCACCCACCCTGACACACGCGGCCTCCGTCGGCGTAGTATCCTTGCTGGCATCGCGGGACGCACAGGCCGGAGGGGGACAGGACCGAGGGGGCGGGGCAAGAGGTGCAGGACAGAGGCCCCTCCCCTCTGCAGCTCTCACAGGACGGGTGGCACTCTTGAGGAAAGTTTAAAGTGAAAACAGAATGCACTTACTGTGACCCCCTTACAGTGACTCACTTCAAAAAGCCATTTAAAATGTGCCAAAAAACAGAAATATGAAGCGAATATGAGCATCAGTCATATTTCATGGAGGTCCATTTGCCCTCTCAGGTCAATTGCTTCCATTATATTTTTGGAGAATAGGTAAACCTTTTTGGATCTCCAGAGTGCCACAGAATTTATATCAGACGTCTGGCGTGGCCACTTCCTGAAAACACCTTTCCAATGCCCCCTTCCAAAGCAAAGATCCGCAAAGCACAGTGAACTAGAGAATGGGGGTCTTTGTGGAAACCTGGTTCACCTCAAAGCACTTACACAAAAAAACACAGTTCCAGTGAAAACCGATAGACTGAGCAAGATCGTATGAAAACCTCTAATGTGATTCCACATTAAGTTTAATTTAAACCTGATCTGATTTCCTCGGCATATCTAGTTCTGCAAAATGCATGTTAAGTATGCACACATCTTGTTAACACATGCTCCTGATAACAATCTCATTTTCACCATATAATGAAACACTACGGTATAACAGTCAGCGTTAGCCCTATAGAATGCATTTAATTAAACAAGCAATACATTTCAATGGCTAATGAAGAGAAGTGCCTCCATTTTAATTTAATTGAGAAGGTTACCAGACCAGACCAAAACTAATTCCGTCAGACAATGAAAACAACAGACGGTTCAATAAAGAATATATGTGATGCCCCACAGAAAACTGGTTTAATACAAAGCAAGGCATTGTGGGTAAATATTGAACGTTGAAGTAGAACACATGCATCCTTTGGCGTGAAAGTTGTTCTAGACTGATGAAAAAACATAACTGCAGGACAGAGATCAATAATCAAAACATAATGGATACTACACAAAAATATTCAACAAAAAATTCAGAAATACACATATATGAGCAATACAAACTAAATTGGGCGGTATGGGTTATCAAATTGAGGGTTATATAGTAACAGATGGATATTGAGGGGTTATCCACTACAGACTGGCAGATTTGACAGGCTCATGCACAGCAGTGATAATTCAACTCTGACAGAGTACATACATATGAGTCCAACAGGGGCCGTATGTACTCTGTAAGGACTGATTTAACACTGGACATTTTAGTGCGTAATGGTGCAGTAAGGGACGACACTCACTGCGGCAGGCTCCCTGCTGACTGTAGGACCCAGCCGGACAGTAAGCGACACAGCGATCGTCCAGGAGCAGGCTCCTCTGGCTCTTACACCACAGGCACACGCTCCTGTCGGCCTGCAGGTCAACCTGGGCCACGCAGCGCTGGCAGTCTCCATGGCAATCTGAAAGAGCGGGAGGGAGAGAGAAAGAGGGAGAGCAAGAGAAAGAAAGGGAGAGAGAGAGAGAGGCAGAAAGAGATAGAAAAAGAGAGAGGCAGAAAGAGACAGAGGTAGACACCAGGGGGAGAGGAAATGAGAGAGAGAGAGAAGGAAGAGGTGAAAGAAAGACAGAGTCAGAGAGAGGGAGAGGAAAAGGGAGAGAGAGAGAAGGAAGAGGAGAAAGAAAGACGGACAGAGTCAGAGCGAGGGAGAGATAGACAAATGGAGAGAGAGAAAGAGAGAAAGAGGAAGAGAGAGAAAGACAAACAGAATCAGAGAGAAAGGGGCGAGAGAGAGAGATAAAGAGAGAAAGATAGTGAGAAAGAATGAGAGTGTGAGTGTGAATAAGTGGAGCAATGGGAGTAATCAGTTCAGGGCTTGTTGTTACCCCCATTAGGGCCGCCCTAACCGGCGTGTGCAGACACCGGCTTAATCTCAGCCTGCCTCCATCAGATCGCACAGAGGATGCGTCTGACTGACCGTGAAGAAACCCTGACTCCGAGGCGTGAAGATACGCATCTGCAGACAGCGACAAGCGACACGAGAATAACAAACAACGCCTGGCCTGAATGGGGGTGGCCAAGCATGCCCTCAAACAAATTCTAACCTTTATTAAGTTTGCACGCGAAATCTGTGCCAACACACAAAGTTCAGTGAAAGAATTACCGTGCGTCCGGGCGTCTTAAGAACAAAAACGCAACACGAAACCAGGCTTTTCAAAAGGAGAAAAAATAATCCTATTCCTGGACCTGTTCCCGATCCACTTAAGTGAGACATTAGGAGGTATTTGGAAACCACATTTAATGAAGTCCTAACTCCCCAAATGTCAAATTACATACCTTCTAATTCCTTAATAGCGCATAAATGAAACCAAAAAGTCAGTGACCAAATCTCATTTTTAGTTGCAAGGTTACGACACGACAACTGTTTTGTGTGCTTCTGTGCATTGTTGAAGAAGTATGCAGAAAAGATTTTCATGAATACCTGCCCAGGTGGGTGCCTGTCTTTGCTGTTAGTGGGGCCAAAACCAACAGTATGGTCCCCAACCAGACTATAGCCTCATTTAGAGCCCTTGAACCCAAAGCTGCACTTTCAACAGAGAGCAAGTCTAGAAGCTTCTGCACGTCTTATAGGTTTGAACACTGACAAAGCCTCACCGTGCAAAGATTAGTCTGTCCGCATCATAACAGGGTACAGCAGAGTAGCCATATGGGGGGGGGGGGTAGCCTCTGCGTGTTTTCATTAGCGATGAAGGCATCAATGCTATGTCGCATCACATCGCATCCAGCAGTCAAAACAACGCATGCGGAATCCCCAGAGGAAGAAAATGATTGTGGCTACACGGCAAATCAAACGCGTTGACACGTGCTGCTCGCGCGGTCACATGGGAGTCAAATAATTATGTCTCCAGAGAGTTTCTTGCCACCTGAACACGCTGTCACCGGCATATGAAATATAAAACGATTCAAAGCCTAATTAACATCAGAGGCGGCGGCGAACAAATGCAGACGCCTGCCTGAAGCCGCCATCGGGGATGCGCGGCTCGGTTCGCAAATAAGTGGCCATTGTAATTTGTAACAAATAAATAAATAATAAATGAATGAAAATAGCGCGGATCGCACAATATTCTAATTAACGTGTTAGCGCGTTCTCTTGTTTACATTCACGGCTGCGTATGAAGATAACACCTAAATGAAAAGATGAAACGATTTCCATGGCTTGTTTATTCCTTTTTTTTCTTTAATATTCTAAGGCAAAGTACGCCCTAGATCCATGTTATGGTATTTTATTGATCCCTCGACTGTTGTTAAAAAAATATGTTATTTTTCAAAGTTGTGGCTGTCTAGATATCTTACTTGCCTGGTTCCTCATCCAAAGCGACTCAGCTATGTAGACAGGCTAAAAATTCTTGTTAAATTCTGTAAAAAGGCAGGCCACACAGTCATTTGTGGCCAATGGTCAAATTTGGGCTCCCTCTACTATCATTTTAGTGCAATTTCATATTATGCATAGTATCCATATTAATAAAAAGAGGCACCATGCCCTTAACACCTTGTGAAGCTACCGTTGACATTATTCTTGCACCTTCCACCTTATAAGCCAGAGTACACTGTAGTTAAACTGATAAGTTAGGGCATGCGATGGTAACAGACAGACAGTGATTGATAGCAGCGTTAAACTCATACACCGGTGTTTCCCGCCACTCCCGCAGCTGAAATATCTGATTAAAGATTTAAAGTGCCGTACTCAGGGGACACCGTCTCGCAGCTTAAGAAGCATCCGCGACTCAGATGCAGATAAATTCATTCAGCTCGGCGCTTTAAACATTTAACAGCCCCTTCCGTTCAACAGCTGTTTCCCATAATTCAGCTGCTGCATGGGGTCACCTTGCAACAGATGATGAATTGGTTGATTAGATTTTGAGCTTACTGGCTGCTACTACCGACTGAGAAAAGTAATCGCATAGTTCACCACTGCCAAGGAAACAGATCAACAGATAAGGAATTGATCAAACCCAAAATAATACATAGAAAAGAAGAATAATTTCATAGTTTCTCTCCTTTTTTTTCTTCTTCCCTGGTGCTGCAGTGTGTACAGCCCTCCTATGCACTATATAATGAGAAAGTGAATTTTTTAATACCATACAGTCTTCACAGAACTACAGGAGAGAGCTGGAACCAATTTGCATCTCTAGCTAATGACATTTGGTAGCCTGTGTGTACCTGGAATGTTGCTGGGAGTAAGTATACTTTTGCTAACTCATTGGGCTCTGGCTGGCATATATCAGCTACAACTTGGTTAATGGACAAGGCGTCACCACTGTGGACTCCCAGTTCCAGTAGGTTGACCAGACCACATACCTGAGGTCGAAGCATGAGTGCGAACGAGGCTTGAATCTGTGAATGCTGAACTGTGCCCATACCTGGCTGCGCCTTGGCTGTGCCTGCTAGGAGGGCCTTAGCAACTCTGGATCATGTGACACAGGTTTTATAGGTGATCACAACTTTTCAAGGTCCAGGATATCTCCCATATGTCCCCTAACGGAAGAGTTACACCTATTTAACCAATCTCATTCCAGTCACGTCCTCGTACACAGACGCTCTCTGGAAATAAGGTTTCCTTATTATGGGAGTGTGGATGCCACTTCCCTTGGCATGCCCTGAGTTGGTAATGACTCATTTTGGCATGATGTAGCTGCATATGTTCTCACCAGCATAATTAATCAGGATTATATGAGGTACGCACATTTCTCAAACACTGCACAGAGCTGGGGCGGCCAAGGCACAAAGTGTCACTCAAAGATTTCCGCGTAAGAAGGCATCGAAGGGTCCCATCGTCCAACATAAATGCTAAATCTCTATTCTGAATTCAAGAAGCACTTATTAAACCCAGAGGGAATCACTCTGTGGCCATGTTTTTCTCCATAAACAGTCTAGTGAATTCAGCCATCACCAACATTAACTCACCAAGCCACGGGAAAAAATAATAAATAAAATGCTTGAGTGTGCACGCATGTCAAAATTAAGGGCAAATGGGAACCGAATCAAAGACCACACCCTGGTCCTGATCTACTAAGACCTTTAGCATTCTCAAAACATTTTAGCGCATGCAAAAGTAGTAACACAATCAATGATTGGTGCAAAACCAATACCATGACCAATCATTGGTCATGTTATTGGTTTTGCATGTGCTAAAAAGTCTTAGTAAATCAGGCCCTTCGTGTAGAAGCATGGAATTTCACCAAGCACGAGAGAGCTAATTGAGAGAGTTCAAATCAGACTCACGTGAGAGGGTCACGCTGGGCAGCATTCATGCATTTCTGGACGGGAAGATAAAACTGATTGGTAGCCATATGAGTGGTGTTGTTATAATAGTAATAAATCCAGTTAAAGTAGTTCTGGAGCATGCAGAGTTTCAGACAGGGTCATGGGGAACTATCACGGAGGGACCAGCGACCCTGGGAGGCTGGGAATTTGTGTCTTGAGTGGCCGTGAACCTAATGAGACGGAACAGATAAAAACGGGATCGTATGCGAGTAGGAGAGAGCAGGGATGGGTCAAGATGGAGGGAGAGCAGGGCTACCTGGAGTAGGAGGAGTGGTGCGTGGCCATGCAGGCTAAATAAATATGGAAAATATGTTTTTTGGGGTCTTGATACAGAACTGTAGGGCATATTTTATAAACAGGCTTGCCCTCAGCATGAACAGTAAAAACGTGCACACTCACAAAAGGGCATAGACTAGCGCGCGCACACACACACACACACACACACACATGCAGGCAGGCATACTGGCACGCATTGTACACACACACACACACCATACACACGCGCACACACACACTCATACACGGAAGAACATAAATGCAATTAAAATCAACTGAATGTAATTTGAGATTCATCACCCCTCTACCCTCCTTTCTCCAAAGGGGCTTATCTTCCTTGTAAGAGAGGGGTTTATCTTGGGCGGCGTGTGGGGCAAATTAATTATTCATCGCGGTTTTAATCACGGGAGAAAGTGATGGAGCATTTAAAACACAATAAATTCAATTTCATACTGTTAACTCACAGGGGAGCTGTGCTTTATCACAGTCTATACAGTAAACCTATTTCTCAAGCGAAGGGCAGAGGACAGATTAGGTTACTTAAACTGCGGTGGTTACTTCTACAATTGTCTCCAGCTTCTTTCCTGTGGGAAAATCTTGAAGAAATTATTCATTTGAATTCAACCGTTTTCTTATTTTTTTTTAGGGGAAAGAGAATCAATCAAGACACGAAAATTGAAAATGCCAACCGGGGCTTCAAATGAAAGAAAAAAACAAATGTGTTAAAATGGAGTTTGCTGACTGCTAATACGAACGGAAGCGTGGGCGAGTCACACAGCCAAAGACTTCTCCATTGTCTGCGGCAAGAGACTATGTGAATACAACTCCCCGGACAGCCCGCAAGTCTACTAATGACAAATGGCTGTGACTTAATTCATGACTAATGACTGTAATTGTGGACTAATCTAACAGATAGAGCCCCTTTCTGGGAATCGAATCAAACCTGGTTTGTCCCGTAAGAGGTAGATTACATAGGCACGTTATCACCGCTCCGGGGGCTTTGAACACTGTTGACGTTAAAGCATAGCGTATCATTTAGCTCATTCCATCGCCGGCATGGAGCACATCTTAAAAAAGCCTTCGCCCCTCTCATTTCAAATTTCAAAAGCGAACCGCCCGTGTTTTCAAAACAAGAGGGAAAAAAAAGAAGCGTTTAAAAGCGGCAAAAGTGGAAAAACAGGGGAGCGGAGACGCGGTAATCTGATTTTCCTCGCTGTGTCAGGACTGTGGCGGAGCACATCTGGGCCGATCGTCCTTCAGAGAGACAGAAAACCAATTCTGACCCGGCCGATTATCTCCTCCCCTTCGGTTCTCATGTCGCTGACGGGAACATATTGGCCTGCCGCTTCAGGCCAACCTCGCATGCCCACAGAGCTGCGCTGTCAAGGCTATCTACGCGGCTAGAGACCGATGCGCTACAGACGGTTCCAGAAGGTTCCGCTGAAGTAAACCAGGAGAGCCAACATCAAAAACCCAGAGCGCCCAGGTCCCATTCATTTCGTTCTTTGTGAAAAATCTGATGCTTCTGCTTTGCTGGTACATCAAGTTTAAATCCTCGACAAGCAAAAGCTTGCAGGATAACCTCCCTCACCCGCAACGCCACCTCCACCTCATCCTCCACCTTCACTCTTCTTGGCATTACCGTTAGCAGGGTGGAGGCTCAACACAGGTGACATAGAGATTAATCACTATAATAAAGGCGAGACAATGACCAGCGCCCAACTTTGTCTATGGTCTCTAGAAGACCAAAACAATACTGATCCCCCAGCCCTATTCAAAAGACCTATGATAGTGCCAAAGCTGAAACAGGGGGCCACTTCCAGGTGTGACTCATACACTACCGTGAAAAAGATAAATAAGAAGGTCAAGTTAGCATGAATTTACAAGACCTGACTTAATTCACACAAATGTTCAGCTATAGTATGCCGTGCTCATGGGAGCTGAAGTCCAAAGGTGAAGTCTGTAGAGTGCATTTAACCTTGCCCTGGACTTTCCCTACAGTACAAGTAGAGTACAAATTGGTATGCAGTCCAATGATCTTGGGTCAAAGTTCCTAACTTTAGACATAGAAGTTAGAATTTAGAATAGGGCTTGGTAGTACCAATGAGTGTTTTTCAGTTGACCAATGCAGAACAAAATGTCCACTGTTAATTTGACTCTAACAGAGTACATATAAATTCAACATGGAACATTTTACTGTGTGGTTACGTATACACGGTCAATTATTGACAGCAAACAATATTTCTTTCTGACAAGAAATCTTTGAGGAAGCTCCTCCTTCTCATTATCATAAAGTGCCCGCCCACCAGCTCCCAGTCCTTACCAGCACAGTGTCCCTCAGAGTTTAGGTACTGCCCCTCAGGGCAGCTGGTCCTGCAGTATCCGTCAATCAGGCTGGCGTGGGGCAAACAGGCCGAGCAGTCCGCCTCCGAGGGGCCTGAGCAGTCCCTGCAGGAGGGGTGGCAGGCTGGGGGGGGGGGGGGGGTGAGGGGGGGCGGGGGGAAAGGAACAACTGTCAGCACTGAACACAATACTGAACACTAAGTGCCAGAGGCCCAGGTCAAAATGAGACCCTATTATCGACCCACGCTGAATGCATTGAATAATTCATCCCTTGTGGTTAATTCATTCACTTTCAGGATTATGCGAAGCCTGGCATGAACCCAGTATCAGATTTTCAGCTTGTTTTAGACCATCCAGAAACCTTCCAGCAAGCCAGCCATCGGTTTCAGTCTATGTATTTAGGAAACTTTGGCTAATAAAAAAAAATCTAATTTGCTGGGGCTCAACTTTCCGACTATGAAATCGTTCTTTCTGGATTGGCTGAATCAATCCTGCTAACGTAGCCTCTGGGATTTCCAGCACAGAGACTGTTGTCATGCCTTTCTAATATAAGGATCATATTAACAACTACGAAAACAGATCCATAACAATAAACTTTGAGTTATTCTGACGTTCAGCTAGCATTACGTGCACATTGTGACACCTCCAGCACATTTAAATCCCATACAAGTAAAATATTACTACCCCCCCTACCACACTAGATGGGAAAATACTGTAAGTGCTGCATAGAGGAGACTGCGATGTAGATCATTGAACATTAAGCACCCATCTACAGAATGCTGCTTCATCACTGCTTTTATGCAATGCAACGGTGGGGTTTAAAATGCTGACTAAGGATGCCGTGTGTTTCATTAGAGCCAAATCAGGATAATAACATGGAACTAGCTGAAATCTGTGCATATTCAACAAGGCCTTTTCAACGAATCAGATGAATTTTCCTGAATGGTGGAGATGAAATGAAATCACTTAATTCCCTGAATGGTGGAGATGAAATGAAATCACTTAATTTCCTGAATGGTGGAGATGAAATGAAATCACTTAATTTCCTGAATGGTGGAGACTAAATGGAACTCAACCCGTCTCTGGTGCCTACTCACCGGAACATGTGCCGTCCTGGCCATGGAAACCGTGGGGACACCTCTGCAGACACCGCCCCCGGTGCAGGAGGTTCGGGGCGGCGCAGGCGGTGCAGTTGAAGGCGCTCCCCCCGGCACACTGCGAGCAAGAGGCGTCGCACTCTGAAGAGGGACACGCGAGAGGTCAGCGGGGTCGTTTCTGTCGCTACGTTTTTGGTGCATCTCATGTTCTGCAGAAATGAACTACCTCCCGACCTGCCCTCAAACGACAAGCCCACGTGGATTCAGGCATGCTGGGAAAAGAAGAAGGCCGCCTCCGCCAGCCCCGCGACCTCGTTCAGTCTAACGGCGAACCTCTGAACCCGGCTGTCAACACTTCCAGGCAGGAGTTACGGCTCAAAATGAGTTCAATAAGCAGACGGTCGCACCTTTTGAAGGCATCTCCATACCCCTCAGAGAAAGGCCGAGTTTAGAGTCGCCTTACACCCCCCCCCCCCACCTCCCCACCCCTCCCACACCCACCCCTCATTCTCCTGACAACCTGTCAGGGATACACAACCTCTAAACAGCTCAAGGGCGCAGACCGTACTGACAAACACTCGACTTTTAGGAAAATAAAAGCTCGGCCTGCTTTTTTAGCGAGCCCTGCCGGCTTGTCTCGATGACACCAGACGTCCCTCACGGCAGAGACCGCGGCCCCCGCGTCTTTTATGCGCGCGTCTGTTTGGGCCGCTTAAGCTGTCGGCGAAAAAGAAAGGGCTACCTATAGCGAGTTCTCTCCCTCCCTCCCTCCTTCCCATCACTGGAAGCACAATCAAACACCTCAGCAGTCTAGAACCGCCTTCTATTGCGAAGAAATAAAAAAAAAGGCCAACAAAGTCATTTCGTTTCTTTCATTTAATTTGAGATATCTGCTCTCACACAGAGGCCGGCAGGCAAGGCTGCATATTGATTTCTGTGCCGTATGAAAGATATATTCTTTTTCGATTGACATTTTCCTGGAAACATAAGGAAAAGCCAGGGGCCTGGAACGTGACTGGTGCAATATTGTTTGAAGACTCCTCCTGATCTCGCAGAGGTGGGATTCTTGGTTTTTTGTGATCCGCTTCCTCGGGGGGTAGCAGTGCAACGAGATTCCTCCATCGCTCCTTGCCAAACACAATACCCAAACACAACTTTGGCGTGAGATCCCAAACGCAGTAAGCCCTTCAGTAAAGCCTCTGTCTCCACAAACAGGCGAAACAAGGAATTCCGTCCAAGAATTTCCCCCGGCCGACATCCAATCTTTCAGCAGGCAGAGGTTATCCTCAGACCCCCCCCCCCCCCCTCCACCCCTTTAGCCTCCACAGCATGGTATCCATCAAATAGTGGAGATTGTGTTTTCCCCGCCCCCTTCCTGTGACATCACAATCACAGACAGTAGCCCTGAGGAAGTGCTGCAGCTGCCTGAGCATGCTCCCTCAACACAATGGAGCCCATTGAAGTCTCTGAGACATGTCTCCGACACAGACCACTGGGCCATGATAGGGATCTCTTTGACATGTGCATTTGCCTACAGCTCTAGTTCTGGCTGTTATAAGGACTACAAGAGATATCAGTTCAATGAAGGACGACAAAGACAAATGTATCGTGGCAGATTTGTTTCCATTAATAAAACAAATAGGAGAGCGTTCACCACAATGCATTATGGGAAATAATCCGCCCTTTTCTTCATTGTCAGTGTGATAATGGCTTCTACTGAATAAACCATTAATGGGACTGCTTACTTGCGTTCAACAAAACCGAGCCAACCCTTTGAAATATTGAGCATCCCTGATCACCACGTTAGGGGTCATTTGTTCAGCTGGTTTTTCCTTCCTTCCAGTAGAGGCCGGAGAGTGAGCGCAGGCGGACTCGGCGGTGTGACGGGCGGCTATCTACCGGAGGAAAGCGGTGCGGAGGAATGCGAGGAGATACGCTTGTTTTTAGAAAGGTCACCGTTTCTCCCGGCTCAGACCGTGAACTGCATGTAGCAGTCTGTTAAAAACGAACATATCATAAATCATAACGGCGAATCCTGCATAGGGATGCTCTTATAATCCCCGTGGGGCCGTCGCTACCCTTTCGCAGAAAGCTTTAGCGGCGCTAGATTAATGTGCGATTCTCCAAATAAACGAGACTGACAGAAGACTGCTGTTTAAATTTGCATCAAGCATGCAAAAGCACGGTGGCGGGTGATAGTCACTATTTTTTAATATTCATTAAATTTTGTGAGCTCATTTAATTTTTCATTTGTTTATTTTTTTGTTTAACTATTTGTACCTCTCACTAAATTAAAACCATTGAAAATGCTTGTAGCAAACCTGCTTACAAAAACAAGCAGGTACAATCATTCACTGGAATCTTTGCTAATCTTTAACAAAGATGGTTATACTTTCAGCAGGCTTGTTACCATCGTGGTTTTAAGAGCTTATTATTAAGCCCAAGGCATTAGCTCAAGATGCTAAGCCCCCTGTTTATAAAGATCCTCAGCCACAAGCCCCAGGTGTAGAAAGTCCATTTTGTGGACTGTGGACAATTAAGTGTCGGTTTGCATGACTGCGCCATATTTGGGGTCTGCATTATCCTTTCTATAATTGCATGAGTTTGTCAATAATTTGTTATCGAAACGAGCACTTTTTTAATACCAACACAGATTATGGCCCAGCAGCGTGACATTGCTGGCTATCTGGGAATATATTATTTCTCTACGATTGTATTGTATAGGCATAAATATATATGCAAATCCTCTCAATGAAGGCAAATGTGGGCATGTACTGCATAATCACTATCATCATCAATTTTACCATTGTCATCACCATCAACAGCGGTTGTCATCATCAACACATTCGTCAACACAACACAAGTTATCAACACATCCATAATCTTCAATACATAATTATAATCACATTCATCGTCATCATTTGTCATCATAGCAAGTCGGGATTGTTAGCATCACCCCCACCATCATCTCCTTTCGCCACTGTTACGATGGCCATAATTACAATCGCTCTCGCCATTGCCGTGACTACCGCCCCGCGCCCAACACGACGCCCCCCCTCGGGTACTCGCCTCGGCAGACGCGGTCGGCGTCCGGGTAGGAGCGGGCCTTGCAGGCGGAGACGCAGACGCCGTGCGCCAGGCGGCCGCTCTGAGGGTGCAGCGCCTCCTCCGGCTTCTGGCAGCGCAGGCAGTCTGAGTGTTTGGGCCCGACGCAGGACCGGCAGGACGGGTGGCAGCCTGAGGGCGGGGGGGGGTGGGGGTGGGGGTGGGGAGAGGGTGGGGGGTGGTGACAGGGGCCCTCATTAACTCCCTGTCTCTCAGGGGCGATGCTGGACGAGCACGTCCGAAAAAACGGGGCCGCTCAGACAGCCATTTGTCTTCGGCGCGGCAGACAAGCTGACTCATTTACATTCAGAGCCAACGGGCGCCATCCTGCAGAGCAATTCTGACTGATGCTGGAGGACAATCCAAAACGCAGTGCCCGGAGGTACAATTCAGGCTTTAAGGACCACTTAGTTTGTCAACAGAAGCTTCTGCAGTGCAGTAAACGCTGTTACAATCCCCTGAAGACTGTTTTTTTGTTGTTAAAAAAGGTTTGCTAAAAACTACTTTCTGAGAATTCATTATCAGCGTACTTTACAATTATAATTTAACCTGCATACCGAATTGGAGCTAGGAATCAATTATGGGTTTAAAGCAAAAAAAAGTCAATAAGCATTTTAAAGTGCCTGAAAGTTGAGAAAACTAAGCGTAGAACAAGTCATTGACCTTGAAAAGACTGTCCTATCAAACATTGGCATTGTACATTGAACAAAGCAATTCGCTTCCATTTAATTATCATGTAATAGCAGGCTTTGTTCCATTTTTAGCATTCTTCTTGTTCTCTAGTTAGCTGTTGAGTGCTGCATTAATGCGTGTATTACACATAGCTCTCCAACCGAGTTCCTATGTTGCTAGTCGAAGGTGGATTTGTAAATCTTTACCAGGCAGGTCAATTAAGAACAAATCCTTATTTACAATGACGGCCTGGCCCCTAACCCCTGGACTTTCCACCTCTGGTATTAGAGGACTGTATGGCGCAGATGGGTCAGCGTCTTACTTTTACAGGCCCCCTCATGGGGGTATTGACCCTGTCCGCAGCTGTCCAGACACTGTCCGTGGTACAGGGCGAACGTCCCGGGACAGAGGGTGCACTGGGATACCAAGGGGCCCGAGCAGGCCACGCAGGAGCTGTGGCAGGCTGAGAGAAGGTCAAAGGTCAGGCAGAAACAGCACAAAGAACAAAATAGTTACCATTTCCTGTCAAAAGTACAGAATATTCTCCCTTTATATACTATATGTGGACTCAAAGATACAGTAGGTAATTGTTTGGCTTTCAGCATGTCTTAGCTATGTATCTGTGGGAAAATAATTATGTAGCACACAGTGAATGTATATTAATAATACATACCAGTACAGTATGCTACTCATGAGAGGGTTAAAGCCTTGAGCAATTTATAACACTTTTCTTCAATCTTTAAACACATACTTTGAGTAAGAGAATAAAAAGGCGACAATGTGGGATGGATCTGCAGCATAAGGTGTTGTTCAAGCTCCTTTAAAAAAATAAAAAGATGAAAAGACACCAACCCCTGCATCTGCCATGACTGTCCCTGTAATGCTGCTCTGGGCAGTGGGGGACACATTTCCCATGATGCAGTGCGGAGTCCAGTGGGCACGTCACGCAACTGGGGTTGTCGGAGTAACAGGTCAAGCAGGATTCATCGCAAGCTGAAAGAGAAAAAGCTACATTTTAGGAAAAGCGGGGAAAAAAGCTAATAGGTAACAGCTTCTATCCATCCATCCATCCATCCATTCATTATCTCAACTACTTATTCCTGGTCAGGGTCGCAGGGTCGCTGGAGACTATCCCAGGATGCACTGGGTGAGAAGCAGGAATACACCCAGGTCCACAATCTATTGAAGGACACAGCTTCAATATATACGTACACACACACACATATATACATGCGTGTGTGTGTCTGTGTGTGATTGTGTGTGTACATACTGTATAGTACGTGTGAGCATTTGAAAACATATTCAATATAGTTTCATTTTACACGTCACATTTTTTCAAGAAAGTTCTGATTTTCCCAAGTTCCTCAAACTTGTAATTCTTCTAAGCACAGTTAAATACCCTAATAATAATAGTACAAAATTACATTACAAAAAAAGCTATGTAAATCCCCATCACTGTAGGGCACTAAAATACCGGTGCATGTTAAAACAGGAATATGACTTCAGTTTCCAACGCGGAGAATTACTCTCGATATTCCACACGCTCAAGGGGACAAGAACATCCCTCAACACCTCCCCTCAACACAATGAGGAAGACCGAGGGAAAGAAATTCACTGCAAACGGGGCTCATTCAGGATTTAGACTTTCCCAGTTAACCTGATTGGGACATATTCAGATTGGCATCTGTCGTCTTGTCTTTGTCTAGCTTTGCATTCACGGCGTTCTGAAGCGATAGATCTGAGCGACAGTTGCATATTTGCAGTTATTTATTCATTATGTTTTCTTCACCCTACTTAATTAGGGACATTTGTTTGAGACCCAGGGGACGTGCTGGGTTGAAAACAACTTCACCACACACTATGCTGGCTGAAGGGTCTGTATTTTATCGCTTTCTACCAATCAGCTGTGAATTTAGAAACTACATTTGCTTATGGCTTTTTTTTAGAAGAGGGAAAGCATCATTAACAAAAACTAAAACAAAACAAAAAAATCCTGCCTGATATTCTATTCTGGTTGACCATTGTGGAGTTACAGCACATACACATACATACACACATGTCACAGGCTTTTTATGCTTTCTGCTGGCTAACCTTGACTAATGTGGAAAATGCAGGACCATTCACACACTCACCGTGACAGGTGTCCTCTCTGGCGTAGAAGCCCGGGCCGCATTCCGGAACACAAAGTCCGGCTTTGAGCAGGAGGGAGGGGTCAGAGCATGACTGGCAGTCCTGCTGCCCAGGCCCATGGCACACCGAGCAATCGTCGTGGCAACCTGCCAGAGAGGCCCAATTCAATCAATTAGGTCCAACTAAATTACACTCGTAGGTAATATTGAGTACGTGTCCTGATATGCATTTTTTTTCTTTACAACAACACACTAACTTCACCTCACAATTTGCTTCAATGAGGAGAGTGTTAAATTCCTAGCAAGGGTGTCCCGCAGTGAGTACATGGTTTTGTCAATATAAATTTTGAATAAAGTCAATATTCGCTGATGGAATAAATTAGTCGGGCTTAAGCAATCAGAGAGAGTTCAGCCTCGGCCCACCTACATCGCAGGAAGTTCTTTGTGTTGACGACAGACATTAATGAGAAACACGTCGGGCCACTTTTCCGAGATCACTCAAAAATGCCCTCAACGATCCCTCAATTAATTTCCAAGGCAGTATCTCACAAAGCCTTTTTTCTGGAGTCTGTGAGTTTGTGATTAGAAGTGCCAGCACAAGAGGGAACAAAAGGCCACCTTTTACGAGCTCCGGCAAAACCCATCGTCTCCAGAGGCAAGCAATAAAGAATGGCCGTAGGGAGGCAGGGGTTCCCGAATCTCAGCCCCCCCCCCGAGAAAAATTTCACAAAGCCCCAACCGAGTGCACAGCCCAGCCGCGTGAGAACCGCAAGGCTTCGCGGGACCCTAATTACCGCGCCCCCTTCTAATGCCTTCATTATTAAGCCTCGCCGGGCGCTCCGGAGAGGACCGCGACGTGGCGGGGGGATCCGTGGGCACCCCAACGAAATTACCCAGGATATTGCTTTTCAGGAATGGTGACCCGGGGACACCGGAGGCTTACCGGGGGTTTTGAAAAGGGAGCAACACATCAATGAATATTTCATCTCTGCCTTTTCCTTTTTCATCGCCATTTGCATTTTGATAAAGTGCGGCGGCTTCGTCTGGCCCGCAAACTCGTTTGGGCGTACCGTAAGCAGGCCTGGTGTGCACACGTGAATATGTACGGCTTCCGGCATGCTCCCCCCAAATAATTAAAGACCCCTCTCCCCTAAAAATGTTTTTTAATGGTTAACTCCTTGTGTAAGCATGACTTTCACGATACAGATTTTTATGTAGAATTAATTTTTGTCACCAGAGCACTTTTTTCACATTCTTTCACGGTAGACAGAGAGCGTCTCCATATTTCTCTGTAATCTTTGAAAACATGAATGTATAACAATTTGTGATGTCACAAATATGTTGACCCTATCATGGTCCACTATGAAAAGATATGTCAATTACAGGAGAGCAACATGGGTAATTCACAGTGAGAGTAAAGTTGCTATTCAGCCATTTTCTGTAGTCTATTGAACATTTTTGGTGGAAAACCATATTAAACAAATTATTATTCAATATAGAGTCGTTTTTAAGGTTTAAAAATACATCTGGAGGGGTAAATGACCTGCATTGTGGATACAAAGCTGATCAATGTCAAGTCATGACGCAATAACTTTTCAACCTATAACAGATCAGTGATTTGTACTCATCAAATTACCAATGTTAAAAAAAACCTTCATTAATCAACATCATATTGACCTCAATGACCAACGTTGCCTACATGTCTAACCAATGTTAACATAGGCCAGCTGAATTAATTTAAAGAGGAAAACGGGAATTTCCCAGGGTTTTTTTCCAGGACTCCTAACCCTGACCATATTCAATTGTATCCAGCTATCCCATGATCCCTTGCTCCTCTACCATACCGCTATAAATAGACAGAGTAAATATAAGAGGGACAATTCCCAGGGAGGAGGGCATAGCAATATCAGAAATAAACAAATAACCTTTGAAGTGAGATTAATGAAATCCAAAAAAAGAAAAAAGAAATGGACCAAAAATAAGCTTACTTGAACTTATTACAACCTCAAAATTTACCTCACACTCTGTCTCAGGATTTATGAGTTTTCCTTTATCATCTGCATACGTGCAGCTGCTACAATGGCTCACCAAACCCTCTGTGATATTTATATCTCCTCCATTATCTCCCTCAGTTACTTATGTGTTTTGAAGGCTACAAATGACATGATATTCTCACATCAAAAGAACAAAGCAGAATGAGAGAACAAAACAATTTCCAGAAGGGTACTGACTACAAGGAGACAATGTGCCTTCTCTCAAGTTGTCCTCGACAAGCAATTTATTTTCCATTTGGCTGTCTCAGGTTCTGAACCACTATTTCTCTCTTCCTGTAACCCTTTTCAGGAAAGGATATGATTTTACATGATACTTTGAAAGCTTTAAAAGTTTCAGCAATGTTTCTCACCGCAACAACATAACAGTTTTGCCCCCCCCCCCCCCCCGTTTTCCCTCAAGATGCACATTTTCACCTAACAGCTCCTGTTAAAAGTGTCATGTTTGACACGGCAAACGTGCTGTCACAAATCAGAAAAACAAGCTGTGAAGAAACAGTTGCGGAATTCTAAGAGCTACACTACGATCAAGCAGGTCAGCCAGTCAACGAGACAGCCAACTGTTTCCAACAGCCCAACGCGGAGAGGGGTCATCAGGTGCAACGAAGACGCCAACCCGATGAGTGAAATAAGAAAGATGTTTGGCCCACATTCGTACGCGGTACAAAAGCGGGGGAATGCGCCCCCATTCTTCACCCATGATTCAGAGCGGAGGCATCCGGGACCCAGAGAGCCTGGCGCCCTGCCAGGGGCTGGGCTCCACTCTCCTGGGATTCCCATGCCGTCCGGGGCACCGTCCGGACGGGGGAAACGGCGGCCGTGCCGCGCGAGCGTAGCGTGCTTGGGAATTAGCCACGCCGCGCGCGGCACCAGCGCCCGGGGGCAATAACTCAAAGCCTCGGGGAAGGGCGGGCGACAGGAAGCGCGGGCGAGGGAGGGCGCAGGAACAACGGGCGCGCGGCAGAGGGGGAACGCAGCTGCAGCGTAGGATAACCAAACCATCACCCCCTATCACCACTTCACTACACAAAAAATACTGTCCGCTAGGAAGACATGCCTGCCAACCACTGAGGACCACATAACAGTTTTTTAGCACATTTAGCATATTTTAGCACATTTTATCCTCAAACTCCATTGCAAGGTGGTTCTCTAATGCACACTAACACAGTCAACAAATTGGGAGAGGTTTTTTCAAAGGTCGCTTGCTCAAAATTTTAACATATTCAAACTGCAGTATTAGTGTATGTAGTTATGTGAAATTAAAGGAATTCTAAAAGAAATTCTGAATTAATTCTAAAATAAGGTTATAGTTTTCAAAAAAAAAAAAAAAAAAAGCCCATGTCCCATTTTTCAACAGGGCATCCAGTCATAGCTTTCCCAAACTGAGAGGGGTAAATCCATGGCACAGCCCCTCTAATAGTCTCCACAAAAGCACTGGATTTATAACCTATTTGGGCAACATTAACAGATTGAATTCCAATCTCTTGGAGATGCTCATTAAAGTGTGAAATTGAACTACAGTATGAATCACGTAATTACTTGGAACAGACCAGGGGACTTTGGTCTGGGCCTCTGAGATGAAGGGTTATTGCTGAGCCCTTTTGTTATTCCATTACATTCTCAGATCCATATTGCCCTGCGCCCTGGACAACTACAGCCAGAAATCAAGCCTAGATTACATTCAAGCACAAATCTTTACACTTCCTTTTTTATATTCCATGTAATTGAATAACTGCTTCACACCATGAAACTGTTCATTTAAAGCAGCGATTAAATAGAAGATTCAATGCTGAAAACAATGCACGCTCAGTCCTTAAATTTAAATTTAATCAATGGATCGAAAGTAGCAGCGCTAACATTCTCACACAATGTTGTGAGCTGTGATAGAAGAAATGAACAAGTATGTTGGATTATAAATAACAATTGCAATTCAAAGTAACCCAGTGAGTAAAACCTGGAATCTAGACGTCTAGAGGGGTGGAAATCTAGGTTGAGAGCTGTTTTGAAAAAAATAATAATAATAAAAAAACTTTTCACAACTTTTCACAACAAGAATGTTCATTGGGAAGGTACACTGCTCATTTTAGTTTGACTGAGTCCCACCAGGTGTCAGCCTGAAATATCTATCCCAAACAAAGAATTCCAATGAACTTTTACATTCCCCCATAGGCACTCAGCTATCTTCATTTCAGCAAACTACACAATATCCTTCTTATAGCCACGGCCAATCAAACTGTTTCATGGAAACCAATTAACCTTAGTCATGTGGTAAAGAGGAAGCGGGTCTTTCAGGAAGTGACTGATTCCTGGAGAGCTGTGGAGAGCAGCACAGATGGGTAATACTCACGCTGGCAGTGCTGGTTATCCTGGAAGAAGCCCCGCCCACACTCGGGCACGCACTGTCGGTTGCTCATCAGGAAGGAGCGGGCACAGGACGCGCACTCAAAGCCGTTTACGCAGGTGGAGCAGGAGTCCAGGCAGGCTGCAGGGGGGGGGGTGGGAGGGGGGGTCAGGAGAGACGACATCACTACGGCGCGCATGTGAACGCTACGACACGTCACTGTCCACGTCTGCCCGCCAGAGGACCTACAACCTCTCTACCGCTGGCCGTGAGCCCTGAAACACACACCACTCCAATAACTGGATTCATGTGCTTCTCTTTGAACACCATGAGATGGGGGCCACATCAGTCAAACCGGGAAGATAAAATAAAGTTCCGTCTTTTTTCAGACTTCCAACAAGAAGTCTAAAAAACATCAAAAATGTCACTATAATCATTGCCTGCACTGCACAATAACGGCAGTTCTCACACCCCCCCTCCCCCCACCTACCCACTAAAAAAAGAAAATGAAGGACAAGAGAGAAATGCTGAGCTGTGTCAGGAGCAATGGCATTATCCAAAAACTCTGGGCTCCTCCGGGCAGGATTAGGTATTCAACAAGTGATGCCTTAATCCTCCGACTGTAAGCAAAGCCTGTCCCTCCTCGGCTGAATTCCGATGACGGCCCGCCGTCCCGTTCTGACTTGTTATCTCCGAGTGTGGCACTGAGGCGGTGCCCGACAACGCCACACGGTCTTGGCACAAGACCTCCAGGATTACTGCATCCATTAAACAGGGTGCCGTGACCCCCTTTCCAGTCAGCGATATTTATGCCACCCCTGAACTCTTACACATTGATAAGTTGTGACTGGTTCCCAAAACATTGCTACGGCTAGAGAGGAAAGAAAATTTCACTCGTCAAGCGCGAAGCAACTTAAAACAAGCTAATATTTTCTACTTGAGTGAAAAAAAAAGAGCTTTAGTTTCATTACAAGACCAAAACACTTTAAGACAGATGTTTTTGCAGTGTATACCCTAATGAGCATACTCTACTAACCTAAAAGCGTATCTGGTATTAAATACAATGCTATGCTTGAGCTAGAAATACAATGAGGGAGTGATAAACTGCTGACCAGACGACTGTGGGAGAAGAGGTGTAGCTGGAGGCCAGTCTCGTACCTGTGCACACTCTGCCGTCGGGGTAAAACCCCCGGGGGCATGTCTGCATGCAGCGGCCATCCAGGAGCAAGGACTGGGGGTCCTTACAGCTGTCGCAGTGGTCCGGGGTTCGAGAACACGTCAGACAGTCAGGGTGACAGTGAACTGCAACACAAAACGTTGCACACACATAAGAAACGAACCCATAAGAAACAACAAGCACAAAGCAGAATGTTCAGCGTTAACTCAACTGTAACAGAGTTCATAAGTCTGTGAATGAAATCGATTGCACTCAATCAGGGTGAAGCTTACTCTATCAAGAGCTGATTTGACTCTGATTACTATGCTGTGAAAACCCCCAGACACAACCTGAGAAAGCAACTCGGCTTGTTAAAGGCCAACCTTATTTGCGGGCACATAAATATTTCCATGGTTTCCGTACTGTAACGTGACTGAAATCCAACCGCATGGCAAGATTCAGCCAACCGTGAATGACTGGACGGCTGGACGCCAACCAATTTGTAACATTTCCAAGGAAACGCTTTGAGACGTCCAAGAGCAAAGCATTACCCATTAGCAGCGATATTTATCGGCCAGTGGCGTTTCAGATAATGTTTTGCTTTAGGAATAACAAGACGGTTCCAGACAATTAATTATCAAAGAAAAAAAAAAACGAAGGAAGGGATTTTGATCGGACAGTTTGGCCGTTTCTCCCATTCCCGCTGTAAGCGAGCCTCACTCCGATGGAAACACAGAAATTGCTTCTTGGCAGAAAAGTCCTGGTGCAGAACGTGTGGGGAGAGAAAGCGACTGGAATTGAGATGCCGAGAACGTTCCCCGCTATTGAAAGCTTAATTGCATTCCAGTTGCGGACTGATTATCTGTGAAGTATTCATTACCGACGGAGAATGGGACAGGTTTCAGCCAGACCCCTTTTTTAGAGACGGTAAGGAACAGAAGTGAACACGTGTGTGGAAAATAAAGTTAATGCTCTATTCCCTTAATTATACAGGGGATGGTTAATAAACTCCAAAAGAAATTCATAAAGGATTGCTCCTTTTATGTGCTTTCATAAAATAGGGGCAGACAAGGTGAGAGAACACAAAGCCAATTGAGTTTTCTTTAAACTTCAACCGCCACTTAACCAATGTGAGCAGTACTGGGCTAGTGTACAGCCCATAGACCGTATAAAAGTACAGCCAACCTGCAATAGCATACGGGATAAGTGCTTTGGTTCAGGAAGTCCAGAGATGGGTGAAAAGGGTTTTCAATTGACATCTTTCAGTGCACACAAACAAGCCCAAGTATAGAGGTAAGACATATATATTTTTAAGATATATACTTTTATATTTTTAAGTGATTTAAATTCACTACAGAGAATACTGTGACTGAGGTGTGTTGTCGCTTTTTTAAAGAGAACATTATACTTGAATTTGATGCTTATGTATTATTGTATTATATGCTATCGTAAACGTACATTCTATCGTGAATGAGACATCGAGTGCCCATCAGTGCTTTCTTCATTTTGAGGCAGTTTTAGAATGGTCCTCTCAGGCTATTAAGTTTCAAAATCTGCCACAGTGGCCAGCTTAAGGAGTGCACTGTCAGTACTTTTCCCCAACTAACTGCACAGAAGGTCACATGCAGAAATTGAAGTCTTTGGCTGCAGGGAATAAGGGAACTAAGCAGCCGTGTTAAACAGGGAGAAATATAAAACCACGGCTTCAGCTCCGTCAGAAGAAAGAGGATTAAGAGTCTTTTAAACTTTTAGTTATTCCGAAGTTAAGTGACTCACGGAAATTTGGGAATACATAGCACAGTGGTGGCACGGCACCTAAATAACATTGTCTGAAAAGAGAAGTTGTACTCACCCTGGTGGCATTCGGGGCAGCACTTCCCCTCCACGGGCACGGCCAGGGTGCCCACGGGGCAGGTGGGGCAGGAGCGCTGGTAACAGGTCACCCGGGAGTCCCGACACTCACACTGTCTGCACGGCCCCTCCTGCCAGGTCTCCAGGTTCTGTCAGAGGAGAAACCGACCTGATCCTGACCGCCTTCTACGTTACCACCACATAACACCCAGCCAGGCTTCCCAAGCCAAAAACAGACATAATATTATATATCCTAAAATGTATAACTCCAATAACAAATGCATGTGCCAAGAATACATAAGAATGTGCATAAACAGCTTAGTTTGAAAAACACATTAAAAACACACAAGAATTGGTGACTCCAAGAAACAAAAAGGGTATGGAAAATATAGGGTTAAAGCATCCAGAAGGTGCAGTAATTACACTGTATCAGGCTTGTATATTATAAACCAGTCATATTATATTGCGTATGCACGTGAAATATACTTTCAGTAATTTATAAAATGAATAAATTAAATGAAAATGCATTTTCTTTTAATTAGTATATAAGTCAATATGTTGCTTATTTGTATTTTTCAGTACAGATTCAGGGAACTCACAGCAAGATGTTTCTGGCCAGTCAGATCTGTCTGCGGTCCCTAGGGAGACAACCATAATCAGAACCGAACACTGTGCCCACGCTAGTGCAATGCTAATTTAAATAATGCTCAAAGTTGCTCCAGCGCTGCTCATTGTTACCGCAGTTCATTGTTTGACACTTATCCCAAGCTACGAGATTCAGATTTTTCTCATTATCATTTTAAGCGCTGTGCATGCACTCGTATCGGAGGGAGCGTGTGCTTATCTTAACACTGTTTTTCTCAGCTCGACGGTTTAGCGCTGATGTGTAACACCCGCCATTCCGTGCCTATGCCCTCGCTCTCGCAATGGATGTACGATATGCGCTGCATACGCCAGCCACGGTGGCCTCGTAGCCCTCTCCGGATAAGCGCGCGTCAGCCAAATAAACGAAGAAGAATAATCGGATAAAAATGAAAACAAAGACGGAATTTAACGTGGTCGACACCAAAGCTTCGTCGAGAGGTCGAGAGGCAGCAGGGGAACGGTCTCATTTCTTCAGCGGAAGGCCCGTGCCCCCGAGGGTCATGCGCGCACCTGGATCTCCAGGTTAAAAAGCATTGCCTGAACTTTGTGGAGATAAACCTGAGGTGCTTCTTCTGACTAATTGCCTGCCTTTTGAAGGCGGGATCGGAAGAACATCTGTGAATGCAATGATTTACAGCGCTTCATCAAAGAACACGTGTCAGAGTTAACCCTTCCAAAAACCAATTAAAAATGATGTGCAACAGACAAGAATTATACCACCCCCCCTTATATTAATACAGACCTGCAACAGTCATAACATTTTTAAATGAATTTCATTGTGTGGTGTTTTTAGACACCTCACTCACTGTGAGAAATCAGCAGTGCAATTCACATTATAGTCCATCTTAAGCAGGGAGAATGGATGCTAATTAGCAGCACACAGAAACAATAATAACAAGCATAGGAGCAGTACTTTTCAATTTGGTTGTAAGCTATTTACCCCTTTGGCTTGCTCCCGGAACACGCAGAAACTACTCATGGACATACATTCAGGACAGCACTTCCCCGGTAGGTGAACCAATTCTTCTCCCTGTTGAAGAGTTTTGAGAAAGTGTTTGCTCATTTCCTCTCTGCTAGGCGCCTTAAACAAATGACTCGATTCAGACAATCTCCCTTGGAACCCAACCACGTCAAACTCAATTTACAGGCCATTTTGTGCCTCCCACCACCAGCCTAATTGCTATTCACAGGAAAATCATTGTCTGTTTCTTTCTTTCTTTTTCTTTTTGACCTGGGTTGATTATCCAGGCTGCAGAATTCTCATCAGATGCTTGACACACAAATATTAAGAGAATATGAAATTCCTGGAAAAGTATAGCCATATGGATGGTAAAAGATGGAAATAAACTGAAGCATCACTAACAGGGTCTTACTCAGCTTCAGTGCTTCCCATGGGATAGCATGGAGCTAAATGAGAGGCAAATAAATAAAAAACACTGTACCAAATATACACAGCATTTATGGTATGACAGACAAGTTCAACATTACAAAGAAACATAGTTGGGGAAATCATGTTTGATCCTATGTCTCACGCTGAGCGAGGAATGATAAAGATATTCCATATATGATTGTGCCATCAATACCACAACATCAATAAAAGAATTTAAAAAGCATTGATCTTTGAAAAATGCATGCTCTCACAATTATAGACAAGCCATGAACCGATAAAATCAGGTAGATTTGCAGGGAACCCATACTGTGTTCAATACTATTTAATTTAGACAAGATAAAATGTTATCACAACCAAAACACAATATAAGCTCTTTCAGACTCTGTTCCGCAGTAAGCAAAATTATACTGGAAGCAAGCCAAAACTCTAGTTTTATCACAAAAGAGAACACAAACAGCGGAGCAATCCTCATATCTGAAAATGATTTATGGTTGGTTACCTAATTAATATTTTAAAGTTGATAGCAACAAAAGTAAAGGTGAAAGTGAAATTTCACACAATGGAATTTTACTTTAAATCGGATGAAAAAAAAACACTGATTGCAGTGCCCCTTCCCAACCTGTAGTTGTTGCAGTCAAATGTTTTGAACATAATCCTTGCATTTTTGTCTGTAACAACTCAAATCTCAAGTTTTAAATTCTTAACTAAAGAACCTGAGTGAGGTCTTACAGCCATGCTTAGAACAGATTTTGTTTACGTTTTTGAATGAATTATGCATGAAGCATGAATTAATAAATCCTTATCACAAATTTAAGGGAACAGGAAATCATTTCCCAGTTTTTCCCATAGGAATGTGAATTGTATTAGGATTGTTGGTTCCCTGGAAAAAATGTCTATTGCAAAGAGTTGTGTAGAAACCTGTATAAGAAATAAAAACCGACTGTTGTATTGCTTGATTGATTGACTGGTAGATTGGCTGACTGATTGTATGATTACTTGACTGGTTGGTTGATTGACTAATTGATTGGTTGATTGAATGTTTGACCAATTAACCGATTGGTCGATTGAATGGTTGGTTGGTCGATTGACTGATTGATTGATTTAATGGCTGATTGACTGATCGATTGGTTGACTGGTTGGTTGATTGGTTGATTGATCGACATGTGCAATATCGCACTCAGGCAGGCACGCTTACCCATGAGCACTCCACTCTGGCACACTCCGCCCTCTGGCACAGGACCTGCCCCCTCTCGCACATGCAGAACTCGCAGCCCGTGCCGTTCCACATTTCGCCATGGTAACGCACGGTGCTCTGGTAATGGCAGGTCCCCTTGGGGGCCACACACTCCTCGCAGCACTGCCCCTCCTTCTTCACCTTCCTCTGGCCCTGTACGGAGGAAGAGCGAGGCGGGACTCAGTGAGACATCCACTCCAAGAGGGGCGGGGGCTAAATTTTAGGCGAGCGATGGTCAGTGGCAATGAGTGAGGGGCTTAGCGTAGGTGCAGGGGGTGGTTACTGACCCTCTCACAGGTGATGGAGGGGCATTAGCATACGTGCAGGAATGGTTACTGACCTTCTCACAGATGAGGGGGGACATTACAGTAGGTGCAGGGGTGGTTACTGACCTTCTCACAGGTGAGGGGGGTTATTAGCGTAGGTTCGGGCATGGTTACTGACCTTCTCACAGGTGAGGGGGGGACAGGGTTGGGCGTGGCAGCGGGTCTGCCCCTGGTCACACAGGCAAGTGGTGCAGCTGTCCTTCTGCCACTGTTCACCATGCTGGGGACACAAAGCATAGGCATGTCAAAGGCTTCACTGGCACACACACACACACGCACACACACGCACCCACACAAACAAGCACTCTCACACACACACACACACACACACATACGCACGCATGCACTCTCACACACACACACACACACACACATATGCACTCTCTCTCTCACACACACACACACACACACCTAGAACACAAACACTAATTCTCTGCTCATTATACTGCCAGCTCAGTTTCGTTAAATAAAAATGAGACAAAGTCCTTGATGAGACAGGAACAATGCCAGCACTGGCAGGAAGGCAACAAGCCCAGGGGCGCCATCGAAAAAGAACACCGTGGGGACCACGGGGAGGAAGATAATGCAACATGTCCCCCAAACTGGGTCTAACCTTCCTCTCACATGACAAGTCTTTATCTAACATGCCTCCTCAGTTAATCAGGCTGTGTCACACTATTAAAGCACATGCAGCATTTACACGCATGTAACGTGTTATTTGTCCAGACGAAACCGCACATATGTGCGTGTTCGGTTGGCGCAAAGATAATCCTAACCCAGATGAAAAGCCACAACAGCCAAGTGTGCGCGTAAACTGATTGGCCGGCAGGGGAATAATCTTGCCATGATGAAACCTTATATGAGCAGGAGGGCGAGTTTGAATGGGCGGCTGCTCCGATGATCAAAAGAGCAGAATTCCACAGAGTGCCAGAGAGCAGCGCTATCATATCGCTCACGCTGCGCCAGGAAGCACAGGCCAATGATGGGCCCCACTGAGAGAGAGAGAGAGAGAGAGGGGGGTGGGGGGCAGAGCAAGAGAGTGTGTGTGTGTGAGATATATATATATATATATATATATAGAGAGAGAGAGAGAGAGAGAGAGAGAGAGAGAGAGAGAGAGAGAATGAGAAGGAAAGAGAGAGAACAAATGAGAGAGAGCGGGTGAGCGAGCTGAGAGACAGAGTGAGCGAGAGAGGGGGGAGAGCAAGAGAGAATGTGTGTGAGAGAGAGATAGAGAGAAAGAGAGTGAGAGAGGAGAGAGAGAGAGAGAGAGAGAGAGAGAGAGAGAGAGAGAAAGAGAGTGAGAGAGACAGAGAGAGAGAGAGGGGGGACTGTGGCTGGCTTATCTCAAACCCCTGGCAACCTGCCAAGAAACCCTGTGGAGAGAAGGGATCCGCTGCCGAATTTCGATTCGACTCTGGCCCTCCTCGTTCTACCCTGCGCGCACCCTCAAAGCCCGCCGTGCCGCGTTATTCGCTCGCGCCCCCCAACGCCGGGGGGCCGGGGCGGCGGTGACTTTGTTCCCCCCTAAAAAAACTCAGCTCGCGGAAGCCTCCCTCAGAGCCCGGTTCAGTCAGGGTTACCTTGTACTCCTTCCCCGCCACCAAGCAGGGGTTCGGCACACACTGCGGGCAGCACGTCCCGGGGTAGATCACAAGGTTCTCCCGCTGAGGAAACACACACACACACACACACTGATATCAGCGCTAGAACTACAAGGATATTACTTTCCTTTCATTTAGGATCAGTAGTTGGCAAGTACAGACTTCAGCGTAGTGAGTTGTGGCTTCTGCCGTTGTTTGCTTCCTTTGAGGATCAAAAGCAGATCTGTATCCACTTTTTGCAGACACAGATTAAGCCTAGTTTTCAACAATATTCAATTCTGAATGAGATTCCCGATACAAAACCCAATTTAGTCAAAGACTAAGATTGATCTGTGTCCGTGAAACCAGAAGTACAGCCCATGAAAATCCTGTAAATTGCATGTACAAGTTCCCCATAAGAATTCCAAGATCAGGACTTGAACCGCCTTCTTCCTGGCTGCAATTCTGTTTCCCTACTTCCATATTACCACACTGTCGCTGTCTTAAATGTGTGCATTTGTGTGGTCAGATGCCCTGCACAGCAATGACACTTGTAATGACACTTAAGATCTTATTTTTTAACTTTTTCGCTCAACCGCTGAATAATAGCTTGTTTTAATTTACTTTTTGCTTGACAAGTGAAATTATCTTACCCCATTGGCCAATCTTGAAATGAACTGTTTCATCTCACTGGCAATCTTTTTGTGACATTAAGCAAAAAGGTCATATATATAAGATTGTAAGTCTAAATATGAGACTAAAATATTTGCTAAGATTGATTTATTCTGTACTGGATTGACTGTGCCGTACAGCACAGCGCAGTATGGTGCCGTGTAGGCGTGGCGCACGGCGGGCAGTACTAACAGGCTGGCAGGCGACGGGCTGGCATTCGGCTGCAGAGCACTGGGTCTCCCCGCCGTCGCACGCACACTTGGTGCAGGGCGTCGGCCGCCACTCCTCCCCGTCCCGGTACTCCTGCCCTTCCGAAGAGCAGGACGCTGCTGGACGCCATGCCGACGGCAGAACAATAAGACAGAGAGGTGAGTGAAAGTCCCCTATAACACCACCAAGAGAGCCGCCCCTAATTTGCATCGAATTACATCACTGGCATTTAGCAGGCGCTCTTATCCAGAGCGACTTACACAACTTGTAGCATTTTACACAGCATCCATTTTTTACAGCTGGATATATACTGAAGCAATGCAGGTTAAGTACCTTGGCTCAGATGCTATGGTGCTAAAATACTCAAAAAATGAGAGGAAATGGAATTCAAATCAATCTGACCACTGCAAGAACCCACCTATACAACAAAACATTACCATACCTCCACAGTGTAAATCATACAAGGAACAGTTCATGAATAGTAATTATCCATTTGCTACATGGCTAGAAAGATCACCAAAAAGTGTTTGCATTAACCTGTTTTGACAAATTAATGACATTATGTTAACTGGAAAATGCTGGTACACTTCAAGGCAACATCCCTCACAGTTTCCCCCAGGTATTAAAAATGGAGGCACAGTGTCTCTACTGAATTCACAAGCAGCTCCACAAATATCTGAGAAAAATCAATAAAACCTCAGACTCAGACTCAGATCTCCATAACGTTATGTTGAACCGCTCAATATATGCGTGCTCTTTAGCAATACCGGCACGGTGGAGCCATGTTTTCACCAGGTCAGAGGTAATAAATACTATGTGAATTCCACGGCTCGCCAATTCGCGCCACCGCTGCTTAACCACTGAGGCACTCCCCCCCCCCCCTCCGCCAACTATTTCCCTGGGGGAAACCTTGCCTGGAATACTTACAGTACACATAACAGGACAAGCACGGCTCTCAGGTGGAAGTTAAATTTGTTCAAGCTTATTTCGAGGGCTAACCGGTCGCTGCGCTATTCCCGGCTATTCCCGCGGTGCCGTCCAGGCCTGGCGGCTCACCTCCGTCGCGCACACACTTGGGGCAGCACTCTCCGGGCGGGGTGAAGCTGCTCTCGCCCCTCCTGCACTGGAGGGCGGGGCAGGCCCGGGGCCCGCAGGACACTTTCCCGTGAGAGCAGGAGCAGACGGAGCACTCGGAGCTGCTCCACTGGCTGTCGTGCTATGAGAGATGAACGGAGAAAGAGAAGAGGAGAGGGGAGGAGAGGAAAGGAGACAGGAGGGAAGGAAAGGGGAGGAGAGGAGAGGAAAGGAGAGGGGATAAGTGGAGAGGAGAGGGGAGGAGAGGGGAGGAATTAACCAGCGTTCAGACAGATGTGCCATTTCCACAGGCCAAATCCGCTGCCTTTTCCCAGCAGGGAGAAGCTGGGCTGCAGCTCCTTACCCCAAGAGAGCCACGTCTAGCAACCCTGTTCCAGTCATTTAGCCATTTTATAGGCCTTTGGCTGTTGTTTTATTAATGTGCTTGAGGTTAAGTCAGTCTTGGAGGTTTGGCTGGGAAGACAGAGCCCTTTCTCACAGTGGTGGGGTGGGAGGGGGGGTTGAAGGGTGTGGGCTGGTGCCACTTGAGAGGGGGGGCACATCAATGGAATCTTATACAGTCTAAAGTACCTCCTCAGAGGTTGGGAAAGCCAGAGTGGAAAGAGGTTTGAGCAAAAGTGGGAGTTATCTGGGAAATGGTTGCACTCCTGCTGCAGCAGTCGGTGGGCGATCACCGAACAGAGAAATAAAAGAGCCTGTTCAACACCATGCCTCTGCTCTCTTCTGCTTTCGACATCACCAGCGGGAACGGGCGTGTCACTCACCCCGTACACGGCCCCGTCGTGCTGACAAGAGCCCTGGGACGGCGGATAACACTCGGGACAGCATTTGTTAGGAGGTATTCTCAACCGTTCCCCCTGCAAAAAAAAAAAAAAAGACAAGACATTCCAATACTGTATACTGCACCATTACAATGCTAGGAAGATAGCTGAAAATAATTAGCATAACTTTCACACTCACCTGAAATTAGCATTTGTTAAAGCTATCCTTCACAAGTTAAGAATATTATAAAAGTGGAAAGGCTACAGGTAAGCAAGAGAGGTAGACCAGTTAGCTAGCCAACCAACATTAAGCAAATTGGCATTACAGCGGATCACTAGCCATGCACACTTGGTTAGGATCAGCTGTTAAGAGAATGTGACACTTTAGCTGAATAGTGCTGCTGCTAGCAGACCACTGTTGTGTCTATTTACCAAACACTGACAGACCTACAGCTGGCACTGTTGCCAGTCCCAATAAGTGCTTTCCGGCTTAAGTAGAAGAAGTAAAGCAGGGAGGCCATTTTCCAGAGCATGTGACAGAGTACAGGAGGCATTGTTTGTGCCCCGGCCCAGAGAGAGCGTTTTACTGAATTTAACATGACGACAGACCTGGTGTCAACCTGATGGGACCTGACGCCTGGCTGTCACAGAGGAGAGGGAACAGTGGGAGAGAGAGAGAGAGGGGACCAAATCTAATTCGGCTGGTTCCACCTTACCTTCTGGAAGTCACACTGGGGGTTTTGGCAGTGGGAGTTCTTGCAGATCACAATGTCACTGAGGCAGACGCAGTCTTGGCAGGAGTCAGGCTTCCACGATGTTTTATTCTAGAAAGGAAAGGGGAAAGAGTTGGGAAAAGTAATCCTGTGCCTCTTTCAAACAAACATCTCTGCACAGTGCTTGGGCACTTGGTTAAACATGCAGAACCACTCTCTGAAAAACATATTTTATAAAATGATTTTTTTTTTTACCCACAACTGACTGCAAAGAACTGACCATGACCTGTTTTTTTTTTCTCTTTTTTTGAAATCTCTCTAATTTTGTCAAGATGTAAATAAATATGGAGATGGCATATTAGTTTCACAAGCGTTATCCATTTACTTGAATCTAGAGGACATATTAGGTCAGGCATCTCTCGTCCAAATTTAGTGCCTTTTAGTGCAACTCTTTTAAAGATGAAATCAGAAAGAAATCTGAATCGTAAAATATTTTAGCCCACAGTACAAAATGCATCTCAACAGTCTTGAGATCATCCTTATAGTCGCACACTATTATCAATATCTGTTCTCAACAAAAAATACTTGGGTGAAAGAAAATCTATTTGATATGTGGGTTATACTGACCTTGGAAACTAATAATTTATATAAATATTGACACGTTCTAAAATATTTCACTGTGTGAGTCTATTCTGTGGAAATGAAGTCTACATGGGCCATAACATATGGGTGATAACTCCTAGGCTTCATGGGTAACCTTGCCAGCACTGACATCCTTCACTTTCACAAAACAGAATTAAACGGGAATGGTCTCAAATTTCTCTATTTAATAAAACAGAGAGGTACAAGGTAACCATAAACAAGGTACAAGGTAAACCATAAATTTCATAGTAATGTTCTCTTCTACTAGCTTAAAACTAGCTGAAATACTAGGTTAAAAAAACTTGCATGTGTTCATTTACTTCAAAGGCATTTTTATGTAGATATTGCTGATAAAAAGAGGAGCCAAAGAAGCAGAATGCGTTAAAAAAAAACAGCAGCAAGATTAACGTCTGAAAGAAACGGGGGAGAAAAGCTAAAAAGAAAATCAGGCTTTCTAGGCTGTATACCGGTTGTTTAAAGATGCACTCCACCTTGCATAGATGTGTCAGGCAGATAAAGCCGGTGAGAAAAGAACACGTGGCCTTTTCAACCTCCAGACCCTCCCAGGAACCATTGAGAAAGAAGCCCTCAGGCATGTTAGACCAGACACTGCCCAACGAGGGTTCGTTCAGGTCAGAGCCCTGAAAACTACCAAGCACTGAGAGTAGAAACTATCTCAGGCTGGCTATAGCAGCTGTTGAAACTTGACATTTCACTCAGATATTCATCTTCAAATGTTCGTGTACTGAAAACAACGGGGATATTCTCAAGATTGGAAAAGCATTAGAAGGCATTATGAGACTACATAAGACCAGACAGCAGAGATAATCATTTATAGCACGTAATAAGGCTGTATCTATTTTTAAAAATTATATTTCAAATTGTAAACAAGCTGTATGACTCCAGGACATAAAAACATAATGGCGGTTTACTGTATCAATCTAGACATTTCATTAAAACAAGCACCGCGCCGCTGAACATAAACACAATTCATTTTTACAATACACGGCTCTTCTGTGACAGAAGATATCTGTGTTATTAAGAGTAAATTTGGAGCAAGTGATGATGACAGGTACAAGCCAAGCGCGTGAAATGCCCAGTGTGTGAAATACTCCGCAGCAGCACAAGAGAAACGCCCTCCCAACCCACAGTGCTGATAAATGAAGAGCCCTTCTGAACTTTAATAGGCTAGTGACTGCTTCCAGTTGTGTCCTTACTTGGCAAGCTTGGACTACTATTGCTGGAATCGTGAAATGATACGTGACACCTGATAGGCTACCCACGACAAAAATACAGCAAAATGCGGATGCGTCGCCCAAGCTAGCTCCCCAAATAATTTTTTCTCCCAGCGCTTCGGGAATGCCTGAATGCCAGTTACACAAATATTTGTGGAATTCTGAAAAATAAAAAGAGCACTGTCGACAAAGAGCCATTTGGAGGTCTAAACAAAAAAAAATGCTAAGTGGTCCTGTCGCTCTGTGATACAACCTATTATTGCAAGTGGCTAGAATAACTACATTTAGCTGAACACACACTCGCCAATCATCGGATTCACAAAAAATAAAAGACTGTATTTACACTGTCCCATTACCAAGAAAGTTGCATACAGTTGCATCAGCTGTTCCCAATATAAACGTGCGTCAAATGAAATGTCAGAGTGCATTGGTGTACTTTCAGTGGGTACTTTTCAGTGTACTTTTCATATCAGCTGTATGACTCTGAATCCTGCGTAATAAATATAGTCTTTCTGCAGAAGGATGTCCGAAATGAATCTTTAATTGTTCCGGGTTTCAGAGATGACCACACAGCAATTTTCCCAACGGCCTCCGTTCCTAGAGCTGGGAATGTTGGTAAATGGAATCTTCCTCAGTTGAGCACTTGGCAGGACCGACGGCTTCCAGCAAAAGCCTTCAAAAAGAACCGAATCTGACAGAAACGCAGGCTCAAGGGAAATTAAAAGGGTCACAGAATGAAGAGGCAAGAGACAACTCTTGGCTAGTGTCTCTGGATGCAATACCTGCATAATGCATTGATTATGTAACTCGCTATTTCTCTGTCCTTGTGCTGGTGGTACAGACAGTTGCATAAAGTTACGACCCATCCTGACACGTGTTGTTCACGGTCTAGAGATGTGTTGGCTGTGACTCACCCCAATGTGTGACCGCAAATGAATGACAAATTTTTGCTGGTGTCATAATACGATTAAGCAACTGTATGTTGCTCCTTAATTTAATATCCCTTTAAATTCATGGCTAACCTTTAATATTTATTCATTATTGAATAGGTATAGAGGAAACTGCTCAACAAATCGCTGTTTTTTTAGCCCACTAATTTGCATTCAGAAAGTTTTGCAATAAATGAGGAAGTTTCTGTAGTCCAGATGGATGCCCATGCCACTTAAAATAAGCAGCCATCATTTAACTCATGTTTCATGCAGCTGTATGGATATCATTTTCACAAGGCTTAGGTCTGAATTCCACTCACGTGAAGTCCGTTTACATTTTAAAGCTGAATTCAGAGATAAGAATGGGTGATTAGAGGTGATTAAATCCAAGCCGTTTCCTGGTTGGTTTTTGAATTGGATTTCCATAACAAAATTATAACAGCACTTTCATTTTCCAGAACACACCTCTGAAGTGAAAAATGTTGACAACAATTTCACAGATTAAATGTTGAATTTAATGTTGACCAAAATGTTCACTGGCATATTGCAGCAAAGAAAGTGATACTGCATGCTACATCATCTCTGCTTTGCAATTATATTCAGCAGTCACCCAAAACCTTTTTTTATGTAGTCACCGTTTGTAAAGATGAGTATCTGATCAATTCTGACAGGTAATATCTCAAGGGGAAGAAAAAAGAATCAGTCCACACTGTACTGTTTATATTCAGATCCACCTTCAAAGGGCCTGATAATAGCTGACATTCCTGGCTCACTGAACACACTGACATGAAAAAAGACAAAGACAAGTATATTTGCATACAGTACAGTACATGGTTACACGTATGTAGACACCCACTCATTCTGGTGATAAATCTTTGCGTGCGCTCTATAACAGCGTGGTGACACCTACCCATAATTCACTTAAAAGAACAATAACCCTGACTTTCTCCCGTCTGAAGCTAACGGTGTCCTGATTTAGACTAGCATATCGCGCGTGCTTTCCCAGACAGAAAAAAAAATTGGAGCGAGCCGCTAAACATAAAGGGCGGCTCCTAATTTAAGCCGTGCGCGGTCCGGCTCGTTTTAGAATCGAATGCAGCTGGACTCTCTGGAATAAGCCGAATGACTGTGATGGAATGACAACGCGAGTAATTTAGTCTCGGCAGAATGTCTCCTTGTGAAAACACAGCTGCATTTTAATCGTTTTATTCGGGGACCCGGGGTCAGATTAACACAACTGAATGTGCCAGGATCAAGGTCTGAGTGAAAGCTTGGCTTATGTTTTACCGTGAGCAGCCGAGCATCGGGCAGGCGCTAAAACAGTTTGTGAGGCTCAAACGGCAGATGCTGAGCATTGTAGCGCCGTTAGCGCAGCACAAGATCAGGATGGATTTCCCAGCGAAGCACGAAGGGCTGGACGTGACTTGCCTTCCACTTGCTTTGACACATTTATGTCAATGGGACCTATACTGGAGGCAGTGGGATGCTGCTAACCCACATACCCCTGCACAGTGCTCCCTGTCAGCAAAAAACACCGGCTGCTGCCTCTGATTTACAGGCTTTAGAACTAACACCTCATTTTGTCCCCTTGAGCACAAAACAGAGAGGACCTTATTCCTACCATTGCTTTTTAAAAAATAGATCACGCCTACAGTTGCACAGAACATTACATATAACATATACAGTTTTATTGTGTGCTTTAAATAGCAATAAATTAGCTTTAAATAACAAAATGAGAAGAGTCTCATCTAATGAATATACACTTTGGTCCACCTATTCTTAACATGTAGGTTAATACAGCGCAGCCATCTTGTGTGTCTTGCAAGCCACGGACAGAACTGACAGCCGGCATTTATGGAAAAGTACAAACATCCTTTCCAGAAGCGGAATCATTTTGAGATTAGTTGGGGGACGCGTCAAAATTAATTCAAGCTCAGGGTCTGTGAGATGTGGTACAGTCGCCTGAACGGGGGGTATCCACCGTTTCTCATCCAGAAGTCTTATTACCGGCGCCGTGGAGGGACCCCTGCCAAGTTTGCCGACTGTAATTGAGCTAAAATTGAGCTGGCCTAAAAATGAAGAACAGCGAGAGCAGCTGGAGCTTTAATCATTACCCGGGTCTCTCTATCACAAGGCCCAATAAATCTCTGTCTGTGCGACACCACCAGTATGGAGCAGTACCTGACAAATACAGCCATTACCTCTGTAACTTACAATATTCCCCCGAGATCCAGCAGAGAAAAAAAAAAAAAGTTTATGCATTTCAAATTTTTCGACATAATACAAGTGGTCTTGGACGCCAGAACATGTTGCGGTGAAAATATTTTCAAAAATAATATTTATTTTATTTTTTATGGAATGCGCCTCGCGGTGTATGTTCAGGCACAATAGAATGTGCGGTTGTCGAGATTAAGGCCCGGAGTCTCGTGTCCCCTACAGGGGACAAAAATGAATTGCCTGGCCTCGGGAGCATAAGCGAAGCCTGCAATAGCTGACACTAAAAATCGGTCTAGGTAAGCACATCTTTCATCCATGGGCTGGAATGTAATAAAATGGTCTAAGATTGGGGGGGGAACGCTAGCGGGACTTGAGGCACTTCTTTTCCACACATCTTTTCCACACGTTCAAAGAGATGAGCCTTTTAATCAGCAGAGTAGCATGTTATCATTTGCAAATTTAGGCGAGATGTAATTAAACTAAACAAGATTTCTCCTCTCTTCCACCATGGTGAAATAGTGCCAAGCCAGACCTTCCGGACCCCATAACTCAATAACCCAATCTCACCATTTAACGGAACTGTAATAAAAAAGAAGGAATACATTAAGAATTCAATTTATCTGTCTATGCATCCTCTTTTAGTTGACTGCTAATGCGAATCAATAGGGGGAAAAAATGTTGTTTGAAGCTGGCAGTTTCTTATGAGATTTTTATTGCATTTTTTTCTGTCGGAAACAACAGCTGTGCGCAGGCATTGTTGGGAATAAATCCTGGGTTAAGCACATTCAAATGTATTCTGTCTCGTGGTTTAATTGCTTTCCTCGCAACTTCCTTGAATGTCACACATTCCTGATTAAATGCAAATTTCTTGCAAGGCAAGCTGTGTAAATGAGGAGGTCCCCTAAAAGGTGAAGGACATCTAAATATCTGTCACTGCCTTCCCTTAGAAAGCTGTATGTATACTGACAACATTGAACCCCGGCAAATGCTCAGGGCATTTTGATGGCTGAACTTTTATTGCACTGTTCATTAATTACATTGTAGAGTCACGTTTTTTTTGGCTGACCCCACCGATCTCCTTTGTGCGTATTGACAGCACATTTTTTTATGTGTTATGATTGCCTATACTCCAATAGTGTTCTGGTAAGCTTTGACCTGATATGGAATTTCCTGTGAATAGTGCAGACCTCACAACTGCATTCTGGGATAACATCAGATAGCATGCAGTTCTAAATGCCCTTATTCTCCCAAGACCCAGAAATTCATTTTTGTCCCCTGTAGGGGACATGGGTGTCTAGTCTTTATCTCAAGATCCTACCATCCTACCAACAATATTCTACTATGCTGAAACCTACACTACAAGGGACATTCAATAAATATTAAATAAGTTATATTTCTGAAAATATTTTCACTGCAACGTTTTTTTCAACCAAGAAACGAAAAACGTAAAAACTTTTTTTCTGCTGGGGCTTGAGGTTGTATATTGTATCCTTTTTCAGAGATTTGAAAACAGCATGGTGCTACTATCCTGGAATGTGCATGTTTTGTTAACAGCGTGCTTGGCCACCATCCCAAGGCATAACTTAGGGGAAAGGCTATGTTCAAGAACACTTGATCACACTGCACCAAATGTTGAAAACACTGACGGGTAGATTGTTGACTCTCTTCCACCTTGACTAATGACCACACATGAACTCTGACCCTAAGCAGGCCAAACTGTCCTGCTGTGTCCACCCATTTACAGGGGACCCCAGAGTCTGTACTCTGACCCGCTTGCCTGATGATTTACAAGACCATGTTGTGTGGAAGACCCACAAACTACAGAAACTACATTTCTCAGCCAGTATACTTAAAACGACCTGACAGTGTGTTCTCTATGCATTCAGATTAATTTTTAATCCCAAAGCAATAATCATTGTCCACCCCAAACATCACTGCTGCTGGACTATATGCAGTTAATATTGCTTTCATACAAATCGGGCTAGTTATGATGTAAGTTGCTGGTAATTACCTGAGTTTTAAAGGGTTTACTTTTGCCTTAAAAGTTATATAATGATGTATCACTGCATTTTATTTAAAAAAATACTCTAGAAATGCCTGGTTTCTATTTATTTATTTATTTCATTTATTTATTTATTCTTTACAAAAGTTAAGAGCAAAGTTAGATTAAATGCCCTGGATACTGACCTCTATATTTTGTCAATCTATCATTAAATGTCATCCAAAGTCCTCAAATTTCTCAACACAACATTCTGAGTTAAAACTTGAATGATTCCCTGACATATAAAAAAAGAGTGTGTAGGCCAAGACATTTCATCACAAGATCTGGAGCTTCCACTGTCAAATGCAACACAGAGGGAAAATTGCCCTTAAATCACAGCAGACTGAGTGCCGAGCTCATTGAACTCAATCCATTTCACTATTGCAAAGGTCATGGTCTAAAGGCTTTTCAGTTAATAGGAAATACCTCAGATAGTTCACAACTTTAATTACCGTTCTATACCGAAAGTGATAGGCTTTCGTCTTTAACAGAGCTGTGAATAGAACCCACCGCCTTTTTGAAATGGATGGCGAGTCTGTAAAATGTTTAAATGGGAAAATACATGCGGGAGGGGGGGGGGGAATGAAGCAAAACATCACTCGCTTCCATGAGAAATGGAGAGAGAGCGGTTTAGTCAGGCAAAGCACCGGGGCACTTTAAGGCAGTAAACCGTGACGGCAGACAGCGGTATTCTCTCCTGTAACACCTGCCACACAAATAGGGCCCGACCGTTAAATCATTCCCCCGTTTCACTGCTCCTCAGCTCTAATGAATAACACGGAAAGGGAAAGGCATCCCCCCCGCATGTATTTTCCATGCATAAACTTTAAGGGGATAAGCGCACGTTGGGGGACGATTCCGGGTGCGTTTTGGTTGTACAGTATCCTTTCTGCATCCTCTCTTTTGACTAATTGCAGCTCTGAACCATGAATTTAACGGTTGACCAACCATAGCTCTGAAGAATAACAACAAACGGATACCCATACTATGTTTATATGACAACAAAATCCCCCCCTGTAAAGGCCTTGGCATTTGCACTTATCCTATTAAGGCATTCGTCTTCTGGATTTCAGTGGCAAACACCTCCGAGGGCTGCTTGAACCTTAGATTTGAAGCTTTGTGACTGTTGAGAACCCTGAAAAATAGATCCTCCAAGTCTGGCAAGAATACTACACAGACACATTGGCTCATGAAGCTTTGTGTGTGAAGAGGAAATGCTCGTGCTGATGAGCAAACTCAACAGCATGAAACAAATAGCAAAATGAATAATATATATTGCGAAAAATAATAATCTAAATGTTTACCGGAGAAAAATGTTCGATAATATCTTGTCTTGTTAATGTTTTTTTTTTTTTTTTATTATCTCGTTGATGTTTCCAGCAAGGAAGGTTTTTTAAGCCTTGCAATCCATGGGGACATAAAATCAGCCTTAAATTATTCATTATCAATAACGCAAGACTACAGGGTCATGTCAAGTGTCAGATCCGGTTTATCATCCATTCCCCTGTGACAATACAACAAACAACTAAAATTCCAACTAATTTACCTCACTGCTTATCACAAATGTGAATTTGGTAAATAGCACTTGTTTAGCATTTTAAGCGTAGAATCTCAACAGAACTTTAAAATGACAAAAGCATTTAAAAACATAATAATAAAATGTTAAGATTAATCAGACTCTTGCAGCCTTACAATTCCTACCACTGACAACTTCAGTTTCAACAAATATGTGCTTTCTGCTAAACATCCTTTGACAGGCTTAAGTGATTCTAATTTCAGCTGGTAGAAATGACTGGAAAGAGGCTGGGTGTGCTGTGAAAGGTCAAAGGTCAGGGACTTGCCCCCTCACAAAAAAATGAACCCATATTGGGGTTTGCATTCCTTGTGGACTATGCTCTCCTTCACTATACAACACTACGTCAAGTACCCTGGACAATTCACAGGGAAATCACTGCTAGTCATCCCCCTTTCAATTAATACACACAAAACAAATTTTAAAGTAAAAGCAGGCCCAACATTGGTCATGGGCTCATGGAGGAAGGAGTGCATGCAGTTAGTCCATTCCCCCACCCAGTAATATTAAAATAGGGATAGGAATGGCATGCTGTTACTTTTCTCATAGAGACCAGAGAGGAACTCTTCACCAATCAAGGAGTACTTTAGTAACAACAAATAGCACAACTCCAGCAGTAAATTGAGTATCTCTTTTGGCTGCAAGGACTCCCTGAAGTACAGTCAGAAGTTATCCACCAATCACCTTCAGGGTTGTTCCAGGTCTAATTACCAATGTTCTGTGTGATTGGTGGAGCTGCTCCCTGCATGTTTCCATGTGAAAAGTAAAGACAGATCATTCCTGTCTCTATTTTATTAGCTCTACCCCCACCCTAACCACCCCTCACACCCACCCCAAGTTCAGGAAAGTACCCCGGGTGCACATGTGACAAGTGCCCCAGCTCTTGAGAGCTTTAATAGACGGGAGGAACCCGACACAGGAAATGGATGCCACAGCCTCAAGCCTGAGTCAGGCGGAAGGCTGAATTTAATTCCGCACTTGAGGAGTCGGAACACATGCCTGGCAGCACCACACAGGGAGCTTAAGGAGGTCGTGGGAGGAGGGAGGTGAACTGGAAACACACGGGGGTTCCTGTTCATTTCAAGGGTTCCCGTCCCCCCTCTGTTTACCTGAGCGAGCCTGAAAAATGCACAGCCCCTCACAGCTGGGCTATTGTCATTCCCATCTAAATAGATTCAAGGGTTATTATCACTTTAGCATTTGCGCTAACAAATTGGCCAATCTAAAATGAGAACAGGTGAGGCTAAGAAGCACCAGAGACCATTTCGTCCAAATAGGTTCCTCAATTCTTTTTCTCAAAATGTAATTGAGGAGAGCCATTAACTACATTCAGATAAAGTTTTCAAGTACACTGCTGGGAAACCACTTGAATTCCCAGGAGGAATAGCTACACAACACAGAAACTTAAATGTACCTATCCACAGAAATGTAGTCGAAAGGGATTTTCCTGAATTACACCTTTGGTTGCAATTATCGCTCAAGGTTAGCGATTCAACTTTAGTGATTTCTACAAGTTCTTTTTGAGACTTTTACAGAATTTCGTCAGGTTTCTTTTTTTAAATCAGAGGAAATCATCAACGCAGTGCCTAAAGGGATTGATCTGAAATTACAAGCATCAAGCCCTTGTAATGGTGTCAACAGGAGAACACGCCCGCAGTGAAAGAGGGCCCCCGCCATTTGAACGCAGCTCACCAGCTGTCCAAGCGGCGATACGCCTAAGGGGGAGCAGAGACTGTAGGTACATTGTTACCGTTTGGCATTTTCAACGTCGGCTTGCAGGAAAAGAGCCATAAATCCGCTGCCACTGTCAAACGATGATTAGCCGGAAGAATTAAGAGTTGAAAAAGTTCCTCTTTAGCGTGACTGTACGTCAGACTGTGCTGTCTCCACGGCAATTAGTTGACACGGTGGAAAGGTTGACATTCGCTCAAAGGCTGCATTTTTTGCACAGTGTCATCTGTCCAGTAATTCTTCAATCAACTGTGCTCAATTCAAATTTGGGTATGTCAAATAAGCTGACAAGTGACTTTACTTTCATATCCATTACAACAGACAGACATTACAACAGAGATTTGAGCTCTCTTTAATAAACATGGAATAAATAATGCAACTGGATTTCCCTCCATATTTTGCCGATAAAGCATTTTGAGTGATTGAGTGATCGACTACACATCATATGGCTGAATGATTGAAAGTTTGATTTTGAACAAGACAAAAATGCACAGACAGCAATAAAATACAGCTCCTACTCATGCACCAGAAAAACATCAGTTTTATAAAGATTTTCAATAATAAAAAGGATAGCAGCTCAAAAGAATAATTAAACAGATTAATTGATCAGAAGACAATATATAATATCAACTGATGAGACTGCAAGTACAAACAAATTTGATAACTACGTACTGCAATTCCTAAAATGGAAACAATTGTCTAAAAATCTATAAATATCCTGTAATGTACATTTAATGTAAATAATAGAACATCCTTTAAATAATTAATGATCGTGCCCTGGTTTTGAGTGAAATCTGGCCACAAAAGAATATCAACCAGCCCAGCTCTTGTGGTCATTACTTCTTCAACTGCAACAAAAATTCCCTTTGTAAATTCACTATTTTCACAGGTTTCTTTTTCTCTGCAACGTAGCCAGAAGCCTTCAGACACCTTTACACCTGAATGTCTGAGCCAGTAAAGAAAACAACTGGTTAAGAATACATTCCCGTTCACAGTAACTACAACACAGTACAACCAGGATTTTTAATGTAAACAGAAAGCTGATGCTCGTGTAATCCCGATGCGTTTTCTTATCTTCTGCAGTACTGAACTGTTTGGCGAATGGTTAAATGCGTGAACACTGAATGTCGAGTCATCTCTGCATCGTGTCAATGACTGAGGCAAAAGAACCAAATTGCCACTGAGTAAAAATAAACAGAGAACAGCTTGTGGCCGACAGCGAGCTCCGTTTCTTTCTCTTACGCGCTGTTCAGCACAGTACCTGTTTATGTCCTGCTTAATTACCAAGGGAGATTACAGCAAAGGCATGACCCGGCTGGTACAGGGGCAGGGTAACTTCTGCCCATAACGGATAGCCATTTTCTACACTGCGTTCTTTTGGACACTTTTAGCTTTTTGAAATTTATTTGGCCAAAGATCTCTAAAGAAAGTATGCCGTTCCGCTACCTTCTAGGTTGTCCATTCATTAAAAGAGATGGTGCATCGCCTCACTGAAGTCCTGAATGAGCCTCAACTTGGGTGGCATTTTTCTGGGACACGATTCTTCGTTTTGAATTTATCTAGGTAGGGAGAGATGTCCCAGGGCACCCAAGGCAGGTGCTTGTAAAATATTTGATGATCTGGGTCAGTTTTCTTCCTTGAATCCGTATGCCTCAAAAACGTATTTAATCCGCTATACGTGTTTCAGCAGAAGGCAAAGCTTTGTGTCTAATCTAAAGTGAGTAAAATGTCTACAGATTTGAATCAACGGAGCTCAGCAGCCCAATATGAAGGGAAGGGGGGGTATACCTATTGCCAGTATTGAGATTCATTAACCCTTACCAATAATATCAGCTTCAGACAATCACTTTTTAACATATTCAATTTTCCTGCTCCCTCTCCCTCTCTCTCTCTCTCTCTTTCTCACTCTCTCGCTCTTTCTCTCTCTTTCTCTCTCTCTTCTCTCTCTCCCTCAGACTTTTGAGAAAGCAGGTGTTTCCATGCATTTAATTCAGGGCCCGTCCATATTTAGTACACCCTCCCTTAACGCCTGCAGCGCAGATTATTTTGGTGTTCAGGCTTTCAAAGCATCAAAAAAGAAAAAAAAGAAAAAACAGCTGCCAGTGGCGCCAAGCTGAAAACACGCCGTCTATTTTAACTCTGTTGTAACTGTATATTTAAAAAAAAAACATCTAGAGTGCAGGCTCCAAGCCATTTGATAAGCTAGTATAATGACATGACTCATACATTCACAAACACACACACACACACACACACACACATACCTACACACACGCGCACACACATTTTTGTCAAACAATGGGCACTGTACCAAATTCCTTTCATTGATTAACAGACGCCAGAGGTATACAGAGTTTGCTCCGATAATGAATGAGGTGATATCCTCTCGCAGATTGGCCTATATTTGAGCAGCAAACATGATACTGCAAGCCGGCTATTTGTGACCCCATAAAGAAAACAGGGGACATATTCATACATCTAAGCCTTACAGTCAGATGTGAGTTTCCATTTTGGAAAGAAAAAAAAAAAAAAAAAAGATCTGTCTCAGATGTCCATGTTATAGTGTCACCCAGTTTTTCAGGATGAAAATTTTAAGACTGCCTGCTGTTTTCCTACTCCTCAAAAAAGCCCAAACACTCCATTTTACAGCTGCCGCTTGAAGATAAAAATTGATAATCCGGATGCAAGTTAAACCTGCGCCCCATTTAACCCTTGGCACATTAAGCCACTTGTATTGCTGACAACCAGTACTTTTATATTACTTATGGAATTTATACTTCTTTTTGAAAGCACAAAAACAAACAGGCCATGACCTATAATTACCAATGCAACATGTTTATCTGGGCTTTTACTGACTGCTTGTAAAAAAAAATAATTGCTCAGGGCTAAAGCTGCAGCAGGACCCATTTTGCCCTTGTGTTGGCCGGAGGCCTGTTGTGTTTGCACAGATGTCACTGAGCACAGCTGAAAGAGAAGCTACCTGCTATTTTGCCCCGGGCGATTCAGTGAAAACTAGCCAGGTGCCGAGGTGACTGAATGAGGAACATTAGCAATTCTAAAAATGTAAACAACTACCATGGAACGTTGGCAGAGTCATGCCCAGAGCTGAACTAGGTCATCAGTGTCTACCGTTAGCTGTTCCTTACATTAAGGCCCCAAAGTCTTATGAAAGCATATAAATATGTGCACAGCCGCAACAAACAGTACTACAGCACAGTAGTAAGCACTAAGGCAAGTGTCTGTCATAACAGGCAGACAACAACCAAAGTGTAGACCATAGAAAAGTTTTAAAATATCAGAATCAAATGCCATTGCATGACCTATGTATAACAGTGACTAAAACAATGCTGACATTATTTCTGAGTCATGAGTTTTGCCAACTGAAGCAAAAGCTCACGCCTTTAAGCACTGCAACATGTCTGAAGAGTCTGAATTCCTGGATAGGCCTGCGTTTTCTCCCACCACAAGCACTCTTGGCTTCCATGCATAACTGCTCCCAAACAGCTTTCCCATTGGTCTACACTAATAATGTGACTTGCCTGGTAAAGATTTGTTACAGAATCTGTGGAAGTAAAATTCATGGGTGCTTCAGGGTGTAAAAGACTTGCTGAAATTACTTGCAGGCTAAGCAGTTTCAGCAGGGGCTGAACTTACACCCATCAAAACAGCTTTTAAGAACAGACTTTTCCTGTCTAAGCTGTCCGACTTATATCTTTACAAATTAGAGAGAGGGATCAATTGAGGTTTGCTCCAATCCTAACCTGCTCTTTTGTATTCAGTGTTTGGTCTATGTCTTCCAGTCCTATCTTCCGGAGCCCTTTGCACAATGCAATTTTTCCTATAAACCCATTCTATAAATCCCACAACTCATTAGGCAGAGTCGATTATCCAATTACCACACGCTGTTAACTATGTCCACAGGTAATGACAGTCTTTCTGTCATACACAGTTGGTCTCATGAGAAAAACGTGAAAACATATGGCCAGAACTGACTGGGTTTTCAGTAGTGAATTAGTCTTCATTATGTTTGATGAAAGAAATATGCTATATTCATCACAGTAACAGAAAGAACATGGCTTCTTCAATGCACATGAAACTGCACGTATAAATAAAAAAACAAACACCGAATCTGTCGGTTTACATCCAGTAGACTGTCATAGAAAATGAGTTCCTGATGTACTGCTAAAAAGGAGTAGGAACTGGACACACACAGCCGTTATGCATTCTGCTGCCGCGTGGATGAAATGGCATCAGATAAAATATCGATTTGCATCGAGATCGATGGTGGACACAAGTTAGCAGGCAGTAATGAAGCCGCTCGCGACACACAGACACTAGATATGATGAGGAGAGGGAGGCCATAAAGTGTAGTGAAATACAGAGCTTAACTGAGTCAGCAGGGCCATAAAGTGTGGCCTGCTGGGATAGGGTGTCCCTGCTGGAACAACACAATAGTAAAAAAACTGACACTCTATCTGTGTACATAAACTACCGACTTTTTAACAACTTTCTACCCCCGTTCTGTTTTTCTTTACTCCCCAGTTTAGAGCAGGCATTCGTAACGGAAGGCCCGTCATGTCGGTGCCGTGTCCTTGGTCAGTTTGAGAAGATGAACACTAACAGGCACATCCACTGAAGCACCGCAGCTAGCCGCTCTTTATGAGCAGCTGAGCTGCACAGTCATTATGACAGGGGTCAGCACAGTTTATGCAGCTGGTGAAGGCAGACCGCAGGTACCTGGCTGACCAGAGGGGGCGCTATTGCACAAAGTGCAAAGCCATGGGGGATTCCCACTAGACCAAACCCTCCCTCTGTGGATCGCAGCACGGCCAGTTCTGGAAAGCTCCCTTCTCCCATTGTGACATGTACTGTTGTTTTTCTATCTCTCCATTTCTTTTTTCTTTTCTGCAAAATTCCTCGCTTCTTATCAAGGGTGCATTTTATCTTTGACTGGTCAGGCTTTCGAGCCAAAGCAGTATTTCAGGCCAGTCTGAAGTCCCAACAGGAGTGGCGGTATCAGAGCAAGATACACATACCAGATACAAGTTTCGATAAAATTCAGAATAACTGCTTCTGTCGTGTGAACACTCAAAACCAAAAAAAAAATCAACTGAGGAGGAGCACTGAGGGGGATGCTTCCAATACATGCCTGATGTTCAAAAGACATTTTGGGAGCAGGGAACCGCCTCGCCCCGCGAATAGCACCGGCACCTCCTCAAGGGCTCCCTGATGATTGGGTAAGTGGGGGCACCACTAACTCCCCCGTGTGATGATGTGTTCAGCAGGAATGCGTCCGTCCTGTCCGAGCACCCCCTCCCTCCCTCCCGTTCTCCCTCACCGGCAGTGTGTGCTTTAATTACCCCTCGTTGTATGTTCAGCGGTTTGGGCAACAGATGAGAGAACTCCTGACCTCTCCTCCCAGCTCCTCCCTGGGTACTGAGCGTTAAGAGCTAACTCCTCAACCAGGAATTGTAAACAGAGAGAACCGTGCCAGTGGGGAGACACACTTCAGCTGGTTCTTCTGAGCCCGAGTCCCTGACCAGCATGCGCTGACTTCTTCATCAGGGAAGGAAACCATTAGCAGAGGCCAGTGACAGAGCAGCCAGCACAACCATTCATCCTCTCAGAGTACCTAGGGCTTTTCTCTGGAAAAAAGAAAATCAATAACGCACCAACCAAGTATAATTTAAAATGCATATCTTGCAAGAACTTGAAGTTTAGGGTACCGTTTCTGCAACAACAACAAAAAGAAATCGATACAAATTTCTAAACGCACCCCAGGGATAGGGCATAGCCGAACACACTAAGCACAGCCCAAGTCAATGAACCCTGCATGGATGAATTTAAATGGTTGGTGTAGACAGCCAAACACATTCTATGGGTTTCCCTGCCAGAACTACTGCGAGGTCTCATAGCAAATACCTGGGGACACACAAGTACAATAGATAGCTTATGCTCCCCTCAGAGTGCAGTGTCTGGCATACTCAAACAAATACCACTGCAAAGACCTGAAAAATGGCAACAAAAAAACTCATACATCACTGTGATATACTGGCCAGGATATTTCAGTGCATGTCATTATCTCCTAGCCTTGAGATAGCAATTGTAAAAATTACTGGCAGTTCCCAGTATTTCCCACAGTGGTAGCATTACTGAATACCTGACCAAAGGGAAGGGATTTCTTGCTGAAGGAGAACAGATGCAAAACATGTCCAAGCTTTTTTTTTGGCATAAACAGACCTGACTGTGCCCCTTTTAGTTAAACAGTACTTTGGTGTGGGAAAGAAACTGGCATTCCTGCAGCCTAATTATTTTCAAAGCCGCCCGAGGCGGATCCTTCCTACATGGGCAGGTACGACCTCTGTCCGGGGAACGAGGTGCAAACCGTCGGAGCGCGCCAGCGCGTATCAGGGCAGAAAAATGCGCTAACCGGCACGTACAGCACACTTCTCAGGCCCGGGGCCCCTGGCCTCTGCCCTACAGGACGTCTCGGCATTCGCTCTCTGTCTGGCATGGCCGAACAGCACCGGGGAAACGGTCAAGGGCACAGGGCCGGACCTTGAACCCGCGCAAACGCTTTTTACGTGGCGGAATGCGAGGCATGCAGAGGGCCTGGCTCCCGTGCATCCAGGAAGCCGCGGGGGGAGACGCAAGCCCACCTTTCAGACACCGCTACCCGCCAAGCAGCACTTTCCGCAAACCCATTGAAAACAGGGAATAAGGACGCGGCCAAAAGTGACACGCTGGAGCCGAGCCAGATCTCCGTCCAATGAGGACAAAGATCAGTGGTGACGGGAGCACAACTTCACAATAAGTGAAGGTGCGAAGAGGGCAGACAACACTGAGCATTTCTGTGCTTGTAATGCCATGGCCACTTTCAACCAAAGCTCCTGAGTAACGGCGCTGTCTCTTCACTGCAGAGGTTACGAGTCAAAGAAATAACCGACTTCTGCGTTCGCATTTGTCGAGAACTCAGAAAAACATAACTCCCTCTCTCGAAAAAGTTTCCATTATTTATAACAATATCACTCCCACAGTGTTCATTCTTCAAATAAGATATTCCGAAGTCTGAGAAAAATGAAATAAAAAAGCAGGCTGTGTGTATTGATATATTTTGAGGGCATGCTGTTGAAGTATTTTTGCATCACTAAATCATTTTGAGAATCAACACCCACTGTTTGTTTTTATTATCGAATTTGAAATGTATTCCTCAACCTGGAAGGTTTTTTTTTTCATACCCTTAAAAGCATGAAAAAAGTATTATCTACCATATCAGTCGTGTGTGGGTGTAAAAATACTTGCTTGAGAGATTACAGTTTTACTCCCTGTTTCAAAGGCCGCCAGAGCTTTGAAATCAATGAGCCTCTGAAAGGCCTCTGAGAGCTAAACTTCAGAGGGAGTGGTAACAGCCAAAACACATCGCATGTTTGCAGCAGTTCCTATGGCTGCTGCACCAAACAAAGCACACAAAAGGTGCGAGCCAAAAGGGGTTTGGTCTCCTCCATGAAGCAAAGCATACCTCACTGTGGATCAAGAGAAAGAGCCAAGGACTGCACTAAATTTATAATATAGTTTGGCATGTTCATACACTACATGGCCAAAAGTATGTGGACACCAGACATCCAACATCTCAAAATTATGGGCATTGGTTGGTCCACCCTTTGCTGCTATAACAACCTCCACTCTTCCGGGAAGGCTTTACTGTATACTAGATTTTGGAGCATTGCTGCAGGGATTTGCTTCCATTCAGCCAGAAGAGCATTAGTGAGGTCTGCACTGATTGGGCGATTAGGCCTGGCTTGCAGTTGGCTTTCCAATTCATCCCAAAGTTCAGTGCTCTGTGAAGGCCAGTCAAGTTCTTCCACAACATTCTTGAAAAAACAATTCCAATGTGGACCTTGCTGTGTGTTCGTGGGCACTGTCATGCTGAAACAGGAAAAGACCTTCCCCAAAATGTTGGGGAACCACAGAATCGTCTAGAATATTATTGTATGCTGTAGCATTACGATTTGCCTTCACTAGAACTAAGGGGGCCTAGCCAAAACCATGAACAACAGTCTCAAACCAAGGGTGCAGTGTATTTTTAAAGGAGCAGCTGTGCACTGAAAAAAAGGCAGCAGCTGAATTTATTTAAGTCAAAGTTAACAGCTTTTTTATGTATAATTTAGTGGAAATCACCTGTCGGTGTGGCAGGCATGCTAAATAAGTGAGTGTCCAGAGTTTGACCCCCTTCAACACCCCCGCCCCCACCTCCCACCGCAGGATCACACAGAGTTCAAAAATCTCTCACAAAAAGCCAGAGTCCTCAGGCCAGCGGCTGAATCGCGTAATCACATTTCTCAGGTAGCGCAGCGACAGGTATTGTGTCTCCGGCGGTGCCGTAGCTGTCTTGCGCCGCGAAGAATGCGGCCACGCCGGGGCCTTGTCCCAGAGACACCGGAGTCCCTTTACAAGCGACCGGGGGGGGAAAAAACGAGGGAGCCAAACAGAGGCGACATTTTGTACTTTTCACCTTCTTTGTGATGCCGCGAGAGGTTGAACAAAGGACCCATTCATGGGACCTCTCTCTAATCACTGTAGCTAGATTTTTGGCCATAACTCATCCTCAAACACTCTTTTGTGGAAGATACGCAGTGGATTTAGACCGACAAAAGAGCCCTCATTCGCCCCCGTGAGCTGTGTCAGCCCTCCCCCAGGGACTCCACACTCTGTGTCATCCTTTCTTTCAGAGCGGCAAATCAGCCATTTATGGAGGCTCACTAGCCCATCCAGCAGGTGAGAAATGCTCACTAGTAAAAAATGTATCAGTGCTGGCCAGGTGACGTTAAATGATTTTGTTAGGGGGTTAAGTGGATAGATGGTGAGTGAATGGTATGTGTGTGTGTGTGTGTGTGTGTGTGCCCTGCAATAGACTGGTGTATAGGTTTTTAGTAGCTTGATTTTGACAGGTAAATAATTCTCCACACTTATTGTTATTCAAGAAAACAGGTAATTGTACTAGAGCATAAACGAATGAATAAAACAAACAACAAATTACTACACATAACTGCAAAACCATTTTGTATTACTTGTGCAAAGGGTAGGTTTTATTTTTTAGAAAAGACATTGAATTGTTCTTATTAAAGCAAACACAACACCACACTCCTACAAAGACCAGATGAATAAATTTAAAATACCATATACAAGTGCCACAAACCCAAGAATGAGAAACAACTATGAATAATAATTCCATGCACCCTGTCTTGCAATCATTGTTCAAGCAAAACCAGATCAATCAGAGATAGATTATTTTGGCAACTGTTCAGAAACCAGACCTTCGCCAAACATCCACTTTTCTCCTTTATGACTGAAAAGACTATTTCCAAACACTTTTCCTTTTTCACTTTTTCAAACATAATTTTCATGCTTCAGTCCTTTTGTGCAGAATTTTAACTGTCTCCTCTGTCCTAATCCCACAGTTAATGCAGCTGATCCACAGAGCGCTCAGGAACAGGACCTTCCTCTTTGGAATGTTCCCTTGAACCAAATCACTTTCAGTCTAAATGAGGAAACAACACCTGACACTCTGCCTTGTGGAGCCATGTGTGCCAATTACTCATATTTTCCCCAACACAGGAGTGTGTGTGTGCGTGTGTGTGTGTGTATGTGTGTGTGATATTCTATCGGTATCTCCCACAAACAAGGAATTTATCAGAGGATACATTATGACTCTCAATACATTGTCACTGAGAAGAATAACCCAATTACATGTCCAACAAACAAACCTCTGCTTTTTATGTGAACTGCAAGGAGGCACAGGAAAATAATTTTTTGAGAAAGTGGCAGTGGACAAGGGATTCTTCAGCACTGCTTGGTCAGCTGGGCTTGGCTTCTGTTGCAGGAGCTGCCTCGCGAACACCAAAGTGAGTGACCCCCCTCCCCCCCACCCCGTCACGATGGCAGGAGCATAATAAAGTCCCGCCGGTGGACGATGAGGAGAATCCTGCTTGCAGATCCGCAGTTGTCTGCAGCCACGGCCCGTCTCTCTAATCCTTCCCCCACTGCACGGGGTCGGGCAGAGAGCAGACACAGAGCTTCTGTCTTCTCCTTAATGAGAGTCTGCCACAGGAACTCCAGGTACCAGGAATGAGGCAGTCGCCCCATTTTTTTCAACCCAACTCCGGATAATCTTCTGCGCTTCATAGACTGCCCAGACACCCCAGAGAACATTTTTGTGGTGAAAAGATGGCGAAACGCCACTTAGGCATTCAGGTGAAAACAGGGCGACGTTCGGTTGAAAAGTGAAAGCTGTCTACCCAAACAGGATGTAGCCAGGCTATATCCGGGTAAAACCTGTACTACATTGGGGTTAACCTAGTCCACTCACACTTAAATGTCTCTCAACCTATATTTGCACTCCAGATTAGATTCTGTTTTTCACACAATAATGAGGCAGAAGATGCATGGAAAATTTTGAAAAGATGTGCGGACCATGTTTACAAAGCCTTTGGTCCAGATCTGGAAGAGGAGGTATGCTCATCATGCTTACAAGCAGTGGCTATCTTCCTCTCAGACTCACTGATACACAACCAAAGCACAGAGATAGTGTGCAGGACATTTCTAACCATGGATACTGATATGGTATCTTGCTGTTATTTACAGTTGCTGTCACTATATATAATTTATATCTAATTAAAGGATCTTGAATACCTGAGCTTACATGGAAACACCTCATCTGAAATTAGACCATCGTGTACTTGCAATTTTTCATGCAACTACCGATAAAGAGACAAAAGGTACAAAACGCAGAGTGAGGTTGTTCCTGAATTCATCTACATAGGTACCATACTGAATAATGCAGCGATACCAGCGAGCCCCCTTTTCTCCACCATGCTTTATTGCTCTCCTCAGTGGCTTATCTCCCAAATTACCTTCAGCTCTGGCCATAGGTGTTAAGAACAACACTCCGCTCTCCAGAGACTGGGAAACAATCCACACCCTTGTGTTGGAAATAGACATAATCTGACCATAAAAGTATTACTGCTCTATTAACAGAAGTTAATCATCCTCATAAACTGTGAAAGACGCACCGGTGAACCAGGTCCGCAAAACCACGTTCCTGACGCACCTTCCCCTGTTCTGTTCTGTCCGGTTATTTTGACAGGAATGCTTGACTGCCTTGGATTTAATAGCCACCCCAGGTTCCAGAAGGCTAATGAAGCAGCACTCGAGTAATACGTTTTGTTGGACATTTCAAGAATTAGCAAATAACCCATTGGAGGGAAACTGTCTCAAAGGGACTCCAAGGTACATCCAAATAAATACTACCTCAGGGTCATTTTCTAATCAACCCGTTTTTTTACGAGGAGTTTTATTTCAAGAAAGCTTCAAACAAACTCCCAGACAAATGTAAATGTTAAATGATAATTATAAGGTAAAACGATGCCACTTATTCAGCTGTGGCAGGCTTTTTAAACAGGCTGTTAAAGGAAGGCCAGACACCTGGCTGTCGAGTGTATGCTAGGGGGAGGATTCCAGGGTCAAAACCGACAGCAAAGTGGAACAGTAGAGACCACGCGAAAAAAAAAAGAAAATCCTTCTCACAGGGTTTAAGAAGCTCATCAGAAAGAAATGTGTCGAGGCAAGCATTTCAACCGCTCTCAGTCTTGAGAGTCGATTATTTCCCTTCGAGGGATGTGTCTTTAAGCCAGGCAATCCCGCCCCCTGTCACACGTGTCCCGTACTGCACGTTTCACATAATAATAACACAGATGTTATTGAGTGAAAGAGCAGGTCATTGTTTTTTTGTTTTTTTTGGAGGGGGGGGGGGGTTTCCCACATGCGCCAATATGCAGAAGTTGCGGGTGATCCGGAAAAGTCCGTGGAAAAACCCCAGGGCACATACACCCAGCTTTGAGGTGCATTATGAGGAGCCTGGTCTCGAGCTGAGGTCAGGTCAGTTCGGGGCTGACTTTTGTTGCAGGAACACATTCCCCTCAGGGCTGTCGTGTTGCTTAGGGAAGAGGAAGCAATTACTAAAAAGGGCCCACGGCACTGAGGGCAGCGCGAACTGTAGGAAGAATACCGCTGTCGCATAAGCTGGCATCCCCGCACTCCAAAACTAATGAGATACATGACAGGTCTTCCTTTCTTCCTAAAAGATTACGACCAAAGGAAACCCCATGATAGCCTACTTTCTATGCATTAGAGTACAACGCGTCTGACAGAGCTTTCAGAGAGACTGGTGAGAAGGATCAATATTTCACTGGCTATAATCCAAGCCTTCACTGGTAAAAAAAAAAAAAGGAAAGGAAGAAAAAAAGAAAGGGAGGGAAAGATGATGAAAGAAGAACCGGGGGCAGATTGGGCTTTGTCGCCGGGGATTGGCCTCCGCGCTTCCGAGAACAGGAGGTCCCGGACAAACACGCGTCTTCCTCAAATTGGCGGTTTGGCATCCGGTAAAGCGCACCTTTCGGGCCATGGGAGGCGCGTTCCCACAGAAGCCCTCCGGTAGCAGGGCTTCGCGGCTCGCATGCCATCGAAAGGAGCGAGCGCGCGGCGTAATGACAGATCAGGACCCCGCGGTGAGAAACGCGCGTGGGCTATCTTCTCCTTTCATGGCTTTTATTGCTGTTCTTAGGCAAATTACAGCTCACCCCGGGGTAGCAGCACTGAGGGAGGGGGAGTTGAGGGGGGATGGGGGGGAACTTTCCAGGTGTTGCTCCATGACAACAATGCGCTAGGCTACACCTGTAATGAGGCTACGACCAGTAATCACGGCGTGCCTTTCAATTACGGACCGGCAGTGGTGCTGAGAAAGCGTTCCACCCCACCCCTGCACCCTCCCCCCCCCCACCTTCAGGGCTCCAGGTGTGCCAAGGAGAGGGGGGGGTTAGGGGGGTGAAGCTCTGCCACTCTGTCAGTCTGTCAGTGAATCAACACCGTGCTGGGTTCTCAGGAACCTGGCAACCGGCCAGCAGAGACCTAAGTCAGAAGACAGCCAGCACAAAGAACAAGGACATTCCTTTCAACAAAGAGCTTTCGGACCGCCATTGTGCCGATGTGCTGGTATGGGTTGGGGGGGGTGTAGATATATCTATGCCCTCTATAAAGCCATTCTTTCAGCAAAATATCAACTTTCAAAAATAAACAGCCACGGGAGTGACAGTTTGAAGATATCGCTTAGCGATTTTTTTTTCCCCTTGGCATATGTGAAGGTCTCTTATATCCTTTAGTTTATTTTATTTTATTTTACTTTTTTTGTCTGCAAATGTGGCCGCTGGTACTCATGTGCAGCCTTCAGAATGTTTCATTCATAATGCAGAAGGCTCAGAATAATGCGACAGGAAGCGCAATCACCTCCACAATGGAGAGCAGCATGTTTTAGGGGGCTGCTCAATTTGTGTGATGGACATGCGTAGCTGAATTGCAACGGCTTAAATTTAACCGATCATTGTTCTTGCTTTTTGGCTTCCGGTGAAACAAAAAATAAAAAATTAAATGAATTGGGGACAAAAGGGGATTATGATTATAACTTTTGGCTTTTTGCATTTCAAAACCAACAAAAAAAGTATCCAGAAGAGGCAAGAGCTTGGCTTGCATGTCTTTTGTATTTGCATATACTCAACAACCAAAACAAAACGTGAAATGTTATCGCCACAGCACACTCAAGCCTGATGCCCACCCCATAGCTCCGAGGCTGAAGTCTTCAGACTCATTCATTTGCCAAAGCCTTTTGTATTAAAAGGAGCAGCGATTCAACAAACGCGACACTTACGGCAGTTAGAAAACTTCAGATCAGAAAATACAATTTAGGAATTAGCTGCTGTTTACGCAATTCTTCCCAGAAGCCTAAAAGGCCTGTGTGTGCGTGTGTGTGTGTGTGTGTTTGTGCGTGTATGTGTGTGTTGGGGGGGCTGGGGAAAGCCTGTGTGTCGAGGGACTATTGAGACAGTGAAGTGAAGGCAGATCCTGGAACTCAAACTTGCTTGTTGTGAAATGGTGGCACGTTCACAGCCTGGATTAATGATTACTTATTGCTCCCGTGAGCCTGACCACCACCCCCCCCCCCCCTCCCCCTCACCACACAGAGCACTGTGCTGACTGGGACATTGTGGAGCAGGGTAGCAGGCAGCAGGACCAGGGGGGGCTATTTCCAGAGTGCGCATGTGAGGAATGGAAGCCGTGGGCTCAGCAGATGGGAACGCCGGCTATTATTGTATCCGGCGGGAGCTTATTTACGGAGACTCTCCGTGAGCTGGAATCCGTCCTCTGCGCTCCGCAGCTTTCCAGATCTTTGCCAAAAATCCATCTGCCGCCCAGGAGCGTCCTCGGGGGGTCACATCGGCGGTTCACTTGAGGCCGAGGGTGGATCTCATTAACCCCGTCGAAGCTCTTAGCGTACGGGGGTACGCGAGTTAACGTGGTCAAAGAGTCACTCCATCAACAATGGCCTGGAGTCGGCGAAGTTTGCACAGTTCAGTGCGTCTGTGCTGAAGCGCTAAAGGGCTAAAGAGTGGAGGGTGTGTAGTTATTGAATTCCAGCCCTCTGAAAATGTTTGCCATTGTGAAAACCTCGCGTCTGTTCAGGAGTTGACTTGCGGTGGCCTTTCACCTTCTGTGGTTTTTTTTTCTCCCACAGGTGGTTGGTTGGCTGTAAATGCTGTAACCAGGCTAAATACAGACACGCTAGTAAAATGGCTCCCTATACAGCAGGAGCAAGCGGGAACAGGCGACAGTTTCTCTAACAACCAGACCTTGCATTAGGCCACAGAACTCAACTTTGAACAGTGTCTATGTCCACACTTCTGTGTCTGAATATTCCCCCTAGGCACTGGGTTTTGGACAAGAGTCGGGCCGAGTTGCAGGTTGCCATGTGCTAGGTCTTTATCCCCTGCTGTGTCCAATGTGGGGAGGAGTCTTCATGTAGGGTCACTAACCTCCAACCACCTCACTTAACCCCAAGCTTCCACACATTCATTCTCTTGTCTTTGCTGTGTGCCAAAAAGCTCTCAGATTCCTCCTCAAAATGACACCCCATGGGGCTGGCAACAGGGAGCTGGGGGTGGGGGTATTAGGGGGAGGAGGGGGTGGGGGCACACTGTGAGAACTTCAGTCAGCCAGGGCTGTAACACAAAACATCCCCCGCTACTGTTTCCCAGGTTCTTTTGAATTGCTAATTGGGCTTTAAGAAGTGACCGTAAACTTACCAAACTTATCAGTGTCATTTTGAAATTAGCTCTATGATGAAGGCAAAGCGATAAAATGATATTTGCCTCAGGTCCATTTCAAATAAGATTTTAAAATTAAGTCCATAATTTGGTGAGTAAAAATCATATTTTTGAGTTTGCCTTAGAGGGTTGTATCCTATTTTCAATTAGGTTGTTCCATTCCCAACTTTATCTACTTCTTAGACTATTTTATTACTCACAAAGTTAGCTAACTCAAAATATCCCACTGTAGAACTAATTTCTGAACATAAATCCACACACACAGTCATATGGGAAACTGCCCTTACACCCAGATATGTGCTTTGCAATTATTACATGAATATACACATTAGCAATCACAGTTATCTACTTATTGCATTTTCTCCTTGAACCTAAATATCAAACACATGGTATTTGCATTATTGCTATGTTGTTGTTCACACTGTTTATGTAGGGTTCTCCTTTAAGGTTTAAGATTTGGAAACAAATCCCTTTTACAGATTAGCTTTTAATACTGGTACAGTAAAAGAGTGTGGGACCATTTTTTAAGGATTTTCCTATTTGCAGCAATTCTTAAAACCAATCCCAAATGACAAGTGTTTCCTACCAGCATGGGGCTTCCTTACTACGTTATGAGAGGGGTCCCATAACACAAGGCAAACAGGTAAATATTGACCATGAGGTCCTATAAAACAGTTCCGGTAAAAACATCACAGTTGGGTGCAACTTTCTTAATAATACCCTAATAAGGTCAGCTGGAATTCCTTCTGTCTTCACTGTTACCTCAGAAAGAATCCAACCTCCGCACAAAGTGCACTACAATGTAAACACCTTATAATGCCGTGTGCAAGCTGAACACCGCACGCACTGTACAGTACGCCAGGTGCCGAGATCTTTCATTTGATTCAATCAACGTGAGCTACTTCTTAGAGCAGTGTATCCGGAGACATAATTTGGGTAGGGACATTCAACAGAACATCAGGTGCATTAGAAGGGGACCTTTAAAACCAGGGCTTGACATAACAAGACAGACCTTGTCATTCCACATCTGCACAGTGTCTGAAACTCGGTGAGACAGCGTTTGTTCTATGGTGCTTGAACTCAAACAGGGTGGTAATAAAATGAGTTGCAGGAGGTTCTTAAACTAACTAGTAGGCAAAGCGCACCCAGACTTCTGCTTCCATACAAAACTGCACATCCTCTTCTGTTTTCTCTCTACTTACACATAATTGTTTAGGTACTGGAGAACATGAATTTCTCACAGGAAGCATTGTTACTTTATTCAGTATACATTCTGGCGACAAAATGTATATGTAGTTGAGCAACAGAAATTTATTTAACAAGTCTCAGTGCCTGAACCTATTTACAAGTGCCATGACAAAAAAGGATTGTTCTTAACAACTTGGCTCAGTTTGTAAGCCATACTTACCTTATTTAGAGTTCTAACCCAGAGGTTTTACCCACAATACACAGCACCAAGGTTACACAGCAACATAAGAATAGCAGCCTCAAAAGAAATTGGGACAGTGACTTATGCTCTTCAATTACACATTAAACATGTCAGGATCTGTATATCCTAGAGTTATAGGGCAGACAGAACAAGATGATGGATGTTTTTTTTTTCCCCAAAAGGCGAACGGTTCCAACTTCCCTTTATCACAACGGAAAAAAAGAGCAAGAGGCTGGTGCAATCAATGAGGGGGGAATCTCGCTGCGAATCAAAAGAAGCGTGTGCAAACTCAATCCCGGCGACTTGTGGGGCCTGCCGCGGCAGGGCCTGCTTCTCGCTTCGCCTCAAACGCACCGCGGAATAACCCAGACAGGCCTCGTCTGGCTGCGCACCTCCTCGGGCTAACATCCATCCACCCCCGTCAGCCCAGGACAGAGGCTTAGACTTAGACAGTCATTAGGCACAGGGAAATGAGCGACTGAGGCCAGTTATGGGCATAAAGTGTAGAACAATTTGGGCGGCAGTGTAGTATAATGGGTAAGGCACTGTCCTTGTAACCTAAAGGTCACACGTTCGATTTTCCCATGTAGGCCACTTCCGTTGTACCCCTGAGCAAGGTACTTAACCTGCACTGCTACAGTATATATAGTATATACCCAACTGTATAAATGGATGCAATGTAAATGCTATGTAAATGTAAATGCTAGCATCTGATAAGAGCCTCTGCAAAATGCCTGTAATGTAATTTCATGCAACAGTTCCAACTGACAAAGTGGTGAAATCAGAGGTAGTGTCATGTATGTGTGGACCTATCCCCCGGTATGCCACTCTAATTTCTTTCAGTTTGGTGGCCTGAATATTGACCTGTGGATAGTTCCACAATATCTAGCATGAAACTAATACGCTACAGAAATACATTAGCAAAAAGTTATCTACAGCATTCAAAGCAATACTGGAAATTGGTTTCTGAAATGGCTGTTTTAAAATTGCAATGTCCAGATGAAAAGAACTTTGTTTTGGCGAGCTCTAGATCATCAATACTATAAACTCCATAGGGGAAAATAAAGTTCCAAAAGCAATGCACCTTCAAAGAGGCCATAAACCTCCTTAAGGGCACCTTGAGCGCATCCCAGAAAATTAAACTGAGGAAAAGCACCTTGATGGATATGCCAGGCATTTATAATTCAGCATTCTAAATGTCATCTGCTTGTTTTGCATTTGGTCTGTCCTACTCCAAGTGGCTTTTATATTCCTCTTTTATTAATGCTTACTAAAATTGAGCCAGGGGACATTTTCCAGCTCCTACTGATACATGAATGTTAAATAATAACAGCCAGGCGAGTGAAAGATTTTTGTTCCCTCTCAGAAAACACCCTAGAGACTTTGAGAGACCTGAGAACTTTGGCAAATGCGCAGTCTGCTCACTCATCAGTGAGAGACCGCAGACCACCCGTACGAAAGGACTCCACATACACAGGGGGGATCGGGGTTTGCCGAAACGGTGGTAAAAATTTTTTTAGGTTTTTTCCTGGGCCCCAAAAACCACATGGAACTCATCAGCAAACGTGGCTGCTGCGTAATGTAGAACAACACCACAATGGCCCTTGGGGGGGTCTTCTGCAACAGCTGCATTCTAAGAGGGTAAGAGTGCCGGTGAGAGGCAGCTGCTTTGGTTCCTCCCCCGAGGAGCCTGCCCACGCCGGTCGATTCGACTGAAGAGCTCTAAAGTGCCATAGTTACCTTTTAATGACAGATCAAAGACACATAGTACAGAGCAGAACCAACAGTGAGCACTATGGACACAGGAAGAGGCATGCTGGAAGCATGTTCAAACCTAATACGAGAGGACACATAACCATAAAAGGTACAATTAGGGTGACTGTGTCCCTTGATATTAAAATTAGTGTATAAGAAATTAGACAAAGAAAGTAATGCCTTTTACCAGTGTGTTTTCTCCTGTTTCAAGTGGAAGGTTATTACTATTCGTCAGTCTGATTTAATGGTACAGGTGGCTGGGCAGATTTGGGGATTTGGGGATTTCCTTGCCTTTGACTACCAGACTTTTTTTGTGTTGGTGGCCAGCGTGTCTTGGCCTAGCAGCGCTACCGGCGGACACAATGGCCGACAGACAGGAGACGAGCCCGTCGTCTCCGGAACCCTTGTTCAGAAATGACAGTGAGGGCAGCAGACGAGGCCAGGAGGAGAAGAGGTGACGCCTCCTCTCCGCAGCCCGTCCCGGAAGACAATGGGCTCAGGGGAGTGTGAAATCCAGCCTCTTAAACGCCGGGGGCCGCACAAGACGCCGCTCCTCTTCGCCAGGGTGGCGGATGCCAAAAAAACGCACAAAGCTGGCAACTGCGTCACAGGGACACAAAGGCCGGGCCTGATTAGAGATGAGCCAAAATGGGGGGGTGGGTCGCGGCGTGATAAAGGGCGCCGCGATAATCATCTGCAGTTTGTGGACATACTTTTACCGGAGACTGAGAACTTAAAGGCTACGCCGGCGCACAGAGAAACAGAAGGAGAGCATTTCCAGGCAAACAGCACAGAAAAGAATCTACCAGCCAGAAACAGACTGCTCTGGAGGGGATTAGCGTCTTGGTTTGTTTGCCCATTAGCCTAGCTGGGTGTTTGCCAAAGGTTGCACCCATTCCAACATTGCTGGCTAGCCTGTGATAATGCAAGAGCTTAGTGCTGCTCCACAGACCACCACAAACACAATGGCTGTCCAGATATGGGCAAATGTACTGCAGCGGTGATAATAGTGGGTAATACTGTTCTCAACTGAGGTACAACTCTGTTAAAGCTTTCAATTATTTCTTTTTTTGCAAGCAATTAGCCTGTTGTCTTTTCCCATCCAAAAAAACTTTTTTGAAAGAACACTTCTTTATTTGAAGAACACAAACAATGCACTTTTGGATCAAATACTGCTCAACCTATGAGTACATTTAGTTTTTGTATATTTTTCTTGTAAAATAGTGACAGGAAGCTAAAATAAATATAAAGTGTCTATTTGCACCAACATGAATCTGAAAAAAAAAAAAAAAACCATAACGGCAACCATAACCTACACTCTACTGCCTGCTTGACGTCATCACTTCCAGGCCAAGTTCATTTTTGATGGTGATAGAGGAAGCTATGATTACTCACTGAACCATTTGAAATCAATAACGATGCAAATCTCTAACTGCTAGAAGGACTCATAGTGAGACATTTTATGACTGAACAGCCGGTCTGCAAAACACGGCAACTTCTTAAACTTGTAAAACTGAGCCATTGAGCACAATCCAGAAAACACACGCTAAGACTCAAGGGCTGTTTACCCAGACAAGCATATGATTGAGCAACTGCTTCAGGCAGTTTACAGCCCCTGGGAAACTTCAAACACAGCAGAGGAAAAAAAAATCTCCCTTCTGTCCATTTTTTTCTAGGTCCCTATTCAAATCTATGTACCCTCGTACCCCTTCTAGACATTAAAAAATCATCACTAGTACTCCACTGGCTTGCTGAACCACTTAAAACTGGTTAATATATGCAAGGGCTCAAAAATGCTGTTTACTCACAACAGTGAAGTTTTCCACATTTCATCTGAGGACCACTCATATCTCAGCACACATACTGCATATCTCAGCACACATACTGCATATCACACATATCTTCCAAATCTGGCATTGGGGCTCTACTGTAAATACCACTGCTGAGATTAGAAACAACTCTTATTGCATCTCCTATCATTCATCTCTGGGCTATCATCACTTTTGGTATGATACCAAAACTGCCAATCAGCTATAGCTGTACCCAGACAGAAGTATTCATCTTCCCTGGAGCAAAGTCCCGGCCAAGTTTTTTTCAGAGGAAATCAATTACTCAGTCAATAATCCTGCATTTAGCGTTCCACTCAACACCCCTTTTTGAATAGTCAAAACATGCACCAGTGAACAATTATTGTGAGTTGGCGTATTTAATTTAACAGTCTCTTGATCTCTCCTGCTGTCCATTACATTTTTCACCGTGCAATATTTTTTTTTTTAAATCAATCAGGAGCACAAACATTCCAGACAGAGAGCAAAAGATGAGATAAAATTACGCTAAGATGAGCAGAGAAGAGTAACTTCTTCGTTATATATCTAACAGGAAAATAATTCTGCTGCTGTGCATGCAGACATACTTATATCACCTGCTCTTTATTGGCAGAAAACCTTGCCGTGTGCAACACATAATGCAATGCCGGACAGGTGCTGAACAAACCAACTATGAGCAACATCACAGGAGAATATTGGAGAAGCAGCAGCCAGTGATGTAAAACCGTGGTGCCCAACCCTGCTCCAGTGCCCCAACAGGATTGGGAACCACTGATGTAAAATATGGCCGATGTATGTCAGAGGGGGCTTCTGCGTGTGAGCTGATCCACCTGTCCTGCTTTGACTCTCTCTGCTCGGGCAGAAGATAACTTCCTGAAACAGTCAGCATTTCTGCATGGAGGCAGGTTAAGTCAGGTCAGCACTGGGGTTCCTGAAGTCATACAGCAGCTCATATCTTATCACAGGGAAGTGTTGCACCCTTCGCAGCCCTCCTCCACCCCCCATGGACCAGAGTTGTCTGGTTTATACTGATCAATCCAACTTATATATATTGCAATATCTGAAAGTGGCAATAAATGGTATACTTGCACATTCACTTTGAAGTGCTGCAATATCTCAATAATATATTTTATTCAAATATTTTCAATATACAGGCCAAGCGTTTTCATAAGGAATTCCTGGTTTAGTGGTTCTTGTCTGGCTGCAATAGTAAGACAATGGTGTGTTTGCATCAGATTCAGGACAGTTGCAAACTCTTTACCCAAATGAGAACATTAACTATTAACAACCAAATCATAAAGACATTCTGGTACATTGGACATTGGAAGTGGTTGTTGAGACTGTCCTACAGTAGAAATATAATATGAACAAAGCTGCCATGACAAGTAAAGAAAATTTTAATTTCCCTCAACATAATTGTATCCAATCATATCGACGATGTATTCATGTATTTCAAGCAAAATATTTCTCAACATGATGTATATTTTTAAATTATCTTCACATGAACTTATTTAAATACAGCATATAGTCTGCATTAAAGTAAAAATCACCCGTTAAATTAAAAATCTCAGACAACAGCAAATAATTGCATATACATCAAAAGGCAAGTTAATGCCAACAGTTGCAACGACAGCAAAATGTACAGATCCATTCACATGCAAATCGCTCTCAACGCCCTCTCCCCTCTCATTCCTCTCATCTCCCAAAACCTCACAACAGCTTGTACCATCAGTACATCCCTAGAATTAATCAACCATAGGATGAATGCCAGTTGATCACAGTGTCCCAGAATTCCATCTGCTGAAAAGCTTGACGCTGTACACCATTTAAACCAGGGATCTCCAGTCTTATCTGCAAAGTGTCAGTGTGGGTGCTGGTTTTTTGTTTTGTCCCAGCACTGAGACATCTGATTCCACTTATAAAGGTCTTGATTGAAGCCCTGACTTGACCATGACTAGTTATTTAGTTGAATAAGTGCTGTAGTGCACCGAAACCTGCACCCACACCGGCTCATTTCGGATAAGATCGGACAGTCCTGATTTAAACAGTCCCATTCTAGCCCTGGCCTACATTTTGATCCCTACAGGGAAGAGTGCTTACTTGCAATTCCAGGAATGCATGCCCCAGAGCACTGATATATTTGGATGTAGTGCTCCCTAACGCTTTTTTTTTTTGTTGGGGAGGGGGAGATACAGTATAGTAAACGCGTATGATGTTGTAGGAGGACGCTCTGAGCACTGCTGAATGGTGCAGGGGTGTTTATAGAGCCCTGAATGAAAATTTCAGCATTATTTCACCATTATGCCTGCAGACATACGCGCACACACACACACACACACACACACACACACACACACACACCTCACCACCAATGTTTGCCCCTCGAGAACTGGGCTTACTTGGAGAACTTTAAGAAAACTAATAGAGGTAAAAGACAAACACTGGAGTTAATATTGCTTATTAATATTGCTTTGGCCTTAGTATGCTCCCACTAGTATGCCTTTTCCTTAGAAAGCATTCAGGAAAGGTCATTCAGACACCCTGAAATCACCTACTTCAAAGTATCAGCTTGCTGTCCCTTTACTTGGGTCTATGTCATGTTAGGGTGCAGCTGGTGCTGTCACCCACGGCAGCCCTCCATGGCTGGGAACCCGCTATTTCTCACCGAATCCATTCCTGGTATCGGCAGAATGCACAAAGACTCTACTTTAATTAAGAAGGAAGAACAGTACAGAGTGATCAATAATTGATTTCGCCCTTACCACAGCTGCAAAAAAAAGAAAAAAAAAAAACCCCTCTCGAAATCCTTCCCCCCCCCGAGCCCGTGGAAAGACAGCTGTCTCCTCTCATCTGGGTCGGCCCAAGATGAGAAAGTTAACCAAGGTGAGCGAGGAACACTGCCCTCCCCACCTCTGCTTAATTTTCCAACAGACTAAACAACCCGAGTGAATTTTCTGCCCTGGCTGCGTTTCCAAAAAGATGCCGAGAGCACAGGGGAGCTCTTTCTCCTCACCAGAGCCACCCACCGTGCGAAAAACAGCCCGGCCATGCCCTCCCTGCTCCTTCTTCCCCCTCTGAGGGTGTTTTGAGTTCCAGCGCATTGTCCGGGTGTTTAAAACAACACTTTAAGAACGCAGAGCGCCCCATTGTCGATCCTTGTTTTGTTTGACCAATCACATCATCTGTCCGGTAGTTCCTGGCACCCTCGCCAGCTGTTGGTACATTTTGTCTTTGAACTTCGAAGGGGCCTCTTCCTGAGTGTGTCACAACATGCCCGTGTCTCCACCTGCCCGTTTCCCCGCCCCCTTTTTCCCCCACATCACCATGGTTACCTTCACAAGGGCCACCGGATGGTTGAAAGAGATTGAATGGGAAAGCGCCACTCAACTTGACGACTGCGTTCTTAAACATACAGAGAGGGGAAGTTGCTGGTCTACACTTATGCTTACTGTAATTAAGGTCATTACATAGTAGCTGGGGCAAGAATTTGGCCGCTGTGTGCCATTAAAGTCTAGCGTAAGCCCCATGTAAAGTGCTCTGCTTCCTCTAAAAACAATGTTCGTGGCTGAGATTTGGGGTTTGGAGAAACAACCAGTTGCTTCAAACAAAAACTAAATAACTATTCTCTCCATAATTGTGCTTCTCGCTTACAAAGGTATTCATACCTGAAAGCCATTCAATTACAGACAGGAGTAAAGACATGTCTGCAGCTAGGATTTGTGTTGGTTTCATAGACAAGGTACCCCTCAACTATTTGCTAAATCATTAATTTATGCCACTGTCTCTTTGGATTACAGCATCTGCACAGAGAATATGGCCGTACAAAAACTGCACATCTTTTACAGTATTTTCTCTTAAAATTTGAGTTTAAAGACTTTGCTAAACTCTATTCTGTTAATCACGATAGATAGATAAATAAATAAGAATCAACAGGCACCCGCAGAAAAAAAAAAAATTAATTTAAGATAAAAATGCTTTTACATTATACCGAATTACCATTAGCAGCCAGATCAAAAAGCAGTTCAGTCTTCCTGTGTGGCAATTAACCTGTCACACTGTGTCTCTGCAAATGACTGTGACCTTCTCCTGTGTACCGCCATAAACCACAATGGTTCTCGGGGAGAAAATTACCGATCCATCAAACACCATGATCTGGTCATCCCTGTTAACATTCACCAAGTCAGCGGCTGTGAATTATTTATGGTGCGCGTCTAGTCGCGCAGACCTCAAGCAACTATTATGTAAAGCAATCCTGAAGGATAGTGTATAGGTGAGTGCTATTAGCCTCTGCCTTCACAGACAGCGCCGTGACACCGTGCCAGAGCATTATCTGTGACAAAGGACTCAGCATCTTAAGTAGATGACCTGGCGTGATAACAAATCAACAGAGGCAAGGGTGCAGGTGCACTGTGCGTGTGCCTTTGTGTGTGTGTGCGGGCGTGTGTGTGTGTGTGTGTGTGTGTGTGCATGTGCGCAACACAAGACAGGTAAAAATATCAGAGTGAAAATCAGAAAATCTACCTACCGCAAACAGGGAACCCTGATAGAGGCATGCTCCTGTGGAGAGAGAAAAGGCACCATCAGGGGACAAGCTCAAAAGCAAAGGTCATTCAGCCATATGAAAAACCGCATAGCTTCATTAATTAACCGTAATTGGTCCAATGGGGTAAAACCATTTGAATTTGTTGAGGCTATAAAAATATTCCACTAGAAAGTGGACACCATCAGTAGAATTTTGCATTTTTAGAACCGTTCTTTTCACAGGAGCTGTTTGTGCAATTCTAAAGCTCAGCAAAGCTTATAACGAAGTAGCCATTTCAGTTTGCAAACCAGGACACTGTGGACCTAATATCTCCACCTTGGACACACTTTCCCATCCTTATTAAAAATACACATTTGACATCACACAAACTTCAGACAGGTTAAGTGCATAACTGACCTAGAACTGTAACCATTTGAGAGTCATGTCACTAATACTTGTGGTGCTGGTAGTGGTGGTGGTCTAAGGATAAGGAGGTTATAGCCTTCACCTGCTAATTTAATACTCAAGTGTTAGGTAAGACATTGGGTATGTACAAATGCAGTAACAAGCACAATACTGTAGTTCTCCCAATTTTGTGGTAAGTTCTTAAGTGCATTCTTCTGTGCAGTGCGTTAATTATATGTTCAATACTCGCTCTGTTTGGCATGTACTGTTTGTTCTGTGCTTCAGAACATCCGAGAACACCTTTTACCTGGAGAGAAAAGCCTACAGCAGAATTTGTGTTATTTTATTAACAGCACCTTAACATGAAATATGGCATGATTCAAGACATCAAAGAGTCTGTGATCATTCTCCTCAATTACAGAGGGATGCTGAAAAGACAAACATCCTTGTGTGTGCATGCCTCAGAGAAAGTGGACGGAACGATAGTAAACGACTGGGAAATGTTGAAGGTACATTATTACACAGGAGCAAGTCAGGCTTTGACGGATGAGATATGGCAGCTGTACTGGAGAGCAGTAACCAAGGGTATGAAATGAGTCACCACTTTTTATTCACCCATAGCCACTTCACATAGGCCACAGACTCACTGTACTTCACTGACTCTGGGCGTATTGCCTTTAACTGATTTCTGATTCCCATGACATATGATTTTAAATAGCGTAAACTCTCTGCAATGGAGCTAACACGTGCAACATTCCTTTGGTAAATCCAGCTAAAGATGTGCTTCTTCAAATCATCGCACAAGTATTATTATCTTAGCCGATAATGGAACGTAAAGTGCAGATTCTGACATTTTGTAAAGCTTTACACACTGCGTGAACGCTTAGATCTCAGATGCCTTAAAAGTTAACACTGCCATCAACACGGAGCTATTTTGTGTCGCTTGTCAATCATCGGGTGCGTGCGCAATCCTGAAGCAGCATTCCAATAAAAAACGTGAAGCTGGGGTAGAGCTGAAAAGATAATTGCGTCCGTTCACTGCAACCGCCAAAATCCTAAAGCAAGCTAACTTTGATTGACTTCATATTTGAAGGACCTGAGCAATGAAACCGAAAGTGCTAAATTAATTCAACGATGCATGAGCCAATAAGGAAAATATTTCCGAGATACGCGTGTGTGTGTTTGTCCTAAACATGGTTGGCTTTTATTCGCCGCTTATCCGCTTATTAAATAAAACTTTATGCCTAATGTTTTTTCGATGATTGGACGTGCATCGATGCAAAATTGCTGTCTTTTCAGGGACAATTTATGCAGTGAAACTTGCATGAATGTATCATTGGAATCTCAAAACAAATTGTAATAACGATTTGAGAGTTCACTTTTTGTACCAGAACTGGGATGGATTATTTTAGATTACTTCCACCTAGAAATTAGCATCACTGCCGCTGCAATGCACGATAGGCTATGCCAACTATTCGTTTTCAACTTAGATACATACAAAAAAGTATTTTTTTTTTTTTCATTTTAGAAGGCTAGAGATAATTTTATCATAGTTGAAGGAGCCAAATCTAAAATAAAGACCAAAAATAATCTTTCGAAACCTTCATGTTACCTGTGGATCAATTTCGACATAAACCATCCCATTAATTCGTGTAAAAGATTTAAATATGAAAATAAGTGTAGCCTAATACCCGTACACCTAAGGTCGTGAAAAATGTAGCAAACAACACAATCGATCATCTATGCATTGTACTGCTCTTGCTCTTTGTACAACTCGGACCTATGGACTGCATACATTCTTACTGCATGATGCAGGATTATTTTACGTAGCCGCTACTGTCTCTATTTAACGAACGCGATTAATACCCACCGTCAGTTTGTAGAGGGATGGTGGCAACTCCGATCAAAGCCACAAAAATTATCCATATAGTAAAGCCCATAGTGTTGCCTGAAATATATGCTACGAAATACTTCCAGCGGAGCAAAAGTAAACTCGTTTTCTATAGTAAAGGTGAACTGCAATTCATACCAGTCATTGTTAAATTACACAGGTAGCATAATACGCCAGAAACTGCGGGTATCGTGATGTAATGTTTGTTATGAAGACAGAGAAGATAATAAAACTGTTCAATTAATCGCGAGGACGGCAGGTAGTATCCGCTCTGCACGGTGCCTTATTTCCAGAATGCAGTCCAACTGTTCGCAGTCAACGGAGCTCCAAAGCTGGACACATTTCTCCGGGACAAAAAGTGTAGTTTTTAAAGTCAAATTGCATGACCCAGGATCAGTTGTTTGTTGTAATAAGTGCAGTTCAAGCGCCGTCCACTTGCGACTGTTGCGTTGCGGCAGCCTAGCGAGCTGCGGAATAAAATATAGCTGTAAACTACCGAAGCCTTGCTACCGGTCTGCTTAACTCCAAAGAACGCCCCCCACACACATCACGGTAGGAGTGATTCTAGCGCAAACTTCTGATGCAGCTATAGCTATCCCCTTTCCTGTAGATAAAGCAAAGCTGTGCTTTACAGCTCTTCTTCAAAGCGACTAGCACTTCACTCATTCACAAAGTCATGTCTGGACGGATCCAACTGTGGGTTACCAATTGCAATGGCCCACATTCGTGCCTCCAAGCTATAGCCTACCTACACTTTGAATAGGCTACGGGGGGAAAAAAGGACAACAGAAACATCCTAGGGCAGCTGCAATGGCACGACTCGATACAATTCTGAAGAACAGAATAAAAATAATGTTTTCTTTAAAATGCATTTAAATTTCAAATTAGACTGAGCACGGGAACTGGGTGCCGGGGTGCTGAGATTCCTTTGGGTCACGTGGGAGAATCTGATCCTCAGCATGCTTTTGTCTCCGAAAGAAGCCCACTGATCAAAAAGAACCTTGCATTTGAAAGCAGCCGCGAGATCGGGTCAGCGGTGTCAAAAGTGTGTGATGTTGTGCTATTATTTTGTTTGAGAAACCAAACGTGAAATGTTTATTGTTTCCCCGGTAATGTTTAAATAAATAAACGCAATGGGGAAAAAACAATTAGGGTCTTCTGTCTTCTTCTGTTCATGCTTCAGACAACAGCGATTAACTTGAAAAATTAAGCTAATAATCTCGGAGATTGAACGCATGAAGCAGTAGAATTTACTTTTAACTGCCTCTACTTACCATCTATTTACGGGTCAGAGCAGTATCAAAGGTCTTGGATCTTCCAAAATAACTGTCTAACAGTGGAGGCTAAAAGTCAAATACGGTTTATAAAATACAGGCCTCCACCTGTCTTTATTAAGTCAATATTAAGGCAATATTTTACATTTCTAAATCAAGCTCCACTTATTTTTATTTGCAACTCTTAACTTTCTTATTCAGCAGCACATTCAGAAAGGACTACTTCCATTTCTAAAGCTTCCACCCCATCCAGCCACGATCCATAGACACGAGCGTGGATACAGTAGGCAATACGTGTATGGCTGAGTAACATAGGCTACATATGCACCAGAGACATCATCAGTCACTAGTCATTCATTATGACTCATTCATCAGTTTAATTTAGTTAATGCTGTCTGTATCAGAGTGCCAAATGAATCATTTTGACTGAAAGTTCCAAAATGCGGATTTTGTGGTTTGGAAGAGGAAACAGGAGAAAACTGGTCTCTTGGCAGGAATAGAGAAGGTACACCTGGCATTCATCTTAATTATTCCAATTAAATTCTTAATTTTAAAAAATATTTTTGCAACATTTATGAGTTTTTATCAGACAATAATAATCCTGAGTATGCGGAATAGTGGTGAACGAGTCTTTGCATTTTAAAAATACATCATTTCATATAAATGTTGAGTGAAATTAAGTGGCTGGCTCATTGTGTTTCATCAGTGACCTGCTGAGGGTTGGACAGGGGTTGTACATCTGAGTGCGGGCATGGATTCTATATCATAACCAGATGGTCACCTCCTGCATTCCTTAGTCAGGGAGGTTCCGGCTGTCAGCAGGAGTTCCTAGTGTTATATTACCATACAATAATGTTCTTCAGAATGCTCAAGGACAAAATATCCATTGCTATTGCCATTGTTCTCAATTGTGCCACTTCATGAATATTCACAAACTGCATCTGTGGTGTGGGTGGAAAGTGAGTTCAGCTCTTCATTCAACAGTGCAATGGAACTCTGGAACATTCCGTGTTTCCGAATTTCTAGCCAAAGTCTCAGAGCTACCTGAATAACAGCAAAGTAAATGCCTGTGGTCACTAACTCAACAAAATCAATGTACAGTTAACTTTGCTCCCAGACATTTAACCTTGCAGTTAGACCTTACTCGAGAACATGGTTGCTAGCATTCATTGACCGCTAGATCAAAATTCTGACCACGGAGTAAGGGTGCCCCAAAAGCTTACCAAAAGCCAACCGTTACAGCACTGTTAATCCAGGGTTCAGCGAATCAAAGAAGACCTCTCCTTGTAGTTTACAATCTCTGCACACACAATCACTCTTTCCTCAAACTCTTTATCTCTTCAAATCATTTCCCCAGTAGTGAGTGCCTGCCAATTTAAGTAATGAAAGTCATCATCACACCAACATTTATTACATCCCAAAAACATGCCACTTCTGCAATGGTCCTATCATAAGTTAACTGTAGACAACACGCATGACTCAATGTTACATGCCAACATCCGAGACTAATCCCAAAGTTTTGCTCAACTGCAGTTTGGTTAAACATTTATAATTAAATGTCCAAACACATTAATTGCTTTTTTTAAGAACATAAACTTTATGGTAAAAACAAAGACATTGCCCTTGTGTACTGCACAGATGACAACGTATACAAAGGCAGTGATTCCTGCACCTTAACAGCTCTGTGTGCTGACATACATACTGTATATGACACTCAGCTGTCAGTAATTAGCAGAGCAGTTAAAAAATTTCAGCAGTCAAGTACATTGATGTAGTTTTAATGTATGAATCAATCAAATTTGCATGAGGTACCGTAAATTAGGCATCAATTTAGACAAATGATGAATCATAAACGGTAATCCTTCATAAAGTTCATATTAGTCTCTAATGTATACATTGCCATCTTGTGTTCCACGCGAGTACTGCAATAACACAGTAGCAGAAGCACTAAAATTTAATGACCATAAAACAACCCACAGCCAATCGAATTAGACACACTCTGCAATAATGATTTTTTTCCCCTTCTGTGCAGGAAATACCTCTTTGTAAACTGGAATGGCATTAAATCCTCACACAATGCCAAGTTAAAACAAACTAAAACCATTACAGTGGCATGTACAAGACACAATTGCGCACAGTGTTGTTCGAGAATCGGGTGCACAATTCAGGCAAAACATTTACTAACCGATCTCGGTGTGCAAGACGTCTGGTGAAGACGTGCTATAGCTCATATAAAAAGCTTATTCTAAAGCCTACCGAGAGTTTAACTGCTGGATAATTGAAAGCCTATAAAGTGCCACTATCTTCCAACAAACAGGCAGTTACAAACACACAATTCATACTAAATAAAACCAAGGTGGCTAAATGGAATGAGTGTTTCAAAGTTCACTTTAAATTTAGTTACGCAAAATACCATTCACCTGTGCTCAGTTCAATAAGTAATACCACACAAAGCAAAAAGTTACCCTTTAACCCTCCAAGATCAAGGTTTAAATTCAAAATTATGCTTAAAAAAGGGGTTATTTACAACATGCCGCTGCAGTTATTATATGACTGGTTACCTTCAAACCTGCGATTGACTGCAAGCACAAGAACAAGAGAAGGATTAAGAAACACCAAATCCAAGAGTCAGTCGAAGTAAAAAATAATTTTCCTGGATGTTATTTTAGACATATGCATGTGGGAACATGAGAAGTGTTCAGAAAGACTAAGGTCATGGGTCAAACAAAGCACAAAATATGTTAAACAATTGGTGTAGCTTTTGCTACATCATTAAATGTTTGACAATTTCTGGATTTTAGAAAATGTGTACAAATACTGCAAAAAGTAATGATATTAGCATCAGCGTTGAGGAAAAACACTGCGGGCACACTGAGCTCACACCCAAGTATCAGTGCTTTACTTCATCCACATGTTGTGCAAGGGACACGCATGGGACATTAGAAGCTTGAGCATATGCTGCACACTGTAATTCTGCAAACCTTTTTGAAGTCATGAAATAATGAAAGACTCTACTCCCTGCAAAGCACCGTTTCTCAAGAGAGGGATGCACTTCAGTGTCCCAGACTGTACAATGACTGAGTGTTGACTGTGACTGGTAGTCCTATGGACTGATGTGTAATTTCCCAGTGTCCTCAGGGACAGAGGGTTTCATACAGCAGGGTATTCTCTGCTTTTTATGGGCAATGCCAACTCCTCTCAGTGATTGGTCACTTACAGCCCCCCACACCAGCTGTCCAACCAGCACCGCCCTCCCTAAAGAGGGTTTTCCGAATTAAAGAATAAAGGAAACTGCATAAATAGTTAAAGAATACACCCATTAAATGAAGACCACAAAGTTGTAAAAATGATTCTCTTTTGCCATGAACAAGCAAGATAGAAACAGAAATTCACAGACTTTAATATTTAGAATTTTTGGAATTTTACAAAGGGACACAATGCGCTCGGCTTCAAATGGTCTTTCAAACTGCATCCTCCTCCACGGCTGGAAGGTGGAACTGGAATTCCAGTGCTTCGCTCGTCGCGCTGCTAATGATAGCCTTCTGAATGAAAGGACCTGTAAAATCAAGAGGTTAAAGGTCAGACGATGTGCATTTTGGGTAAACAGCGTTGGACTCCGAAGAGCATAAAATTGCGTGTTGAGGGATAGAGTGCCGCGCTTAAAAGAGAACCACGCTTTGATAATTAAGACACAAATTTCATGTGATAAGGCTGTGCCTGACTTCTTAAGATCTTTAAAAAAATAAAAAAAACACATTTCCACCTGCGTGAAAAATGCTTCTGAAAATCTCGTGGGGCATTTCCTCCAAGTTTCAGAATAGATTACTAAATGAATGGAATTTCTCTGTCATGATGCCATGCTGACTTATTTTAATGACTTAGTTTAATAATCGTACACTTAGGATTTGCATCAAATTATAAAAATAAACATCCCCGAGAAGGCCTCCTTAATAGCATTTCTATGACTCCAGAAACGCTTAACAACCTCGAAAACACTTGTTAATTGCCTTTGGTATAACAACATTGCAGAAATATTTTTTCAACAGTCTCATTAAGACGGAGTTGGCATACAATTAAACAGAAATGAAATGGAGAAGGACCACTTAACATTTGTATAACAAAATCCCACAAAACTAGGATTACGGTACAAGGCTTTATCTTTGTGTGAAAGATAAGGTTCCTTTGAGACAACATAGGTTCCTTTTGTTTTCCTGTGTGTCAGTGAGTACCCAGTGCCTGCCCGGGATATGGCTGTTTGCTGAGCAAATAAAATGTCATTGAATGTGGCTTTTCATAAGGCAGCTGTCCAGGCTGATTTAAGGAGGCTGCAACTGACGGTGGGAGAAATCACAGGGAAACAGGCCAGGCAGAGGGGGACATTGTGTGGGGTACATACTGAAGCTGGCCAGCTTACAGTGGGAGAGATCGCAGGGAAACAGGCCAGGCGGTGGGGGGTACGTACCGAAACTGGCCGGCCTGTGTGTGCACACATCCTCAATGACGGTCTGCAGGTTGGACAGTATGTGCTCCTTTGGCATGTCCAGCTGGCGGAGACACACAGGAAGCCTCGATTAAGCGTTTGAAGGCACGTACTGTACCACTTCCAGCTGGACACTTTCCCTAACGTTTCTTTTCAAAACCTCAACAGGTTTCTCCGTAGTATCGCAAATCAATTTCGACAACCAATCTCCGTAAAACAAACCGCCGGGGATGCCCTTTCAAAAGGAGGAACCAAATCTGAATCCCGCCAGGAAGCCCATTGTGAAACTATGCCACTTTTAAAGATGAATGGCGCTTGGTTGAGCAATCACTCTCCTTACCCTGGCTGTTTGTTTTCCTTCCGTAGATTGATGTGCGGCTACATTAAGGCCTTCAGGCTCTCTGTACCTTGTTCGCCCTCATACACAAACTGGTGTTAAAGCAAACAGAATTAAAGTGCACACTAAGGGTTAAAGAGCCAGGCCTGCACAGGAAGCTGTGGACTTCACAGAAAGCCAGCTACCATGTTCACGCCATCAAAGGGCCTTTATGAAGGCCCCATCAAAAAAAAAATCTGAAATCCCAGAGTCCTTTAAACCAGGACGGCTGTAGGATAAAAACACTGAATAATTCCCACTGTGAGAGAAAGGGAGACAGACCCCATCACAGTTCACAAAGGTTTGAGAGAACCCATACCATCGACACCTCTGGAAGTCTCTCAGTAGAAATAATAACACTTTGACAGGAATGCCAAATATTTTACTTGCATGAGTCGCATTTTGGAAATGTATCTACTGACCTACTGTACACTGTGGGAAAAGAAACAGTAGCGTAATGCAATATCATCAAGTGGGTTACAGGTTGGTGAAAACTGCATAGCAATAATTTCATCATTTACCCTTGGATTCTCAGTTGGGTTTCAACTTTCAAACTGTGCACTACATCTATGACATCTATTTGATCTGTATTCCTCTGTTAGCCTATTATTCAAGACAAAGACGAAATATTCTGCTTTACAATTAGCTTCATTGGGGTCATGACTGAATTGAACCTGAGCACTAAATGTGTCAGCCATAAACCTACAGATTTTACTTGTTTGCGAGTTATGGTTTCTCTCTGCAATGGGAACAAAGCCATTCTGTGCTGCCTTCAGCATACTAATTTAATAATGAGCTTCACACATTCCTCCACTCTCCCAGGTACAGTTATTTTCTCTTACCGCAGCCAGTCTGCATATTCACCACAAGGGCCCTCAAGAGAGCAAAATAAATGATTAACCTCCAGCGCGAACGACAAACTCCCGTGCTAACGTCAATCTCCCGTGCTAACGTCAACCTCCCACGCTAACAACAAACACCCGGGTTATATCTAACACAATCTAACACTTTCCAATGCTGCTATGAATTCTCAAACACAAATGTTTCAAAACACAACGGTGACCTCGATTGATTAGTGACCTCGATTGACCTCGACTGCAACGGTGAGCCTACCGTAGCTATTTTCGTCACGACGTAACAGTCTCTTTCCACCAGGTATTCGTGGCCCGTCTTGAATAGCTGAAGCATTTTTAGAATATCCACTCCAACCAGCCCTGAAGGAGAAAACAAGAGGGCCTGAGCAGAGCTGTAAACTGATGGAAATGTTTAACCCTCCAATGGTATGAGATCACACATGTGATTAGAATGTTCTTAACTGAACATTATAATGCTGATGTCACAGTCACTACTGGTAATTGGAAAGCAACAGAGTTCTAGAACACTGATATAGAATTTTGAAAAAACATTCCAAAAAACCTACTCTTCAAAGGGTTGACATATTAATCTGAAATGTGTGTGCACACACAGACTTCTGCAAGGTACATTTACATTATAAGAATCCCTTCCCCACAAGACTGTGGTGCACAGCCACACACCGGAACAGAGCCAACCAGCAGCCTCTCCTTAACGGACACAAAAGGTTCCTCACTGAGAGCTTAACAACCTCAGTCCAGCTCAACGCTTTCTACCTCTCTTGCTCTTGGGAAACTTCTTCCGGAGCTTGTTTTTCAAGGGGTTCAGTTTATTGATGAATCCCGGCACCGACAGGTAAAAATCGGCTACTATTTCCTCATCCAGTATCTGAAAATAATTGAAAATATGTTTTAAAAAGGTTATTAACAAGTGATTAACAAAATGCACCACAATGATGCCCAGGCACAAAACTCTAGATTTTTCCATCGCTAACAAAAAGACTACTTGACTGCAGTTGCGGGGTACTGATTTGACAGCCAGACTTGTCCTGAATCATCCGATTGGCCATCGCTCACCTTCGGAATGAGCTCCTCCCCTCCCGCAAAAGCCGCGCCGTTCTCCACTGCTAGTTTGGCCTGATCTGGATCCTGTGAGAAAAACACATACTGTAGAGATGCTCATTCACAGACAACTGCATGAGCTCAGGCACAATGTGTTGGAGGTCTCGATGGCTTAACCAACCAATGAATAGACATATTATATTTTATTTCTATTTCTTCTTATAGATATTTCTATTTATTTTCAGGGAAGTACACAATATATCCCAGTAAGAGCCAGAGGGAAAAGCACAATGCTACCAAGTACAAAGTAGCAACGCCACTGTAATGTAGAACTTATCAAAGGCTGAATTTACAATAATACTTGTATTTCCAGGGACAGTATGCACTGTTTCCTATTAGTACAGTAACCTTTTCTTTTTTGACAGAACAGTCAAAGATTTTTTTTTTTTTTTTTTTTTTAAACAAAAACATTAGGTGACACCCACTCTGAAATCATGAGTCATGGATATTGTTATCTCATGATCACCACTTTTCTAACGTGCAGATAATGCAATCGTGCATCTCAAGATCAGCACTGAGATTATATGCAAGAGTTGAAATCTCCAAAATATTATACGACAGCTATCACAAGCTAGGCGCCACCACGTACGACTCACCTCTGTGAAAACCAAGACTTTGTTCATTTCTGTCTTGAATGGGTGTGGCAAATGAACCGTGCTCACAAATGGATCCACTTTTTTCTGCAAGAAACGTTTAAAGTGTCTGATAACTGGTGGTTGAATGCTGACTTTGAATAAAGAAAACTAGTGTTTTATAAAAGTTTTTTTGAGAAACAAATACTCAGAATAAGCACATTGCTTTCCTAAACGCAGAAAACATCTTCTTCAATGAGTGGTGCAGCCGGCTCATGTGACACATCTTGGCCAATCACAGTAGAATGCAAGTTCGTTGTGAAGAATAAAAGCAACGCAACTGTAATTAATTCGATTGTAGAGCTGCCAAGATGCACGTACATTCCCAAGTGACTGTGGGGAGTGACAGCTGAAGCACTTACCTTCTTCTCCAGCTTCATATCCAGCTTCAAGTCGATGTAAACTGGTTGCTTTGGGGAGGTGAGATCTATCCGCTGAAAACTCTTCAGCATGTCCACTGCCGTGCCGGGGTCATAGACTGGTTTGGGATAGAACTTCGTTATGTAGACGTCATCAGTGGGGGACCAGGCCGTGTAGCCGTATGGCTTATGCCGATTTGTGTTGTCAATGATCCGCTCCCTCTTCTCCACCGTTGTCTTTTCATCTTTCTTTTCTTTTTTGGCTGGCCTGTGGTGGAGTTATTATTTTTGCTATTATTTTTTGCAAACTATGGTCATTTAAAAATATTTTCAAAATGTGTACCTCATTTAAGCAGCCCTCTCTACTACATACCTCCTTGCATAAAAAAAGATTTTACTCAGGCATATCTGACAGTTACTCTCAACAAATTATCAAAATCTTGAAACAAGCACTACCATGATGACTGGAAGCAAAACATTTGACACGACAGTGGACGTGCAATACATGGTGCGTAAAATGTATCAGTTTCTAGGTTACTTTGCGAAAACAAAACATTGCGAAAAGTCGAAATAACTACACTTACTTCGCTGCTGCAGCAAAGTTCCTGGTCGGGAGATGTCTAGAGGCAGTCTGTGAGATGCTAGTCAAAGACTGACCGCAAGGTATCAGCAAGTGTCTGTGGCATCCAGTTAAAACTATAAAAGAAAATAAAAGCCATGCAGGGTCCAGACCATTAAAAATCCTAAATGTAGAATGCAGCCATGCATTTTATGATTGCCTTGCCTGCATCACCTTATTTTATCACACATACATAACCATGATGTCAGCATCTTAGGCAGCTGGCAAGCTAATGCTCGCAAAACGTTATTAGCTAGCACTCCAACTTCCTGTAACTAAAATTCATTTTTGGGTGTGAACAAAATGTTTAGCGTTCGCTACAGTACATATATGTATCGCAACAGTATCAATATTACCTGCCCTCTTCTTAATTTACAAATTGACTGCTACTAGGTTACCTCCTGGTAAGCTAGCTAGACACAGCAAACCTGCGTTCATGTAAATGGCTTCTTTAAAATGACACTCAACACTTACATCACGAACTAGATTAGCTACTTTGGAAAAAGAGAAATACAATAATATCCAAATCTGAAACGTATCTACGTGCTGTTATTAAACTGACCTTTTGCTATATTCCTCGTGCAGGCTGCCATGTTTACTCGTCGACGTGTTACATTAAATATGTTCGTTTGGATTTAGGAACAGCCGATCTGAGTTCCTATCGCAAATGGAATTTCCTTTATCTTGAATTAAAGTGAACGGAGAGAACCTGTTACCGCTTACTTCACGGACTCGTCCATTTGCCTCACTGTCGACCTGTCGGAATGCCATTGGATCTTTATAATGAATCGCATACAGGTCCAGTTATGTGTCGCTGATGGGCCAGATGAGCGAGCTGCTTCATGTGCCAAGTTTAAACCAGTCAGGTGCTGCATCAAATTCTGTGACCCTAGAATAGTATGTCACCTGGTTAAAACTATGTCTAACGACTAAGAAATCCACCAAATATTGTCAGGTGAAGTCTCAAACTCATTGCTGTTGTCACTGAAGCATTTTTCGCAGGGCACTATACACTGACCATACACAAGGTGCCACCAGCTGTGGTAACACAACTCTATCAAAACAAGTGACCTGGTGGTGAATTAGCTGAAATTGCTATTCAACACCCCCTAGGGTCACAGAATTTGACAGTCTCAATTTTTGGTTTAACACCGTTATACATGCCCTGCTGAAAATTGTTGAAAAGTGTAATAATGAGCTTCACACATTCCTCCACTCTCGAAGGTACAGTTATTTTCTCTTACCGCAATCAGTCTGCATATTAACCACAAGGGCCCTCAAGAGAGCAAAATAAATGAATAACCTCCGGTGCTAACGTTAACCTCCTGTGCTAAAAGTGATGAAAACACAACTTAAACCTGCTTATCCAGCATAGGCTGGTTTAGACTGAAATGTTCACCAGGATAGGCTTAGAGAAGTCTTTGTGGTAATCATTAGCAGCAGTTCTATATCTGCAGCACAGGGTGTAGATTTCTACTCTGCAAGACGTGTGGAATTTGTTTTGTTTTGAGGGGGTAATGCATGTGTCATGTGAACATGTCATATCATGTGTTACAGTACCTTTATTTCCTTGTAGTGTGTATATCATTCTGCCTAACACATTCCCCCCTCAGAAATGAAATCATTAACCAAAACAAATTTTCTGTTTTTACTGCCTTTGAGATTCCATCATGAAATGATCAATTAGTCTGCATTTTTAAAAAGTCACATTTTATTGGAGTTATTACATTCAGCAATGAGTTCAAAGTTGTTTTGTAATGCATTGTATAACTAAGTGAGAATATCCAATGTATTTAATATTTTTGTTACATACAAGAGAGATTTCACAAATTGTACATAAATTGTTACTTTCTTCAGGATGTATTTGTGGGCGTGATGATTTTCAGGTGCGTTTCTTATTCCTGTACTTTCTGGTTGTCCTTTCTGTTCCAAGATACAAGAAAAATTAGAATAGTCTTTCATTCACGGAACCATTTAGTAATGAGGCTGTCAACTGTCAATTTTAATTGTTCAACTTAATGTTTAGCACAAGTCTTAGCATTTTCCTCAAGTGGTGTGTGTGTCTGTATGTGTGCGTGTGTATGCTTGCATGTTTGTGCATTTAAACTGCATTTATGGAGACACTGTACTTACGGTATCACTCTTTCGATGACGTTTTTGATCCATTTTGCATTCGGGTTTGCACAAACAGTCCTATCATTTTTCAATGTGATTCTGTTTGGGGAATGAAAGATATGGTAAAAGTTAAATAAAACAAAACTAGGACAAAATTTTTTAATTTTAAACAGTCCTAAATTGTTAGTGTATGAGAATTTAGGCTTGAAACACTAATTTAAAGTTTTATTGTCTAGACTAGGCTATTTGCAAATTTGTCTGGCTATTTTAAGAGCTGGAGAACTTTTCAGATTTTTTATGACACGAAAAACCCCATTTCAAATGGTGGTCCATAACTCAACGATAATATGAAACCACAGGAAGGCACGGTATATGCTGCCAAAATCTTCATTAAGTTTCACTTCTCCGCTCCGAGTAAAGGAAAATAATGTTTCACTGTAAAGTGTGAAGAGTCGCGTGGGTGGATAAACATGCCGCATGAACAATTGTGGCGTTGGAAAACAGTTGATGAGTAATGGATTATTTTCCCTGCCACCACGCTTCGCTCTCTGCTGCCCTGCCAGCGCTTTTCACGTCTTCTGAAGTTTTATCTGAGGCGCTGCGGTTAGCTCTCTCCGACTCACAGTATCTCGGTTTGCCGACAGTGCGCGCCCAGCGGAATGATCTCCAGGCGCTTGAACTGGCGTGGGTGGATGAAGGTCGAGGGCGTTCTCAAGCAACGGCAAGAAACACCAACGGCGAATCCTTCGATGGGAAGAACTGGAAATAAAATGACATAATAATAATAATAATAATAATAATAATAATGATAATAATAATAATAACAACAATAATAATAATAATAATAATAATAATGTTATTATTATTATATTATGTAATTATGTACGACAGAACCCTGCAGGCTAAAGACTCATACATGAATAAATGAATGAGACCGAAATAGCTTAGGCCTATACGATGTAATTATGTAGGCTAATTACGGTCTGAATTTCAATGGTAATTGAAGGATACAATATGAGCATATATTATTGTAAATAATCTTATGAATATGAAAAAAATATATATATTTTTTCAAACCACTGCTGGAGTAAAAACGTTTCACCAAAGTGTAGAAAATGTCCATTACTGGAAATAATCTTAAGACTGAAAAGTTTTTTCCCTCAAATTAATTTTGATGACGGTATGTAGTAAAAATGCAGTATCTTACCAAAGAGTGCAGCAAAACAGCAGACGGTCAGGGCTGTCAGAAGAGAGCGTGCCATTGGCGTCATCCTTTCCGTGGTTTGCGTACTTCGAAACGTCGGTCTCGTGGAGCGGCTTGATCTCTGAAGAGGACGAGCTTCAGAGTGGTGTCCTCCCAGGAATTTATATCTGAAAAAACGGAAGCAGGGAGAACGAAAATAGAAAATCGTTCTCATATTTTCCTTATATCGATAGGAAATGCTAATTGAATTATTTGAATGCACTTTTTTTTGCTTTTGTATATTCATAGGTCAAAGCAATTAGGCGGTAATATGAATGTATACATAATGGAATATAAATTATATGTATATAATCAAACAATAGATAAAATAGCATTGCCTATAAAGCCCTATATATCCATACTTCAGTAACAGTGAATTTGTGTTTGCACATCAAAAAACAGGCTATGAATCTTTTAATTGAAGTGAATCTGGATGAAATTAATTGTACAGTATTTAGTGGGTTATTACTGATGCCCCATTTGTCTTCACTGTTGATGGACACTGTTGTGCCTTACATTTATTTCAAGACTGATTGTCTGATGAAGCAAAACATGATATACATTTGGACTCAATTTGGAAAAATATATTAAATGGAACAATTTATTTACAGTAATCAAATTTACAGTTGTCCTCCAGTGCATTCAGAACTTTACCAGGAGTGTGGCAATGTTGTGGTTGATGTTTTATTTTATTCTGAGAATTAACTTGGTGGAGTTTAATTTGAAGCTGGGGTTGTAATTGTTAGTTGAGTTTTTCTCAATATGGAAAGTACACAGATACATTCAACAAGCATTCATGGCAAGGATTTTTATTTGGAGAGCATAACAATGTGTCTACCACACATTCCAATTTATACTCTGGAAATTTAGGGGGAAAAACAAAAAGAGAAAGTGAATATATGAATATATAAATAAAAAGAGGGGAGAAGAAATGGAGAGAAAATGGAAAGTAGAAAAGTTTATACAGTTGTGAGAAGGGAGGGTTTGGGCTGCATGTTTCTCCTGAACCTGTGCCCTGGGAAACCTTGAACCTGTATTTCAGTCCTCATTTTCCAGGGATCGGTTTATCCACCCTCATTGCAGTAATCAGTAATAATCATTCATAGGGACACCACCAATGATGCAATTAGGGACCAGCTGAACAGCCTTTTGGGTGCAACTCTCTAATCTGTCTAATTTTCTCCAAAAAGGGCTAGTGCACATGCAAGTTTTTCTCCAGCACTGAAACACATGATTGCACTAAACATGGTCTGGAAAGGCGTCAGATGAGACCCACGGCCCTCTATTTATCATATAAAAATACATCCATCCATCCGTCAATTATCTACTGTATACCCGCTTATCCTGGGCAGGGTCGCGGGGGGTGCTGGAGCCTATCCCAGCACGCATTGGGTGAGAGGCAGGATTACACCCTGGTGAGGGTGCCAATCTACACACACCATTCACTCGCACACTCATACCTATGGGCAATTTAGAGTCTCAAATTAGCCTAGTCTTTGGACTGTGGGAGGAAACCGGAGTACCTGGATTCGAACTCAGGACCTTCTTGCTGTGAGGCGCTTTAAGCATAATTTACAACAGACAGTTGTCAAATGATGAAAATACCCATAATAAACATATTATGGGATGGTGTGTGTATCATTTCTGAATTACCCATAAAAAGAATTAATTACATTATTGACATGGAAGTTCAAGTATTGTGCTGCAACGAGCAATTTGATGCATTCTGTAAATGTTACATGTAGTATATCGCCATGCCCAGAATAAAGTTATCAAATTTGTGTAATTACAAGTCAAATCCCTCAGTCTTGTTTCAAGCTTCAGTTGTTTAGGACAGTAAAATATTTCAGATTCAGGAACAGAAAATGCAACCATGCAAGAAGGCTACAAGTCTATTTCCAGATTTACTGTCTGGGTTCAGTTTGAAATACAAATCCCGTAATAGCAACATTTTAATTTGGGTATTTACTGTATTTAAAATTGTGGTTAACAACATCTGCACTTGCTGTGAATATTAATTGCGGTGGCATTTCCCAGAAATCGTAAGAAAATTACTGTTTGGTATTAAATGAGGGCTCATGGCAATCACGTGGCTGACAGTCGACTAGAGTGGAACATTCTGCAAATCTTGAGGCAGAATAGTACATCTGCTTCACAAGGTCGAGGGTAACGATTTGTATTTTACACCAGTGAGTGCTTTAATTATTATTCAATCTCTTTTCAATGACATTGATAAGGATAAATGATCTCAGAAAACATGTAAATTGAGAATTTTTTTAAATGAAAAAAAACTAAATAAATTAAATTAAAAAAAACTAAATCTAGAAAGCAAAAAATGTTGATAAAATCTAAAATTCAGACATTTCAAGTGTCAAGGCACCAAATGAGGAAATTTTAGCAAGGCCCTGGTCATGGTTCACAATGGTAAGGTCTGTGTTGCAGAGAACTGCTGCCATATGATATTGTGCTGTAGGACAGTATGTGTACATTGCCCAGTAATTAAAGTTGTTTGTCATCATTGTAGGCTAGGTCATATAGTTGGAGTCTCAGATATGTCATTTTGCCAGGAGTCCACAGGAGTTATAGACAGTTAACCTAATCCTGTCAGGGGTAGGATAGGTTTTTCTTGGCCAAGATTCTTTGGGCTACCACACAAGTTGCTGCTGCGTTTGCTCCCAATCATTTTGGGGCAAACAGGCTACAGTGAGACAGACATTTTTTTTTTCCAGAAAGTACATGCTTTCCTGTAGCGAAATAGAACTTATGGCTAGAACTCGTTAAACTGAGGTTAAGGAAAGAATTGTACCATTCAGCATATATTAAAAAAAGGAAACGGAGAAGAAGTGATAAGTGAAGAAATGAAAACCACAAAAGCCACCAAATAAGGAACCACAAGAACTTAAGGTTCCTGTTCCAGGGAAAGGGTTTGGAGATTCAATTTCATGACCAGAAACTGCGCCCTTCCAAATGTGCTCATGCACACACTCACCCACACACAAACGAAAAAAAAAATACACGATCATCATTATCAACATCATATCACCATCATCTTCCTCCTCCTCATCATCATGAATGCAATACCACGCCAGAAATAAGTGTACTCTTAAATTTGTAGTACTGTACATTATTGTGATACTGTGTGAGATGTCCCGTGCTTAGTACTCTGGAGAAAAAAAAAATCTAATGATGCGTTTTTTCCATGTTCCATTGGGTTTAACAATGAACATAAAGATGGGGAAGGTGGTCTCCTTAAAAAAATGCACACGTACTGTTAAATTAGAACATATTTCCATAAAGCTTAATATTTACATAATATCAGTACACTTCTAGTGGAAATGTTCTGGTGAGCATGAACAACTGAGAGACTGGATTGTCTTAGGATTTTTCAGTCATTATGTATGCTATGTTTTTTCTATTATGATTTAAGAGTATAATTACAGAACCATGTATTTCTCTGTAACACTTTGTTAGAGGAATCAGTCTTACTTTTTTCATTACATTTATTTTCGGCCATGCTTTAATTTTTTCTCCGTCCAACTTCTGGTGCGTATAATTCGGATAAGCACAGTTGAGGCCAAAAGTTTACATACACCTAGGCTAAACACATTCAAATTCAAATTCATTTCATGTTACCATACATTTCCTGTGTTAAGTCAATTGTGGTATCTACTTTATTTTCATAAGATGTCATTTCAAAATAATAGCTAAGAGACAGATTTATTTGATAGTTTATGTACTTATCAGATTTTCAGTGGATCAAAAGTTTACCTACACTTTGTAAGTATTTAGTGGCATTAGTTAATTTAAATTAACCTTAACTTCACTTAACTTGAATCAAACACTTGGGGTAGCTTTCCACAAGCTTCTCACAATACTTTGCCGGAATTTTTGCTCATTCCTCCTGACACAACTAGTGTAACTCAGTCAGGTTTGTGGGCCTCCTTGTTCGGACACGCTTTTTCAGTTCAGTCCACAAATTTTCTGTGGGATTTGTGATGGCCACCCCAATACTTTCACTTTGTTGTCCTTAACCCATTTTTTTATGACTTTGGAGGTATTCTTAGGATCATTGTCCTGCTGGAAGACCCAGTTGCGACCAAGTATTAACTTACTAGCTGATGAGGTATTGCTTAAGTATTTCTAGATAATCCTCCTTCCTCATAATGCCATATATTTTCTGAAGTGCACCAGTCACTTTTCTGGTAAAACACCCCCACAACATGATGCTGCCACCCCCATGCCTCACAGTTGGGATGGTATTCTTCTGATTAAAAGCCTCACCCCTTTTCCACAAAACATAGCGCTGATCATTATGGCCAAAGAGTAAAATTTTTCTTTCATTTGATCAGAGAACGCTGCTCCAAAATGCTAGGTCTTTGTCCTGGTGATCACCTGCAAACTTTATTCTGGCTTTTTATGCCAGTCTTGGAGTAGGGGCTTCTTCCTTGCGCAACAGCCTTTCAGGCCATGGCGATGTCGGACTCTCCTAATGGTGGATGTAGATACTTTGGTATCTGATGCCTCCAACTCCTTCACCAGTTCCTTTGTTGTTGTCTTGGGGTGTCATGGTCCTGTTTTCCTGTCTGTGTTTCCCTTGTTGGGCCGCCAGATGGCGGCACTTCTGTTTTGTGTCCTGTTCCCCCCTGTTAATTGTATTATTGTTTGTCTCGTTATTCTATCATTGTTCCCACCTGTGTCTTGTTATCCCCTCCTTCTGGTTTGATTGTTTTTTGAGTTCACCTGTGTCTTGTTAAAAACCCCTGTCTATTTAAGTTCTTTGTGCCCTTGACTCGGGTGCTGGTTCCTTGTGTTTGTTTCCGACGTATGTTTCAGACCATTTGTACCTGCCTGCGTTTTTAGACCCGTTTGTGTTTGTTCCCGACTTCTGTTTGTTTCAAACCGCCTGTACCTGCCTGTGTTTTGTTTGACCTGCCCTTGTGCTCTGCCTGCCCGTGTTCTGCCCTGCCCGTGTTTGTGAGTTCCTCTTGTTCTGTTTTATTTCGATATTTTTTGAGTTTGTGTTTTTGCCCATTGTGGCCTTGTCTGTTCCCTGTTTGTTTGCCTGTTAGTAAAATCTTTGTTAATTTTCCCTTTTTGAGTTTTGTTCCTCTGCGTTTGGGTCCCCCCTACCCGTACCGTGACATGGGTTCAGTTGAACCTTTTGGACCAAAGTTTGTTTAGCCCTGGGAGTTATTTTGTGCCTCCTTCCTGAACGAAGCAGTGTCTGTGTGGTCCCAAAATTTTTATATTTGCATACAATTGTTTGTACAGATGCTCCTGGTACCTTCAGTTGTTTGGAAATTGCTCCTAAGGAGGAACTGGACTTGTGGAGGTCCACAATTTTTTTTTTTTCTGATCTTAGCTGAGTTGCTTGGATTTTCCCATGGTATCAAGGGCAAAAAGGCAGTGGCTCTAAAGGTAGGCCCTTAAATACAGCCACAGGTGCCAATTAACTCCTAATTATGACAATTGGCCAATCAGAAGCTTCTAAAGTCATTACATCAATTTCTGGAATCAATTTCCAGACTGTTTGTAGAGACAGTCAGCTTGGTGTATGTAAACGTTTGACCCACTGGAATTCTGATATAGTGAATTAAAGCTGAAATAAATCTGTCTTTATTCAATTGTTTTAAAATGACCTCTGATGTGAACAAAGTAGATGCCCTAATTGACTTGCCAAAAAAAATATGTATGGTAACATGAAATGTGTGGATTTGTTAAACTGAGTTTGAATAACTTTAGCCTAGGTGGATGTAAAATGTTGGCCTCAACTGTAAATTTAACCTGTTTTTGTTAATGAAAGAGCTTTCTAAAATTAATATGCTTCAGCCATTCTGTCAGCTTCGGGACAGTCAACGTGTGTGGAGAGAAGATTCACTTCTCGTTTTCTCAGAAGGCATCATGATTTAGGATCATGTTACTAGTGTGAAAATTGCTTTTAGCGTATAAAATAAGGCTACATTATCAGGGTGGAGAGCCAGCCAGTCCTGTGTGAAACTGACCAATGCTGAAAAGGAGGAAGTGACCTTCTCTCTATCTGTAAAGTAATCTGTTTGATTCTGTAACCCCCTAGGTTGTTTAAATTTGCAGTAAAGTATCATCAACTCTTCACTCAACCAGACTGAGTATTGACTGCTCTGTCAGCTAGCTTGCTGGCTAATAGAAAATGGTAAGTTCTGGTTAATAGTGACTGTCGAGCGAGCTAGTTGCCACAAAGCAAGGAGTTTGATTAAATGAAGCAAGTGAAGGAAGTCTTGCCCCCCCCCCCCCCCCCCCCCCCCTCCCTCCCAACCCTACCTTTTTGGATACGCAAAAAATAAGCTCTTGGTACTTGTTCTGTGAGAGACATGGTTTCCACAGAGGAGATAGAGGCCACAGCATCCCACACACCTCAAAGGTCACATTGCATCAACATTCCTACCATGTGCCTAGTCTTATCGTGGGGGATATCAGACTGAGAAAAACAGATTTTTTTTTTCATAAAGAAGTTTCCATTTGTACTTAGAACTCTAAAAACATGTCAGTGTTTGGAATACAGTTCTTTTTCAGCACACCACTTAAATAAAACCATTTTAATTCAGTTTAGAAAGAATGCCTTTTTTATTTCACAATGCTCAAAATATTCATTGGATCTTATTTAAATTTAAATTGATGTCACAGCTGCCATTGAGCTGTGGTTTGGAGAGAACAACCTATGCATTTGTTACACTCTTTCATCAAACTTAAATATATTTTAGATTTAAAGATGGGTAACCACACAATACATGCACATAAATAACTGTGTACCAGTAAAATTGTCCTGCATAACTCCTATGTCTGGATTGAATTTGACCTCATTTGGACTAGTCTGTGGACATTATTTGGGATAGGTTTTATGTTTATGAATGATATATAAATCTCCTGTTCCATATTTGTACTTTATGGTTATACAGCACTTATTATACTGATATAGGTTATACCAGTACAATACTGCACATGTAATTTGTAAAGTTAATTTGAAAAGATGATAGTTTTCTAAACTTTTTAGTTTAGTTTTTTTATTATGCATGACATGTTCATGCATGATATTTAATTATTGAATCACTGGGCTTTACAAAAGCACTGCTGTTCAGACAATTTGAACATTTTTGTTTACATGCTTTCAAACATTGATTTATATATACAATATGGACCTAATATGATAAATGAAAAACAAAATATATTCAACTCTAAATTTGATTAGGATTACATATTTGATTTATTGACTTGTATTGGCTTGTCCCAAGCATAACTTTTATATAGCTTTTTATGCTACCATAATTTGCATCCATTCTATATACGAGTAACTTCTAAAACCACCTTGTGGTATGAATTCTGATGATGAATACAGATGACAGATGGTCCGTTTTATTTCCTCCTCCAAAAATTCAAAATAAATAGCCCCAACAGTTTAAAAAGCATGAATCTGCAAGTTTGCAAAACAGGAAATTTGACAGAGAGAGGAGAAAAACACATCCGTAGACGTTGGGGGAAACCCACGCACTTTATTAGCTGCCAAATTCCCTCCAAAAATTTTTTTACTAATCATAACACAAGGCTTCTTACCACACTGATGAGAATAACCAAAAACGGCTTTTTGCAAAGCACTTTTTGAGAAGACAATTGAGAAATTAGATCCTAATTCATAGGAGATAATACGTGTCCCCAACAAACTGGAGATGAAAAGCGCTGTGCTAATACTGTACCACTGTATCATGCTGACAAAAATCAATTTGAAATGATCAGAATTAAAATATTGCATGAGAAATGTTGATTAAGGGCGATTATGTGGCACAGTCCGTTTCTTGGTGAGCTCTTGAGTCGTAATTGCCAGCAACGGCTGCCTTCTCTATCTGTTACCCTCCTACTTTCTCCGTGTCTGAATAAAGCAAAAATATTTTGATTTATTCAGACAAGGGAGGGGAGAATAAGGGAGGTCAGACTGTCTGCCCTCTTCTTAAAAAAATAAATATTGTTTATGAAATATTGTATAGGAACAGGCCATGATTGAATCTCTTGATCTTTGGCATCATGACAAAATCTTTTTTTCTTTTTGTACCTCACATTTGTTTGATTACACACTTTTATAAAACTGTTATGAATAATTATGTTCTTGTAAACAGGATGTTTATTATTCTGTTCTAAACAGGATGAAGCATCTGAGGAAACCAGACACACATGAAGACTGAATCAGTCGCTAATTTTGAGATTAAAACAATATCCTATTCAGCCGACCCTGCATAGCCGCAGAAACTCGACTGCGCACCATTCCTCTCATCTTACTTTTCAGCTCCCTCTGCTGGTAAAATGCATTCAATACAGCAAGCAAGCAGTGGTTTCTGGATCCTAGACCATGGTAGACAGTCACATACACACTCACCGGCCACTTCATTAGGTACGTGCTAGTACCAGGTGTGGTCTTCTGCTGCTGTAGGCCATCTGCTTCAAGGTTCAACGTGTTGTACGTTCAGAGATGCTCTTCTGCCTACCTCGTTTGTAACGAGTGGTTATTTGAGTTACTGTTGCCTTTCTATCAGCTTGAACCAGTCTGGCCATTCTCCTCTGATCTCTACCATCAACAAGGCATTTTGGCCCAGAGAACTGCCACTCACTGGATATTTTCTCTTTTTCGGACCATTCTCTGTAAACCCTAGAGATGGTTGTGCGTGAAAATCCAAGTAGATCAGCAGTTTCTGAAATACTCAAACCAGCCCGTCTGGCACCGACAACCATGCCATGTTAAAAGTCACTTAAATCACCTTTCTTCCCCATTCTGATGCTTAGTTTGAACTTCAGTAGATTGTCTTGACCATGTCTACATGCCTAAATGCATTGAGCTGTTGCCATGTGATTGGCTGATTAGATATTTGCGCTAACGAGCAGTTGAACAGGTGTACCTAATGAAGTGTATTTGCACACAGAAATTATATCGACAGAATGAAGGCCAGGCTCCTCTTCCTTAGTCTATAGGGTATATTTGAGCGCACCCTTCTGATTGTCAATACTGTGTGCCCCATATCTGTCTCAAATCCACTACAGTAATGTTCCTCAGATTCCACATGAAACAATGGTGAAGAAGTGACCCATATTCAGTTACCATATATAATACAGAGATGAGCTATAATAAAGCCAAATCCCACCAGCAAACAAAACTCTAAAGTAGCTCACCACATTAAATACCAGAAGTGGCCTACGGGCAGCTTGCCACATGAATGTGTGACTACTCTTTTTTGAAACAGAAAGATTTTTGTCAAATGCCAGAATTTTCCCAGACTTAAACTGCTGACTATGCCGACTTCAGGCCAGAATTGAGCCATGTGTATCTAGTCATTGCCCACAAACAATCAGCCAGTTGTGCCTACACTGAATCGGGATCAGAACTGACACGGAATGAACCCAGTGCTATGCGCTATTTGAACCTTGTCCAAGGCCATTCTTTTCAGACTCAGGCAGACAATGAGTCTAATTATGCAGAAACAACAAATGCTTTTATATGTAGCCATGTAGCTGTCTGAGTCATGAATACTGTTTGGTAGCAAAACCCAGTAGCAGGCCAGATTCCCATACGACTGTTAACATTATTTACTAGACCGAATCTGAACGCAAATTCTGGTGCTTAATTTCGGTGCTGTCCATACTAACGTCATACAATCAATATGTTGACATGTTTGGAAGCTAGCTAGTATTGAACATGGCCAAAATTCTGAAAGCAAACCTAAAGTGTCGCTGTATTTTACCCAGAAGGATTCATACAATGGGACATGCCTTTGCAATAAAAAAGATGTTATTTAATGTTGTCGTTTGGCCATTCCTTTTGATATTTAATGAATTTAAAGAAGGTAGATTATCGTTTCAGGTTTCAAAAGTATTGTTTTAGCAGGGATATCATCAAAATGTGAACGTACCCATTCCTAGTCATGAAAAGATCTTATGAGGGATTTACATGTGAAATTATAGAAAATGAATTTCAGAAATATGTAGCTATATAAGTAATAGTTAAATTTTTTATTTTCTTTTTTCTTTTTTGGTAAACAAGCTAGCTTCCACACAAAGCAATGATGGCAACTGCAAAATGAAATAAAAAATGTGTGCACTTCCTTATTCTGTAGGTGAGTATTCAAGGTTGTTATTGGCTTATGTAGCTAAATGTCCAATGGGGAGGATTATTGATTGTGGGACTGGAGAATTTATGATGATGTAATCAACAGAAAAAATAAGAAGGAAAAAATGCAAAATCACCCAGGTATTGAGTTTTATTGTATTGATGTATTAAGTATGTTAATTGTGTCTGTTTACATGAGGTCAGAAGGTACAGAATTTAATGTAATTTTTTCAGTCTTATTAGATATGACCCAGGGGTGAGTGAAGATGTTCAATGGATGACTTCAGACCAGATGTAATGTATGGCAGATTTAATTCCAGTAGGGCAAAGTTACACAGTCCACACTGCTAAAAGTGATGCTGGGATCTGTCCGACAGGTTGTAGGAGATGAAGTTACATTACACTAAAAGACTGTTCTCACTGTAATGGCTTACAAATGCACTAACTAAGGGCTACATTCCTACTATACAGAGTATATTCTTAATATCTCAAGGCGCTCTTGCCTGTTACAAAAACAATAACCGACTAACAGACACAGGTTTTCATCTGCTTGGTTTTTGCAAGATGAGCAATTGTGTGTTTGATAAGAAAATTACAGTATTCTTCTCGCACAACTGAAAATTAGATAAAGAAAACTTGTCTTGTCTCTTTCCTCTTCTGAAGGTCAGTTTTCCGTAATTTTCCACAGCAAGGAATCTTCCCCATTAGGAGGGGTACTGTGTTTGATGAGCTTTCCATGCTAAAGGTGTGCTGCAGTTCCCCGGTGGCCATTGGACAACCCCCTTTAATGTTAATAACCAGACAGATTTATAAGAAGACAAGCACGCTTACAGGAACTCAAATCACCAGTGCTTTCATATTCCTTTTAAAATAAGGACTAGGTATTCAGAGTATGTAAACAAAAATATCACCTTGACATCAGCTTGAGCTGATAACAGACAAGTTTGTTGTTTCCGTGGAAACATTTCAATTGTGTTATCTTATTATCTGTCATCTTATCTTATTATCTGTTTTTCGAAGGTAAAAATATCTGACTCTCAGAGTGAACAGGTTATTTGTGAAATTAGGTTCTTTTGCTCAAATCAATATTTTATCTATTGGAAAATGCCAACTAATGTCTTATTTCACACCTTTGTCTAAAATCTGCATATTGCATGACATCTGTGAACTTTACAATTGCATTGAACACAGGAGTTTATTTATTTATTTATTTTTAGATCATTTTATTGTAGTTCTTTGCCCTTTGAATATCAGCATTATACTTTATGCATTGGAAAATACATATGCAAAAAAAATGGGCAAAATAAAATGATGAAAATATATTTTTAAAACAAGTTTGCCCTTTGAATAAGTGCTTGTCCAATGGGATAGTTCGGGTCCAGGCACACGGTACGTCTTGGTTTATTCAGGAGCACACTGTTTAAGACACACACACACACACACAGACAAAATCATTATTCCTCGTTTCAAACTACCAACTCTTTCTCATCAAGAATGGAAATACGTGATAAGAAGAAACGTACACAATTTCAACCCTGTCACATGCCGGGGTCTCTGGATACACCTGGTACATGAGGATGTTCTTGGGCCTGATCTGAGACCTCATCTGTCCTGTGCAGATACAGCGTTGACTGTCACTCATTGGGTGAGCTGGAAGGCAAAGCAGTGGTAGTTATGAGTTATGAGTATATTGTAATTTTTCTTCACTTTTTAATGAGTATACTGTAATTTTTCTTCACTTTTTAATGAGTATACTGTTATCTGTTCTTTATTTTTTAATGAGTATACTGTAATATGTTCTATTTTAAGGCCTCTTCTGTGGTACACACAAAATGGCCCTATGTATCTCAGCTGAAGAGGTGTGAAATAGTGTTATTACCACTGTCGACACAGAGGGGCAGTGTTTCAGCTTCATTCATTGTGCTTCACAATGCAATTCTACCAAATGTTATATTTAAAATGCATCAACGCTTTGTAAAATTAATCCAACGTGACATGTAAGTAATCACTTTATGATATTAACAACTGCATTTTAGGCTCTGTGACATTTCATCTCAACCTGACTTCTGCAGAATGAAAGCATGCTTACCTGGACCATTTATGCAGTACCATTTTGTCGATTAACCTTCTACTTATTTAATATAGACTTTAATATAATGTCTGCAGAGTTGTGAAAATAGTCATTAAATAATTATCTTACCTTCAGTCATGTCTGTGATCACCAATGCAGCACAAATCCAGAACAAAATGATAATTCTCATTTTCCTGGCTGTGTGTGATGGAATGAAGTAACTTAAGTACTTAAAGCGAAGAAGGATTGAAGTCAGGATGACAAGATGTAAGGTATTTAAAGACTTACAGGGGGTGGGCACCAGTACAGTATATGGGTTGTTCCTTCCATGAAGTTTGAAGGGGGAATACCGATCATCTCCCAGCTTTTGAAATACGTCCATGTATTGTTACTGCAAATAAGAGATTTCTTTGAACAATACCCTTTCCAGTAAGGTTTGTAGATGCACTGTATTCATCTGCTTTAACTTTGTGTTGATTACACCAGACTGTTCACACATTTTGGTGCTCAGCACCAAATATTGGCAAAAGCATGTCTTGAATCACCATGAGATACTTGTTCAGAACTTCTTTTTTTATACCAGATTGGTAAGTAATAATTGCATACATATTTCCTGGTGTATGTTTCTCACACAGAAATATAAAAAATGACTACTGAAAATCATACAATAATATTTTTTAGAATGATGTGTTTCATGGCTATGCATTAAATGGCAAGCTGTATTACATATTCTGCTGGATTTGTACTGTATTTCAGAATCACGAAAGTAAGAAAAGCAAAACTCACACATATCTTATTGTAATTCTTTAGAGTACAGTTTCTGGAGTCGTTTTAAATACATTAGTTCAAATGTGAAATCCCCAAAGAGTCATTTAAAAAATGCAGCTACTGAAAGTCCCTGGTGTAATTTTACAAAATACCATTGTGTCAGTGCATGTCATAGTGAAACCTACATTGGCATGCATGTATCGCACAGTGGTAAAACCAGCTTCTCTAACGGTGCAGCGAAAACTCATCCAGAAACCCAGAAAAGATCAAAATAACTGCAGGCCTCTCTAGCCTCAGCTAAGTTCAGTGTTCATGACTCCACAATAAGAAAGAGAGTGGGAAAAAATGGGCTTCATGTGAGAGTTGCAAGGTGGAAACCATTGATAACCAAGAGAACCATAAACGCTCATCTCACATTTGAAAAAAGCACCTGGATGATCCCCAAGCCTTTTGGGATAATGTTCTATTGACCAATGAGACAAAAGTGGAACCTTTTGCGTGATATAGGTCCCATCATGTCTGGCATAGAGCAAATACAGCATTTCACAGTGAGAACATCACACTAACAGTCAAACATGGTGGTGGTAGTGTAATGGTGTGGGAATGCTTTGCTGCAACGGGACCTGAATAACTTGCCATGATTCAAGGAGCCATTAATTCTGCTCTGTACCAGAAAATTATTAAGGAGAATGTCTGGTCATCTGTCTGTGAGCTGAGGCTAAAGCATGCAGCAAGACAATGATCCACAACACAGAACCAAGTCCAACCAAACAAACAAAATGAAAGTTTTGGAGTGGCCTAAGCAAAGGCCTGACTTGAAGCCAACAGACACTCTGTGGCAGGACCCGAAACAAGCAGTTCATGAATGCAAACCTGCCAATTTGCCTGAATTAAAGGCTGTAAAGAACAGCGGGCTAAAATTCATCCACAGCGATGTGAAAGACTGATATCAAATAATATAAAGTGTTTGGTTGCAGTTATTGCTGCTAAAGGTGGTGCAACCAGTCATTAGGTTCAATTACTTTTTCAGATGGGTGATATGGGTGTTTGATAACTTTTCTGTAATCTTCCACTGTAAATGCAATAATATTTTTAAAATGTTTTGCGTTTACTCAGGTTCCCTTTCCCTAAAGTTCCCTTTTTCTAAAGATCTGAAACCAGCACTGTATGTCTTATATTAAGCCTACATTGTATTCAAATTAAAAGGCTGTCTTACAAATAAGTATGGTCACAAGATTGCTTCGAAAACTAGATATGTCTTGTAAATACTGAGAACAGAGGAGAGGTTTTTGTTTTTAAATAATACCCGTGGAACTAGAAAATCTTATTTCTTCTTTCCATTTTGGAGTAAGCCAGTGAACCTGATCTTGTACTGCACTTAAGTCACCTGATATGAGTCTCTCCTTTTTGTAAGACTACTGTCATGGCAGCTAACCAGTTTCACATGCTTCGTCATTAACGTCTTACATAGCCACTGGCACAGACTTTCCCTATCTCTTCAGCTCTCCTGAGTCTGAAATGTTAGATATGATATGCATCATATTACTCATGTATAAACCGTAACATGGGCAGGTGAAAAAACCTGACATCTGCCTAACTCCACAACTTATGAAAAATGACAGTTCCAAAGGTAATCGTTGTCTCCTTGCAAAGGTAACTCAATTCAAACTAACAGACAGCAACTGAAGAGACCTGTTCAACTGGAATTTCTCTTTGCCGTACACACAGCACAACAACAGAAACCAAAAGTAAAAGAAGCTATTTCATTTTTTTCTTTCACTATACATGGGCAAATAGACCCCTTTTAATGTATTGCCTAATGTTTTTGAAAATACATTTATGTGAAATATATATTCATCATATTTCCAAAACAGTCCACATATCTAAAATGTATTGCATTATATTGTATTTTTGTCAGGGAGGGAATTTCTTGAATGTGATGGACTTATGGCTTTCACCTGTAAAACTAGAAGACTAATAAGACTAAAGTATAGATAACGGAATCAATATCAAATACATGCTTTGAGGAAGTTTATTTCAGGTTTACGATTAATTTAGTCAAAGCTGTTCATTAGTGGCTCTCGAGAAAAAAAAAAAAAAAATCTGGAAGCAAAATGCCTAGGCCTACATACTAATTAAAACGTGTCCATTGTTTTCATTAATTACACAAATGCACAATCAATAGCAATGCAAATCAACATAACCATTTAACTAAGTGTATTCATTAATTCATCCATAACTAAACATATGGTATGCAAGTATATGTCGTAATAAATGGAGAATCATGCACCCGGATTTTATATATATATATATATATATATATATATATATATATTAGTCTTACTAGTTTTTCAAAACGTTTACCAACCATTTTTAATATGTGTCCATAGCGAGCACAGGAATATTACAGCTCAAATGTAAAATGAACAACAGCAACATCAAATGCAATCATCCAAAGTGCTTTCAATTTCCCCATTTTTTCTTGCCTCGTTTTCCTTTCGGATTTTTCACTTGCGGCTGTGTTCTGCAAAAGGAAGGCACATGTTTTAAATATATATATATACATTATCTTACCAGTATAGTATCTTACTAACTATACTTCAATATTTCCATGCATTCGCTCTCATTTTATGACACATGAGATTGCTATATGTTATTCAAAATGTGCTTATACATGGACGGCAATAACGTGCAGACATCACTCACTATTTTGAAAATGTTGAACATATTATGAAATACAATGTAATGTGTTGTACTTTACCGTTTGTGGTTCAGGAACATCTTCCCTTGCCTGCCCAGCGGATCGAGACAGAGTTTCTTCCCAGTCTTCTTTAGAGTAACACTGCCAGAGGAAATGGAAACGTATCATCTTTGGTGTAACTACGCTTGCTTAGAGCTACTGCTAAATCCCCGTAATCGTTAAACCTTTCAGTCAGAATTAGCCAATTATGGCAGTGACTTTAGCGTCTGGGCAACCACGGTAGCCTACTTACAGTATTTCAATCTTTGAGCAAAAGGTAGATGCTGGAAACGTTTCAATGGTTTTCACGCGTTTTAAGTACACGTGCTCCCTGGGATTCCCGGTGCATATGCATCGTTCGGTCCCTTGAATTTGTCCTAGAAACAACAACAAAAGTTATAGTCTCTTGTGTATGATCACTTTGATTCATAACACAGGAGCGGCAGGCCAATATATGCTTACAGATTTATGTAATCAGAAAGCCTGCAATACATATATGTATAACAGGGCAGTGCATAAATATTTTGACCAGGCGCTCAATGCGAGACATGGGCTCACCAAACTTGAAAAACCTATTTTATGTTTATTTATTTACCAAATCAAAGCGGCACTTAGGGCAAATGGGACAATAGGGCAGGTGGGTTCTCTGGCACCAAAAGGACCCCCCCCCCCCCCCCCCCCGCAACCCTGCACGTTCCTGATACATACAGTAATGTTTTATTTTAATTCAAGTATATGCGCATAATTTTATCCAAACCATCGCATCCTGACCCTTACCAGACATTGACAAATGTCACATTAAACGTGACCTTTCCTGTCTAATGCCAGCGTTTCGATAATTCCTGCGTTTCTATAATTCCTGGCAAAATCTGCAAAGTCCATGGGTAACAACGTACAACTGTGTCCTATGGAAATTCGAGGATCAGCTGCGATATGCGTTAAAATGTTCGTGAACTTATCTCTGGAACATCTGACTTTCTCAGAAGCAAACGCATGATCAAAACCACAACTAATTGAGCAATTTAAAGGCCAATCCTTACCGTTCACATAATGCTTACGAAGTCTCACTCTTGCGCAATATTAATACTGGCATGAATTTTGCGTGAACAGCAATGCACAGCCCATGAACTCAAAATGAAACACTGACCACACTTTAAGTAAACTTGAAATAATTCAGCTAATTGTACTATCGTGCTTAGTTTATTTGAAGGGATGTTCGCTGTAATCGACACATCTGCAAAGAACACACTACAATAAAAACATAGGCTATTATAAAAAAAAAAAACATCATATTGAATAAAATCATGGCTTATCATATTTAACAAATTGTACTGTAAAATGTACGTTATGGAAACATGCATTATCTGACCTGCACAATGAGTCACTCCAACTCCAAAGATTATGACGCACGCAAAAAACAAAGTAGCAGTATTCATTTCCCCTTCCTTGAGTGAGGAGAAGAAATTCTATGTACGGTCAGCCACTCTTCAATACGATCATTACTGATTTACTTTCTCTTTCCCAATGAAACGGAAACCAATGAGATCCCTATCTGTTAACCTCACTGGGTCTCACACTGTTTCGGGAATTCTGGGTTCGAAATAATTTGATATCGCCTTATAAAATTACATAAAATTAATACATTAATAAAATAAAATTACAAGGTGCAGAACCTCTGTAGGCTATTCACCTATATTTTCCACGTTTGAGACCCTGGTCTGGTAGAATAAGTGATTGTGCTACTTTAAGCCGAAAGAACTAACTTCGGAAGTTACCATTGCTAAAAGGTAATTTAACTTTTGTGTAAGAAACAATGACTGCAATTTTGATCTGATAAGCGCCCTACAAGGCCCAAAAGTTAGCACACTAAACCATGTAAAAGAAGCACTGCATTTGTTAATATGTTTTGTACATTTTATCTATATATGAATATTAAATATCTCCTGATATCGTATGCATTGACTGGTACCTAATCTCGGTTCTTGGAATCGAAAGAACTGTAAGAAATCAGACAGTACATTCTGGTCCAGGTCTTAGTCTGCCTCCTTGTGGTTTTTTTTTCTCATGCTGAGAAAATATAGCGAATACTTCCGTGGAAAGTTCAGGAGAATGGGACCTGTACGTATACATCGACAAAGAAATAGTAGTCCTTAGTTACAGTTCCTATTAACTATTTACAGTTATATATACGTCAGCAGTGTTAGTTAAACACACTGATATCGATGTAAGAAAAACATTTTTGGAAGTACCTTGTGATGAGTAAATCTTGCCTTTTTCAACAAGAGGAAAACAGTATAATTTATTATAATGTGCACCAATGAAACAAATCAATTTGAAAATAAGTCACCATTAAATAATGACACCTAATTATGGGCATCAAGTCACTATGTTTTGTGATGTTATAAGCTTCTGTGTAAAGCATCTTTGTGCTATTGCTGCCGGCAGTGGCGCTGAACACGCTGCCCGAGGAATGTAAATGGGAAGGGGAGGTAATGTGTTACCTCTCATTTCCCAGCCCAGGGGCTTTTAAAGTTGCTGATGTGCTCTGTCAGAGTACTACCTTTTATTATTACCCTAGAAACATCCATGACTCTGTCTCCACATCCAAAAAGATGTGTTTTATGGTTTACCATCTTTATCTTGCCCTTTCACCCTCTCTTTCCCTCCCTCACTCTGTGTTTAATCCAGAAAATGTTTATAAACCTGACCAATCAACCAAACAATAAAAAAAAAGGTTGCATGCAGTAAATGTGATAACCAAAATTATTACAGCCTATAAATCCATAAGGCACATTATAGCTGACAAAGCTTGGGTGAATACAGAGCAAAAACAAATGGCAGAAATGCTCATTAAAGTATTCAGAAAAGGGTTGAGGCCAACTGTAGGTTTCTTGCGTTTGGCTCCCATTCCAAGGCACTCAGCTGCATTCACCGTTGTACTAAATTGCTTTGGAATAGATCATTTGGAAGGCACCATGCTATTAGATGTGTCTGGGGTTTAAATGGCGAGAAGAGAAACAAATACGTCAAAGGAAGCTGTTGGTGTGAATGTAGGCTTATACCTGAAAAAAATTTTTTTTAAAATTTTTGGGAAGTGAATATCATGGGAATGTGCAGAGATGTTTAACTTGAAAGACATCCTGTAGCTCCTGAATGCTTTTGTTTAAACTTGGTAGTTAGGGCAAAGGACTGTGAATAATTGATAGCTTTACCAAACAGGAGTAGATTTCTCAACTAATCTTTCACAAGTAATCCACAATCCTAATCTGCTGGAGGTCATAAGGCCAACTCGTTAGTGAGCTGTTCTCATATCAATGCCCATAAATGGGAGATTCCCCCAGTGCCTGCTTATCGATGGCAGCTTGTCGCAAGCAATGAACAACAGGGCTCTCTTCCTTGGAAGAGTTAGCAGCAAGTGCAAAGTGGAATGCAGTAGAAATGTCAATTTCTCTCCTTGAACCCTTGCCTCAGACATAGTATGTCATTATAGGTATTTTCAGATGTTGATGCCCCCCTGTAGTACCAACCCTCATTTTACTACTGTTTTTTTTAGAAAAAAAGCATGCAGGGAAAGTACTGTAATTACCACACAGAAACTCTGTCCCCCAACAAACAGAAACTGAAAGGAGAGGGGAGGGGGAGGGGAGAATGGGTATAAGAAATACAGATACAAGAAGTCTTAAATGAACATTGATTCAAGGCATTAGAAACTGGTTTTGGGAAATGTAAGAAGGGTAGACTGTTAATTTTGTTGCTTGGCTTGTTGATTCTCTTGTCCAGGGCTCGCTTGAAAAAGAGGTGGATATCTCAATGGGACTCACCAAAAAAATGAGAATTTAAATAAATACATCCATGTTAAACAGTAATACCAGCCCAGACACAGCATAATCAATTTGGATAAATTACATTTATACAGCTTGCTTTCAATATTGAATGCTCTTAGGAAGCAGTAGATTTAAATAATAATAAGCTTTAATAATAATAATAAGCTTTATTTGTATAGCACCTTATTCATACATAAAATGTAGCTCAAAGTGTAGCTCAAAATAAAACACCCAGTAATGCAGCCTCCTACATTGCATTACTGTGTATTTTATAAAGAATCTGTGCTCTCCTGTTTGCAGATTTGTGGTAAACTTTGTACATCCACTTTGTTTTTAATGTAAGCATTTTGAGGGTGTGTGGTTTTCATCACGTTCTCATGAGCAGGGAATTCCTGGACTCAGAGGGCTGACCTATGAACAGCTGATAAACTCTGTAAACAACATGGGGAATTCAGGCATGTGTTATTGCTGGAAACGTTTGAGAAGGTGAAGGCCCCAAATAAAACAGGCTACATCCAGCAAGCACGTTAACAGTAACACTACTGATATCCTGAAAACATTTTGTAATTCTTGATGTCATCTTTATTTTCAAAGGACTGCAGTCAACCTGCCCATTTTTTTCATCCAATTCATTATCTAATGCCAATCAGGGATGATCACAAATGCGATGCTTTCCATGGACAAGCAACAACATAACCGTGAGAAATCACAACAGCAGGATCCACTTGTCAATCAAAACAATGCACTTCCCATATGTCTGTGAGGGGTGGGGGCTTTTGGCTTCTTGAGGTAGGGGTGGGGGCACAGTCATAAATGTATTTGTTAATCAAACTAATAAAGATGATCTCTAAATTGGGGGAAAGGTGGTGGGATTAAAAAAAGACAAAACAAAACTGTCCCCTTGGAGATGTTGCACTGAATTAAAGCTTCATCAGTGGCATACTCAGCACTGCCGACAGCGGGAAAACCCTTGACTGTGTGTTCATTAAAGATGACCCACGCCACCTATCGCAAACATTGTTATTTGCCGTACTGGCCATATATCAAGCCTGTCACTGTGCGTTGTCATGACCCAGTGGTTACTTTGGATGTGCGTACACACTGTCTTAAACCCACAAGCATATGTGCACACACACATACACACACACAGACACACAGTTTAACTTTCCTCCAACAGCTTCAAGTGAAAACAAATAAACCAAAAACGAATTTATATATTTTATCTGCATTTTTAATTTAATTCTTACCTTTTAATTAAAAATAATAATAAAAAACTGTAATCCACCTGCTGCCACCTTGTGGTTCATTTGAGAAACTAATACAAATGAAAATGTTATGGCGCAATCACACTGAACTCGCAAACAACTTAATGTTAGGATGATGCCACCTGAAATAGGAAGGACATTTTATTTATTTTAAGGTTAGCCCTTCAGTTCACCAGTTTGGCTCTTTCTGGAGTAATGACTTGTCCGTGTTATAAAAGGCAAAAAAGCTCCCCTATACATACAGATAGCATATATATATATATATATATATATATATTTGACCTACATTTTTTCTGTGTGCGCGCACGCTTACGTGCTTCTTACATTTCAGCAACAATAACCTATTATTTCTAATTGACGTAAGCTGGCTCTCTCGCCTACGGCAGTATTAGCTATTAATTTTACAGGGTAAAATTATTAACTAGTTTGTCTTCATTGCTTGGTTTTAAAGTAATTCCCACCACGCCTTCCATTCAACATTATCATTCATAATCATCCATATTGCACAATCATTGTTGTGGCATTTTATGCATTTCTGGAAGTGCACTATGCCTTTAAGAACACTGGCAAGTTTGGTGCTCAGGTAAACAAACGGCGTAAACGTCATACTAGAGACATGAAGCTTGTCCTTCTCAAGTTCTTACTTTTAGAATAGGTCAGAAAATGCTATAATGCGATATGACAGATTCTTTCCGTTCAATAAACCCAACAGAGATCACAGCCTTTCACGAGGATTACAATCGAATTTAAGTTTGGCTATGACTTTGCATTCGTTCTGCTGAGACAGGAAAAGAGTCACATGAATTTAAACTGAAGATGGCGGAGCAGTATTCAGCATCACCAGGACGCGTCAGGGATTTGCAAGTTTCAGAACATTTGGCCCCTTCTGATGCGGGTGGAATGTCACAGCAACAAGACAATAACGGACATTACGCCAGCAGCCCAGAAGAATCGTTCTCTCCTACCTCGGTCATATACTTTAAAGAGGCATTAAGCTCTGGGAACATACAGTTCACAAAGCGGGAGCCCCAGCTTCCTGAATCACCACAGTATGAGTTTCAGATTCAGAAAATCAGGAGTAAAAGTAAGTGTTGACATTTGGCGAAGTTGTTTAAAACGTCTGCGTTGAGTCCCAAAGGTAAAACGAAACCTTAAACGTTTGATTATGTAGTTGATTTGCTGTAACATTCGCTGGTTGTGTGCAAGGAGCGTCTTTTCGCGCACCGACCGCCGCAACACGAGTGAAACGAAGCGCGTTCTTCCGAAGTAGCATATGGAGCTGAGCGAAATGATCTTTTTCTGTGTATTTGGGATGTGGGAGAGTAAACTGGACATTATTTCCAACACAAAGCCTAATGCATTTTCCACCCTAAACTAACCAAGGCTACTAAAATATCTGGGTGCCCTTCCCAATGTCCCATCTATGCCATATCATTTGTGTGCGGTTGTTCGTCACAGTCACATGATAAATAAGCCATTGATGGCAGGTCGATCTGTTTAATTAACATTTTTTTTCCTGGTGTGTGGGGCGGAAAAAACAGGGTATGCAACTGAATGCATTACAGGGGAATTCATCTACGGTTAGGTTAGCTAGTTTAGCAATGTATCTTCATGGGTCAAAAGGGCAAACGGAAACGGTAGGCATTGGCTAACGACAACAGCACTATCTGTCCAAGGCTCCTAATAACAGCTCCACCAGTCGTTGAAATTTTAATCACCAAAACGTAAGCAAATAAGAACCGAATTTATGTTAGTTTCCCCAGGCCGTTGCTTTGCCAACCTAAAGTAGGCCGTGTTGGCTGCGTAAATTAGGCGATGTCGGACAACTTTTCATGTAGCCTACTTTGATAGGCTAATTAAGTGACAGTTCACGAGCGGGTATCGGAAAAGGCAAACTAATAGTCCAAGCAAGTAGTGAGACATCGATCACTAGGGTAAAAGAAATGAATGCTGACACGAATGCCTATTACATTAACTGCATTACTAACAGGAAAAAAATGTTATCGTCAGACGGATGTTGGCCTACAAATGGTCCGTATTGTCAAATCACAGTTGAGGCAACATCAATTACGGAAATTACGGTAAAACTAACAATCCGTGTGGGTGCAAAGCATTGAAAACATCAAGATAGCAAGGAAATCTCGACAGTGACACCCGTATCACGAGTGGCATGTGTTTGAACTAGGATATAAATAGGATTAACTCAGGAAATTATGCGTTAACTAAATTCGGTGTAGGAGATGCCAGGGGGAATTTTCAACTTCTGCTTATCTAAACAGAAGTAGTCTACTGTTGCAGCGATTCAGATGTGTGTCTGTGAAGAGGATCTGAAATCGACTAGGCTAACTCTTAAATTGTATATTTTCCATTATAATCAATGGACATTTATATTTATCTAGCTTGCTTTACGTGCTCACCTCTTATGGGTAGCATATTTGCCATGTCTACTGGCGTATTATTGGATTGGATTTAGCCAGGTAGTATGGTAGCTATCTCCTGAATTGACGCAAGCAGATACTGGTAGTGGACAAACACAAAAAAACTTGTCTAACTGGAAAAAGCTTCATGAGTAGGGCCTAAGCAATAGACGCACGCTGTGGTCCCAGAAGCGGCGGTTTCATATTTAATTCATCGCATCGATAGAATCTTATGCGGCATATCACGGCAACTTATATACTGATGAAAAGCGGTCATTCGTGACCCAAAGTGACGCTCTCTAGACATAAATAATAGGAAAATAATGGGGGAGGTAGGTGTGCCATATTTAATTTATTAAAAAACAACGATGTAGGCCTATTTGATGCCCGTGTAGCTAATGTAATTCACAATTTTGCTAGAAGTAATTCCTAACACCTTAAAGAGGAATGTTGGCTGCCACCCTGTCTGCACTTCGCAAAACCTTCAAAATTAAGCGTAAATGCATCTAATACATTTATGCCATTGCTTTGCGATTGCAGGAAAGGTAGTCTGTCAATTCTGGATGTACTGGAAGACGGCGATATTTTTATTTGAAACTGAGAATTGCTTTTTGTTGGCCGGTCTATCAGATTTATTGATGGTTGTCTGAAGCGCAAGCGCTCGCCAGTTTGCATAACAGTGCGCTCTTTGTTTTAGTACTTCTTTAGGCTAAATAATTATTTTTTTTCTCTCAGGCTTAACACAACGCAATACATCAAACTGGGTCTGAGCAAAAAACAACTAATGAACGCACGTCTAACTGTATTTATTCGTCACATTACTTTCAGGGAAAGAAGTAGGTTGCATAATATAGCCTATATAATACATTACCATACATTGTTTTACTCAAGATACACTACATTTCCAAAAGTATGTGGACACCCCTTCTAATTACTGGTTTTGCTATTTCAGCCACACCATTGCTAACATGTGCATAAAATCAAGCATACAGCCACGCAATCTCCATTGACAAACATTAGCAGTAGAATGGGTCGTACTGAAGAACTCAGCGACTTTCAACTTGGCACTGTCATAGGATGCCACCTTTCCAACAAGTCAGTTCGTCAGATTTACGCCCTGCTAGAGCTGCTCCAGTCAACTGTAAGTGCTGTTATTGTGAAGTGGAAATATATAGGAGCAACAGCAGCGCATCCATGAAGCAGTAGGCCACACAAGCTCACAGAACGGGATCACTGAGTTCTGAAGCATGTAGCATGTAAAAATCAACTGTCCCTGGTTGCAACACTCACTACAGAGTTCCTAACTACCCCTGAAAACAACATCAGTACAAGAAGTGTTTGTCGAGAGCTTCATCAAATGGGTTTCCATGGCCGAACAGCCTCGCACAAGCCTAAGATCATCATGCCCAATGCCAAGCATCAGCTGGAGTTGTGTAAATCACGCCGCCATTGGACTCTGGAGCAGTGGAAACGCATTCTCTGGAGTAAGGAAGCACGTTTCACTATCTGGCAGTCTGATGGATGAATCTGGGTTTGGAGGAATGCATAATTCCATGTGTAAAGTTTGGTGGAGGAGGAATAATGGTCTGTGGCCATTTTTCATGGTGTGGGGTAGGCCCATTTGTTCCAGTGAGGGGAAATCTTAATGCTACAGCATGCATTGATATTCTAGAGAATTGTGCGCTTACAAATTTGTGGCAACAGTTTGGGGAAGGCCCTTTTCTGTTTCTGCATGACAATACCCCCGTGCACAAAGCAAGGTCCATAAAGAAATGGTTTGCTGAGTTTGGTGGGGAAGAACTTGACTAGCCTGCACAGAGCCCTGACCTCTACCCCATCGAACACCTTTGGGATGAAATGGAATGCCGACTGGGAGCCAGGCCTTACGCCCAGCATCAGTGCCCGACCTCACTAATGCTCTTGCGACTGAATGGAAGCAAATCCCCGCAGCCATGTTTCTAAATTGACTGGAAACCCTTCCCAGAAGAGTGGAGGCTCTTCCAGCAGCAAAGGAGTTGTCCACATACCTTTGGAAATGTAGTGTATAACCTCGGCAATGGCATTCCATTCCACTTACATTGAGCAGCTTGCATAATTATTTTTTCTTCTGGAATCACGTTGATGGTATTAACTTACTGCAAGAACACTTGAAAAAGAATGGACATTTCTGGGGGAAAAACTATACAGGGCAATTGCCTTTGCATGTTCTTGTTAAGATGCCAGTAGGTTGGCAGGAAATATATTTTGTTTTCTGGGGGTAATTTTGATGTTGCTTGTATTATACTGCATTCTGATCTCACAAAGAACACCTTGCCACATGCATGCATCACATTGGCCTTTTGTTTGATTGTCATTCCCATTGATGTCATTATCCTTGTCATAGGACTAGTCTGTACAGTTGCAGGGAGTTCATTTTTTTGTTATTGAAAGTGTTAAATTTTTAGGTCTGTGTAGGCCTACTGATTCTCTTTGCTGGATAAGAAATGTGTGTGGCAATTGCAGTTGCCACTTCAACGGTGCTATCTAAGATCTCATTAAACTTTAGTTTGGTCAAATTTTACAGCTCAGAGCACAGATGGTCTTGTGCTAAAGCAAAGTCATTGTAATGACGGTGCTGCAGTCTCATCACTCAGTGGCTGAATAGCAATTTACTCTGAGCGATAAAAGTGTGAACATAATGGCCTTTATTGATTTTCCTGGATGAGATGTTAAAAGATTTGAGAAGCAATGGAGTGTTTGCACATTGCGGCATCAGTCTTTGTGTAACAGAGTTTATTTCCTCCGGAAGGGAACATTTAATATTTAGTTGTTAAATCGGACAGTTCACCAAACTTCTAGATGCTATCATTTTCATTATTTTCCTAATGCTGAGCCTGGATTTTTCTGACAGTAGTTCTTATGCAAGGTGGCAGTGGGCAAAGGATGCATGGAGGCATTACATCGGAAACAGAATCAATCTGCATTTGATTAACAGGCCTGCTTCTCACACAAGGAATGCTGTCAATACCAGAGAGGTAGATGCGCTTCCATTGCATCAGCAGCATCAGTCAGGCTTCTTGGGATTTTCATTTTTTTTTTTTTCTGCTGGTGCCCCCGGCACACGTGACGCATGAATTTCAATACAGCTCATCAGGCGGCCATTTTGGTATACACCCACCCCACCCCAGCACACTGCACTGCACTGCACGCAGCCAATCCAATTAGTCCGAGGCCAGCTCAACAGGGGGAGCGGAAGGTTTTCTTCCGGGACCGGTGACAGGCTTTTTGCGGCTCTTCCAAACCCCCGCGGCCGGGAAGCTGGGAACAGCAGAGTGAGCGGCGACAGCTGGCCGGGCTTTTGTTTCCGAGACGACGGCTCTGTTGCCCGCGCGCATCTGTGATCTGTGGGAGGGGGGGATGAGGGGGGCGCGGGGGGAGTTGAGGAGGTAGAGAAAAGAGCAGCATCTCTTTTAGTCCTGCCGCTGAGGATCGCTGTCAGCCACTCCTCCTTTCCTGTTCCCCCTTTTTTTGTTTTTTTTGTTCTTCCTTTTCTCTGTCCGCTGTAGCTTGTGCATCAGCTACCAGGAGAGCAGAAGCTGAGGGTTTCTGTTGCCTTTTTTTGGGAGGGGGGAGTAGGGCGTTTTTTCGTCACCTGGCATCGGGGATAGAGTTTTCCGCTGCCGTCGCCGTGCCAGCTGAGTCATCATGTCTGACCTGACGCCCCAGAGCGAGGCCCCGACCCCCACCACCGACAAGATCACGCAGGCGGCCCGAGAGACCATTTACCTGTGCAACTTTAGGGTCTCTGTGGACGGGGAGTGGCTCTGTCTGCGCGAGCTCAACGACATTTCCCTCACCCCCGACCCTGAGCCGGCCCACGAAGGTACGTAAGGGCGGTGTGGGGGTGTTGGGCGGGGGGGGGGGGGGGTAATGAGCAAGCTGCGAGGCGGGGCTCGCCAGGCTCGCTGTAATCGGGGTTAGTGGGGTCTGCGGACTGTCTGTGGGTCACTGTAATGGTATTCACAGAACGCGCTCTTTCATGCGTGATGCAACGAGCCAGAATGTTGTACTCGGCTACTGTGCAAAGCTGTGTTTATCGGCAAGGTGCATGAGAGCAAAAAGCTGCCATTTGCAGAAAAATAAAATAAAATTTCTGTTATTTCTGCAAAGGGCAGAAAGTCAGGATGTGCATATGATACAAAGAATAAAGAATTTTCTAATTACACGCTCATACCTTTCATTGAGCTGTTCTTTTGCAGAAGTGCTCGCGTGTGTTATAGTTGCATTGCAGTGAGGTTTGGTTAAAATTGTTTAACATATGGCACCTGCTGTTTTAGGTTTTTTGAAGTGTATATGGTCTGGATTTTTGTCCGCGTTCTTTGAAAAATATTCAATTTTCTGATTTAGTACAGTCATTTTTTGGCAGAAAAGTTGGTATTGGCCGTGGCACAAAATTTAACTATTTGTAGGCCTATTTTTTTCATCTTTGCACCCTTGGTCCTACAGTAGGTCAAAATAATGTTTTAGTTATTCTGAGAAGATGCAAAGCTGTACAAAATCTACTTTCTGTGATTACTGTATCTAATGTAATGAATCTAATGTTTGAGAGTTTTCCATATGATTAATAAATATATTTACTTTTAAAGCAATTTCCTTGATGAAAGATTGATGCAAACCCAGGCTAGGGTACCCTCTTTAAGATATATTAGCCTTGCATTCATGCCACTGTTTATTCTAGGCTATTCAAGAGGTAGGCTTATAGTCTTGAAAGCAGTTCACAAAAATTGTATACTGATGTAAGAATGTGATATAATAGCCTACAAATCATCAATACCCTATTTCTATCAGGACATATTTAGCCGAATCTTTGTAGGCCGAGGCAAGCTGCAGTTGTAGCTTACAAAATAAGATCACGCTTAGTGCAGGAGACTCACACATTTTCTCTTGCGAGCGTCACACATTTCTGTTCCTAATTAGGCTATCGCTCTCTCTCCTTTTTAATGGTTTTGATTTGGAATCATTGTCAAGCTTAAGATATAGGCTAGTTAACGTAACTTAGCACATTTATTTTCCACAATGAAATGTCCAGTTGCCAGTTGAAATTCTTCATTCTGTCTCTTAGCTGTTAGCATCTATGTTTGGTGAACCGCTGCGTGTAAATTATTGAGGGAGGAAAACAGTTCCTCAGGATTATCATCTTAACGGCTTCCTTTAAAGAAAATGCTCAACCTGTTACTCCTGCAGCGTAAACGTGTTGACTAGGTCAATGATAAGCCCACTCGCTCTCGATTATTGGAGGTTACTCATTGATGCCCGCATTAATAATTGAATTTGCTGACAGTTTAACAGGATGGGGGAGTAATAGCCTATGTGTAGTAATGTGTGATTTTCTGAATTAAATCAATGCATGAAGCCTGAGCTGCCTTTGATTACGTCTGCTCTGATGATATATGGCAGCATGACACAGGTTCCAGCAGAACGGATATGACATTGGATTGTTTTATGGTCACCATGAGTTACAGACATTTTGTATTCCTGGCTCCTTCTAACGCCTATAAAAACCAGCCAGGGAGACAGCGAGCGGGTCGATGTGCGGGAACGCGCAATAGCCTACACCGTTTACGATGGCCCCCGTCTAGTTTGCATTTAATAACCCTGGCAACCGCGGAGGGTTGATAAATCAGGTCTGTGCATTGGTGGCTTTCCTCTATTGCATTGGAGACCAAAGTCCTGGCAGCCTGTGCACATAAGCTGTTCCTAATGGAGATAGGCACACTTGGCCGACTGCCCGATACTGTCGCACTCAGGTGGGGAAATCTCATTGTCGACTCATCATAAATTGATTTGGGTGCATTCAGGTGCAGCACCTTGTACTGTTTCGGATGCAACTGGGTCCATATATTTACAGTATGTCGATTTAAACTGGAGCTATGCAAATGCATTTGTCATCGAATTGCCAAGGCAGGATCAGCATCCAAGGTTTCAAATGTGCCACACTGAATTTGATTCCTGCCTGGGGTGTTATTATTGAGATGCAGTTTCTTGGCTTGCAAACCTATTGGTATTTCAGATCTAGAACATAAAAATGAAAGGCATAAATATAATTTCCGACTTTTCATAACCACCGAGGGCAGGATTTCTCCTTTGGTCGTGAAATGGGTTTTGCTGTATTTGCATCTTCTTATGAAAGGCAACGGAAATGTTTACTAGGGCTGTGCCTTTCACCTCTTTGTTTTTGGTAACTTATGAATGTAGGCCTACTGAATCCATGGCACACTGTTCTTTTTTCTTTTCTTGTCTTTGTTCCTTTTTGTTGCTCTTTGAAAAAAAAAATCATGAAAGATTTTGACAGATTTGGCGGAGTAAATACAAATATTTGATCAGTTCAAAGGTGAGTATTACAGCATAGCATTCAAGCCCTCTCCCCGACCTGTGTTCTGTGAGAGGAGCTTCTGCAGCAATAGAACCTTACAGTACCTTAACCACCGTCTCGCTCTCTTTCTCTCTCCGATGTCCGTGTGCCTCTAACGGGCCCTCACTGTCAGCCTACAAGGTCTTATTTCCCACCTCTCTCTGACTACATGTTCCAGATCTATTAGTGGTTTTACCCACCGGCTGTAGCCATGCTACCCTCTGTTTTATAACCTTGAGTCCCATGCCAAGGCTATGAAGCCACTGTATGAATAACCTTTATGTATTATCAAGTGCACTGTGTTTACTGCTTGAATGTGTCAGATTTCAAAGGTGTGAAAAAAATCTGTTCTTGAACTTTGGAAAGCACTGTAGAAAAATTATAGTGAAAATATTTGTTGTAATGCGGCAGCGAATGGATTCATGTTGTGAGTCACTGAATTTTCTCATAATGTCCAGAATATTATTGTTGTTGTGAATAAAAATATCTCCTGTGTCTATATATAAGGCAATTCACAGTGTCAAAGAAAACAAACACATGACTGTATTTCTAGACTGCATGAAATTAGGCCTACTGTTTTTAATGCTACCAAGTTCATATTAAATTTTTTCTCTTGGCCATTCCATTAAGCTTTATTGATATTCTCATTTTTTTTCCCACTGTTCAGATCTTTGAATCTGCTAAAACTAGGCTATAACCATTTGTAGCAGTAAGGATAGAATGCACTTGTTATGACAAAATGTCAGTTTACAACCATTTTTTCCAGTCCTTCCTTCAGTTTATTCTATGAAGCCTGTAGGGGCTAGCTCTGACAGACAATCTGCCCTTATAAAGAGCAGCACACTTCAGGGTCTGTGGTGCTGTACAAAGTCTGTATTGTGAAATGCACACACACACACGTGCACACACACACACACACATTCTGCAGCCTACTAACAGCCGTCTCTCCAGCCACCTGCACTGAATAACACTGAATTAATTTCGCAGGCTCTCATTTCTGTCTCTCTGCTCATGTTCTGAACCACTGCTTTCCAGAGATTTTGCTTTGCTTTCCAACCACATTTCCTGGCTTCAGGCTTTAATTTTCCAGTGGTGGGTTTTTATGTTTTTTTTTTCTTTTTCTCTAGTAAATGAAACGTACATGTGATGAAATGTAAGTTTTGGTTTAAAAATTTTACAGGCTTCTAAAGAGTTATAGAATTCCGAACACATATTTGACCCAGGCCTTACAGATAAAAGTAAACACTCTTTCATTTTCCAGATGTAGGCCTAATCATAGCTGAATGCCATTGAATGGCTCTTCAGCTTGTTTGAGTGCCATCACCATGGCGACCAGCACAAGGGCACCTTTTATCCTCACCGTTCTCGTCCCTCTGCTTTAGATCCCAAAGACCCAGTCGCCATCGAGAGGCTCAACCTGATGAACATGGCCAAGCTGAGCATTAAGGGCCTGATCGAGTCCGCCCTCAACCTGGGCCGGACCCTGGACTCGGACTACGCCCCCCTCCAGCAGTTCTTCGTGGTGATGGAGCACTGTCTGAAGCACGGCCTGAAAAGTACGCCCCCTAGTGGCTTCGCCGATCAGCCGGGTGGCAGGCTTTCTTTGTTTGGCCAGGCTTATTTACCGCTTGTGACGGCTGTGTGCTTAACTGCACTGCTAATGCACAGATAGCCTCTCGTTGCAGGGCGGAGCGTCACTTGTTTATTATGTAATGACAAGACTGATACTGCCTGCTGATTGGTAGGTTCTGTTACCTGTCGATTTTGATTGCTCTGCCATTCTGCATATAATTATCTTAGCTTTAGACCACAGTTGTCTCCAGCTGTGTTGTCAGGTGTGGGCTTACGGATGCTTTGCTTTAGTTTTGGCTGATGTGCAGATTTGTGGCACAAGCTGAATGATACAGTTGCAGTCGTAAAGTGAAGTCACATAGTAATAACATGTCTGTTTGTTGCCTGTTGTGTGAAATTGATATTATGGCTAATCCGAGGAAGAACTATATCGGCATGTTCTGCTTCAGACATACTTTTCCACTTATTATTCATATCCAGTGTGCTCAATTTTTGAACATCAGTTTCAAAACAGCACATGTCCTTATATAATAACTGATTGTGTAACTCCTTTCAACGTTTCATGCCTAGTCATCTGGAAAGCTATGCATTATGATAGCCTTGCAGCTTGCCAACTGGGCAGCAAGACCTCAAAGCCTATATAGCAGTCAAAACAAACTCAAGCCCAAAACCTGCAGCAGGATGCTTCAAATGCCATTGTTGTTATTTACTGAATGTCCATCAGAACATATATGCTCAACATCTATAGTAATTAAATGGGTTGTGTTCTGGAGAAGATTAAATGATGTTTCTGTATTGTAGGCAAGAAGACGTTCCTTGGGCAGAACAAGTCTTTCTGGGGCCCTTTGGAGTTGGTGGAGAAGTTAACCCCAGAAGCAGGTGAAATAACAGCCAGCGTGAAGGAGCTTCCAGGTCTGAAGTAAGCAACTTCTTAAGCATCTGGTCTATAGTGCCATATGAAAGAACCTATATTTTTGACCAATGTGAGGTTTTTACCAGAGTAATATTCTATCTCTGGTGACAATAATGTAATGGTGACCTATTTTTGTTCATTTTGAAATGAAAGCAGGCCATACATTAATCATGTGTCTCATGGTGCCTGACAACCAATCCACCAAAGGATTTTGTGAATTTAAGGTTCCAGGCTGTGGACAATGTCTAACTAAGATTAGCTTTTTATTCTCCACTTAAGACACTGAACCATATACTGCCATTGTGAATTTAGTGTCTATTTGGTGGGAAATGAGAGGGAAGGCTAAAAGTCAAGGGTTTTAGGGTTTTTGGGTTATTATTTAATACAATATGTAATCTTATTTGATCTAAAAACTTTGCTCCCCCCTCCCTTCCAGAACACCCCTGGGAAGGGGTAGGGCATGGCTTCGTCTGGCCCTGATGCAGAAGAAACTGTCCGATTATATGAAGACCATAATCAACCGGAAGGATTTGCTCAGGCACGTCCGTTTTCATACTGCACATTTCAACACTCTCTCGTCCTTTTATATGTTACCAAATTTATTGTATAAATGTGAAGATTTAAGGGCATTTTTCCAGTTTTTACAAAAACAGCAATCTATCTGAACATGAAGTAAAATATAAAATCATATATGTAAAGAATAAGATATTAGCATAGGTCATATACTGTATATTATGGAAAGCCAACAATTGATACATTTTCAAATATATACAGGACAGATTTGACAGGCATTAAAATATTGTATACTTATCAAGTTTAGGTGTAAAATACTAATGAAGGAAGTGTGTGGTTTTTATGTGGTTAACAGTGTGTGCTTTTCCCCTCAGTGAGTTCTATGAAGCAAATGCCTTAATGATGGAGGAAGAAGGAGCTGTGATCGCGGGCCTGTTGGTGGGGCTCAATGTTATTGACGCTAACCTCTGCATGAAGGGAGAAGATCTAGACTCTCAGGTGACTTCACCTCTTACTACAGGATGCATATCATCTTCGTGCTGCTCAGTCTGCGGATGGGCTAGCATTTTGTCATTAGCGCACTGGTCTGGTTATGAGCTGCATGCATTAGTTGAGCACGGTTTCTTCTGTTACAGTTCGGCAGCATGTGGAACCGAGTGAGTTAATGGCTACATTTACATGCACACCAGCACCCCAATAATGGGAGCAATTTATGGCAATATTTAGATTGAGTACACATGGATTGAAGTAATGCAGTTACTCCAGAAGCTGCATTTGCATGACTCTTTCCATAATCAGCGTGTGCTCAACGGAAACAATGCACACAATACCCATTCTTGATTTCGTCTGTGATCTTCAACTTCTACCTGACACGTGCAGTTTCGAAATGCGGAAAGAAATCAGGAGTAAGATGTCTGCATGCACCAACAAAAATCAAATGATTGGGCAAAAATCCAAGTGTCTTAATTGGGATTTGAAAACGCCGATTGTGACCTTAGGCCAATGAAGATAATCAGATAAAGGCATTTACGTGACCATTGCAAATTGTGTGCATGAAAACGCACCCTGTGCTGTTAACTCCATATGTTGTTTCTGTAATGGTGGTTGACGTTCCTCCTCTGTCTTGCGCGCACTTGCAGGTCGGTGTTATAGATTTCTCCATGTACCTAAAGGATGGAGGCCACAGCAGCAAAAGTGCAGAAGGGTGAGTCTGTGTCGGGGATGAAAGCTTTTTTCTGCTATTTCCTCTACCCACTGCTTAAAAACTGCATCCTTGTGTCTCCCTTCTGTGTTTCAGCGATGGACAGATAACCGCCATTCTTGACCAGAAGAATTACGTTGAAGAACTAAATAGACATTTGAGGTACGGGTATTTAGACAGACCTGTCATTGAAGACATGTGCTCTATGCCTATGTGGATTTACTTTAAACTGCTGGAATCACTGTTATTCCTCTCCTTAAACAGTGCCTCGGTCAACAATCTCCAAGCTAAAGTGGATGCCCTCGAGAGGTCCAATTCAAAGTTAACAGAAGAGGTTGGAATTTTCCCGTTGTTTATTCTTTTGTGTTCTGATCTTTACTGTTGGGAATGGAAGGTTTTATAAACCTCATTATGGAAGGAGCTACTGTGCATCATTAACTCCAAGAACCAATCAAATTAGTACAATTACCAGCAGTCATTAGCTCCTATCCAATCAAATTACTATGCTCTCCAGGGGAAAACAATATTATTAGTTCACATCAGCCAGTTATTGATAGTATGTGTTATTTTATTCTTTATTTTCCTGTGATTATGTCCATAGTTCATATTTGGCATATTATCCATTTACAAAGCTGGATATTTATTGAAGAGCAGACTAAAGTGGTAGAACATTAATTTATAGTCAGGTTTGAATTCAGAAAATGCAATTATTTAATTGGCATGGTGTGCTAAGTAGACAGGGTTGTACAGGCAGAACATTATGTCTTTTGTCTTATTCTGTCCTTTCAAATCTGTTTTGAAACGGATGCCCTTCTGATATTGGTTGTTCAGTGGAACAGCAGCAGTGCTCCTTGTATGATTTGAACTTGCAACTCCACAGGCCCATTTATGAACACTGCTGCAATGCCCTCACAGATGCAAGTGCACATGCAAGCACACACATCATTTCATTTCGTCTTTTTGTCTCCATTTTACTCCACACATTTTATGAAACTTTGCTGTTCTGTTCTCCTTCCCCTTTTTTTTAGCTTGCAGTTGCTAACAACCGGATCATCACTCTTCAGGAGGATCTGGAACTGGTAAAGGAGGAGAGTTCTCACATGCTGGAGTCCAATCGCAAGGTATTTACACCTCCTTAGACCCTTGTTTTTTTATTTTGGAAACACCTAAGCATCTGAAGCCTAATCAAAACATCCTAGGTTAAAACTAATAAATATTACTGACAGACATTTTCATTTCTTACTCCGCTCATATCAGACTTTATTGAGTACATGTGCATTTTGGAGAAACCTTAAGGGATCATTTCTTTGTAGGACATTTAAAGAACATTTACTGGTATATATTTGCTGTGCTATGTCTCCATGATATTCTTATGCTTGGATAGGCCTTAATTACCTTCCCCCTTAAGATGTCTGTCCCAGGGGTGGGAAATCCAGTTTCAGAAAGTAGAAATCCTCCCCAGTATTTTGTTCCAACCTCATTGTGAATTTGCTAATTAGCACAATTCTTCAGCGGGCGGTAGAACTAATTAGCTAGCTGAGCTGAGTTCTTAGGTAGAAGAAGCTCATGGCGGGACCTTTGCTTTCTGACCCCTGGACTTTCCTCCGCTGTCTTTCCTGGACTTCATTACTGATATGGCAGACTGCCTGAAGCGCAGTCTGAGAGAGCAGCTTAGGATAATAGCTTTATGACACTGCAGCAGCCCATGTGTAATACAGAGCATTGAGGCTGGAACTGAGACTGTAAAATGGCCGACTGTGGAGTGGATGTGTGGTGTGTCCACGCAGGCGTCAAAACCTGATGACGTGGCGGACGGCCAGGTCCTGGGAGAGGCGCGCAAACAGCTCAAGGAGGAAACCCAGCTGCGATTGGTCAGTATCTCTTTGATCTGTCCATGTGCATCTTATTTTTTTGGTAGTTACACGTAAACATAGGTAATTATGTCTTGCTGATGCAACACTTGTTTTTTACGACATTTGGCGTCATGGAAAAGGAGAGTATCAGGATAATGATATATGAGTGTTACGATAGTTGAATATGAGTGTCAGGATAGTTGAATATGAGTGTCACGATAGTGGAATATGCTAATAGTAGTTGATTCCAGGGGTGGGCAGGGGTGTTAGCGCGAGCCTAACCTTGGGCCCTCCCTCAGGACGTGGAGAGAGAGCTGGAGCTCCAGATTGGGATGAAGCAGGAGATGGAGCTCTCCATGAAGATGCTGGAGAAGGACATCTGCGAGAAGCAGGACGCCCTGGTGGAGCTTCGGCAGCAGCTGGACGACCTGCGCACCCTCAACCACGAGCTATCCCACAAGTCCCAGGTACCGCTGGGGCCCAGTCACACTCGTCCAGGGGAAGGGTGGAGGGAAAGACAAATAGATGGATAGACAGACAGACAGTTTTTTTTGGTCTGTTCTCAGAAATGTGCTTTCAATACATTTAAATGTTTAGAAGTAATTTACAGTTCACACATCCGAAGGATTGCTTTAGTATTTCCCCTGAGGGAGGAGATGGTTCCCTTTAAGAATATGTTTTATGTGTTTGTCTTTGCAAGGCAGCATGTTATTCCAAAGAGAGCACTGGCTGTAAATAACAGTTAAACAAGGGTAGTCCAGGCTGTCAGGAATGCCAGCTCTAATATACAGCACAGTGGTGTGATGTGGTATGGTCTGCACACAGGGTACAGAGGTCGCCGTGAAACAGAAGAGTGAAATAATCAGCCGCTTGGAAGACAAGGCCAACCAGATGGCAGCAACTATCAAACAGCTGGAACAGAGGTAGGTACTAGTTTACATCGCCCACAAGGCGTCATCTAAAATACTGATGTAAGCCCAGGCCAAAAGCTCTTTGAAGAAATGCCCACTGGTTTTGCAGTTTATGATTTGTAATTCAATTTTGACGGTTCATTTTGTGGTTGCCTCGTTCCAAAGAGAAACAAGGGAGTTGTTGTGTAAAGATTGTTTTGATTAGTTGTCATAACCGGAACACGCTCCTTGCCAGCCTTCCCCCTCATTACTTCCTGTTGGAGATGCACACTTCCTCTCTCCCTCGTCAGGACATGCTTTTTTCAGGCCAGCGGGTTATCCTGTCCGATAATAATGGCTTTTTTTCCTCTTCTTTTTCTCATTATTTTGTTCTTTCGCACCATTTTCACCCACCCCCCATTGCTGATTTTATTTTGTTTCCTGGACAGGGAAAAAGACTTGGTGAAACAGGCCCGAAATCTTAACTCTGCGGCAGAGAAGCTGCTTCAGTCACAGGACTAAGCAGTGAACGTGACCGTTTCATTAACCCGTCAGACTCAGATGATCAAATCCTGTGTAATACGGAAATGGGAAAAACGAAATAAATAAAACGTAAAACACAATCAATTGTTTTACAAAACCCCAAAGTCTGTCAGACTATGATTATCAATTCTGGCATAATATCGAAATATGGGTGGGAAAAAAAAGAAAAAACAATTCTGTTAAACACATTCGTTTGTTTCACAAAACCCCAAGGTGGTTTTCTCTAGTCTTCAGGGAATTCCCCCTTATCTCCATCAGCACCTGCTAGACCAGTTCCTTTTCCTATGTTTGTGCGGATTACAGGAAAAAAGACCTATATAGCCGGAAAGAATCAATCCATGAGCAGTTACTTTGTATTGATTTATTTTTCTTTAGCACGGTTTATATCCTTAAACTATGTCTCTTGAGAATTGCATTTCCTTCCTGTTGCTACTCCCCATGTCTAGTTTAGTTTAGCGTCAAAATGGGAGATGACATCCCATTCTGTTCATAGGCAGAGTAATGTTTTTCTTAGGGATAGAGGGGATTAGAAGTGCTGCTCTGTGTGAACATCATTCTAAGTGGCCTGTTCTAAAGAACGTTTGGACGTGGAAGAAAATTCAGAGTATTGTGGCACTGATATGACTAGGTGTCAAAGGAATACTTAAACACACACTACTCTTAATTAATAATGCCATTTATCCAGGCTAAAATGCAGCTGTGTCCCTCTCATTGTTGGACAATGGATTTCCCCCCCCCCCCCCAATAACAATGAAATTTAAGAAACATTTAACAGTATGTAACAACCTGTTGATTATACAGTATTTGGTATTCAATAAAGGATTCTTTAGTTTTTTAAAAAACTGTGGTTACACTTACATTGCACTGGTGAACAACAGTGAGCTCTAGGTTCTGCAGCAGCATTCATGCTTATATAGATTCAGATTTAAAGGGAGCTGGTTTTTTGGTTGAATGGCTGTCATCCATTATGCAAATGAGTTGGAAAGGCTGATGTCGTCTTTAAGTACAATATAAACGTGTACGAGAGGTGTGTAAAAGATTTGGAAAATAAACATGTACATAATTAAAACTAACCTTTTGGTTTCACTTCTGTGTGCTGATCAATGACGTGGCTGAACTACATGAAGTCATTGAACTCACGTTAGCAGGAATCACCGAAAGTGAAACACAAAGTGAATTACTCATGATCCTAATATTTCACTGGGGTGCAAAGTTTAAGCTGCCTAACGCAAGTGTAAGGTTGTTGTTTGTATGGAAGTTGTGGCTGAGTTATTAATTAATCGGCAGCATATTGGAAGGAAAAAATAGGAAAATGTGTGTTGTTTTAAAACTGATGTAAAAAGCAGTAAAAACGGCTTAATAAAACGACAGTTTGAAAACGAATCGGCCTGGTTCACCATGTTTGGACATAGCCTTCCATTCTTTTGGTGGAAAGAATGATGTCACCCCCCATTCCTTTCATCTCCAAGCTGCCATTTGCGTTTTGCTTTCTTTTTTTCTTTTTTAACCCCCCACCCCCCCCTTTAATATGGGAGGGGGTGTTTCTCCCCACCCCGACTTTCGGTTTTACCACAAGTTCATGTGGCTCGAACCCAGATCCAGGCAGGCAGAGCGGGAGCGGGACCTGGCCAACGAAGCCAACCGGCTCTTCAAGCAGGAGTTTGGTGACAAGATCGAGAGCCTGCAGCTGGAGGTGGAGCAACTGATGAAGCAGAGGTACAGTATCAGTGTTAATAATTACAAAAATAATAATACTCATGTGCTAGCATGTTTTTATTAATGATATGTTATTAATATTTATATACTGCTTTTCATCAATGGTCACTATGTATGTCACAGGCAAGTATACAGTAAAACGTTATCCAAGAAACAGAAGTCGACAAATTAAGCCACATTAGAATCACAATGCAAAAAGATGTCCACAGTGTCTAAAATGCTGTACAATGTTTTTTTTTTTTTAAAATTTAATGAGCCCACTTGGGGCACTCACCAGATCAGTGTGTTCCCTTTGAGGAATAGTCCACCTGCTGTAGCACTTAATAGATGTACTTCATCTTACCTGTACTGCTAACAATCCCACTGGAACTCAATATCTTTAAATAATTTGCACAAAATGTCTTCGGTGATCAGTGTTGCGTAGTTATTTACATTCACAGTTGAACATGTGGCTGTGGAAGTTGACCAGGCTCTGGAAGGCAGAAGTTGTTTCTTCACTGATTAGCAGCATAATCAGGTCACATTTATTAGATCAGCCCACATGACAGAGTTTCAGTAAAGTCTTGACTGTACTAGAGCACGAACGAACATCATGAGCCTTGGTCTCATTTAAGGTCAGGTTCATGTTCGGAGGTCTGGACCAGACCCGAGGCTGTTGTTATCTGTGGTAGTTTTGCATGTATATTCCAATAACTGAAGGAGCTGCCAGCAGAGCATTAAGAAAAATTATTAAAGTTTAACCTGTTATTAACTGCTCACCTGCGAAATTTTCAATTTTCCCCAAACTGAAAAACATGTTTGTCATGATGAACACCAAGGCAAATGGTGGGGTGTAGAAGGTAGCGGTTGTTCGGTGTGTTTGACAGGCGTACGTTGGGGATGCAGCTCCTGAGCCCTAATGTTATGCGGTGGGTGTAATAAGTTAGCAAGTGTTAGGTGTTTTACAGTTGTGCACCTGGGGATGCAATTGCTGAGGCTAACGTTATACGGTGGGTGTTGGGTGTTTTACAGGCATGCATTGGGGATGGAGTTGAAGAAAGAAAGGGAACGGAAGGGCGGGGCTGCCCACATCGACACCCCATCAGGGGAGAAGCCGCCCCCCTCCCCACAGAAAGATGTCAAGAAGCAGATGGAGGACATAAGAAAGGTGTGAACAGATGCAGTGTCCTCCATAATTTTCAGGACAAATACTTTTTTTTCTTGATTTGCCTTTGTACTCCACACTTTTATATTTGCAATCAAACAATTCACGTCGTTAAAGCATAGATTCATAGCTTCGATATTTTTATACACTTTGGTTTCACCATGTAAAATTTGCAGCACTTCTTATAGGTAGACCCCCCATTTCAGGGAACCATAATGTTTGATCTGAAACTACATAGCTCTGTTCAACTTTATAAACTTTTTGGTGGTCCTATCTATTGTTGGACAATTAAGCCTTGTGGAGTGAATATGTTCAACTCTAGGAGTGTTCATTACAGCTGTTAGAGTCTTTCTGTGATGTGTAATTTTGTAGAATCAGGCCAGTTTTACTGACACAGTAGTAAATGTCCATATTTTCCCAACTCCTCCAATTAGGAGTTGGAGGCAGTCAGGAAAGAGAACGATCAACTGCGGACAGTGTTGGAGAAGGAAAGTCTTGGTTCGAACACGTGAGTGGGAGGAAGTGTCTGTCCAACCCCTTGTTTGTAAACGATCTGACCATAAGTATCGTTTAATTGAGAATTTGTGCAGTTACGCAACGTGTTTTTCTCTTCTTTAAGGTCGTTGTCACAAACTGAGGATGATCAGGTATGTTGTGTGTCCTTGCCTGGAATGTTCAGTAAGGTCTTTCAACACTAATAGCATTATCATTACCATAACGTTGTCAAACTGACACAGTTTTCTTCTTTATAGCTACTAATATGGAGAGTAGCCTGCCCTGTATTTGAGCCCTGATTTACCTGCTATTTTTTGAGTACAGAAAAGGACATAATGCTTCTATAGTGAACATTTCATTCTCTTTTTGTAATCTTTCCAAGGATCAGTCATTAACTGAAGACATTCAGCCATCAATCTGCAATATGTGTGAGGAGACGGACTCTCTGACAAGAACCAAGGTACTGTACTTAAGACATGACAGAATGACTTATTGCCATCTGTAGTCTAAACCACAAATAGTACTCTGCTCTACTCTTTTCATTAATCTTTGCACCCCATTTTAAGCGGAAAACAAGTATCACTTAACTAAAGTTAAATATCAACATATACAGTATGAGTGGCATGGAACCTCTATGGCTTTTTGTTGCAGAGACAGTGCGAGAACTGCAGCGAGGTGTTCTGCGAGAGCTGTCTGGCCAATGAGCTGCCTCTGCCCTCTTCAATCAACCCGGTCCGAGTCTGCAACACCTGCCACTCAAAGCTGCTGCAGCAGTACGCTTCAAGCCCATCCTGACCCTCCAGGGAAACCCAAGAAACACAGCTCATCAATAAACACACAGTATCATTATCGAGAAATACCAGACAGGGAAGCAGCGTGACTATTAGAGTCCTTTTGAGTCTATGAACCTGGACGGGTATGAATTTCACACATTATAAGGACTGGCCTCTGGTTGTACATTTTTGGTAGAAAGGGCGTGAATCATTGTGTGAAAGTTTTTATCAGTGTTGCGCATGTTCATGTCTACATTCATCACGGTAACATGGAACGAATGGCGAACCGCAAATGTCCACTAAGTGGATCGAAACTGCACTCGTGCAGGCCAATACAACTTCCTCTAGCACAAACTTTATGGAATATTATATTAATAAAACAGTATCTGGGGTGATTTGCAATTGTAATACTTGAATTGCTCTGAGTTCCTTTCCCCTGTCCTTGTCCCACAACCCTGCTGTGAACATTATATCTTAAGTCAAGACAGATTATGATATGCATTTGTGATGCAGTTAGCATGCCAGTCTTACCTTGGCCTTTTCCCATTACGAAACACAAATTCTATCTACTTTATTTCAAGAAGCTACCAAAACATAATGGTGTTTCCAAAAGGGTGACAGTGCATTGCGCACAGTGGTTTCATTCTGCGTTTTAGCAATAATTATTCTTCAGAGTAGTAGTTGCTTTTGTTGAACTGCTGAATGTCTCATAATGCACAAACTGAAATCGAATCGGACACCATTTCCCCAGGGACTTTACTTTTAATAGCATTTGTGCTTTTTTTCCCCATTTTGGCAAATTTTCTCCAGTAACCACTGTGTTTGTCTTTCACAGTGTCTGACTCTGGGTAAAACATGGAATGTGCGTCATATCAAAGATAGCTACTTTAATTAAAGCATTGTACAATCATGATTTATCTGCATTGCTTTGAGTCCTGGGAGCTTTTCTCATTATATTGTGGCTACAAGCTATTGTAACTGGAAATTATGGTGTAATATTTTGCTGCGGTTAATTTCAAAGGATTGCTGAACAATAAACTTTTTATTGCAGAAAAATGCATGAGCGATTACTTTCGGTGTTGATCTTGACACATGAAAGGAGAGCAGGAAAGACTGCAAACAATCACGTTATTACTGTGAACAAAAGATTCATGCGCTTTGTATTTGGATATTTATGTAAAGCTGTGTGTCCAATATTTAAATGATTGTGTTTGCAAGTCCGTTTTTGGTAGAGTACTCAAACTGGAACTCCAGGGGAGACCAATATGCTTTTAGTAGAACTTTAAGATGGATCCATTGAACAGACAATAATTCACAGGCTATTCAGTAGGTTAGCACAAAGATAAAATCACCGTCCCCCAGAGTATGTTTCTGGGGCAAAACAATCTGTTTTGTAGGAGCACTCTAAGTGCAATCTCTGAGCATTTCAAGAATAAGAGGTGGTAGTGCATGAGAACCTAGTGTTTCCATAGCTGGAATTTGTATACTTTGTCTGTATACTTGATACAAATTGAAACTTTTTACTCAGTTCACAGTTGTACGGTTACACTTTGGTTTATTTCTCGAATGACTCGCACTGAGAATTAAGTCTAAAAATAGAGAAGCAGCTGCAAACGAACTTTGAAACGACTGTGTTCCAAGAATGGCAGACAAAGGCTATGACAATTTAGCCTTATCTTATAGCTGACTGTACTTTCCAGTTCTATGCCAAGTCCAAACCAACAGGCCTTGGTTTCATTATTCCAGCAAAGACAAATCGATTCTTAGCGCCCTGCACGCATTATGAATGGCATTTCGTCAACAGTCTTCAGAAAAATACTGGCAGAGCCTTCATTTGCAGTCTACAGCACATCATCTTTAAAAAAAAAAAAAAAAACAATTGTTCATTTGCATAGTGCAAGAACTCTCTCATACATGGTATTAATATAACAACAGTACTTCACAGGAATGTGTTTATTGATAGTGGCCATTCTATGATTTAATTGTACACTAAACCCAATGTCAATAAATAATTCAGATGCAAATAGGAGTTCTTGGTATCTGGACTTGCACATGCTCGCCTCTTGTTCATGTTTTCACCTGCAAAACAAAAACGGTTATGAAAATTGACCATCTAGTAATATTTTTTTTTTACAGGGGATAAATTCACCAAGTTAGGCTAGAGGAGCATAGAACAAATCTGCATCAAAAGTTATGCTTTTCAGGCTTTACAGCAGTAATAGTTCCAATGAACACAGACACTCATTCCTAACCAATATTTACTTGTTCACCCTGCTCAAGTTTAAATGTTTTCATGCTACTTCAGAAAAAATCATGCTGTTTGACAAATCACAGCACATTTAAATCAAATTTTTAAATCATACCAATATTTTTCAGCCAGATCTTATTGTCCCGGAGAATTCAGGAACAACTCAATATATCGTTCTTCTACAGGAGTAGGAAAAAAAACATTTCTGTTACCACTTAAATAACAATTACACGTGCAATCTATTAAGAACAATGCCTCTCAATGCTACTTCTACATGTTCAGTAGATAATTCACCCAAGTTGGATATGAACAAATTGACCATTTAACATTTCAAATTTTTTATATTAAACATTTTTTAGAAAATGTAATTTTATTTCAGAGAACACAGATTTCTATCCAGAAGGGTGACACTGATACATAGAATAAGACAGCTGTAAATGAGCAACTAATAATAATAAGCAACTGAACTAACATATAGGTTTTACTTATCATTCACATTTACTACACAGCCCCATATTACATGCAGTCCTAGGTGGGCTGAACAGCCTGTTCTCGTTGTTACGTATTCTTATATTCTATTGGTTAACTTACGCATGTACGCCTTGTCTTTAGACATGGCCGACAGTGCGTCTTCGTGGCTGGCGAAGAACACATCGGCCTCTCCGCTGGCTCTCCCATCTGGGCCGTACTCGATGAGAATCTTCTTCAGTCTCACCGGTGAGAAGAACTGGAAGAGACGCACGTGCATTTCAAAAACGTGTGACAAGCTATAATTAGGGCCCTTTGGACTCAACGACCGACCAACTCAACAGCCTGTAACGCCGTTCCCCAGGAGCAAGACGCTGTTAAAACCTCCTCGTTAAACCAGCTGTGGAGCAATATTAAATTATTCCAGTGTAGCATCTCAATCATCGCAATTAATCACTTAATGAATACAGATTATGCGCAATTGTGGCACTCTTGACTAATGTTACATTTCCCGATTTTATTCAGTATTCACAGTAATGTGTCCATAATACATTCATTTTAACCCATAACAAAATGCAATTACGCAAATAGCTATATGGAGCTTTTTTTTGTATTACTTTGCATATTATTATAAAGAGAAAATCTCAACAACAAATAGTTTATGTATGATATATTGTCAAGACGATAATGGAAAACCAAAGGAAATTAAATATCGTTCATTACAATGTCCTTGCTTTCCTCTCATTCGCAATGTCTGCCAAACTGTGTCATAAGCACACAATGTTGTGGTAATTGGTCTTGCTTTATTAAATTAATCACTGCTTAATCACAGCCAGTTTACATATTCAGTTATCAGAACTTCAGACTACCAATCACGGTCACCAAAACGCTCAGGGTGTTAACAGTAATCAATTGCCCCTTGACACTACTTTAAAACTGATATTCTATACATTCAGAATTGATGGTATAGCTTTTTTTTGATTGTCTTGTCTCACATTTACAATGTCTCGTCCAGTCGCTTGAAATGGCAAGCCTCTCATGTGTACGTAGTGTACAGCCATTCTGGGGACTGCGTTTGATATGGGTACTGAATCAGTAGTTTCTGTGAAAAAAACAAAAACACATTCCAGATACAAGCGCTGTTCAATTAGATTTTCACTTAATATTTGAAGAATAGTGGCTGCAGTAATAATAAATGAATGATTAAGAGTTTCATATGAAAATAAAGGACGTGCTGGACACAGCAAGCATTCATGAACTAGCCCAGCGAGGAATATTTACTGTACAGGGTGTGTGCTGGGTTTAGGAGATTAGACAGAAATATGCTTGGGATTTATTTAATAATGTTGGACTTTTTCAACAAAACTGAACGAATGTCAATTCAAGCTCTAACCACTGTAGTGCTTGTTATCTAAAAACTGCATCGTAAATACTGATATTATTCCAGAGGATAATCCACAAATCTCTGTTTGTCTTTGAAGTTTTCCTTACAAAATTGAAAAAAGCCTTTAAAAGTGTTGAAGTTAGCTACCGTAAAAAATGAACATCTTCCAATGTGTCAAAATCACTTATAAGATTACAGATACAGTATTTCAATGTTCTTCTATATATTAATGAACAAAAAAAGAAATTATCGTACTGCTTTCAGGTTCAGGCTCAGGCTCAGCAGGAGGTAAAGATGGAGACACCTCCTCCCTCTTTCTCCTCTGGGACTGGATTTCACTTTTCTGGCTGGGAAACACCTCAATGTACCTGAACGCGAGCATATCAACACAAGCCGTCAATCACTCCCAATAAACCCCGGTTTTAGCTTTCTCTCCAGTCCTGAGTAAATATTTTATACAGGCAGGCTTCCCAATATTTCATTAAAAGCTATGGCAAGCAGAGATGTTGATTTAAAAGTGGCACATTTGCTGGGGCAAGCGTCAGTTCTTCTGGATGGTTGTTCCAGATATGTGTAGCATAGTAGCTAAAAGCAGCTTCATCATGTTTTGCTTTAAAGGCACAACAGTCAGAGGAATTGCTTACCTGTTGCCCATGGCCTCTTTGTGCTTCTCCAAAGCCTGATCCGCCATTTCCTGCGAGGCAAACTGCACATAGCCGTGGCCCGTGTTTCTCCCCCTGTTGCTTGTGACCAGCGTCACCCCGCCCGGAACTATCTCCAGACCTGAGGATCACAACAACCCATTACCCCGTTAGCTAACCACAACAGCCCATTACCCTGATAGCTAAAACTCAGACAGCGTTTCCATAAAGGGTCACACCATCTCCAGACCTGAGGACCACATCAGCCCATTTTCCCCAATAGCTAAAACTCACACAGCATTTCTCAAACACATTGAATCAATATTGCTACTATGTCAACAAGAAAAGGTGTCACATATGCCATTTTTATATGAAGAAATTAAGGACTGACACTTTAAAGCACTGCATTCTGAATCACGCACCGACTTACAGCACTTCATTTATGTTGTAACGTCATACATGAACATCTTCTATTGGTTGTGACACAGATCACTTGTCATCAACTCAGGAGCTCAATGACTAAACTTTAGTGTGTGGACTTATGCAAGCCGGTCTGGATAGGAGTGTTAGAAAGTTCCTTCATGTACATTGCATTTATGTCAAACAGAAGGAGCACAATGGGAGAGATGGGTATCCAGGGAGCCTGACCTGAAAAGAACCGAGCAACGTCCTCCTCCGTACAGTTGTAAGGAAGGCCCCGGAGCTTGACCACTCCATCCTGGGCCGGGGGATGGTCTGGTTGCGTCAGGATTTCCTCAGCTTCCCTGTTTGTCACTTCATAGACTGGAAAATAAAGCATGAATCAGGCCTACCCACCTTTTCCTGTACAGGTGCAACCATCACATAACACCACAGTTTGCCTGTTGCATAAAGCTTTGCTGTTTTTATTTTATTTTTACTTTATTTATTTGGGGGGGGGGGGGGGCAGGAGGTCAGTCAAGGTTGCATAACCATGGCTGACTGCTGAAAATAATTTACTGGTGGATTTAAAAATAATGTGGTTGAGACAGTGCTGGGGGATCAGCTTGTTCACCTAAATAGTTTTCCTCCACAGTGGTTGAACAACTCAACTACCGATCCACAATATACATGCTTGCAGACTTCAAAAAGTCGGTTGTCAAAGTTTATCATGCCCCCTCCCGAACATAGTGACTTTGAACAGCATGAAAACGTGACAAACCTTCCACATATCGGGATCCCATGTACTGTCTGTGTTTCTCCAAAGCTTTGAGGACGTCCACTTCCTGTTCCAACTCAATGAAAGCTTGTCCGTTCTGTTTCCCCTGCTTGTTTACAGTCAGATGTATTCCGTTCACCCCATCACGAATTTGGCACTCTTCAAGCCGAAAAAACATAATGAATAAAAAGCAAAATTGTTATTAAGTCTGTAACCTAAATTAGAAATGACATTGTGAATACGTTGATATTAATTCTCATGTCATATATTTTCATGACGTCTACTATCATGCCATGCATTTTCAGACATTTCAGACTACATTTAAAAATACGGCTAGTAAGTAGCGGCTGTACAGCAGTGAGGTGTTATTTTTGTAAACAATGATAACCGTATTCCCCACAGACCTTTAACCATATTTAAGATCTTACCTGAGAAAAATTTCAAGAGATCTTCAGCTGTACATGACCACGGAAGTCCTTTAAGGCGGACGATGAACACCTCCTTTCTGTCAGGTTCTGGGTTTGAATTATATTCAGGTAAAGGTGGATAGTCGCCTTCATTGAAAGGAACTCCTGTCTGATGCCAAAGAATACGCCTTTAGTAGGCCGACGAGATATCGTTTTATTCATCTGTTCATTAAGTGGGTGGCAACATCTTTACTTACCTCGGTAGACAGTTTTTGCAGAGACAATACATTTCTGAGAGAAAAAATCCGAAGGTGGCGAAGATGTGCAGCTGTCCAGTGGTGATAGAACTGTGGACGTCCACTTGAGTCTTTTACCATCGCCAGAGTTCTGGCTGCCCAATTACATTCCCAAATTTTCCTGGAATTAATATATCTTGCGTTAAAACTTCTAAATATTGAAGAGGTCAGCAAAGACCTGCAATGTCCACTGGCCATTTTTGATAACCTTAGCGCTGACTGTGCCTGAGTGTGGTTCTAAGCCACCTAACTAGCTACCAGATTGCTAAGAGACTACAGACTGGTATCGCTATCGGCGGACAAGTCTTTTATATAAAAAAATAATAGAAAAACATTTTCAATACAAGCTATTTTGGTAAAAAGTTACCAATGTCACCGTCCATCCTGCAACACGTTGGTAACAAAAGGTCAACAAACCTGTTCTGTATAAAGAAGACAATACCTTAGTATGAAGTAAGCTCTGCAAATATTTTAATGTCGCCATCTAGGGGAGTGGTAGACCTTTCGCACGTTTGCTCACCTGATCTACTGTAAGCAATACAACGTATGTACCAGACGAAATAGGTACACAAAGAGTGGCCCTACTAAATATTAATCTTGTTTTTTTTTAATTCAAAGATTGAGTTCTGCCATTCGTCTGTCATTGTTTGTGGGGTAAGTAAACAGTACAGATGCAGACCTAGACAATGTCACAATTTAAAGCATATTCGCCGCACGTTATTTTTTAGTTTAACTGGTGATTAAAGGAGAGAATACTTTGGGTCACTCCCTGAACAGCCCTGTCTGAAATTTATGGTACTGTTTATGTTCGTGTGCGTGTTCTCGCGAGAGTCCCTAGAGCTGGTACTTACTGAAGGTAGGAGAAGTTTGGCATTCGATTCTGGAGACGGAGAGGTGGTGACTGTGGGTTCTGTATTGTTTTGTGGACTGTCAGACAATAATAGTCTTTTACATCTTGGACAGACGGAGATAAGCCTTTCTCGCGTGCTCGTGTTTTTGAGAGCTTCTTTCACAAAGGGAAATGAGCTTTTTGTTGTGAGTATACACTGCTAACTCTGTCTTTGTGTCTGTGTTATCAACTTGCTTTTGGAAGCTAGGTTACTGCATCATGTGCTGCTCACAGTGCATAGACAGCGAGTCTTTACCGCAAGGCACAAGGCGGTAGCTAATTTCTCTAGTGAGCTACTACTAACGAGGTAGATTGTAACTGTCTTTTTTTCTTGGTAAAATTGCGAATGGGTTGCTTGCAAAGACCACGTTAACCCTGTCTTTGCGTTTATTGTTTTTATTGACGTTAATGGTAGCAAGCTAACGTTCGCTAGCTAGCTACATTGACAGTAGCCTCTGGATTGAATGGTCGCTTTATCAAATCTGCAGTCGCTTGCATTCATTTGAATTAAGTTAGGTGAGCAATAGCTATTTTAGTCACTTTCTCAGATTTACTTGCAAGCTACTGTAGGTACAATCTACCATGTGCATTCTGTTTGATGATAGACTTACAAATTGGCTTTAGATTAATCTAGCTGGACACATAGTCGTAATTAATCAGTTTATTTAGATTTATATATCATTTATTTCTATTTTTTTTGGTAGAATGCGTTTAAATTCAATTGCATTTCACTTACAGTTAACTTAAATGTCATGGCTTGAAAGCTAAATTAAGTGGTTTGTTAGATCTAACATTAGCTGTGATAGCCAGCTGTGTCTAACGTAATCAGTTGTTTATTTGCTGTTTGTTTAGTTATTCATTTGTTTAAGACAGTGATTGAGTATCTAAACTTCTTCTACCACGGGGAACAAGGATAGACATGCCTTGTGGAAATATTGCATTGCTGCTAGATTCATACGCAGTCAACGCAAAAGGGCAACTTGCTTCCTTATTTCGGTATGGCTACTTTGACCCAGTTATAATTTACACTATCATACATTATTGTATGATTATGTATGCTAACTGACCTTACATGTCAACAGTTCAGATCATGTTTTAATGTCTCTTGGGGTATCATTTATTGTGTGAAGATTTTACAGTATGTTTCCATTCTTACTCCTGGGAACGATGCATTATATCTGTAACCAGTGTAGTCCAAGGGCGACTCAAGCTCTCCACTTTCCACAACTGCATTACCAGCTCCAGACAAATGACCCGGGTAGCACACTAAGATTGTGTGCGGACTGTGCGACGCAACAAGGCATCATTCCGGGTATGCGTCAAACTCAACTGAATAAACGTACTCGCACACTTTGGAAAGTTATTGCTGTTGTGTGCCAGTTCAGTTGCATATTTGTGTGTATTAACGGATTTTCGTTTTGTTTGGGCCTATTTCTTCTAATTGTGCATATGGAAACTTGAACTCACGCTCAGTACTCACACGCTGATGTGTGTGTTGTCTGAGTGTTTACGTTTACAGTACATTATATTCCAGATACCGTTGGCTCACTGAGATTTTTTTGTTGCCACACTTTCAGTTAGCAACAGTGAAGTGCTCAAGCAAATGCCTGAATTAAAATGATTTGATACACCCCGAGGAGATCTATGTATACATGCAAAAATGAATTTGCCTGATATTAAATTGTAATATTCATGTCAGAAAGCTGAAATGGGTCAGTTTTCTCTGTTTCGGTAGTGAAACGGGAAGCAGGCATTAACTTGTTGCAGCATTCTGTTCATTCGTCTTTTGGTTCTCCATTTCGGGAAAGAAGGAAGCATGCTTAGACAACAGCCCTGACTCACCGCTTCTCCACCCTGACATGTTTTTCTTCTTCAGATGTAGCTCATGTCACAAGATATTTGTGTATGTTCATTTGTCATTCAGTAATCTTTGAGAATGAGTACTTGTGCAATGTTTTGGGTAAGAACAGCTGGGGCGATAAAACTAATTATTGTTATTTTTAATACAATACAATTAACAGTAACTTAAAGGATCTCAAAGTATAACTTGTAGGGTTGACCTAATTACGCAATTTGTCTGGTCTGAGCTTTTAAATTGCATAGGCTATTTGACTGGAGTGAATGAACTCATGGTGAATAGTCTGGCTGATTCATAGACCACATTTAACTTAAGGGCTGTGCTCTTTGTCTTTAACCTTGAGTAGACCTAGACTTTAAGAAGCTCTGCCTTTTTTTCATTCTTACCCGTTGTTTTGTTTGCATCCACCAAACTTAATGCTGTGCAAGGCATGCTGAAACAAACACGTGTTATTTTTGTCAAAGGAAAGAATAGTGTCCATTTTCCCTTAGATTAATTTTGAGCCTCTAACACTTACAGGTAGGCTATATGTAGTCATCAGTGGAAAGCTCACAATTGTGTGCAAGTCTGCCAGTAATCTGCTTGTCAAAAACTGTTCTGTTGTGGGTTGCAGAAGGGACAATCTTCTTTGTCTTTTATATTCATCTGCTGTAGATTTGGTCATTTACTTCTGGAGTTTTTTCAGTCACAAAATGGTGGGCCTGCATATTGTATTCTGTAACTTCAACCAAGCTAGCTGTGATTGTTATTGTTTGGCAGGACAAATAATTGCGGTATTTCAGCTTGACACCTCATGCATTTGGGAACGGGCCAGATGAGTCACATGTTCAGAGGGCATCACACCGTCTAGCCTATATCTTGATATCTGAACAGTAATATAGGCTACATGGTGTTTGCACAGGACAGGTGTACATGGAGTAGTAGAATTGAGCTATGTTGCTAACAGCCTCAAATCTTGGTTGTTGATTTCGGCTAAAATAGTGTTTTGTTTTGTTAAATGCAGTTTTTAAGCTTTCATCTTAATTTCAAAGAAGCAGGCAATTTACATGAAAGGACTCCAACCATAAAACAAACCCGGACAAAAGAGTGTGAATGAATATGTATCGATCAAGGCTAGTACAAAACAGTGCTTTGTGCTTTGGGTCCTTTCGCAAGACATTTTTCAAATTTATTTACAATCTGTGTTCTTCTATGCTAGGCTGTTGATACTCATGTTAGCATGCCTTTGTAAATATGGGGCCATTAGACACATTACTAAATATAAAATATGAACACTGCCTGGTCAGCATTGGATACGATTGCACAAAATCCACATTTAAAATGGCCATTCACTTAGGACATAAAACATAGGCTACTAATACATCTACACTATACCAGTACATGGTACACATTTAACCCTGTGTCTCCTTGTTGTGTGGGTTAGCCTACATCTTGGTGCTGGATACTATTATTATAATGCAACATTATAATACACTTTAATGATAAGTAGGCCTAGATATAATTCGAATGGGGATGCGGATCTCATTACAGTTAGGTTTCAAGTTTAAATCCCATGAAGGACTGCTGCACCCTTGTACAATGCAATAACCCTGAGCCACTTCAGTAAATATGCAGTTTGATAAGTGGCTTCTGTGTAAGTCCCTTTGGATCAAACTATCGGTTTGGCACATGGAGTATTATGCAATGCTCTCCAATCAGTCACATGGGATATCTTTCATAATGTGTCTTTTTGTGAAGTGTGTAAAAATAGTACCCTTCCAGTAAACTTAGCCTAAATCTTATCGCAAGGAAGTGATATCACTTAAGTAGGCAATGCATTCATATTCAACTATTTATTTATTTATTTTTTTTTAATTTTTCTTTGGATTGTTTTAAAAATGTGGTTTCCTGCGTCAGTTCAGTGATGCAGTCACGTCGCTCCCTGTTTGTTGTCTTCTCACATAAGCTGTGAGTGGAGGAACATAGCCCACTGCCCCTGGGCTGTTTCTCAACGCTGATCAGGCCCCTGTTTAATGGCGTGTGATACCGAGCTGCTGTCAGTGCCCAAACCCAGCGCCCCGGAGGACGCTGCAGTTTGCGGAGGGGGAAGGTGGGGTCTGTTCTGCACACCGCGAGGCCCGGTCAGCAGCCGCTCGACTCGACCGAACGTTCACATAGTACAGTCTCAGCCTTTCTAATGCTCACCCGGAGAGACGTCGCCTTACGCAGCGCGATAGCGCCGCTCGTGTTAGCGTTGATGTGTAACTACAGGAGGAATTCCGGTAATTACAGGGCCTTAAGAACGTAGCCGTGAGATTTAATTACAGGCCTAACTCAGAAGGATAAAGATCTAGGCCGCTGTCTCTGGCTGGGTCTATTACAGTTTTAAATGGCAGATCTATTCTTGTCTGTTTGTGGCACCGGGGGACTTGGTGTAGCGGTGCAGAGAAGACTGATTGGGCTTGGTTTTTTTTTTTTCCGCCGGGCTCGTCCGTCCCCCCCTCTTTATGTCACGTGCGAGCAGATGCGGTCCAGCGCTGGGCGGGGGGGGGCCCCGTGGTGCTTAAGCGGTCAATTCCCGTGTCTAATGTCCTAAGGTTCGACTGCAGCAGGTGCAGGACAATGGGCCGCCAACTTAAACTCACAATGCCGTGTTCTTATTACATCCGCAAGGCTACAGGATGAACCCGAGTCGGTTGCGACATCATCGGCAGTCGTCGGTTTATTCGTTCATTGATGCTCGCCTTGTCAACAAACCTAGGTGACTGCGTCTGGTGGTGGTTGCGTGAGGCGACCTTGATTGATTGTGCGCTGTCTTAAGTGCAGGAGATTAAGTCGCAGTTGATTTCATCATGCTCAGGTTGATCATATCTACACAGAGAAACAACGTGTAAATAACGTTGCAGTTTCGTTGTGTAGTCTGGCTTGTAGAAAGATTCATTATGTTCTCGGAATAGAGAATGAAACGGCGCAGAGGGACACTTTGTATCCTTAGGGCATGTTTTCTGTGAATCCCCGGACCCATAGGAGAGATTTTATGCCACTCTCTTTAGGAATTTAATTAAGCTTTAAAAAAAAAAAAAAAAAAAAACAGGATCCGGTCGTAAACTGTTTCAGCTCAGGATGCCGAGCAGTCCTGCTTATTTTTATTTATTCGTATTTCAACACAAAAGGTCCTGACGCCTCTTGTTCTTCCTGAGATTGCGTCTCATGTCTCAGCGGTACACACACACAAAGCCCTGCTTTCCAGATAGAGCGCAGTCAGCACTCACGTTTCCTCGTTTCACCCCCCCCCCCCCCCCCCGTTTATTGTTTGCCCCCCTCCCCCCTTTTCTCTCCTCCGCCGCGCAGCCCTCCTTTGTTTACGGCTGAACATGTTTACCGCCGCACCTCCTGACCGGAGGAGCGTCTGAAGGTTCCTCCGGACAGACGGACAGGAAGTGTAAGGAGGAAGTGTAGGATCTCTCCTGAATGAACCGACAGCAGATGGCCTTTATAAATACACATGTAACAATTGCCTCCTGTCTTCCTGGAATGATTTAATTGGCTGTGAAATCTATAAATAGCCCTGTCGTTTCTAGTGTCAAAAAGTTAATGAGATGATACTGGAAAAGAGCGTCTTGTGCCTTGTTGAAATAGAAGCAGATTTGATAACCTATGGGACTCCCATTGTGAGGGAATTAACTTGGCTGTTTATTGACACTTCTTGCCTGCGTAACGGCATTAGACCAAGGAGCTCTCAAGACCTGCAGGCTTCTGTGGTCTGAAGGGAGCGTGAATGGACTCGCTAAACAAATCAAATCCAGACACGATACGACATTGTAAAATGACTGCACGATGAGCAATTTGGAGGAAAGGTCTTGTCATAAAAGAACCAGCCGCCGTCCTTATCGTCTTCAGCCCCAGTGCTGTTTACTTAAGGTGGGCTGGCTGGGTAACCAGGCAACCACCCCGCAAACTCTCCAGCCGCCCCGTGATTGATGTTGGAGTAGTTTGCATGTTCCTCGGTTGACTGCAGCACAGGTCAGATAGCTCCATTTCACGCAACCGACTGCCTTCAGGATTGTGCTGAGACACAAGGATGTCAGTGAGGGGTGGTACAGAGTCAGTGCTTATAGCACGTAGGCTTGCCTTCTTTTAGTATAAAACAGGAATATATTTAATAAGAGAAATGCAGAAACCCTACCCATCTTCCAGCAGCGACCAACCTCTTCAGCTTGCACCATGGCTCCCCTGACCTTCAAGCTGTTATTTATTTATTTTAATTTTTTGGAGAGGATTTCCTTTTGGGATGATAATGTTATAGGTCAACATTATTGTGGTATTTACAGTACTGATTGCTGTCTAGTCAGTCAGCTGTACACTTATTGATTATAAATGAGCCTTCTGTGCGAAGGTTAATGCTGATGTTCTCCACTATTGTTAGCTGCTCAGATCAGAGCATCTAGTCAGTGATTGTAATGTAATGTAAGCCTAAAACATAATTTTTAAAGTACTAATGTAAATACCTGAATATCATGCAAGATAGGTTTGCATGCATATATGCCTACATGCATTTCTGTACTGTTTGTGTTTTATAGGTTTAAAAAAATTTTTTATAGACTGGAAATACTTTAGTAATGTATAGATTGTTGCATATTAATGTTTTCAAATTAATGTTCTAAAATAATGATAATAGAAGTTGAATAAATGCATAATTTATCAGCCTATCCACATTAAAATGTGCAAATGTGCAGACAGATGCAGTTTTGGGTTGAAAAGTGGAGAGATTGACCCTCCTCTCTGAGCATGTACGCTCATGCTCACAGTCTCTGGAATTCTGCCCCCAAGCTGCTTTGGCACCCAAGAGTGGAGAATTAATTGCGGTTAAAGTCATGATAATGAGCAAAATAACATGGGGAAAAAAATCACATCATTTAAATTGAAAATGACCTGAAGCTACACAGTCACACTCGCTTTGTTGCAGTTTCACGGAAAGGTAGACACGTGGCATTGCTTGAAGCAAACGTTTTGTTGTTCAATCAGAGGATCCAGCACATCTTAGCATATGCTAGCCCTTTAATGTTTTTAACTGCATATACATCTTTCAGTTGTATTTCTCTTTGAGAATGGCTGAGATCCTTAAATTCAGCTCCAGCGTGTGTGAAAGGGGTGGGTTGTTTACGTGCGTTCCTCCTCTCTGTCCCGCAGCGGAAGTCGCTCGTCAAAGACGTTCAAGCCGAAGAAGAACATTCCGGAAGGGTCGCACCAGTACGAGCTGCTGAAGCATGCGGAGGCCACGCTGGGGAGCGGGAACCTGCGCATGGCCGTCATGCTGCCCGACGGCGAGGACCTCAACGAGTGGGTGGCCGTCAACAGTGAGTCTCCGCAACCTGGCAACCCGACGTTCCATAAAAGGGCAGTGAATTTACCTTTTAGCATTTAGCATCGCGCGCTCGTCTCGACTTGCGGCCGTGTACATTTAGCATTTTCATTTAGAAGGTCACTTGCAGCATTTATGAAGGCGGCCCTGGAAAAAGTGTTCAGGCACGTGCGTCGGAAGAACATGCCAAGTAAAGGCCGGTGCAGGTCGGAGCACGTGCCTGTTCTACATCGGAACGAGGTGGGGCGGTGTATCGGTCAGTCTCGAACGGCGTGCTTGTCGCTTTGCTTGTCTGCCCAGGGCAACCGACCTGCATTCAAAAAGGCTGCACGTACGTCCCGGGCCGAGCCAAATGTGTCCCCTGAGAGTCTGAAAGTGATTATGGCTGAAGTGTACTGTGTGTTCTCTCTGGCTGGATTTATTGCAGCCAAGCAAGAGATCGGGTTCGAGGACCTTCTACTGCCGAGCGCCAAGGGGAAGGGGGGTGCACTTTCTGGAATAATCTTATTCAAAATGACAACGCAGCATATCGTAGCTAGTGGCTGTTTCCCGCTGTGGAAAAAGAAAGCGCGCTGTTTGATTTCGGTGGACCTTGCTGTCGTGGAAGTGGCCGGAATAGCTGGGTAAACACAAAGGACAAATGCACCTCCCGAAAGACAACTCGAACATTGTTCTCATGGATCTTGTAATGCGTGAGCACATACAGTAGAGTATGTAGGTCCCTGTTCTCTTCTGTTTGCTCTATAGGCCATTGAGCCGTTGTTAACTTGTATTGATTCTCCTCAGTGGTCTGCCGGGGCTTCGCTGCTAGATTTCCTCAGGCATTCTGGGAGGACTGGAGCTCTGCAGGGTGAATGGGGATCCCTCAATGGGCAACTGACCTGAATTTAAAAATAAATAAATAAATAAATAAATGGAATTGCTTTTACAAGCAATGCCTTCTGACTGTAGCTGGAGCTATGGACTGTGTACATTGCACAGGAAAGAAAATGGTACAAACTTAAAGATGTTTGGCTTTAGGGGTTAATGCAGCACAGTGTAAAGCAATGAAGTGAACATGGGAGGGGAGGGGGAGTGGCAAGAGCCAGGGTGCACTGGTAGGCTCTTAAGATGTAGCTGTAATAAAAAATGTTCAATAATCCATAAAATATATTTTTTTAAATACAGAGCCTCTGTGTTTGTGTATGGCTAGGGTTTTTTTTTTTGGTCCACATTCTCCACAATGTGGTATACTGACTTCGCAAATAATTTGTTATTGAGTAGCCATCTTTGGAGGACTTCGCTGCATATGAAATAGAAATTTGAGTTTAACATGTTTGGGTTTTATGTTGGCACATGCTAAGTACTTGTAATGCAATCTAATGTAAAGTAGCACCGTGAGTAGTTATGTTGCTCAGATTTAATCCCCGCCTGCAGGGACAGAATATGAGTGAGGTGACGGGACCTCACCCTGAGCGAAGACTTCTGAAATCTCGCACTCCGAGCCCCTGACCACAGTGCGGAGGGTCCTCTGTCACGCCATACCACGGGTCAACTCAGGGAACTGCAGAATGGCTCGTCAGGGCAGCCTTCCAAACGGGATTCGAAGTAATGGCCTGGAACCGGTACTGCGGGTTAAGAATGGAGCGGCGAACTTGATTGATTAGGCCTGCCTGGTCGCTCTCGCTGGAGGGGAAGCGTTCAAGAAAAAAAGAAAGCTTCGAGCTTTGGCCGCAGATACGGAAAACAATCTGTCGGCAGGGGTCTGTATTAGCGACAGCAGCTGGCTCCGTTTTGGATTTCACTAAGTGGCCCTGTGTCCTTAAGGAACAACGGACACACTGGTCTCGCGATGAGTGATCTTGATCTTGCCTCGCCAGTGCTGGTGACGAGGATTTCCCGTCTGTCAGCGCTTGCGCTTAATGACTTTACACTGCCTTATTAAATTAAACGAAGACCGAACTATAGTTGATTTCACAACTTCATTAGTCGGGTAGCTCAATCGACCCGATTCTCATTTGTTTCAATCAGCTGATGGACCGCCATTGTGTTGTACCTGAATTTCACATTCAACGAGACGGGCTTGTACTGAGGGAAACTGACATGCAAAACGGCATTCAAACATGAAATCCAAACGTCCCACAACATGCTCCTTTTTCCAGCCCGGCGTCGGTGCTCCCTTTGTGATTTTTGCGTGTAGACAAATGAGCCGGAGAATGCGTTTCGGCGTGTTGAGTCTCCCCAGGGACACGCCCAGCTCGCGCGCAACTCCAGCCGAGGGCCAACGCGGCCGACGCAAGACAAGCGCACCGAATATATGCAGGATTCCTGGTGGCAGGGCCCTTTCTTTTCAAGGATATCTATATTTTCTGCACATTTCTGTTTCTTCCCCCCCGACTTAATGAGGAGAAGTGCCCCCTGGCACTGGTGTTATTGCGCTGAAATCAGTGGGTACATTTAACACCAGCTGCTGAACGCCCTCCGTTTCCTTTAAGGCTGAAGTGCCGGGGTGAGATTCGGAGGCTGGCGCTAGCCGAAGGTCACTCTTTGTACGAGCGCTCGCCGTCCTCGCTATCCGCAATGCCGTCGCGGCCGAGATTTTCAATTACCAGGCCCTTTGTGCTGCGGTGAACAGATGGGCATTACCTTTTCTTAACCTCGCTCGGTGCATTTTCTTTTCTGCCGTAGCCGTTCCCTGGAGGGTACGCGCCGCTTTAAAACAGAAATTTGTTGCTTTTAATTTCCAGGGCCTCGACAGCATTATCCGTCTTCAGCGCTTGTTTGGCAGAAGGGCCTTCATTTTAATTTATCTTTATATTTAATTTATTTACGGCGTGTGCCAGTTTAGGGAGGTGATTAAAAGTATCTCCTGATAGACGAGCAAAGTCGTAAAAAAGTACAGAAGTGCCGTCATAAGCCGCCGGTACGGAACACTGCGTGGAGGCAGTCTTTCATTTTCATCTGGCTGGGAAAGTTGGGAGCAGAGCGGCGCTATCCGCCGGGTTCGGTCCTATATATCAAAGCCGCGTCCCGGCCGCTTCCCTTTAGCGTCTGAGCAAGGTCTTTGCACCGCAAGCGCTTTTGGGAACGACGAATAACGCGAGGTCGCTTTGGCTCCGAACGGTTCTTTCCCTGATAATTAGGCTAAGACCTACACGGAGATGTCCTTTTTTCCTCCATTTAAATAAATAGCTTCTGGAATTCTGGCAGTACTTCAAGTAATCATTTACCAGAACTACAGGACTACTTCACCACTGCTGAATGCAGTACACATGCTGCAGCTTGCTACTGTTATCAGGAGCCGTAATGGAGGAGAGTTCTTTACTTACTGTGACAGCTGGCCATTGATTTTTATACAAAAAAGTAGAAAAACTGGCCCCAGTGATGGAATGGGCTGCAACCCAGAACTCTGAGAATTGATTCTGCGTTGAATGATCTTGCTTGTTCAATATTTTACATTGTACCCTCAAATTAATATGTTACTTAAAACGCTATATAGATCCGTTGTGAATCTATTTAAAGTTACATTTGTTGGTTGATGCAGCTACTGCTGTCGGTTGATAATGTGGTTTGCTCTGCTTCCTGCTCTCACCACTCCGTAATGAATTCTAAATGTAATGTATTAAGGCAGTCAGGAATGGATTATTAAATTTAATAGCAAGATATGATTGTTACATGGTCAGTAATACCTACAGGTGCTCTCAGCACTGAGATTGAGTGCCTCTACCCTTCTCAGACAATTTAACATGTAGAGGGAAATGTCCCATTAAACACAGCTGAATGTTAATTACCCCAGGCTGTTGGTTCCCAAGACACGGGACACAAAATAAGCCAAAACCAGAATTGAAAATGAACTCACAGATATGCGCATAAACCAGTCATAAGATTTCTGAAGTGTGTGAATGTTCCCTAACTTTTGACTAATGAGTTTAATTTGCGTGTTCCCACTTTCTTGTTACTTTGGGTTGTGAGTAGCTAGCTGAATGGGCTGTCGTACACCGGCTGGCAGAGGTAATTTGTCTTGCCGTCTTGCTGCGTTACAAACAGCCGTTTTTAAAATGTAGTGCCAGACTGATTGCGCTACGCTGAGCAGCTGTGTTAGCCGCCCGCTCACACACAGGCCCTGTTTTTATTTCTGCTTCCTCAGCTGTAGATTTCTTCAACCAGATCAACATGCTTTACGGGACCATCACCGACTTCTGCACGGAGGAGAGCTGTCCCCTCATGTCCGCCGGGCCCAAGTAAGAACTCCCTCCGTCTTCACGGCTTTCCGTTCGACTTTATGTGAAAGCTACAATGTATCGTCTTCATTTAATTAGTAAAGCCATCTTCCAGCTAGTTTAGTCTAATTGCGTGCTGTTAAATACATGTGGTTTTCACTTACACGTAATTATCTTTTTAGATGATGCTTTCCCTGTAATTGCTGCTATAGTTCTAATAGGTTGTGCTTTATTACCAAATTAATTAGGGTTTTTATCCTGTTGATTTACTCTCCAGATTAAGTGCATGCTGAAAGAATAACAAGACAATGTACTGATTTGATTTAATTTCATTTTGTAGGTATGAGTACCATTGGGCTGATGGGACCAATATAAAAAAGCCAATCAAATGCTCTGCGCCCAAGTATATTGATTACCTAATGACCTGGGTGCAGGATCAGCTCGATGATGAAACGCTGTTCCCTTCGAAAATAGGTAGATCCAGCTATTCTGTTTCACACCCTTTAATTCTCTTATCGAAAGTTATTTCTGTCGCAAATCTCTTCTTTTTCTTTTCCATACAAATGATCTTGCTCTCTCCCACCTTTGTATATTGTCAAGGGATATGGAAACGAATGCAAATATGCAATTACATAAGGCATTTGAATTCCTTGTGGTGAAAGGGGTTCGTCTTTTTGATGTATTTCCTGTTGAGTTGGTTGTCCAGGCAAATCTCCATCAAAGGAGGCGTTTTGACCGTAGGCATAGACTGGATTTAATGGTCCTCTCACCCTCGCCCCCTCTGATTTTAGGTGTCCCCTTTCCGAAGAACTTCATGTCGGTGGCAAAGACCATCCTCAAACGTCTTTTCCGGGTGTACGCCCACATTTACCACCAACACTTTGACGCCGTCATCCAGCTTCAGGAAGAGGCCCACCTGAACACGTCTTTCAAGCACTTTATCTTTTTTGTTCAGGTAACCGGTTTTATTTACCGGGTGTCTACACTGGGGAATTCTGCCGAGTCACAATTTCCATTCTGAGACCATGTCTTGCCAAGGCCTGATTGTGTTTTATTTGCTGCCATCTGTTCGAGGATTCATCATTTACCAAGATGAAGTCTTGGTAAGCCTAGTTCGACAGAGCTCAGGTACTTAACGAAAATACTGAACTGTTAACTTTTTTTTTTTTTACCTTTTCCTTTCAGGAATTTAATCTGATAGACAGAAAAGAACTGGCGCCGCTGCAGGAGCTGATCGAGAAGCTGACGTCCAAGGACAGATAAACGGAGGGGACGGAATCTCTCCTCGCCCAACGCCACGCAGCCGATCTCCTCCAGTCTCCCCCACCCCCGTGTTTTCTACGACCCGGCTTCGTTCTATGTGCTACACTGCGTGCTAACGTTTTAGGGGAATGTCTCTTAGAGTCATGGGGATGTAAGGCACTCTCTGATGCTTAGCTGGGTGTTGGCAGGTCTCGCTTCAGGCATGCGACTTTAAGCTCGGTTCCACAGTGGCGAGCGAATGCTTTATTTTTTAAGAGTTGTCCCACTGGTGCCCTAGCCCCCCTCTCTGAGCCCCTGACCTTTTTTCAAGTGCCTAAGAAAGTTCACCGTCAGACGCCAAGCAATCGTAACAGTCCCTCAGATTTATAACGCAACCAGCCCCAACTTCAGTGTGAAGAAGGGAACAACAGTGAAATGTACGGTCTCCTTTTATAGGTATGGTTTTGTGTGCAGCATTCAGATGTTTTCATCCCTAGAAAACTAATCAGAAGTTTGAAAACCTTTCTCAATTAAAGCAAAAAAAAACCAAGGTCCCTCCAGTAACCTAATTCCAGAATTGTTTTAATACCTAGGGAATGTTTATTTTCTCCGTGTTCTAGAAATGATGTGAATCGAATGGAGTCTGAGATTTTGCAGAAGATGACAGTTCAGCGTAGTCTCATAAATGAACCCCTTTCTGCAGACCATACCAGGCTTTTATGTACATGTTTAGATTTTGTATGTGCATTAATGTTTGATTTTACTTTCCTGTGCGCCATCTGCCATACGTACCTCATATAATGTTTTTCTTGAGAAATAACTCTAAGCACATGTTCACCAGAATCTGTTCCTACTGACTGCAAAAACGATAGATTTTGATGACTGCAATGCGCTTAAAATGCTAATTTTATAATCCGCACCTTTTACTTTATGTTGCTATCGGAAGCCACAGGAGAATGGCATCAAAAAGCCACAAGCGTGACCGTATTATTACGGTCAGTTCCCAATACAACTGAAGTCTCTGGACTTTAATAGCAATGGGGCCATTTGTGCAGGTTTTTCTGACCGTGCACATACAATTGCCCAACTTCGGTTTAATCGTTTCCTGATCGCTTCCAAATCACTTACACACCACCCTATGGTCCTGTCCTGATTGTGCTTGCTTTACCTGCTTTTGTCATGGATGCAGAATGTAGATTTTTTCCTGTTACGTGCATTTGACCTTCTGTTTATAAATGGTTTCAGGCTTCCAATACTTTGACCAAGACAGTTAAATGCCCAACACAACTCTTGATATCAAAATGGAATATACACAGAATTTTTGTTATACCACACACCCACAGTATATTAAATTGAGGGCAGACATGTTTGCCTAGGATGTGAGATCCAGCTAGCTGTGAGGCTATATTGGTGAGGCTGTTTTGGCAATCTGGTGAAATGTTGACCAAACCTCTCCATTGAACCCTTGTGTGTTTTATATCCCCTCCCCCTTCTGAGCTCATAATTAGCCCTTCGAAGAGCACGTTTTTTGTAATGTTTTTTCCAACATTCTAAGTGGTCTAGATCTCCATAGCTTTCAATTACCAGTTGTGATTGTTACATGGGCATTAGAATGTTCAGTTTAGAACATTCTAATCACATATGTGATCTTACACCTTAAAGGGTTAATTGTCTTTGACGGAGTTAATATTGGCATGTATTTGGCATCACTTGCAGGTTGTTGTTTTAAGACCTCAATGAGAGAACTCAATGATACACTTAAAGGTATTTTTTAATGTGTTGTTTATGTTGCCTTTAACACACTAGTACTGTTAAATAGTGTTGAGCATAAGCACAATTACGGAATATGGCTTATAGCTATTATTTAACGGAACAACAAGAACACTTATTCTGTATTGATGCTACAGAATTACCTTCACTTTTATTTTTGTCTCAGTGGTTGCCAGCAAAGCCTTAAGAAGTTAAACCTTTATTCTCTGGTATTTATTTAGCAATTTTGTTCTACACTGAATTTGTATGACCAAAGGAGTGCAGGTATTCAATTGTAATTTAACTTTTTTTCTGATGAGGGTGCGGGGGCCTATGGACCTGGCGTCCATTTCATTGATTACCAGCCATGCAGATTTTTTGTTTGAAATCGCTTTGAAGCACACTTCAAAAATATCTGCCTTAGAGGACAGTCACCAGAAAAGATATCAGATACAAGGTTGCAGCTCCTCAAACCTAATCAGCTGAGTGGAATTTTGGTCAGAAACCAGCATTATTGTCAGCTTGGTAGCTTAGCAGCTGTATTTAATGATTTCTAGGGCTCAACCCATAACTTTTTATCCTGATAGCACCAGCAACAAATTTGCATACTTTTAAGAAGTCGTTGATGCGAAGTGGTTGGTCAGTGTGTACATGCATTCATTCATATTTTTTTTTTCTTCTGTATTTTACTTTTAGTTGTATTTTCTTTTTTTACCTGCTGATTCTAACCCCCACAGTTGCATTAATGTCACAGTGGGTATTGATGCCATACAATAGAATCTGTAAATCTGATTGTGGAAACTGTGTGATACAATTTCCCCATGTAAAAATGCCAAAATGTCTTCTGGGGACTTGTTATTGAGGGATTAAGGCATCCACCACAAGATGGAGCAGTACACATAATTAACACTCTGATAACCAGCACCCACATCAGTATTCCAGGACCAGGGTTGGGGGGTGGGCGGGGCGGCAGGGGGAACCTTTGCTGTAGGCTAACAAGATGTCCACCTTACCATTTGGGCCTCGTAAAGTTGTCCCATGGTAGTGTCCATACAGTGCGGCCTTGATTGTGAATGAAGCCAGTGCAAATTAAGGGATTGTTTGCAATGGATTTTCAAAATTATGATCACCACACACACGCACACAAACACTTGGCTTACTATGCAATTTGTATGTGTACCGCTCAGTGGTTTTGCAGTACAATGGGATCGGAATATGGTATATGCCCCTGACACCTAACTACAGCTTATTGCCTGTTTTCAGTACAGTCACTGCAACTCCTGAAATATTGCCTGAGTGAATATGATGATTCAAATGATTTAATGAACAATAAACTGCATTCAGAAATCCTGTACTGCATGTAAGAAGACAATTATCATGTTTCAACTTTATCTTGTTTTTTTCTGCATTGGCAGAACTAATATGTATTTAAATAACATCTACTGAGGGACAGTTTTAATTGTTTTATATTTGGATAATTCAGGAATTTTAATACATACTATATCGTATGTATAAATATGATTGATTTCTCGCGGTCTTTTGTCAAATATACATTACCAGCTTTAAGTAAATAGGCATGTCATACTAGAAACATGTCAATAGTGAGACTAGCATATGGGAATTATACATTTTAAGAATCCAACACTACTGTTTGAAAGACACTGCAGCTTTGTATTTTAAGTCACCGTATAGCAGCCTTTTGAAGTCATTTGTGGGTAATGCTCATGGCTTGCACAATCATATGTTCAAAATATGACTTCTGTTACCAGGTGTAAAGGTTAAAACATTTTCCCATTAAACTGCAATGTTTGGTTTCTACATACCCTCCGGTAGCATGCAGTCTTGCTCATTCCTGAATAACTGAATTTGAAAGCTTTTTTCCCCGATCTGCATTTTTCATTGCTTAATGTTTTTTTTTTTTTAACTTATGTTAGTGAGCATTTATCCCAGTTAATGCAAAACGTATACGGTGTCATGACCTGAAAAGAAACTGTTTGTGTAAAATTTGGGATGTTGAAAAATCACAGTGCTAATTTTGTTGAGATCTATACGAGAATGGAGGCACACTGGCAATGTATGTAAACAGACCTTTCACATTTTCTTGGTTGTAGGCTACTAACCTATACCACGTTTTTTTTTTTTTTTGACGAGAGTTGTAAATACGTTGTGTTATGAGGTGGAATTAAAGATACTTTAATCAACTGCAGGAATTTTGCGGTACGACAAGGAATGCTGTTTGTAAGGAAATAAAAGTTATGTTTGAACACTTTGACATTTGATATCTTTGACCAGAAATCCCTGTTTATTCCTATGATTTGACAATACAGTTCCCGCAGCTGGTCAGGCGACAGGCTACATGGTCAGATTCAGAAACGACGAGAATCCAAATAAAAAAAAACACTAATATAAACAACCAAGAAATAAGTTTAGTGTAGGTCTACTTGGTTACCGAACATATTGTGTGTAGCCTACGCTATATAGCCTATAGAACTGTTGAGCTGAAAAAAGCTTTTTTCTCCCAACATAGGCTACAGTAGAATACGCGGCCTGCCAATATAAGAGTAGAGCATAGGATACGACTCATTCACTTGACATTTGTTTATTCTGCTGTGACGCGTACTCATAGGGAGTCCCGTGTTGATCCCCATTCGAACTGCCTGTTATCGCTGCTCTTTTGTCACAATGGATTCCTTGCATTGCATTATGACATCAGGGCAGAATTTCGTTTATACTATACTGTCAGACAATCTGCAAACGACAAACGGCACAACCAAAACATCATTTGGCCTAATAGTATAGCCTAATGACAGATGGGTGGTATGCCGTTCGGATAGATGGATTTAGGCAGAAGACCACATAGGTCCTGGTAAATAATACTGATAACCTTCTTTCTGCTAACATTTACCGCACTACATTCTACTTAGGTTAAATTTAAGTATTTCAAGTTCCATGTGTCTATTTATTTACCCAGAATGATTATTTGAATTGAATTTGCCTGGTACAATCGAATATTTTCAGTGCCTTAACGTTATGCAAGTGCGGTGTGTTGGCCTACGCTGTAGACTTTTCCTCCGTCCAGGTCTAACCAGAGCCTCAATTTACTGGGCCCAACTGAGGATGAGGTCATGCTGAGAAAGCGTCTCATGGCTGAGGAGTACAAGGTATGACTAACATCGATACCCTATTCGCACTACAGGGGTGCAAAGGGGTTGAAAGTGAAAATTCCAGACTGCACATGGGCTCAGTGGAATCATCAACTCAGTAAGCATAAATCTTAATCTGCAACCTGGGCCCAGCCAGTCCCCATGAGTACACAAGGTTTTACAGGTTTATAAAGCAGTTTTGATTAAAATATATTGGTTTTGAATTTTCAACAAGGGATTAATATCCTAACGTTCTGACAACCTACCAGTAACGTTTCAAATGAAGTAAGGATGAGGACTGTGATATAACGTAATTGTTACGTTATTAAATTACATCGTATTTACGTAATTCTATAACGTTACTGCAACGTTGCAGAACAGTGTCCATGAGGACTGGTTATTTTGCGACCATAGAGCAATGTTGTCATAACGTCACCTGTTGGGGGGGGGGGGGGGGGGGGGGGGGGGGGCACATACATGGAGGAAACATCCTGAACAAATTGTACTTTTGATAATGCAGCGATAATTGTAGGCTTCACTATTTTATAGCCATATGTATAGCCTATCCATTAAAAGAAAGCTGTAGCCTACTAATGGGCTAAAATAATAGCGTTTTCGGATCATTTTTTCGCTGTGCTAATGGGCTAAAATCATGATCCGCCGTTTTCAGATATTTTCTTTCCCTGTGTTAATGTGACGTTCGCGCTGTCGCAGCGGGCCTTGGTGGCTCAAATAGAGGAGCAGAGGCAAATGCGAGAGCAGGAGAAGACGGCGCGGGTGGATGAGGATAGGAGACGGATGCAGAAGTTTCGAAAAGACGCATCTGCCAAGGGACAGGAAGCGAGTGTTCTGCATGTCTCACAGGTAATGCTCCGGGTCCCATTACCTTATTGAGAGAGAACATGTTCTAGCCCAGAACCATGTACTGTACTTCAATGTAGCTGACAGGACGTTCTTTTATATAAGGGGTTGATATGAACTCATAGCTTGTTTCCATTCTCCCTCTGTCCTATGCTGTTATGTGGGGGATTTTAGGTGCGCCCACGGAAGTCAGAAGAGCCTCAAACCATTATGACATCCTCACAGAATTTCAGGTACGTTATTTGACCATGACTATTAGGCCGCAAGCTGTTTACCCCTTTGAAGAGTACGTTTTTTTGTAAATGCCCCCCCCCCCCCCCCCCCCCCCCAAATAAATAAATAAATAAATAAACTTAAATAAATAAATAAATAAATTGGGTGTTCTAGAACTCCATTGCTTTCAATTCCCAGTAGTGATTGCTAGGTCAGCATTTGGATGTTCACAACATTCCAATCACATATTTTTGATCTTACAACTTAAATGTTAAAATGTTAAATGTTTAAAGTATACATATTCAGGTTGACCTTGTGGTGCTAACGCCCTACAGGAGGCTGGGGGCATCTTCTGCACCAAGACCTTATCTCTATCCCCCCCCATCCCCACCCCCACCCCCACCCACAGCACTGCCAATTACGACCCAAGGTTGAACGTGTCTGTACTACAATGTTTCAGGAGAGTCTCTGCACCCAGAGCTGACCACAGCCAAGCTGAGATGCTACAGAAGAAGCACCTTCGTGCTGAGGAATACAAGGTATAATTTACATTTGAGTCTGTTGATACTGTATCAAGGCAACAAGACAGCAAAAAGCCAGTCCAGTGCCAAACACTGGCTTTATTATGATAATTATTCATGTTTAAATATGTCTTTTTTCTTCCTTCATAAGGCCAAGAGTAGGCTACCATTACAATGATATCAAATCAGGTGTTAAAATGGAAGAACCTAAAAAATCTGGTTCCCGCTCCTGTTGCAGCGGGACTTGGTTGCTCAGATTGAGGAACAGAGGCTGCGCCGGGAACAGGAGAAGGCCACACGACTGGAGGAAGAGAAGAAGATGGTCTGGGAACAGCAGATCAAGCAGGAGCTATCGCGGACTAAAAGACAGGAGGTGAGCTGTGTGCACGTACTGTAGCAAGCAGATAGTTCCCCCAGAAACCTTGTCTGACAATGTAGGTCTGTACCTGTCTCCAAAATTAAATTAAAGAGGCTATTATCAAAAACACACATTTATTTTGACATGTTAAGCCACATATAGGCATATATACGTATTTACCTTGATCCAAGGTCCCACCAACAACATCTTGAGAACCTCTGGAGGTATGTGTACCCTTGCTTGAAGACCTCTGTATGTGCAACCATTGCTCCTAGAATTATGAAGTTATTGGGCTGTATTCTATGTATAATTACTGGTAGCTGGAAACGATGTGGACTATGCATGAGCAAGCATATAGAAAATATGAGTATGTGATTCAAAGCTAAATTTTGTGTGGGACCAGGGAGTGTCTTTGGCTATGACTTCATTCCCCCCTTGCCTGGGTAATGCTTGTGTGGACCTCTGGTGTGCTGCAGTTGCTGCTGAACACCAAGAGAAGAGAGGAACCTCAGACCAGCAGTGAAGCCACACAAAAACACAAGTTAGTACCTATATATGGGCTGCTGGGTGCCGCATCCATTTAAGGCACTGTTCTAGTACATGGATGGGCCCCATGGTCTGGCACTGAAATTTCCCCATGCCTGTGCAAATAGTGGATGGCAGCCCTGCAGGACAATTTACAGTTGACTCTAGTGTCACCAGGAATCGGAGTTTCATTAGACTGCGATGACATCATCTCATCAATCATCAGCAACCCCCGCCGGTCAAAAAGCAGAGCCCATTTATATATCAACCCCACACCACTTGCATACTCTTGCATCAATCTCAGGAGCGCATAATCCTTTACTGCACCCCTCCCCTCCACCCCGTACATCCGTCCAGAAATTTGACCGATGCCAATGTTTAATTAACTCATGCCCATGTGCATTATGTAGGCTACAATATTTCAACGAGTTTTTTATGTCTAGATATATCCACCACGCCCTTTGGGATCCAGTGAAGTCTGAGACCGCTCTGAGGAAACATCTGAAAGAAGAGGAATATAAGGTGTGGTTCAGGCGTACGCGGGTCACGTTCCACTGAGTAATTTAATAAAGACTGCTCTAAAACAAAACCAATACCACAAATCTGATGATTTGCCAATAAAAATGTCCAATTCCAGACTTCAGGCTCTTACACTACCCTCTTCTGCAGGGATCCTCGCAATCAAGTATCACTTGTATTTTGCGTCTTGATTTGCATCTGCATCTTGTTTTCATGCTGCACTTGTATCTTCAGCCTGTAGTTCCTTATCATATCTCTTGTAATCATGCCTCTTAAGTTGTTGCTTAAGTCTTAGCGATATACTCTCCTGTGTGAACCAGACTTGGTGATAATGGCTATAGATAGCTGCTACTTTATGAGAACTGTCTGACGTGTTTGCATGTGTTCTAGTGACCTTTAGTATGAACTTATCCTCATTATGGAATTAAATCCCACAAAATCTTTGGCGGTAAACGAGTGGTCTGTAATTTTCCCCGTTACAGCGCGACCTACAGGCACAGATCGAGGAGCAGCGGCAGCGGCGGGAGATGGAGAAGGAGGAGCGGAAGGCGGACGACCAAGCCGCGGTGCAGACTGAGGAGAGGCGGCTGAGGAGCGAGAGGGAGGTGAAGGAGTGGCGGTTTCCGCAGGACACGCTGGGCAGAAGACACGAGGTGAGCCGTGCACGTTTTACAGACGGGCAGTTACCCTGAATCTCATCTCCCTGCCAATGCTGCAGGCTGCATGCTTGTCTCTAGATATCAGATGTTATGTAGGTAATACCTAAAAGTATTCTAATCCTTAAAAATTCTGTTACTCAGGGTAGTATAGGCTCTTTTTGTATGTATGTATGTATGTATGTATGTACATATTATTAGGCAGGCAGCGCTTATCAAACATCAACATGGCATTTATTCATGTATTAGCAAGAAAGATTTGATTTGGGGTGAGGGCTGGAGGATGGCAGAGTGGGCTAGAAAAACGTATGGCCAGTTTCACCCTGTACACACACACACACACACAGTGCAGTCTGTTGGCCCCTGATATTATTAATACCCTATGATGTACTGCACCAATTGTAATATCTGTATGTATTGCATTGATTGTAGTACTTGTACTGGTTTTGTTTAGATGACAACGTGACATGATTAATACTATCCAGTGTAATACATGTGTGGGTCTTTGCAGGTGACCGTGGATGCTCACGCCTCCATGGAATTCTCAGAAAGTAGCAAGTAAGCACCATATATATGGCTTTATGCGATCTAAATATTATCCCCAAGCAGCACACAACATGCATATACAAATTATAGCATTCAACTTAAACATCTCATATGAGACTCTGTTAGCAAAAATCTCACCTTCACACTCCTTATAGCCACGCCCCCTGGCTTACCCTCCCTTATGTTAAAATTTCACATTTATGTGTGTTAGGGATGATGGGTATTTAAATGTTATTTATTTTTATTTTTTTAATTTAACCTTTATTTAACCAAGTATACCCCATTGAGATGGAAATTCTTTCACAAGGGACCTGACATAAAACACAAAGCTACCCAACAAGACAGTTGACTATCTAGTTACGAACATCTAATGGGGAAGGTGACTTTAGTATAACGGTAATTAAATAGCAGAGCAGAGGTTAAATGCAGGAGCATACTTCAATCACTGAGTGATGAATTGCATGTTTAAAATCAGCAAGTTAAATGAATGTGCTGTATGTAAACCTGAGTATTTCATGGAGGGCTAAGTTATGAAGAGGGTTTTCTCTGCCCAGATACGCCCATAACCTGAGCTGCCTTCTGGACCCCGCCCAGCTGGAGCTCATGCAGAGGAAACGCATCAGAGACGAAGAGCACAGGGTGAAGTTTGTGTGCTCGGGTTATGCTCGTTATATTTACATGTGCAAGGCCATTTTATACACACTTCCACAGATAAAAACCGTTGACAATTCTAGAGGTGGAAAATGCAGGTTCAGAAAGTAAAAGTTCTCCCCCGTATTTTGGTCCAATCACCTGCATTTGCTAATTAGCACAATTCTTCAGCCAGAAAGTAGACCTAATTAGTGAAATAAGCTGGCTGAGTTCATGAGTGGAAGAAGCACATGGCAGGACTTTCACTTGCTGACCCCTGGACTTTCCAGCTCAATTCTAATGGCACAAAAACTAACTGAGCAGGAACTTCTCAGACAGGAGACATCCTGGGAAAACCAGGTTGGTACTGATAGTGTCAATGGAGGACCAGTAGGGGGCACATTTCCCCCAGGACAACATAAATTAAATGCCAATGTGCAGTTGCAGTGGTACCACAGCATAGTAGGTGCTGTCCTTCAGAAGCACCACTGCAATAAAGGTCTGCCTTAACAAGTCCTTACAATGAGACTTAAAATCTTTTAGAAAATATTAGCTTGATTTACTTCTTGCTTGTAAAATAGTGAAATTGTCTTACCAATGAGGTGAGACATTTTATGAGTCAAAATGCCTCACCTCATTGGCAATCTTTTTGTCTAATTAGCAAAAAGAGTAATAGAAATAACATTTGAAGTATAAATACAAGACTAAATTACTTATATACTGAAGCAATGCAGGTTAAGTACCTTGCTCAAGGGTACAACAGCAGTGTACTACCTGGGAATTGAACCTGTGACCTTGAGGTTACAAGACCAGTTCCCTTTCCCATTATACCCATACACTGACATCCACACACCTTTACCGTGCTTATGTGAGGTTCTCCCTTTACCGTGCTTACTTGAGGTTCTCCCCATCGTAGCGGGAATTAGACATACAGGTTAAAGACCAGCGGCAGCGGCGGGCGAAGGAAAAGGAGGAGCTGCTGGTGAAGGAGCTGGCGCAGGAGCGGTCGGAGGACAGGAGGCTGAAGAGGGAGGAGGAGTTCAGGCAGCAGAAGCTCCTGCTGGAGCAAAAGAAGGTGAGGTCGACCGAACAATGTCCGGTTTGAGTAATTGATGGAAAAAGTTTTACCGGAAGTTTGTAATGAATGAGCGTGTCCATGACAGCCTGGTCTGACAAAACCCACCTGGTCCGACACTGGTTCCAAGAGGGTCCTTCTGGGTCCAACAGGATGGTAGATCTCCAGGAACAGGGTTGGGCAGCCCTAAACTAGAGAGCATCCATCACTGCATCAAGCCTGGATTTGAATGTTATTTTATAAAATGATAAGTCGTTGCCTGCTCTGCCTACTGTCTGATCCCCTCCCCCCACACATTCTGTGCTAAGCCGAGGTTCTCCCTTTTGCAGAAGGAACTGGAGGCCCAGATGGAGGAGCAGAGGCAGTGGCGGGAGAAGGAGGTGCGGCTGGCAAAGCAGCAGGAGATCAAGCAGCCAAAGTTCCAGCAGGATGCCAGGAGAAAGGTGCGCCGTTTACTGCATGCTTTAATAAAATCCTTCAGACTATGACACTGAAAGGTGAGCTTGGGCCACAGACAGGTTTCTTGAGCAAAGACAGACAGTAAGTTAATTACAGCTTGGCCATTGAGTCAGGACACATAGTCCTGGCACCCTCAAAGAAGAAAGGTCATCACTATGATACAGGCGAGTTTTGAGACAAAAGCACACGTGTATCATGTGTAACAAGATACATAACAAACCGGTGCCTGCCCGCGGCAGAAGGGTTCCCCCTCTGAGTCCGGTTCTGCTCAAGGTTTCTTCCTGCTATCAGTCAGGGAGTTTTTCCTTGCCACTGTTGCCCTAGGCTTACTCTTTGGGGGCCAGTTCTCTGTAAAGCCGCTTTGTGACAAAGCTCCTTTGTTAAAAGCGCTATACAAATAAAAATTGATTGAATTGATTGATTGATTGATTGATTGACATAAGTAACAGCCTGTTATTACAGGTTTAGATATATGGCCAAGCTTCTCCCATTATATATAAATATATGTAAGTTATAAAATGTAATTATTGAATTATGTGTAGAATTGAAAAGCTTTTTGTCAGTTATTGTTGTTGCCACCTTTGCATTGGTAATACTGTGTAATTTAATACCAATAAAGCTCCTCAAAGCTGAAAAATGTAGCCCCAGGCCCTCCTAGTTTCACTAGTACAGTAATACTGTACGTGAGTCATTATCATTAATTTGGTCTTGACCCAGAAGGCTAAATACCCCTGACAATGAAAATATGACAATTGTTATCACTTTGTTTGGCATTCCTTATAATATATATTTTTGACTGACTGCGCCAGTGGCATGTTTGAGCTACGAGAGGGCGAGACAAAATCCGGGCTGCCTTTGGCCTATTGCCTTCATTCTTTGTATTGTAAAGTATAATGTGTAATGTGTGTAATGTATGCACTGTGTACTGTGAGTAATTTATGTGATGTGTGTTATGTGTGCAATGTGTATAATGTATTTAATGTGCGTAATGTGTGTAGCAGGTAATTTCTGTAATGTGTGTAATGTGTGGATCCTGAGCAGGGTCTGCATCCGAATTGGAAAGAGGATCAGTTGGACAGGACACAGGTAGACGTGGCTTCCCAGCGGTTGCCTTTGGTGGCCAGGAGGAACCAAGACGTCTCCAGGCAGCTGCACTCTACAGAATACGTCTCCCTCAAAGGTGGATGAACATCTGAATAACTGCCAAATGAAAATACCTCTTCCTCCATCTTGGTAGTTTTAATAAAACTTGATTTTGTTTTGTTTTACATCTAGTGTGCAAGAGCTGGGATATGCTTGGCTATACAGTGCTGACTGTCCACACGAAGGACGCAGCGAGCCAGACAGATCCTCATGGTACTGTTCTAATACTGCCTTGATCTTTAGCTTCACTGATATCATTTTAACCCCAGCCAGCATGTTTTTTAATTTGTGGAAATTTTAACCTATTACGTTCTTATGATTTGTCATGTTTCAAAATGGTTTCTAAAACCTACATGTACACAAAATTTTCTGTATAGTTGGAATGCTGTGGTTTGGGGGTTGTATAAGCATTGTATTAATGTTGCCATAATGTTGATATTGTAGCACAACCTTACACAGCCCTCACTGTAAGGTTTTGCAACAGTTGAGGGGCTCTGTTTAATAACAGTTTTGCCTTTGCTTTGTCCCTCAATGCAGATGGTTTCGTACAAAGCGTGGAAACGACTGTACGCCCCACACCGCACCATGTGAACCACAGGCCCAGGTACGCTTATCTCAAATCCACAGAGCAGCCGTGGGAGCCACCCAGAGCTAGCGCCTTCTTATATCAAAAACCAATCAATGAGGGCTGTAGGACCACATCACTCCCACAGTATGGAAGCAAATGAAAGGACAATAAAAAAACAGGGAAATTAAAAAGTTAATTAAAAGACTAAAATCATTACATATGCCTGTGTCTGATGAACAGCTAAAGTGAAAATGTAACATTTTGGTTTTTAAAAATCACTGCTACACATTATATTTATTAAGTTGAATTGTTAATTCAATTGTTCGTTACGCGTGTCCGCGTCCGATGACCTCTGTGCACTTCTGTCGTCCAGGCTACCGTCGCCCCCGGTTCCCGCCGTACAGAGGTGGCTTCAGGACCAGTCAGCTCAGCCTGAGTGTCCTCCTTCGGAGGGGGGGGCCGAGGTGGACCGTGCGCGCCCGTCATCCTCCTCCGGGCCCTCCTCCTCCTCGGGTGGCTTTGTGCGCAAACCCCCCTCTACCCCCCCTGCGCAAGACTTCCTGCAGAACGCCGATCACACAGTGCAACAGCGCAACAGTGAGCACAGCAGTTACGTGCGTCAGGTAAGGAGGACCCCCCCCCCCCCCCCCCCCCAAAAGAAAGGTGGTTCACATCCCTGGAGTCAGTATTCTAGAACTAATTGTTACCTCAGAATTAGCGAATGTTCAGTTAAGAATGTTCTAATCACATAGCTGTGATATTACACCTTAAAAGGTTAAGCTACAAATCGGCATATTTGTTCCTCTTGGGTCAGGTTGAAGAATGTGGAAAAATATATTCAGCACTATGCTATGTGTAGCATGTGATTATCCAGCAGAACATTCAGTGCTTGAGAGTGCGTTTAATGGGTGTTTTGACTTTCAGAGCCAGCAGGAAAACCAGAACGATTTGGATCCAGATTACTAGTCATCTCAATGTCCCAAAGAGCACTTCTGGACAACCTTTCACCCCCTGATCAATATGCGTGACCTTACTGAGGATTGTGTTCAGAATCTGTTTTTGAGAGACCTGTATATGAATTACCATCTGTTCTCATTAAATGTTAATCATTATTATGTATTCTGACTTGAATGCTTATAGTAAAGCAAGCAGCTTTGATGCACACATCTTTCAGCAGAGATTTTAAACCAGTTAAGATGACCTAGCATATCAAATAAATGAAAATAATGACTGAATCACACCTTCCATGAATCGCACCTTCAGTTCGACTCCAGAAGCCCCACCCTGGACTGCAATGGACAGTAAGCAGTGCACCTTGTCTTGTCTTAAGGGCAGGGAGGAGGTGGCTTTGTCTGTTGTTATCTGGAATTCATGCTGCCATCTGTTGGATACAGTAGCTCTGTGACAGCAGCTGGCGGGCAGTGCTATCAGATTAGATGCAGCAGGCCAACAGATGGCACGGACTTGAACAGCGGCGATTTGAACCTCGGTTATCAGACCGACCATTTCAGCCGTCCACCTATCTCTCGTGCTCATGCTCTCTCTCACACGTGCTCTCCCTCTTTCATGTGGGCGATAGTGTGGCTTGTTTTCATTAGGTTGGCAGGTGTGTACGTATGTGTGTCTGTCTGTGTGTGTCTTTGGGGAAGAGGGGGAGGAGTGGGAGTATGTTAAAATATAATCAGGTCTATCTGTCTATTATTTTTAATTTTATTTATTACTTCATTTTTTTTTTTTTTTTTGGATGCACTGGCAACCGAGCTTCAATTGGGCAGTGTCCCCCTGAATCGCTGGCTTGTCTTCCAAAAAACATTTTTGAAAGCATGGCATAACATTCCGTCCAACCATTTTGTCAAGAGGGTACGGGGGATGGGGGAGAAAGGGGGGGGGGGGGGGGGGGAGCACTAACACATGCCATTCCTTAGAGCATAAAATGCTTGCTACTTGGTTCTTGGAAGCGCAGTAATCACAGAGGTCGGGGAGGAATTTTAATATAGTGACCACTAGGGGGCGATAGTTACCTGCTTAATTCATTCAGATTACGGGAAGCGGCATCTCTTACGTGAAACAGACATGCAGGGAAGGCTCTCGCGGGAAGCTGAGGGTAAAACAGAACTGAATCATTGAATTGCTTTTAATTTTAAAAATCGTTTTCTTTGCACGTCAATCCCTTTGCCTTATGACCTTTGCCCTTTTAGTCCAAACGGAATGCAGAGAGAAATGAGCCGCAGGCACTGCGCTGTTCAACAGCTTTGGAGTCCTTTATAAGATCATGCCAGACGTATTGCTTTAAGTACCTGCTGTACCTGCGTGTCATTGTGGTGGCCTTTCAAATATATAAAAAAGAACAAACTAACAGTAAGCTTTTGTCAGCCATATTAGTGTCCAAACATCAACAAAACCTCACACAATACATGGGAAAGCATCACATTGGATAACACAATGTTACATAGATTCAAGGTTGGCTGCAATTCTAAGGATCATTAAGAATAATCAATGAAAACTGTTTGCAAGAATAAATTGGAGTTTTGTGTGCGAGTATCAGCTCCTGGATCATATCTTTGTGGGAGAAAAGTAATAGCCATGTGAATCTGAATCCCAAGGTTATTTTCATTGTTTTGTGGGACCTTGTAGTAAAGCCAGGAGATCAATCATAATTTTATTTCTTCCTTTATCATTATAGATACACAATGGAAAAACCTTTGAGCCTTCTGGAATTTGATACGCAATCTTTGTGGGACCATAAAAACAAAGGTCTCTTTTCTGATTCGTATATGATAGTGTGTCATCTTGGCCACAGTTTATTCTGCAGACATCCGTTCCATCGATCATTTTGCTACACTATATGCATCAATGCTATGATCACTGCATCCTGTCGAAAATGTGCAGAACACTGGTAGGCATGCACAACACGTTTTTTTATTTTATTTTTATTTTTGAACAGGTGCGAGGGTTTTACACAGGTGGGAGAGATTGTTTGGGTGTGGTGGAGGCATTGTTGTCCCAGGGTAGCTGAAACTTTCATAATTGTCCCTGGTGATAGAACATTCTTTCAGAAATAATTTGAGAAGCATAAGTGAACATTCATTCTTAAAGGCCTCACCACTCAAACGCCATTCATTGTCCATCTTGTAAATCTTCACTTTAATTGTAGTTCAGAAGACCCTGCAGGTGGCACCGTGCATTACCTATGAGTCTCAAGTCATTACATCTGCTACACAAGGCAAGAGGGTCTTTGCTGTGTACTGAATGGCCATGGAGCACAGCCTGGCTGCTTTGACCTTTGCCCATTCCCCAAAGAAGCATACAGACCACAAATGTCACACGACACCAAGCGCCCATGGCCTACAGCTACAGACGCAGGGCCCCTCCCTGCCTACCCCGGCTGGCACCTGCCGTACTGCCACGTCCTTGATTGCAGCAGTCAGCCAGTGTAACCTCTCATCACTGCACTGCGTCCCGGTGCCAAGTTCACATCTACACACGTGTGAGAATGATCTGTCTCAACTGCGACTGGTAATAAGTCACATTTTAATGGCCCGTGTTGTTCACATTACCTGAGAGCATGCTCCGTTGGCTCCGTGCTGACTAGAGCTCAAATGTGTAATAATGCTAAAGTGTGATAATGTTCAACCATCGACTGGGATACTGTCTTCTTCTGTGGTATAATGACTTTCTGTCCAGTATCTAATGACTAAATCCAGTTTAGCTCAAATGATGAAAAACCTCAGTGAACTGTTCTGCCTCTCAAGAATACAGCTTCTTAAACGCCAGCTAGTCCATGTCGCTCAATGTCATAAATGATTAGCGTCATAACTGTTCGGTGTCATAACCGATTGATGTCATAATCCTTTGTATGTTTGTTTTATTACTGTGGAAAAGGGCTAATGTGAAAGTGCCAGGATGTTCAACAGGATGTTCATTGCTTGCTGTTTATACAGGGAAAATTGTGAATTATACCTACCTCAGCCAACTTTGCAATTGTGATGAGCACGTAATTGTTCAATTGCATCATATAGTTATACAAAGAGACGGAGTCATCCCCTGCATCGTGTAGTTACACAAAGAGACAGAGACATGCCCTGTGCAGAGTTCTTTTGCAAAGAATCAGGGTCAGTTCCAATTAGCCTCAAAGCTACAATGCGCAGCCATGTACAAGTGCTGCATTACTTCAGTTACAGAGACTTCAGCGGCGTAACAGCCCTGCTCAAACTGCACCTTTTACAGCTGTAATTTGTTACAACCACTCAGAACAGGTACGTTTGTATGGCTTCAGTGAACCAGCAGCACTAAGCTGCAGAACTTAATTCCGGGCTGAGGGAAGGCGATTTACTTCATGGCTCGGTTTGGTTACACATTAACTTTGTATGCCAACCTCGGGTTAAACATTCCAATAGTTGACTTACACCGTCAAATCCGAGATGATATTTCTACCCCCTCTCTCCGTCACAGATGGGATACTCAACATAGACAACCTACAGAGTGAAATCTGTATTTATATTTTTCCCTGAAAGAATAAGCATTTACTCCATCAGTGTAAAAGGTACTCTGTTAGAGGAGATTTAACACAATGTAATGTAACGTAACACAAACCATTTTGCTGTGTACAGTTCTTATTGAATTTAAAGTCACGACGACAGCTGTTTTTGCTTCCAAACTTTTTTTTTTTAACTTAACATTAATAAAATTAATCTATGACAGGGCTGCCCAACCCTGAGATCTGCTGGTTTGGGCTGCCCTGACTTACGGCTTCTTTAAGAACCATGCGGTTAATGAACTGTGAGGGACGACCTGTTCAGTATCCATAAGGTTATAGAACAGACACTGTTGTAAAAATGGTACAGATTCAAGGCCCATGTGTACCGCATGCCTCTACAAGAGTAGGGCCGGCGTGGCTGGTTTCATGAAACATTTTGGGAAGAACTCTGAGGGATCGTTAGTGTCCGGGTGTTACTGTCCCAAAAGAGGTCTGGATCAATCTGGATTTTAATGCTGGAATTTCCCAGGGCCTGTCTCACGAAGCAGGATTTCAGAGTTAGCTGGATAACGGAACTGAAGGGTTCGGGGTTTTACTCGGCAGAGTTATCCAGAAACCTGGGCAGTATTTCACGATGTAGGATTACTGAGATAGCTGGGTAACTGTGCAGAGTAAAACCCAGAACAGCCATGTTCCAGATTTGGGAGGGTTTAAGGTTTTACTCAGTGCAGTTCTCCACCTAGCTCAGTAATCCTGCTTCGTGAAACAAGGTCCTGCTTCGTGACACTGACCCCTGGTCACTTTAAAAACAAAACAAAAGAAAGAGAGCGAAGACTGCACAGACCCAGCCCTTCCAGGAAAGTGTGCGCGAGCCGGTTCAGAGAAGACCCTCCCGGCAGAGCACGCCCCGTTCCTCGCAGTACTTTTCCACGGTGGGAGGGGCCCCCCGCTTCGCATGCGGCAGCAAAGGGCACGCAAGTGCAATTACAAATTAGCAGGAGCCCCCCCCGAGGCTCTCCGCCCCCCGTGCTTAAAACCAGAGAAGAAGAGCCGGACAGGAGGCTCCCCTCCCTTTCGCTGTTCGCCGTTCGGCGTTCAGAGAAGGATCGCACACAACTTGCATTGTTTGGACATTAAATCCTTTTATACAGCTGGGGCAATTACTGAAGCGATTCAGGCTAATTACCTTGTTCAAAGGTACAATGGCAGTGCCTCACCCAGGGAATCAAACCTGCAATCCTGGGGTTACCGAGTCCAAGCCCAGTTTCCCTTAAGCTACACTACTGCCCCAGGAGAGACAACCCCCCAAACCCGCACCCGCAATAAAGTAAAACTATAAAAGAATGAAAATAAAATATGTGAACAATACATCTACAGAAGCACCACTTCAATCCAGTGAGCTGGCTCCAGCATGAAAGGATATGATAATACCAGAGGTATCAGATGCACCCTCCTCACACTTACTGTTAGAGAACTCAATACAAACTTCAAAAAGGCTAAAAATTCACCTAAAGCCTTCCCTGGCTGAGACACAGGTGAAATCCAGACAGAGGCTGGTATGGTGGTTACTGCAAGCCATGCAAGTCTTTGCAGTGAGCTGCAGGGTTATGAAGTCCTCCCGCTAGCTGTGGGGTTATAGTGGTTCAGGCTCTCTCATTACTCCCAGTAAAAATGATACAGTGCACCGTGCACCTGTAAATACCTCTTCAGAGACACCTGTCAGACACACAGACTGCTGGTAGTTGAAGTTGTTTCAGGCCTAATTATGCTTCTTTTCTGTTCATTTCTGTTTATTCGACAGTTGTTTTGACTACAAGTTCTGTACCGTCCCAAGACTAGTCTCGCCTGGCAAAGCAGCAGCAGCTATGTAATTATAATTTGGATACAGGTGAAAAAAAATACTGCAGTAAAATGGAAAACAAATGGAAGTAGGCCATGGAAACAACTCACTCAAATAAAAAATAAATGTTATATATTATAATAATATGTTATATATTACTTATTGGTTAAAATATGCTTGCTGGGAAAAGGTAAACATTGTCATATAAAACCATTGGACAGGATATGTGATGTAAAAATGTGAGAAAAGCAGTTTGATTTTGTATTAGCAGTATATAATTCATTTTTTTAGACTGGGCATACTTTAAGATAAATTATTATTTCACAGGTTGGCTGGTTTTGGTCACTGTCAAATGCAAACAAAACAGCATAGAAGAATAATCACCTCAGTTGCTTTCTAAAATCGATTCTGGAAAACACATAACAGGAAGAACTGAACAAGCAGGCTATTTTTGGTTATTATTTTCCATGTTCTGTAAGCTTTATAAATTCTTCCTGCAGGAAACACCGTTGGTGATAAGGTTTCAAGGACCTACAAGAACCTGCCTGAGAATATCCCACCAGCTTCTTCTTATAGAAAACAGAGAAAAACAATAAGGAATACTGTTGCATGAGAATTATTCTAACACAAAAATGTTTCACCATGCAGAATTCCAATGTTTTCTAATGTGGTGAGGTCAAACTGCATGTCATTTTCATGGAATTTGAGTAGTCCTACTCAATGATATATTGATATTGATAAAGTACGAATACAAAATGCCAACATAGTTAACTGTTTGCGTAGTACTTTTTGTGGAGATCCTGTTCAATTATTAAGCAATGAATTCATCTGTTATTTAAAATGTTTATTTCTTTTTTTGTTTTTTGCTAGAACAGATGTGTTTGTAAAGTTAGCGTAGGAAAGTTTGCACGTGTCTGTTTTGAATAACAACATCTTTCTTGTTTTGAGAACAGATTATAAGTGGAGGGGTTACGTAAATCCCGTTTTTCAATACTAGAGCAAAGTTGACTGTCATGTTTTCGTCCGTGTCCTTGTCTTTAAAAATTTTCTGTCCTTTCCTGTCTTTGCAGTAAACCAGAGAAATCTTGCACTGAAACCCCACAGCCAAGCCTCTGAAAAACAATGACTCTTTTGGACTTCAAGGTGGGCGATATTTTAATGTTCACCAGACACACGGACACACGCTTTCGCTGAAAAGAGACTGTCGTGCTACACTGAGCCACTTTGGAAAATGAGGCCTGACGCTCAACAAATGTAGCGTTCATCTGTTGAGGATAAACAGAAAGGGCACCCGATATAATTCAACCTTACTCAAGGGAAAAAAAAAAGACCAGAAACAATAAAAGTAAAAATAAGCCATACTAACTTCTCGTAAGGCTTTATGCAGACGCTGTCTCATCCTCTGGTTGCACTTTATGTAATATCTAACAATTTTACCCTCCTATTATCTTTGGGGTCAATTTGACCCCATTCAATGTTTAACATCTCTAAATAAATGATTGACATCATATTGACGTCATATTTTTTTCCTAATTTAATGGGGACAACTGGGTAAACATAAAATTAACATAATGATATGTTTTCAATGTCCTGTACACATTTTGTACGCATTGGTGTTATTTGGGGTCAATTTGACCCCAGGCTGTTTTAGCTGTATAAAACATATAAGAAATATCAACATTTTACAGACATTTGTTTTGGTTGTTTTGGATGATATTGAGGTCACTATAACATGCAATTTTATAATCTTCAAAAAACTTCACTCTGCTTTAGGGCCCTAACCTAACATAACCATACCTGTAGTAGTGCAAGAACCACTGATAGTTCACTTCCCGCGCCCTGGGGGAGGGGAAATATGGTTCCCGCAAGGACATTGATAGTTCACACAACATAGGGGAGGAGAAAACATATAAAAGCTTGCACAGCAGCCTTCTAAACCAGTGAAATAGAGGAGAATGTGTCTGAGACAGAGGGTAATGTTGAGGAGGACCTTGATTATGAGGCATCCTCCTTTGATGAGAATGAGACCCTTAGTGTCGACCCTCCTGTTGTCTCTCAACCACCAGCAGACACGTTACCTTCCAAAAATGGAAAGTTATTATGGTCCCTCTCCCCACTTGAACGACAGGGTAGACTTAATGCTGCTAATGTAATCAAAATGGTTCCAGGCCCCACCAGATATGCTGTCAGCCATGTCCAAGACATAAAATCAGCATTTGAGCTTTTCGTAACACCATCAATCGAAAAGGACTTGGTATGAGTCTGTCTACTAAATCAGGACTCTTCATCCTTCCTGTTTTAGCACATGACAGACATCATGTGCGTTAATGCAGGTACTAGAAAGAGGTCAGTGTTGAGGAATTACAACATAGGATATTTCCTCCACAGATGCTTGCCACTGATAAGTACCTGGCTCAAGGTTACAAGAGCAGTTCCCCACCCAAGAACAAAACCTACAATCCAGTGGTTAGAAGTCTGCCCTTAAAACCACTGGCCCGAACTGTTGCGGTAATTCATGACTGGTGCCATTCAACTGGACCTTTAGTGTTTTTTGGGTCATATGTTCCCGCAGGAATGTTTTGACAGTGTACTAAAGACTTAACTGACTGTGTCTGCACCTTGCCTGGAGAAGGATGTTGGCTGGCATGTTAAAAATTAAATTAAGTCACGGGTAATTCACAAAGCCCTTACTGGTGTCTCGTTTGATTCCAGGTCAACAGAGGCACACCATGTCTACATATGGGTCACATATTCCTTTAAGCAAAAAATGTAAGTTTCTCAGATGTGTGTCAAAATGTAGGAAGTCATTTTCTAGTGGTGTAAAAAATTATTGTCACAAAAACAATGAGAAAGAGCATGCTCAACATAACTACTATAATTGGCTCTCAGACCGTTAACATTCACCTGCTCGTCCAACTTCCGAGAGCCATAACTAGGTATACTGTTCCTTCCCCAGAGAATTTAAGAGGACAGATCTCCCAGAGTAGGTTATGAGCATGTGAGTGGCTCCAATCAGTTTACATGCAGTGGCAAAAGAGCATCACCTAGTCTGGGAGGGAGTGCAACCTATTGAACTCTCTGATGAGTAGGTTTTTTGAAATGTATTTATTTATTTTTAAATTCTAAGTCAGTGTTCTAGAACTCCATTGCTTTAAGTTACCAGTAGTGACATCAGCATTAGAAAGTTCAGTTAAGAACATTCTAATAATGTTTGTGATCTTACACCTTAAAGGGTTAAGAGAGCCTATGGTTTAAGGGTTCACAATACATAGATAAGTAATTCCTCCCAGAGAAAAACAATTCTGTGTACAATTCTCTGAGTTAGGACCCTATCAGACAACACTTCCAAGACAACAAAAAAAATCATGTATTAATGGACTTGCAGACAGAATGTGTGACTATCAAATCTTGTGCCCCTGTAGAGCTGTTTTTGCTGGGCCTGGTCCAGACCCATGGCCCATATGGTCACTGCCACAGGGGAAATATCAGGATGGATGGTTGATTTTCGGAAGGTCAGCAGAAAAGGCAGGGTTGATGGTCCCACTGAAATGGGCAAAGTCCATGCATCACATACCTGCACACACCAAACATGCTGGAGCAGGAAATGAAAAACAGCAAATCGACACACATTATTCTTAACTAAGAGTATTAGAGATGAAAGTTTAATGAAAAGGTACATTCAACTCTGTACCCCAGGTTCTAGAAAACAAACACAAATCACACTCCTAAGAAACTGACTGTAGAAGCAGATTTTTGATTCACCTTAAATTTAGCAATCCAAAACAAATAGCACACATACTGGGAAAGAACCTTGTCAATGTATTTGCTTGTTAATGTGTGAATATATATATAGTTTAAAAAAATTATATGAAGTCCCTGTGGTCCCGTCCCCAGATCTGGCTAGTTTCGCTCCATTTGCCCTGAAGTGAACCATGACTGAACATGCTGGCCTGAATGCTATCCTCTCTCCTGCTTGGTGTTAAAAAAGCTCAGCGTTTTTTCTACTGGGCACGGAGCTGGTCCAAGTTTATTAACACTCTCTCTCGTGCAAACTGCACGTTGCTTTTCAAACCGAGTTCAGGGGGTGAAATGCAACTGGCCTGAACTGTTAACCTGACACACGTATTCTACGTGAATCATTCACATTAATACAACAGCAACACACAGGTCTTTGCAGGTCAGAACCAGAACAGATTAAATATCTTAGCAGGGTTTTAAAGTGGGGTTTTTTTCCCAAATGAGTCAGTACTTAACTGTATTTTCACGTAAATGTGTTCCCCTCTATTTACAGTCAACAGAAGCAGTATCGTGACTTGTGGCGGTCAGTACAAATGCTCCTTTTGTCCTTAGCGTCCATCTTGCGGAAGCGCCTTCAGCTGAGATACAACGGTTCTGCTGGGTTTGACTTAGCACACTGTGATATAACAGCATTTCCTTCCATGGCGTGAGAGACCCTAATTCACTGGGAGAGCAGGGCTAAAGTCAGTGTCATGCCCAGCTTAAGGGGAAATATATTGCTTGTATTGCTGAGGAAGAGTTTCCCCTGATACCTGCAACAACAGAAACAGAATTTAAGGACGCCCTCCTGAGCTTACTCTGTGAAAACCAACTGCATGCAGGGGTGACGCAGGGGGTTTTATGAAAAGATCTCACCTTGGGCTCCACCACCTCAGAAAATAGTCAATATTTTTTAAGGGCCCCTCTTGTCACTTGAATCGTCCGTCCTCAATAACAGCACGAAATAAATAATTAAAAAGCTTCTCACCAAGACTTTCACTGAAATGATTATCATTGCTTCATATTTACATGAAGGGATTTGGAAGCGAAAAATAAAACTGACCCCTGGTGCGTGGCCTACACTGCCCACCTGTCATATGTGGTATGAGCATGTCTAACATAGCATGAGATTAACATGTCCCTTTGACAAATTAATATTACCGAATATTAGTATTGACCCGCTAGGCCCTGATGGTAGCAAATAAGTTATGCAGTACTCATTTTCAGCTCCAGTATAACAAATGTTGGAAAACACACATGCACACACACGCAAGCACACATGCACACATGCATGCACATACACAAACACACATACACTTAACCTTGGCCGTCAGCACAAAGTGCTTACTGAGCTCATCCAGTGAAATTCCTGGTTCTTCTGGCTCTTTCTGGTTCATGATGCAAAACATAATCCAACAGAATTATTTCACAAAAGGATTTAATTCAACAACAGCCTACCAGCCAGTACTAGCAGCAGCAGCCAGAGAGGAAAAACCATTGAACTTTTGGTTCTATTTTAAAATACATTTAATAAATAAATGATTTATTATTTATCATACTCTCCTAAGCCCAGGCAATTAATGTTTGCCCCCTGAAAGGAATGTGAATCTCTGGTCGTAATCATATATCCTACTATGCCATTCAATAAACATTCAATAAAAATAAATCATGTTTTTGAAAATACTCATTTCAGACATGTTGCAGTCATCCAAGACACTTGTATTATGTTAAAAATGAAAAAAAAAGAAATTGCTGGGTGTCAGGAGGATATAGTATGCAGACTAATCTTTCATGGTTTACGTTATCTAAATATATACAGTATATGAGCTATCTTCATCGTTGCAGTGATCCACACTATATAATATTACTATTTCTTCCTGCAGATGTCGCTATATCACCTAATCTTGTGATCATAGATCAAGGAAAAGAAGTAGCGATTAAAGAATTCGTGCAACTACAGTAGGCTAGTGGTTTACATTATTTGTCATCATAAATTGATATTTTAAATGTGCTTTATATTTTAGCGTCGGTTCAGGTCAAAATTGTGTTTTCTTTTTTATATAAATATCTAACCCATGTTTAATGCATTTTCAAGAGCACCCTGGTTTTTATTATAGGCAACGTAGGCTAGTTCCCAAATTGCTGTACCTTGAATATATTAAACCTGCTGTACCACTCTAGATAGTACCACTCCTAAGCTTCTACTGAGAAAACGTAGTATGGGGTAACTCTTCCTCGATTTTTCAGTTTCTTGTCCAAACCTCCCACTTGTGGCGTGACGTTGAAGGAGGGATGGTTCTTTAAATATGGAAAATAGACACACGTTGAACGACACTGAGTAGCCTAGCTAGAGTTACCATTGCCATACCGATAGGGCAATAGATTCGGCACATGTCGACACCAAGAAAGGACGCACAGAACGCTTTGGGTATTCCAATGTCATTTGCCCATTTGGTGGGATTTACGCATTTGTGAATTTTGTTTTATTTATTTATTTTTCTTTAGCCTAGTCTAGCTGGTAGATCTGACTATTGCTTAACACAGCTCCCCGGCTATGGTTGAACTTTTTTCTTGGAATTTATTGTTGCGCCTTATTCCAATGTATTAGAATTTTATAGCGTAGAAATCCCGCCTATAACAATAAATGAAAGTTCGCATCCTTTGACGAAACTGATACGACAGAACTTCGTCACAAGCAAGAGGACACCAACGCTGGATTGCGACTTCAGTTTGTCTTGGAGTTTTGGAGGAGGAAGTCGCTGGAGGTTGAAGAGCTTTCAAAATGAGCAGCTACAAAAACAAGTTAGTGATTAAATTTATTTTCAAAAGTAATATATGTGGTACCTGTATGTGTAGTTGTTTTAATTGTGTATGGTTTGAATCTGAAACAAATTTAGTCTTTGACATTTCAAAAATAATAGGTCATCATTTTAAGGCTATATTGCACAAGTAACATTTAAATCTGAGTGAGCATTAGCCTAAAAACTAGAACAATTTGGCAATATTGCAGCTGTGCCACGGCTTGTCACGCGACATAAATTAATAGTGGGGCTGCAGTACAGTGCATTGTAGTTTTGATGGCACTTTTGACACTTTTGACAATTGTATTGTACACTATCCCTCCAAATTGGTAACAGAAGAATTGAAACCAGTATTTACAAAATAGATAAAAAGTTATTGTGTCAACAGCTTAACTAGTATTTTTGTGGACGTTTGAACAGAGCCATCGACATAATTACTTATGGACAGGTGACAAAAAGAATGCAGACTGCATGCGTAATATGCACGCTTGAATTCTGATAATGAGGCGATGCCCTGCATTGTCACGAACTCGAATAGCCTACCAAAGAATGTATTACCCCCTGTCTTTTGTTACTGCGAATCTAAAGTTCTAGCCGAACTGGTAAAATGGAAAAAAGAGAACCAAAGTCCTCAATTGTGACAGTGTCCACGACGCTTTTGAATATTTAACATATCAATGTGTCGTAAACGTTAGAATTAAGCCTCTTGGTCACCGCTTTTGCTGTAAAGAAGCATGTACACGGAATGACAGGTCATGGGCGAAGGATCCATCACAATGCATGTAAGCGCGCTCTTCATAGTGCAGGTGCACAGTGCAGTATTCGGTTACGTTTATGTCTTTTAATAGAAGGTGGGTTTTACTTCTGGTGACGTTGCAGGGCAAATGTAAATCCGTACTTGGAGTCTTGATAACGAGATTTGTACTCAATGTAGATGTTATTCATCTTTAAATCCCCTTGCAATATAACGATTGGTCTCAAGGGAAATATAACAGATTTTTTTTCAGGCAAATATAATTGCTTTATTTTGTTCATTTCAATTCAGAGATGAGAAATGGAAATACCCCAAACTATTGCCCGAGATATATATCTGTTATAGGCGAGTGGATAATCTGAGAGCAACAGACGACAATGGAAGATAAGATATCAGTGCTGCAAAATTATTAGCATAGACCGTCCTGTCAAAAGTATGTCAGGGTAGATGGTTGTTTTCGGTCATGAGAGGAAAAGAAACCTCAACTTGATGAACCACCCTAACTGTCATAAGTAGGTCTATTACCTTGTTTGGCATGCTGGGGCTTTCAGGAAGAAGTGTAGGGAACATCTAACTCACGAGGGGTGGGGGGTTGTAGCCTGATGAGAGGTCAGGCAAAGATTTGAATATACAGATTCATCACCATCCATTGCTGCCCAAAGGTTGAAGTACCATATAAAGCTGACCAGACCTCCCAGAAGATGCTGAGACAGAGAAGGCTTATCAGAAGTGACAGAGGAGGCTTATCGGAGAATAGGTGGCAGTGTAGTATCAAGTTTTGGGTGGCACTGCTTGCACTGTTGCCTCGCAAGAAGGAGGTTCTGGGTTTGAGTCCCGGCCAGCAAGATCTGCTCTGTGTGGAGTTAGCATGTTCTCTCTGTGTTTGTATGGGTTTCCTCTGGGTACTCCGGTTTTGCCTCTCAGCCCAAAGCATGTGGGCTCTAGGGCTCACTTGCAAAAGAGACGTCAGTCTCAGTGTGACTACTCTGGTTAAATAAAAGTAAAATAAATAATAATAGGGTTGTAGGTTTAACTCCCAGGTAAGTTCACTGTTGTTGTCCTGTTTAGTAAATATCCAGCTACATGAATATGTAAAAACAGTGTGATATCTGGATAGGATCGTCTTCTAAGTGTCTAAATACAATGTAGTTTGTGAGAATTTGTATTCCCAATTTATGATATTTAATTCCCCCGCCATGTTTGTGTGAAATTAGCAGGAATTGTGTGATGCTAAATATAAAAATTACAAAATGATCTATAGTACGTGTATTACAACGGTATAAATTGTAAAGCTAACAAGTGCAGTTTTAGCCAAGGTACTTTATGGAATTTGAGCTTGTTATAGCAGTGATCGTTCCATAGGTGGCAATGGAGTTAGGGAGAAGCTTGTTTTAAAATAGCAGCATGTAACACACTGCACTGCCTGCAAGTATCCATGAAAATAAAACTAATCAATGGTAACATATAAAGGCCAGAACATGACCTAAGCAGTGAAAATGAAAATCCCCATAAATATGTACAGTATTTGTATTTTTAATAACCAATATCTTTTATAAATTGGCTAAACACATTTCTGTATTATTCTTAAAAATGCAATAGATTGTTGTAAAATTGCTCAACATGCCATAACTTCACAAACTTAATTCCAGCAATTATAAAAGCTGAAATTGTGTCCCTATCGTCTGGGAAACACCTTACAGCAACAGTTAAGCCAATATAGTAATAAAGTTAAGCCATATTTACATTGTTTTCCCCCCACAGAAACTGAATATAATGAAAGTATATTGAATTAAAATATCAAATTATTGCAACACTTCACAGTGTGTATTGGGAATATACACAGTATTACTGCTTTGAGGCATTGCAGGTTGTTAAACTGTTACATAATTACATTTTCATTTTCAAAAAAAGTCCACATATTTACAGTATATCGCAGTGCATTCCATTTTTGTATGGGTAGCTTCAATTGAACATCTGTAGCCACTTCAAGCACATCTTGTCTTCTCGAATCTAAGCTTGCAACATGAGAGAACAGAAGGTTCAAAGCAAGGATTCGCAGCATTTGTTGGCAGTTGTTTGCCTCTGAACCATACAGGATCCGCAGTGGCATCATTAGCAGAAATGCCAAAGCGGCTAACGTTTCTTTAACAGCTTTAATCTACCGTGGGTTGAAGGTCACTGTTATTTTTACGCAGAATACTGGATTTGACCTGTCCTTTTCCTGCGTCAATCTAGACTGCTATCACACTAGCCCATATGCAGGATTTCTGACAAATCCTTTATTAATTGTGATAAGGGACGTTAAGCCGTTAAAAAGCCCTGGTCTGCCAGTTTTGTTTTTTTTCTCAATCAAGTGCCACGACTCGGATTTTGCCATTTTTTTCCCCGCTGATTAATTCTGACGTGAATCGCGGGCGGGGCCGGCATCCCTGTGGCCGTGCACACCCAGGCGGCGAGTTTCACGATGGCGGGAAGGCTCTGAGGTTTCAGCGCTTGTCACCGAATTAACTGGCGGGGTAATCTGGTGCCCACCCGGCTACCTGCTCATTCGCTGCGGTCAGTGGCCCTTGGCACGCGCTGCTTCTCCATTTTTAATAATTAATCACGCTCATAAAAAGCTTTTCCTCAGATCTCAAAGCCCTCTTATGAGAGAGGGGGGAAGCCCACCCGGGGGGTTCCCTTCTGTCGCCGGTCCGAATAACAGAAGGAATTAGGGAATTAACCTTTGGAAACAGGCGGATCAGTTTTCAGGTGGAACCGGGCATTTCACAAACAGGAGCCAATTGAGTAGCGTGCACCGCATTGTATTTAAAGGGCAGTTTGTACTTACAGTGATTGCTGTGTGTGTGTGAGAGTGATTAGGTGTGTGTGCTTGTGTGCGTGTGTGTGTGTATGTGTGTGTGGGTGGGGGGATTTCAGTGGCCACTGGGGAAGGTGCAGTACCAGGGAAGGACAGACTGAAAGACCATGAAAAGGAACACGTCGGCTATGATTGCACTTTTTTTTTGTTTACTTTCTGTTCCAAATCTTTCCAAAGTTTTTATAGTTAATTATAGTTTATATCTCAACGTGGTTACTGGTTACTTTTCCGTACATCTTTTCACATTTATGCCCCTGGCCTGGCTTTCAGTTTCAGAGTGCTGTCTGTCACTGTTGTGAGTTTATAATCAGCTCGTGTCGGTGGAAAAGCCACCGCGTCTCCAGCATTTCTCCTGGAAGCCCAGGCAGTGGTGTGCATCACGCTGGAGAATCACGGTGATAAGTGGGAGGAAACGCTTGTGGATTACATTTCCGATGAACCCACAAACGTCAGTTTCCCTCAGATCGTTCTTCTGTTATTTTTTAATTTTTTTTCAAAGCTTTCTCGGTCACGAAAAGAAAGCCATAACGTAATTATTTCTTTAAGCTAGAGGAAATTCAATACGGACAGCTTAACTGGATTCCGGGCTAAAAGCTTTCCTTTTTTAGTCCAATATCACTTACCTTTAAGTCTCTTTGTTTTCTGAATCGTACTGCTCAAGCTGTATGTCCCTTTAAACTCTCGTCTGAGGGCTGTGCAGAGGTGGAGAGTTAAAGTCCTGCCATGTTCCTTCTACCCATGAGCTCAGCCAGCTGATTTAACTAATTAGTTCAACCTCCTGGCTGAAGAACTGTGCTAATGAGCAAATCCAAATGATTGGAACAAATTACTTGGGAGGAGTTTTTTACTTTCCGAAACTGGATTTTCCACCTCTGGGGCTGTGGTGTGGGGAAGTGTGTGAAAATAGTAATATATTACAGACAGGTGTTCCAGGTATGTCCTTTAACCAAAGGTGACCTCCACCTGCATGCAGGCTGTGGTATCTCTGTTAGCTCCGACATTGTGTTAACTACTGGAGCCAACAGCCTTGTTAGTCAGGTTTACAGGTTGAGGGTCAGTCTCTGGCGTACTGGCGTCTGGAGTGATCTGATACCCTGTCTTTTTTTTTCTGCAGTCTGCTGTAGGCCACACTGCTAAAGGAGGAATGGGGCGAGAGCTTTCGCTTCTCGTACCACGGTATGACCATTCTCAGCTTGCGAAAAACACAAAGCGCCACTGTGCTGTGTGCACTCCCACCCCTTTGAGACCTGCCTCGAAATCGGTTAACATTTTATTTGTCAATGAAATGAACACGATACACAGACTCATTGTGTTTTTGTGTACTGAACTGACCCCTCTGTCTGTGAGAAGGGGGGGCGGGGGGGGGGGGGGGGGTATTACATTCGGGGTGTGTACGGGTTGTATCCACACAGCCGTTTCGTATTCTCACGGGGCTCATGCATTATTGCAGTGTTGTTTGAAGAACAACTTACGAGGACTCGTTTTTGAACGGTGAGTTTTCCTCTCTAAGAATGCTTCCCCACCATATTATCTTCGTGGCGAATTAAAAAGTGACATTGCTTTTGTCACCACCTACTGTGCAGGTGAGTCGTACATCTGCGCATGGACCCTGTGTGTAGACACTGGCGAATACCACCTGTGACGCACGTGACGTAACTTATCCTTTCAGGAACTAATCCTGCGAGCCGCATTCCCCTGGAAAAGAACAAAGGATGACATTTGAAATGCCCCCGCCCCACCCCCCCCCCCCCACCCCCCCCCCCCCCCCCCCCCGATCCTCAGCTTTGAGTGTTTATTAAACACCAGCCTTAGCGCAATTGGCAGGGCTGGTGTGACCGTTTTGTTTTCTGAAGAGGGTCTCGGAAAGCAATGGCCCATCCCAAGATATGATGTTAAGTCAGAAAGTGGCTGCACGAAACATCCTAGCGTGAACAGCAGTGCGGACGGGGAGCGGGAAAGACACGCGGCCCTTACTGGAGGCTCCGTGCGCGGTAGCGAGCGCGTTCGTGCTGCCGCCCAGCTGCCCATTCCCCCTGGCAGGGGCCTCCATGTCTCCAGGTAACCCAGAGAGCCACGCGGCTGAGCCTGTGCTGTCCTTTCCAGCGGCACCCTCACGCCACCCTGGTCAGCGCTGAAGTACTCCCAAGGTGAAACCGTGTCACTGGAGGACACGCCAGAGCGCGCAGGGCTGTTCCTCATTCTCCGGGATTACGGACTCGTGCCACGGGCTGTTTACGGGTGATCTTCCTCGTGTTTAGTGTGATGTATTGTCTCTATTTTCCCTGAGTAACTTGTCCCTCCATTGGCAGAGTCTGAGGGATTAATATTTTAATTGCGTGCTAATGATGACGAGGTGTGTCGGACTACCGGGGCCCCTGAGGATTTCGGATTGAAACTGGAGCACAACATAGCATGCAAGAGTCATTTGGTTTTCATAAGGCTGGTCTCTGGTTTTAGCCCAGTCTCATCATAGTCCAAGACAGGATCAGAAGCTTGTAATGAGCAACAGACTTAAGTGTAAATCAGTGGCGCCTGGTTGGTGTGGAAACAGGAAATGAAAGAAATATTTTTGTCCAATAATTAAATAGGGGTGTGGTTTAGGGGCGTTGTGGAAGAGTGGGGTCTGGGATGACATGGCCCTCTGAAAATTTTTATTGCTGAAATCATCCCTAAAATAATTCCTAAAAGTTGATAAAAATGAATCTTATAAAAATGTATAGGCTAAAATGGATATCCTACATTCTGTTACCGGTTCATTGCATCTCACATAGGCTAATTCAAAAACATTTCATTAGTTCAGTGAAATGAATATGTCGCCATATATGTAACACTTTATAAATGGAACATGGCCAATAACTTAATGTACGGGCATCAACGTTTTTTCATGAATAAAGGCCCTTGCTTCATAATCTGATGATGTGACTATTCTCACATTACCATTGGTAAAGAGTTTCCTTGATTAACAATAGTATGTGGAGATAAAAACCTGTGCATGCACATTATAGGGTATTTTCATTTATTATTCCGCATCTCTGTTACAATCATACTGACTAGGTGCATGTAACATGAAACATCAGACTGCGCACTCGAGTAACGTCATACATGACTGCTTCCCCATCTTAAATTGCCAAATTTGACTGTGGGATTAGAGCTACTAAACTGACTGATATTTCAACCCATTTTTTACTGCCGTGCCATACCGTGTCATGAAACCTTGATCACAGGTCCTGGAGGCATTTCCACTGCCAGGTGAAGCATACCATGAAACGCTCTCGGAACTAAATTCCAGAGCTACCCTTCCACAGAGGTACCAAAAACTACTGGGTGGCGCTAGCAGTCCAGCACATTGCTGATTGGTCAAACACAAACATCCTGTGAATCCAAGGAAACCACGTGCCATTTTTACATACCCAGTAGCTACAAATTAGTTGCTGAACTTGTATAAGTATATTGTCATCTTTATGATCGATCACGCTGAGATTTTCCATGGAGTTGTGTGTCGACGATCCTGAGTTATCATTGTTATTTTTTATAGAATTATTATTTTTTTCTTTTTTCCTATTCAAATTCTGGAGGAGAATGTTACTCTGTGTCCTCTATGGAGGGTGTAAATTGATTAATGGTGTTTTAAAAGATTCTTGTTTCCTAGTGCTTAACTGACTCATTGAGAATGAGAACATATAAACATTAAAATTATTATTAATGGGTAACAGTGGGGCGTAGTATGTTAATTATTGAAAAAAAAATAATTAATTGTAAAATAGTTTGTATTTGAAGACATGTCTGGGATATTGTTTAGGATTGCCTAGAGCATGTAGCTTGCTTAAAATCATGCTTAAAGCGATCAATTTTTAAAAACCGCAACGCATTTAGGCTTTTGTTTTCCTATGTAAATATTTATAGGCACTATCAGCCAGAACTTGCATGTTTGAGTCTGTGGGAATGGATTTCTTGTGCTTACCCTTGTTGAACATACTACCAGCTGAATAAATCCATTTCATTTACTAATACCATTGGGGCGGCCTTTTCCCCGCATAGTGAAATATTTATTACACCGCTGAAATACACCACCATCCTCTGGGTCACCCACGGTGTCGCTCAGCGAAGGCGGGAACCGCGCGAAAGTTTGTTTCCGTTACGAGGGCAATTTAACGAGGCCTTTGAGGCCCCCGAGTCTGGCACCCACCTGTTCCCGCCGCGATGGCTTCGGAGCGCATCTTGGCGCTACCTGTGGCGGAAAAGGTTAACGGTTAGAGAAAACACAAGAGAACACATGGAGGTGTTGACAGCCTTCCGGGATATCCTATTTTTGTCTCAGGTACCTCTGTGTTCACTCTGAGAACCACAACCCCCCCCACCCTCCCACCCGACGCACATCTGGTCATACATTTAGATGCCAGGCTCATGGTGATGCCTCTGTACAGGCTGGTCCATGTAAGTGCTTGCTATTGCTATCTGAATCTGAGAATGTAAAAAAAAGCTACAAAACCCAGAATAAGCTCATAAGAAGCCCAATAACATTTGTTTGTCAATGTCTGTGTTTCCATATTTTCTTCATAACCAACAATGTCCTAACTATTCAGTCGTAAGGCAAACAATTCTCAGATAAACAGAGTGCATGCTAACTAAACAGAGTGCATGCTACCTGTTGTAGCTGACCCTGCTTTTAAAACTCAGTCACAGCAATCAAAGACCAGATGCTGGGAAATTGAGTGCGCTTTAATAGACTGCTGCCCTCCCAGTGTATACTTGTGTTTCAGACAGAGGGGGGGGAGCTGGCATGACCGCACCCCCACCCCCCCACCGCCTGCCCTACCCAGGGAGGCAGAGGAAGAGCCAGTGTCTTCAGAACAAACGTCTGTTGTGTGCTCGTACATTACACACTTCAGAAAAGCTGGCCTAATCCTCAGAGGGAGGATCTTCGTAAGACAGCCACGTGATGGGGATGGGTGGGGGGGGGGGGTACTCTAGCATTATAGGCCAGCTGGAGTAGGCATATTGTGTGTGTGTGTGTGTGTGTGTATCTGTGTGTGTGTGAGACAGTACAGCGAAGCTCCTTGAAAGGTGTGGATTTGCGTGCGGCCAATGGCTGTCACCCTTCCGTCACATCAATCTCAATTAGACTTTAATCGCCAGACCCAGCACTTCCTGCACCCCCCACCCCCCCCCCCCACCCCACGGCCGCGATTCACTCCCCCGTACCTGCCGGTAGAGCCGTCGCCCGAGGGGCAGGATCCTCCTTCCGAGCAAGGCTTACCCCCCTCAGAGAACGTCCCTTCGCTTGTCCTTTCCTCTTCTTCTTCTTCTTCTATTTTCTCATGGCGGCGCTGGGGGCCGACCTCCGGGGGGCCCGGCGACGGCCCGCCGACGGCGCGGACACGAGCAGCCCGAGCAGCACGCTGCGGGTGGCCGAGCCGCGGAGCTGCTACGGCTCCACGGCCTCGCTGGAGGAGAGGTGTGAGCAGTCTTTCTTTCTCTTCTACTACTACAGGATGGAGGACGAGGCCGTGCTGGACCGGGGAGCGTCCTTCCTCAAGCACGTCTGCGACGAGGAGGAGGTGGAAGGTGAGGCCGCCGCCATTTCTTTTTTTTCTTTCTTCAAATTTTTTTTTTACTAAAAGAACAAAAAAACAAACAAAATGAGCAGATAAGGGATTTCCAGCAGATTTTAAGTTTATCTGTGGGCTTTCGCCTTTTCCTTCTTCCTCCCCCAGCCTTCCCTCTTTTCCAAATGATATTGTTCTTCCAAATGCCACCCTCTCCCAAGGAAATTAAACATATTGAACTTTACCTGATTGTCATTAGATGTATTTATTTTGTGCTAGCTAAATGTGCTGACTTAAGGAAGTAGGATAAGTTTGTGAGACACGAAATAGGGCAGAAGTACCACGTGATGATGTTTACTACTTTAACCTCATCCTGGTCCAGTTAGCCAACACAAACAGTTTCTGTCTCTGTCTTAGCATCTGTATTTAGCTCCTTACCCAGACAAAGCTAAATGTGAGAAATGGCTTATTTCAGTTCTCACTGTTTATCGGGAGTCAGTGACTAAAGACCTGCTCTTGCTGGAAAGTAAATGAATCACAACCATAGCCATATTTTGACACAGATATAGTGTTGTTGTGTAGGGCTTGTTTTTCTCAAAAGTGTATGCAGTGACATGGATCCACCCGATTAACGTGTGTAATAAGTTGTCTACACAGTAAAATGTCCACTATTGATTCAGCTTGAACAGAGTACATATGAGTGCAATAGAGACCATGTGTACTTTGTAAGAGTTGATTTAACACCAAAAATATTACTGTGTACAAAGACACCGGTCAGAACTGGCGTTCGGCCATACTGTAGGAGCTTGTCTTGTTTTTCCAAGAGGGTCCTTTTTCCCCGCTCCCCCCCAATTTGAGCCCAAGTGCAATCTCTGAGCTTCCTGTGGATAGACTCAGGATAAATACTGCGTCCTGCGTAGGGGTTACGTGTGTCTCCCCGACTGCGCCTTGTTCCTGGTGCCCCCTCCTGCTTCGTGTCTTTGAGCCGGCTTTTCTGAAAGGCTACAGCGCACTTCCGGGCGCTCTTCACCCCTGCTGCTCTGTCATCTGTCTTTGAATACAGATATGTCGTACTTACAGCTGTCACATGGAAATTTCCCTGACTGAAAGTGTGAGGGCCCTAGTGCAGGCTGTATTCCAGGTTTTATTTATTTTCTTTCCATTTAAGCTCCTGTTGTAAGTGCCACTTTTAGTTTACAGTTGTTACTCTGGTGCCTTGCCAAAAAGTAATAAATTTCAGGGTTTGACTGTGTAGTATTTTGGAAAATCATCTTGAGAACAGGTGTTTCAACCGATTAAATTAATTTCTATTTCCATTTAAATTCTCAGAGAAAAGATCAAACACGCTTAAATGTGAATATATGAAAATGTAGAAAAACATGTTCAAAGAAAAAGCATATTAAAAACACAAAAAATATTTATGCTGAGTGTTTTTTTTAAAAATTTAAACACTGCAAGCAGATATAAATGAACATGATGAACAAACGACTGTCCCTGTTACAGATCACTTAGAGCCTTTGAGATAAAGATGTGGATACACTGAGTTGTTAATCCTTTTCCATGCTCCACTGTAAGTGGCTACGTCTGGGTAATGCAGGAATTGTTGTAATTCCACAGTCCACCCACTAGGGAGGGGAAAAAACAACTAAGAGTAATGTTCTAAATAGTACAATTAACATAACATTAAAATTAATGAGCCTTTTTTTGTTTGGGTGGAGCCCCATTGATTGAGTAGGAGGTCCTTTTTGTTGCGCTGTTGTAATTAGCATGCTGTGTGAGCCGTGTGGCTGAGTGCCACCTTCGATACCAGTGCCCCCCCGCTCCCCCCCCCCCCCCCCCCCCCGCGCCCTCCGGCTCCCCAGGCCCCCCACACACACCCCACCCCCTTCCCACGCTGACACCTCCCCCCCCCCCCCAAAAAAAAACCCCCAAAGCCTGGTTACTGGGGAAACTTAAGCACACAACACCGGGAAATAAATGGACCGAACAAGGCCGACTGCAAACACAAGCGATTTTCTTCATCTGGTGATAAAACATTTAGACTCTGTTTTCTGGTAAGGCTCTAAAGAAATCCTTCCAGCAAAGGACAGGAAGTTCGATGCTAGGCCATGCTGGCATTGTGCTGAACCAGGACACTCTTTCTCCCCCCCCCGCCCCACCCTTTCCATTGACTGTAAGCTGGTTGCCATGTCCATTTTGATTCTGTTGTGGTTGCACAGATAATTTTTTTATTATATGTATTTTATTAATGTGTGCATATAAAGCTCATCAAAGTGTCTGACGGGGATCATGCACTTCTCCCGGTCCAGCCTGAATCAGGGTTAGAGAGGATTTGTCAAAGGGCAGTAATGCAGTAAAAGCAAACACACATTGGAAACTGTGAAATGGTGGGGGGGAAAAAAAAAAAGAAGCAAATATAGGACTTTAACAGATCAGCACAATAAAAAGCTGTTAAATCATATCGGCCTGCTAAATCTGGACCCACATTGTGCTCTTAGGGCTTGTAGTAAGATGTGGCCAACAGTTGTAACCCGCCTACCCCACGTAGCTTATGGGACTGACTGGCCGCCCCATTTTTACATTTACTGAATGATTTATACTGTGGGTGTGTACAAACTGGACCAAACTTCTGCGCTTCAGGGCGGGTTTGTTTTTATATGCTGGCAAATTTTAGACATTTGCCTGTATTGAAAACCACTGTGACTACAGAAACACTGTGGATGGAGTTTCTTACAAAATAAATTTGTAACAGCATAAACACAAGCAGGTGCAAAAAAGCACTTGCATACCAAATCCGCTGTTGTGGCTTGATGCAGTTACATACAGTAATCCCTTGTTCCGTGTAGTTATGCTTTTATGTTTTCGGTGTCTGGGCTGTGAAAACATCAGTGCCATTGAAGTGCAATTTTCTTTCCAAAATCCCCTTGGAAAGCTTGCAATGCAGGTGATACTGGCACACAATATGGCTTCTGCTTGGGGTTAAGAAGTTCACTTCTAATGTCTCTTATTGCTCTCCCTGATCCATTTATTCTGAAGACAAAAAGGATATGTGATTCACAAATTCTCTTTGTAAAGCCTCACCTCCCCCCTCTCCATAATGACATATTCGCCCACATGTTTATATACTGTAGATATAGGCCTAGACTAAATAAATTAAACCCAAATTAAATACAATACAATTAAATAAAGTTATCTTTTTTACTTAACACAGTTTGGTGATTTCATCTTGGTGATTACAGACTTTGCCAAGCTGTGTTTGATTAGAAATAATCAGTTATGAAGCTAAATAAGTCCAGGTTGTACTGTATATTTTTGAGGTGCATTCAAAAATCAGCAGTCCCACATTTGGGCATATGAGGAACATGTCCGGCGACCTGGCTGGGAGAGGGTGGTGGGTTCACTGTGTCTGCAGGGAAAGGTTTGACAGCTCTGGCTGATTTATATGCTTGACCTGCATGCATGATATTCCCTCCGCACACAAAGCGGCTCATGGCTAAACTGTGTACCCAGCTCCCTAAATGCTGTTAACGGCATTAAAACAGTCCATTTACCACTCTGCTGAATAAATGTGATTTTTTTTTTTTAAGCGAATGAGATGGGTGTGTCACTTTTGCCTCTTAATGGTACATTGTTAACTTGACTTTGTCAGTTTCCTCTAAAATGTGTTTAACCCTTTAAAGGTCAAGATCTTAAATCTGTGATTAGACTGTTCTTAACTGAACATTCTAATGCTGATACACAGTCACTATTGGTGATTAAAAGCAATGGTGTTCTTTAACATTGACTTAGAATTTTGAGGTGGAAAAAAAGATTTAAAAAACCTACAGTACACTTTAAAGGGTTAGAAATTATTAAGGCAGTAACTGCTAAGCACTGAAGTTGAGCATAGGCTTGCAATCACTGAAAAGCATTCTTATATGCTCTTATATGTTTCGGCTACAATATCTAGAGAGCCTTTAGCAATGCCTAAATAATGAACATTGAGTGTGAACATGCTTATTGTGCATATGTGTTCATGGAATGTGCAAAAAGAATGCTTAGCTTGGCAGGACAGCTGCTAACCTGAATATCTGGTGTGGCCACCGTTTTTTCGGTGACTGTTCCCGGGAAAGGTCAAGCCCTTTCCTGTATAAATTGCATTTGGGAAGTGCTTGGCATTTATTCATATCCTTGCTTTGTGGACAGATGACAAAACCTCTGCCCCTCAGGACCAGAAGGAAACTATTGACACCCAAATGCTGACTTCATCGTTTCTGTTTAATATTTCCCCCCTGAAGTGTAAACACCCAGGTTTCTCAGGAGAGCTAGTGATGTCATGCTGAATCTGGACAAAAAATGCACTGCCACTTCATCTCCTTCACTGGAAAAACAATCGGCTGTAAATAGACAGATAGATAAATACGTTTAAGAAGTGAAGTGGCATGATTTTAAACCATGGGTAAAGCAGTGTGTTCTACTGGGGCTGGTCTGGATCTGCTGTTCTCCACAGTTAAATCTAATGTATTGTATTAGTTTGTCAGTACACAGATTACTGTGAACAGCTACACATGTAATGGCAGGGCTCCAACTGGCGAACGGTGTTTAAAAATGAGTTAACCCATTTGCCCGGTAAGCCCCTTGTGTCTCTGTAATTGATTTCCCAGCGAGTCGCTGTAATCTGTTGAAATGACTGACTGCTCCGGGCCCCCTTGCAGGTCACCACACCGTCTACATCGGCGTGCGCGTGCCCAAGAGCTACAGGAGACGGAGACGCCACCGCAGGAGGCCGGGCCACAAGGACAAGAAAGAGAAGGCGTCGGAGTACGCCTCCGACAAGTCTGACACGGAGAACTATGACGAGGTCGGGAGCAGCATCCTCAAACCTCTCAGTAAGTGCACCCAAAACGCGCGTCGCCCGAGATCACCACGGCCCTGCTCTCTCACCGAAAAAACGCCCCGGGGCGGCTCGGCCGAGGGGACCGCCGACTCCGTTTAGTCGGAACGGATAGCCGGGGCCCTCTCGGCGGGGTAACGAGTGTGCTCAGACAGGCGGGAGCGAGCCTCGGTGTGTAAGTAATAGCCTCTCGAAACGGGGACTCGGCTGCTAATGTGAGCCACGGACTGGCGTGCGTTGGAGGCCGCCAGTTCCATCTCTGGGAAATTGCTTTCCCCCCCGAGGGCTGCCACTTATGAGGCGTGCCTTTCTGCTGGTGTCGACGCCAGGAGCACGGAGGCTAGTTAATAACGCTGCGCTTGCATTAAAGCATAGAGAGAGAGAGAGAGAGAGAGAGAGGCCTACAAATGAACCCTTGTAAAGTCCCCTGTAAAATGTCTTCACTCTGAGAGCTATGCCCAATGGACTGCCTCCCCTGATGTCAGATGACTATCAAATTACCCCATTAAGAGTATTGTACATATAGAGAGCTCATTTATGTTATACTGCGAATGTTATAAGGCAGATTCCTGACATTCTTGAAGTATGCTTGCAAGGGTGAATGAGCAGAATCAAGCATTGGCCCTTGCTCAGATGAGTTTTGGAAAATGAGGAATTCTGCGAAATTATCCCCTCACTGTACAAAATTGCTCAAATTGATGTTGGCTTAAATTGATGGAAACACCCTAGCCACTGGACATGGAGCTAGTTTGCACCTTTTATACCACAGAGAATCAAGCAACCACATGACAGATAATATAACTATAGTCTGAGTTCTTTTCTGTAACTCAAGGTGAAGCTCAATAGAAATGGTGTTTGACAGTTGACTCAGATTGGTGTCAGCTGTTGATCAACTTGCCAGGCCACATAGTCGAGCCAGAGCTCAAGTCCAGACTTGTCACAGTACTGGACACTGTGGAGTACAGATGAATGATGAGCCAAGGTGGACTGAGTGGCCTGTTCATTGCATTATGTATTCTTTTGCTGCTTTGTTGTTATATGAGCTGAGTAAAGCATTGACACGGTTCTTTTACAGTATCATTTGTGTGATACTTACTGTAAATTCCACAACTGTCCACAGATGGTGAGCAGGATTAGCAGAATATAGAATTACACCAGTAAATATCTGACAGTGCTTCCCTGAAGCCTGAGGATGGAACTTCTATGCCTCTTTTGTTTGCAATGTGATTTTATCTCCAGTGGTAGGGATACATGAATAAAATATGCCCTCACTGTGACCTCAGATTCTTCCAGCCAAGAATATGGAGATAATATCCCCCCAGGCATTCCACATGCTGTTGTAGAATTACAGTAAATGCTTCTGTAGGGCCTGCAGCACCCCCTTCTGCAGTGCCGGACTGTACTGATAGTCATGATATCAGTCTGCTCTTGGAAACAGCTACTAGGCTGGAACCATCCTTTGGAATGTAAACTTTTACTTTAACGTCAGTGTGCTTCTCCACTTTGCTGCACTGTTGATATTTTCATATACTTCTGGCAATGCTTGTTGAGTTTTCTGAGCAGCCAAAATTGAACCGAAACTTTTCACAGTGTCCATACATAAGCCAAGATCATCATTGATACATTAGTTTTGTTCTGTTTTTGTTCCTACAATATATAAGTGGATGTGCTCGATCACAGACAGGGATAGCAATTATCTGAAGTGAGAGTTAGTGCTTTAGCAAAACATGTGAGACTAAAGCAATATATTACTGATTTGCTGAAATCAAAAGAAGCATAGGAAAAGGCATGCCCATATCAGTCTCTCCAGTTTCTCTTTGAGGTATCAAAACTTTTTTTTTTTACTGTCAGTTGAAGTTAAACAAATGAACCAATAATGATAGCCCTCACTGAATTCTGAATTTGTGATTAATGGAAATATAAACATTTTCACATATTCTAATTTACGTATAGGAAAAGGGCTGTCTGTGAACCCCGGAGCATATCAACATTCCCTGTTGCTGTCAGGTTCATAAATGAAACAATAATTTGTGAAGTTTTAAAGCCGTTCCAAGCACAGAACGTTCTTCCATTTACATTTTGCAGCAATCAGATTTATCTCAGTTACAACAGATGTCCAGAGGAAATGATTATTTTCCTGACGCACGCACACGTGTGTGCACATGCATACATGTTCCCTAAGGCATGGTGGATTTGTCTCATGTGTATTAATCTCTGTGCACCTACAGGATTTTCTTAGAAAGTTAATATCACAAGGGATGAGATTACAGCTCAGCTGAGACAATGGCCTTTCCACACGGATATCTCAGCTCTGAGGCTAACACCTCAAGGGACAAAGGCCACTCCATTTGACTTTTTCCAGATCTCACTGACTGCCATCAAGTACTTACCAACGTCATATTCCAAGAGTACTTTTTGAGTAAATCCTTGTGTGGATACTATTTAAAGCACCCACTTTTATACAACGGCTTGGTAATGTAGCCCATGAGAGACGTAAACACATTTCCTATGAAGATTGCAGAGACTTTTAAACAGCATCACGTTAGGTTACAACTTAAATTTTATGTACTGGTTTTTGAGACAAAAGATGGAACCATACCACTTCTATCTATCAGGATCCACTTTAACTACAAAGGGCTGTATCATGGCTGCCATTGATTTCTTACAATAGGCCATGGCTGAGGCAAACCTTTAACCTCATTTGTTTATATATGCCTGGCTCTCCTAAATACGATTCTTATCTGTAGGCTAACTGTCTCCAGCTGGACATTTCAAGTGGTCTCTCAGCTCTGTCCTTCAGTGTGCCTAAGCCTAGAAAATATGGAAACCGAAATGACCGAAAACTGAAACTACAGATCTTGCTGGTTGACAAGGCTGGTATCCACTGGTGGGTCATTAGAGTGACTGAAGTGGGGCACAAGTTGCATCTGAAAAGGGCAAACTACCCTTTCCGCTGTAATTCACACAAATCATCCTAAACGCCATATGCTGTAAAGAAAATGTAAAGTATTTATATTTTCCATATTTCAGCATATCTTAAAACTATAAATTACACAATGGTTGGGTACGAATATTCTCCCCACCTAAGAACTACAAAAACTAGGGTGCTGGGCACTCGCTGGAATAGGAAATGATACAATATGGTTTTGGAACCCCTGTGTCAGCCCGCTAAAAAACTACAACAACCAGAGGTATCGGCTTTGGCAGGAGTAGGGATTGATATGATGTGAACAATGAAGTTTTGCGTAGCGTTAGCGCACCCCCTGAGGTTGGCAGTCATTACATATGCATTAGAATTATAAACAGGGATTACAAATTTTCTTTTGTTCCTGGCTGTTTCTGATACATCTGGCTGTATGAAAAAACCTCTTGTTCTCTCGCTCACGTCCCTCGTCAAAGACGGTTCATTGTTCTGCGCCTTGAGCTCTGTTGGATCTTAATTTACATGCTGTGGCCTTACCAGGGAGTAGGTGGCCATTTTATTCTCGAGTTCCGGGCTTAGCAAACAAAGCAGGGTCTAAGTATTCCCTCGCTGTGTGTTCTTTCTCATCATTTCGGCAATTCAGTTCCTGGAAATCTCATCACTCTTTTGGCCCTCTGGAGAAAACTAGGTTATCACGTGTGCTCATATGGTCCAACTGACAGCGAGACTTCTGCGTTTTATAGTGTCGGTCGTACGCCAGTCTGGAGCCGGGGCAGTCATATCTCGATAGATCTGAAGAAACTCTCATCTTACTGTTACTGTAGCAGTCATAGTCACGCCAGGGACGTGACCGACATTTAACAGATTCTCAGGCGCAGTTTACGGAAGTCTGCTGTAATGGTCACATGCTCTCACTATTCAGTTACTCCTGTGTTTCCCAGTGAGTACACTTGGCTTCATCTTAGATTCACCTGCATTCAATGTGTTGATTTGATTGGCTAGAAAACATTACTTTACATAAAAAAAACGGGTGCCTCACTTCCAACAGGCATTTTTCATTGCACGGAATCGTACTGACAGCTTTCAAATAGTTTTTTTTTTTTTCTTCACCCAATAGTAAAGCACAATAAAGGTGCTAAGGTACACTTGTATACATACACATGCATATATACAAGTGTGTCAGGGATCATGCGCTATCAGTGTTGAAAATCTAAACGCAGACTTTTTTACTTTGAAGGAAAGTCCCTCGGTCAGTCACCCATGCTCGTTCACAGCCAACACATTATTGTATAAACACTGCAAGGCCATTCACATTAGAGGCACACACACATGCCTATGTTATATGTACACAGAAATGCTCTTTTCGGATGTGATGCATTGCCACCATTTACTCCTTAGCTATCTCTGCATACGGTTTTGTTGTGTTTGAAACTGATTACATTTGTTTTGTTTTTGCCAAAATTAAGTAAATATAATGAAAATATTATTAGTAAAAAAGAAAACTAACTTCTGTCGATCCCTTTTTGGGATTAGTTAATGGCTAACGGTTTTCACATAGTGATGTGGTATTTGTTTATAGGAGCAAATGGATTTCCTTACACCACTGACCTGAAACACATTTAGAAAAACTGCCAACAACCCCTTCACCCCTCATTAGAGTAAGCACGTACTGCTGAATCTACTCTACTGGACTTCGCCCAAACGCATGGGTCTCCTAGGAAGAACGAGCTCCCAGTAACGCGTCCCATCGCTCTCGCGGATGGAACGTGCGCACGGGGAGGTGAGCGGGGAAGGAATGTGTGCAGTAAATATCCTGTGCCTGCTTTCTCCATTCACAACGGAGCAAAATGGCCCCCGGGGAGTCCTGCCATTTGCCTGTGGGAAAAAAAGTATGGCCTGAGGTACCCTGACTGAGCAATGGTGTCACTGGAGCGGTGCTGGGGTCAGGTTTCCAGGACAAGATTCATCCAACCCGGCTCCCTCCGACTCTCCCGACATAATTACCCAAAGCAGATTTAGGGAGATTATTCGCAGATGCCCCTTCGGAACTGCTCTGCGGTCGGTATGCTAGCGTAACTCGTCCGTTTGCGTGGTGTTTGAGGTCACTGTGGTGGCTGTCGGTGACCTCAAAGGCATCCCAGCAGGGTTTGGCTTGAGAGAATAGGTTTCCTCCTTGCAGAATGAGATCACCTTTGGCATGAGTGGACAGTGGAGTGAGTGAATAATACTGAAGTAAGAGGTTGTGCTTTTGTATGTCCTTTCACTAAAAGTGCCTGCCAAGTGACTAATTATAAACTACAGGCAGGCCTCCCTTAAGTTAGTTTGTGGCCGTTCAGGACATTGAAACCCCCACGCCCCCAGGTTGAACTGGAAGACCTGGAGGACACTGTCTCACTGAGACCTCTTGCCTGCTGGTCACTTAAGATGGCTCCTCCCCTTCCTGGAGCGCCAGCCTGCAATAATCCCCTGTAAAGCAGTTAGATCCCCCCGTCATAATTAGTTAATCCAACCTCGTTCTTTACCTAAGTCTGGTTTGTGTGTCAATGATAAAACTATGGGAAACTGTGAGTGTCATTCGTGCTTCCTTCTTTTTGAGTTACATGAGCAAGCATTTCATTGCTGTAGTTCTTTGGTCAAGAGGGGGACTTTAAGTGGAAGTAGCTTTGGTTGTGTTGGGTTCCCTTTGTTGGGTACTATAATAAAGTACCTATTGGGGACTAACAAGCTGCTCTGGAACCATGCTAACATCCTGGGGTGTCCTGGCTGCAACCACACCTTAGGTGACCTATTGGAGGAGGAACTGGCAGGACGTACCGAGACAGAGAGCTATGTGGTGTAAAACAAAGGGTCCGACTGTACACACACAGTTTTGTGCTCATTAGTGAGGACCTGCCGAGACGGTGCATTGTCATCCAACTCTAGAGCCCACTAGACCACAGATTTAAACCGACAACCATTCACACTTCTCCATGGGAAAAAGACATCTGTTGATGTCTTGATTTCACTGCTTGCAACGTATTGAAAACTGTTGTTGATTGTTGAAAGTGTGATTTACAGATTAAAGGTGCTTGTCCTCTAGCACAATTAAAATATTTAAAAAAACTTGCGTACATTGCTTCTAGAAAATGGAAGTACATTGTTTCATGAGGGAAAGAAATGTGATAGTGAATCCTTTATAACCTGAATAAGTGACACGTAGTTTCTTTTGTGAAAACGCCACATTTGAGCAAACTCATCTCCTCTACCCCACCCCCAGTTGTGCCCTTTGCGGACTCAATAAAGCTGAATAAATATCTTCCGAAGCCCCTTGAAGTCGCCACTTGTTGCAGTTGCCGTCTTATTAACCAACATGTCGGCGCGCTTTATTTGGCTTTACGGTCTGCTCCTGGAAACAGGAGCTAATTATGCGAAGTGCTTTAATCCCCACGGAGATGAGGGGCCGGGCCTTGCGCAACGGCACACGATTTGCATGACAACTTCCACTCCCGGGGGAAGGGGGGTGGGCGGCCTGGGATTAGATATTAATTAGCCGTCTGCACGTGGTCCGGCAGCAACCGCCCACATCCTCTTCCTCCCGAGACCTCGCTAATTAAGGAGCCGCGGCGATTAAAGGCGCCTTGCAGAACCCGTGGTTTCTTCCGGAAATATCTAATGCGACCGATCTTTCCCACCATAGCTTTGTTTATGCTTGTGGCACTCGCAAGATGGCCGAGATGAACCAGGGGTCACCAGGTTGATTGACATGATAGGCAGCAGATGGGATTTGTAGTCTTGTTGTCGTTGATTCGGTACTGGCTGGCAGATGCAAAGCAGGCCTCTGTCATCAAGCCTGGCTTTTTTTTTCTATTTGGAGTTTGTTGAAGTTTGGCTGGCATCCTATGATAAATGTCAACTACATCGTCGGTCAGCATCATCAGGCCAAACATAGTTTTTTCCAGAAGTCCTCATAGCTAGTTTATTTTGAGATGTAGAAGTTTCCATGGGCATAATTTAAATCTTGACAAGAAATATACCTGTTCCATGACAAGTTTCCTTTTGAATTGAGCAGTAGCCCAAACTTGATTCTGGCTCAAATTATTGTCATATTTTTACAATGAAACCTGAATCCACTGAGGTTTTGCTTACATATTATTTATTATTAATATTTTTTCAGTTGATTCAACTTATGCAGACATTGGAAATTGTCCCCCAAGACTGGGTTAAGGTGAAACAAAGATTTAGCTGTTTGTTACCCCACATAAATAGACACATTAAAGTGCATGCTAGAGCACCCAAAGTTAGCTGACCTGAGGTTACTCATTTTCAGCTTACAAAACAGGTGCTGGATTTTTGGTTTTTAGACCACTGGAATTTTGAACTTTCGGACACAATTATCATGTTGTATTTTAGGAATTGAATTTACATAATTGTACATCAAATAAACACATTTGCAATAAGGCATATGGCAACTACAGGCAACAAAGCAAAATTGAACTTATTTCAATAAGCACAAAGTATCAATGGAATCTAGTGAAATAACCATTGATTGTGAGTATATAAATATATAATGTCTGCTGTAGATGCTGTAACTGTAAACAGCAAATCGATTCTATTTCTATCTATCTTCCTTGAATGGCATAAATGTAACACGTCATACCAAGTCCCAGTATTTGAGCTCCTGTAATTTTATCATTTTTTAACAATATCTGAGTAGATATTGTTGGAATTTTGGGCTTCAGTGCCTGTAACTGAAACCCTGGGGAAAGTATTGAGTTGGACTCATTATGCAAGCCCAAAGCAAAGTGAAGGGCCCTGCAAGGGGTATTTATAGAAGAACGGTACTGGATGTCAGACCAAACAATGTCACTAGGTGTTATTTTTTCATAGTGGAGTTTTAAATATAACTGACATTATTTAGCTTAAACCTCGTGCAGCTCATCCACAGGATCAGTGCAGAGATGGCCCTGGACCTTTCATTTTAAGCATTTCATTTTCAAACAATATGCAGGGTTCGGAGAAGATTATGCTGGATGTGATCTTGCATTAGCCATTAGTGCGCGGTAATCCTCTGCTTGCTTTGTGATTATCTTTGTATTACAGCAGCTGATGTGATGGACGGAGGGGGGGTGGGGGGGTGGAGGGGTGATGGTGGTGATAGAGGTTTTGCTCTTACAGAGGAGGTGAAAATAACCAAGCAATCCAAACAACTCTCCCAGGGCCACAAGAGCTTTCATTGTGTTTGGGAACAAAGGGAAGAGTCACGGTACGGACCGGAGAAATGTGACTCCGCCTGACGTGCATTCTGTCCGTTCATCAGCTTCTGTCTGCTGGCGCAATGGATCCGCGCTCCAGGGAAAGTGATACTCACTGTCTGCCGTCTACAGTTTGTCTGCGTGTCTTGGAAGCCTTTTAGGCTCTGTATGTGTGCAGATTCAAGGCAGACCCATTCTCTCTGCTTCAGACCTGCGGGCCTTAATGCAGTTTTCATAGCAGGGTACCCATTTTACTCCGTGGAATGAATTTCTATGCATGCGATGAGAAGAGAATGCGCACATGCGGTCAGGACAATTGTGCTTCATAGGAAATGCTTCTCTATAGAAGTGGATTGTACTGTAAGATAACCCTCAGATACACCAAACAGCATCGAGGTTGCCAACTGTAAGAAACCAGAACTTATCACGTCAAGGTCACGAACTGTAAGAAACCCTACCGACACACTAAACATCTGAATTGACAAAAGAGCCATGTGTAATCTTACCCGGTGCTAGTGGAATGGGATTAATTAAATGATATCTCGACTATCTGACTCCAAGATAGCGTATTAACCTTTCCTCTGTGCTAACAGTTATGCATAGACAGAGGAGACTGCTGTCTGCTAGTTGTGTGGCTCTATACAGATTGCTATCTATCTTAGTAGACATGGATGTGCCTCTGGTTTGTGTAGCCTGCATAAATACAATTGTGTATTTTGCTATGCCACTAGTGTATAGGCGAGTGACTACTGGGTGCAGATATCCTGACTTCTATGTGTATATTAAAATGAATGCCGTTTATTGTACAGTATGTTAATAATGGCTGTATACAATGGTGTAAAAGTGTACAATGGTGCAAACAAAGACACAAACGTAACAAAACAATTCCTTATTGATCCTGCTTGCGCTATCTCTGTAAGCAAGCTACACCCATAGGTATCAAGATCTTTATTCAGCACCCCACCACCAAAGACACCAACTTGTTCCCCATGACCTTGGCTTTCCAACAATCCAAATCGTGATTACACTGTATTATGTAGAACCCAAGTTTTACATAATGCTGATCCAGCAGGATGTTCTGCGACTGAGCACTGTTTTTTTTTTTTTTATCACACCCACTGACTCCCTGTCAGCATAGCAAACAGTCTGTTTTCCATTGGGGGTCTGATGTCTGATAAGGCGCACACTTCTGTAAACGTCCTTACAATACTCTATACTTGGATGGTTGCATGCACCAGCGGCTCCTGTGAACCAAACCTGGAGGAGTTTGCCTTAAAGGCCAAAGCACATGCTTTGTGCTCTTGCACAGTACTTAGGTACATGAGCATCAGCATGATATTATTACAATGGGTTATGTGCCAGCATCCTTTAAAGTATCAGTTAAACTTCCCTGGTTGGCTCATACTCTTGATATGCACGTGGATATTTGGTATGTAACAGCCTTCAGAAGCAGAGAGTTCATGAGAAAGATGTGTCTCACTGTAAGCGTCTGTGATACCACTGTTCGTCATGGGGGGTTTACCTCCTTTTCTCCGACTTGCGCTGGAAGCTCACTCCAGGAACTCGGCTTGTTTATAAATTTGGCTGCACTGGGGCCTTGAAGCCGCTGTCCGTTGCTAAGGGGAAGCACAATACGGCATCATTGTCCCCTTTCACAGTGACTGGCAGTTGCTTAGCGCTGGACTGATGGTTTCCTCTGCAGTCTCAGTGTTGAATTGCCCCGGTCCTCGCCAGAGACCCTTCATTGAGAACCGGCTCTCTGGCTGCATAGTTTTTTGTTTTACATTCACCGCACGCGGTGCTTTTGCACTACTTCTCTGTTGTGGTTGCAAATACCCTGATCTGGCAGTACACAGCAAAAAAAGGTCTCTCTTAACTAGTGTTTTAGTCGTATACTGAGACTTCAAATCTTACTTTTTTCTCTCAAGTAGAAAATGTTAGCTTATTTTAAGTTACTGTTCACTTGACAAGTGAAATTGTCTTGACTGAGTGAAACTGTCCCTCCTCATTGGTGATATTTTTGTCTTATTTAGGGAAAAAAGTAATACAATTAAGATTTTAAGTCTAAATATAAGACTAGTACATGCACTTATTTTTTATTTTTTGCAGCGTAACTAGACTACACATTTGAGAGCTTAACAGTGATAGCTCAAGTCTTTAGCAAGAAATGCACAGTACATGCATTTCATTACATTCATTCGACAGGCACTCACACCTGGAGTAACTTGCAAAACAAAGTGCATTCAAACAAAGTTCACTCAAAATAGCTTGGGATTCAGTCGCAGAATAAATGAGTCCTTCGGCGGTAATGAGGTTATCAGCAGGAGACGTGAAGAAAATATGGCGGGATTCCAGGAGGCACTATAACAGGGAGAAAAGTAGGGATTGGTGGTATCCCATGCAAACTTCACCGCAGATCTGTGGAGGAAGGAACACTGCCAGAGGAGCAATAGCCTTGGTCCATGTGGACAGGTGTGGGGATTTACTGCAGAGAAATGAATTTCATTTCATGTATTTATTTAACTCTTATCTATCCAGGAAGTCCACTGAACCTGAAAATCTCGAAGGAGACCTGGCCAAGATAGTACATCATTCGGTTCAAATCAACACATCATTAAACAGAGCAAAATTGCACTTTTCAGTTACAGTCTTTTATCATGGCTTTGAAATGGCTGAACCTCCACATAATAAACTGTTTTGCAGTGAGGCAAATAGGAAGATTAGGGTTGTATAGGTTGAGGACTTTAAATGAGTGTACATTCAGATCATGTAACAAGGAAAGTCACAGTTCACTAAGGGGTGACTGATACTAATTTATTTAATATAAGTAGTTGTGTTGTCACATCTAATAGCCCAAAGCTGCCCTACCTTTACAGTATTGTGTGTAATATGATTGTGATACTATAGGTGTGTTTGCTCACTGGTGGGGGATTGAAACAAAATATCTTTTTTGGGATTTTCTTTCTTCTCTTCTTTATTTAAAGTGGGCATATACTGTACTGTGCTTCATATGGAGCAAAGGGTGAATTGCTAGGAAACTAATTATATAGATAAGCAAATACAATATTTCATTTTTTACATTCAGATGAACACCCACACTTAAACTGGTGGCAAACTAGTTGTGTTATGTATAGTAACACTACACTTTAATAAGAGGATGTGCTCTTCTTATTCAGCCTTCGAATCTTGGCTGGGTCTTGAAGATTGAGCAAAGCATTAATTTACTTAAGCCTGTCATCCACCATATTATCAAAAAGATACTCTGTGGATATTTTGGTAATGCATTGTAAGTGGTGCTAGTCAAAAAAATATTTGTACTGCAAAGCTGGCTTGCCACAAAACCACCAGCTCAATGCAGGACCATGCGTAGTCACGCAAGGAAAGAATGGGGAAGGCTAAATGTCCGTCATTGAGACACAAACAATGTATTACTGACGCTCATTTGGAGAAAACCACACAGATCATGTAGCCAGTGTAATTGTATATAGCTTAGTGCTGCTGGTGCTCTTTGCTGTGAGAGTTTTTTTTCTCAATCTGTTCAATGAGTTCTAATGTTTGTAGGGTGTCAGAACTTCTGTGCAGGTTGCCTAAGATCTGGTAAAGACTCCTGACCATGCCAGCGTCTATGTGAATGATGTTGTAACAGGCTTTAGCGATACCCAGGAAGCTAACCAGTCTTACCCGCTTTTCAATTTCAGCCACAATTTACTGTAAGAACTGATGCAGGTTTTAGTATCTATGGGGCTGCCTTAATAGGATGAGTCACCCAACAAAACCTGTAGGTTTGCTGTAGTTTTGCAAGTCAAATTATTTTGTACATCAATAAATACTAAAACTAAACCACACTTGATGAATAAAGTGATTTGGGGATGGATTGGGACCCCTTGCATACAGTAAGGCCCAACTGTTGGGTACAGTTTAGTTTTGTTTCCTCTGGCTCTGGCTTGAGGTATGTTGCAGAAGTTGTCAGGATCTAAAGATCATTGCACACCAGTTATAAGTAACAGAATAACCCCTGAATTCACTCAGAGCGATGTTAAAAAGTCCTGAAAGCGGGAGATTTTGGGAGGGCGTACATCTCGTCGAAAGTCGGACGGTGCTAAAGCCGCCCGGAGTGGCAGCTCTAGTAAGCCCCTTTCGGGCAGCGAACATTCTTTCTCCGCTCCTTTCCCATGTGCCCACTCGGCTCAGACAAAGTGCCCTTTGTACGGACGCGGCCCTTGGCTGCCGCGCACGAAGCTTTGGAGCTCGTTTGAACGATGGGATTTTCATTTCCATCCCTCCCTTTTCGTGCCTGGTCTCCCTTTCACTCGACCATATTGAGCGCCCATCTCCCTAGCAACTGAAAAAAAAAGCCCAACTGCAGTGGCTTGAATATGCCTGTTTATTTCACAATGTAGTGCAGTTTACACTGTTGCTATTAACTCTGAAATTATATTCTTTATTGCAGTGCATTATTATCAGTGCAAATCTTAGCACCATTGCCCAGGGGAACTAGGTCTTTTCAGACCTCAATCCAGATATCTCCTGAGACCTCAAATAACTTTTTCCCCCACCAGCATTTTTTGTCTTCTGTTGTTTTGCCCTCCAAAGTGTACTTAATCCTGTTGGTCTGTGAAATGACAGTCTGTGAAGCCTGCCACTTATATTTGTGTCTGGCAGCGAAAACCTCACTATTGTTATTGATAACAAGCAGTGTGAAGCCAGAATGTCTATGCACTAGCAATTATGCAAAATACCATAGAGTTGATGTGTCTCCCAGGTTAAGCTGTCAAGACACCAGGTATAACAGAATCCAGTAGTTCTGCAAACAGTTTGGCACGTTCAGCAATCACCAAAATTATCTACTATCTACTTTTTTGTCTACCTGTAAATTGTGTGTGTTGTGGGCATTGCTCTACACAACCAGCTGGTCAATGTTACCATGATATCATCACCAAGGAAGGGCGGGTTTTAGTTTGCAGGATCCCACCCTGTTCTGTGTGTAAAAGTACCTCAAGCCGATTGGTCCCCTGCAGGAGGTGCATTCTGGTCTGTATCCTCCCAAATTGAAGAAAGATGTTATTGTGAAGGACAAGCCTACAAATTTTATTAGGCATTCAATATTAGGGAGAAAAATTAATAATTAGTATTAAAATGAATATTTGAACATTTAAAAAAATTTTTTTTGAGTAATTCCATGTATACTTCCAATATTACAATATTATACCGTATTTCCAGCTGGTGCTTTCTGGTGATGACAGTGCACAGTGAACCTTGGATGGGAGTGAACCTTGGGGATGATGGAATTCGATTGGGTGGAAAGGGACTTTTTGTCTAGGATATTTACTCTAGCATATTTAATTGAAACCCGTACATGACTGAAACCAGTGAGATGGCTAGCTGTCAATCACAGTGGTGTGCTTGTATCTCCATTTATGACATTGTTTGCTGTTTTTTCCATAATTCTGGTAGAGGTGCTAAAATTCAGCCTGCTTTACATATTTTTAACGAATGATTAGTTCACTGAGCTTGATTTCATGAGCATCCGGGCCACCGCTTGAAACAGAACTGAGTGGATATAATGGCTCTTTTTTGAAGGGAGTAGAGTACTTGTACCATTATGCATAAACTGTAGCTTATTATCACATGCCCTGTTTCTGGATGCCGTGAATAGACTTGTGAATGAGTCCGCACTTCTAATACAGTGCCCACAGCCCTGTCGCAGTGTCCATCGCTCGAGATGCACTTCGCAGGCTCTGCAGTGGGAAAGTTGTATTTATATATCATCAGTACTGAGCGCTGCGGGTCTTTTTTCAAGAGCACTGATGCTTGACTAAATATTCAAATTAGAAGACAAGAGAGAAGGAAAGCAAAGCCCCTCTTGTGAAGAATGAACAGTTTGTGAAGCACTTCCTAATTGTTAATGAGGGGGCCGGGGGCTGGTTGCCAAGCGTCCCCGTGGACCAATGGCGAGGGGGAACTGTTTGGCCTGGAGGGAGGGCACTGGCAGGGGGAAAGACTGGGTCCCCCTTTACCTGGGTCTCATTGCTTGCAGTGGGGGACGGAGTGCGGCCGTTGGTCTCGTCGAACCGGGGATGAATGTCTAGTTCCGCTTTGGCTGCAGAGGGGCCAGTATAGCTCTCCTCCTACCCACCCGCCCCCACCCGTACCCCCCTCAGCTCTGCTGTCCATTGGAAGGTTGTAGGTTTGGGGAATTCTTTTTCTTTTTTGGGGTGGGGGGTGGGCTGGTTTGATGTCTTCCACCAAGGAGGAGAATGACTCCAAGGCGCAGGAGAAGGCTCAGGAGAAGGCGGAGGCGGCGGTAAAAATTCCTCCTCCTCCGGCCGCGAAGCAGCCCCCGCCCGCCGCCAAGGCCCCCCCGGCCCCCGCGACCATGAACGGGTACGGGGACGAGGGCAAGCCTCGCAGCCGGACGGCCGTCATCTGCTACCAGGCAGTGAGCCGGAGTATTTTCCCTTTCCTAGTCTCCCCGGCGGCCGAGCGCATCCGCTTCATGCTGGGGGAGGACGACGACGGCCCCCCGCCCCCCCAGCTCTTCACCGAGCTGGACGAGCTGCTGTCCGTGGATGGCCAGGAGATGGAGTGGAAGGAAACGGCAAGGTGAGCGCTGAAACAAACCACCCACACATGCACACACACAAACTTCTTCATGTGGTAAATATACCACCCACTCACGCACACACACACACAGACATACACACGCACAGACAAACTCCTCCATATGATAAATATACCACACACACACACACACACCCACAGAGCCATGCACACACACATGCACATGCAGATGCACACACAAGCACACACAAACACACACACACACACACACACACACACACACACACACAGGCAGGCAAGTGCACACACTCACACACATGCATCATGCATATGGAAAATATACCTTACACTCACAAACTTACGCATGCGCACATGCACACACCCACACACCCACACACCCACACACACACGCACACAGTAAGATGCCCTTAGTTTGAAGACACTGAGAGAAGTTTTGACAGCAGCCTAAGAGAGCAGCAGGCATAGCCTAGACAACGCTAGTCTGGACTTGATGGGATTCGGAAGCAGGCTGGTTGCCATGTGGTGATAAAATCACATGCTAAAAATGATTAGACTCCTCAAACAAACACAGACTCCACTCAGACTTGTTTAAAAAGCTGTTCCTTTAATCTGATGGAATAATTTCACATTTATTTGGATAACAATGTTTACCCATTGCTTGTTTATTATTTAGCATTTTCTACATTGTTGAAATGGCCTGAACATCAACTATCTTAATCTACATATATGGCCTTCAGGATATAGCAACAGATTTTAGATAGACTGTGTAGAACATGTTAAAAAATAACAGTGATGTTTCACAATTTGGATTGTATGTATGTAATTCCCAAAAATATAAAGTTCCAAATGTTTATTATTTGGGTACTGGATAAAAGTATTATGTTATTATCTTCCCGGAGCCCTCTTAAAAGACCTCAAGAAGTCGTGAACAGATCTTTTCATTAACTGCACTTTTGGCTTCTTGCCATGTGCTTGCTTGTGTCAGAATGCCAAAATAGACGCTTCAATGGGACAGTGTCCTCAAATGCTATTTTTAAACTTGGCCACCATCCTTACCACATTGTTAAATTAATTATGAATTATAATTTTCTTTTTAGCACTTTTATTTTAGGTAGTAACTGAAAACAGTTAATACTGTTTCCCCTGATAAACTTCTCATTGCTTGTTCGGCTTGAATGGAACCAGTTAATGAACATCCTCCTCTGACTTGAATAACAGGTGGTTGTAGAGAGCAATTGGCTTCAAATAGCGGAGAAAGTTTGTTCTGTCTCTTATTTTAGGTCCTTTGTGTTTTGATCTGTCCTAATTTGAACTTTTAAATTTAAAGTACACTCATTCATACTATCATGATCACTACCAATTACTATCATTATTGTAATTATATTGGAAAACATTACAGCTTTGTTTCTGTTGGTGTTCTGAAACTGTAGAATGATTGGTTATGAGTAACCTTCCAACAGTGCAAAAAAGGCTACAAGTGCATATATTGGGTTTTGCGATAACTTATTTAACAGTCAAGTGCAGCAATGTTCAAAGGCAGTGCTCTGAGTTTCACTTCAGTGAGAAAGTTCAGAGATTCAGAAGTTGTACTTTATGAGAAGCTACATCAGTGGAATGAAGAAAGAGCATTCTGAAGCCTGGAGCATCCTGAAGTCATGGTTGAGACCTACTGGTACAACTGGTACAGAGAAGAGTACACTCTGTACAGCCCTCATTTGAATCAGCACCATTTTGGATGTGATGCAGCTTCACCCCCTCCTCACCCCCCCCCCCCCCCCCCCAACCCCCAAGCACAGAGCTGTGAAACAAGACCAAAGTTTGTTCTTCGTGGAGGAAGTTTTTTGTCATTTGGTGATATAATAATAGCATTGATGCACAGGCCTACAGTGATTGAGATGCAACAAAAAGTAAAAGGGTCATAGGAAGTTATTTAAAAGGGAGAAATGTATTGCAAAATTATCAGTGGTTTGAAGTGACGTCATGGATACTCTCTGGAAACTTATTTCAAGGTGTACCGTGTATGCATATGTTCAGTTTAAGAAGATGTTAGGAAACATCTAAGGAAGACGTGTGAGAATGTGTGTGTGTGTGTGTGCGCGCGTGTGTCTGTGTGACTGTCTGTCAGCAATGTCTGTGTGTATCTGTCGTATATGCAACTATGGAATGTTATATTTAGCCCACATTGTTCTTCTAGAGATAAATGACTTGCTTGGTAACATACACAAATAAAGGTGTCAGATATGTGGGTCCACTCCGAATGTACATTATTCTCCTTCTTCTTCTGGTAGAGTAGATTGGAGGTAGTCCACCTGTTACTGAGGGTGTGGAAACTAAAACCGCAGCAGCATGGCAGTGAGGATAGCAGTGAGCCTATAGCCCAATAGCTGTGGTATGGGGAACAGTAAGTGCTTCACGTATTTACCTTCAGTCTCATGAGGCCTTTTTCTCGTCCTGCAGGTGGATCAAGTTTGAGGAGAAGGTGGAGAAGGGTGGAGAGCGGTGGAGCAAGCCCCACGTGGCCACGTTGTCCTTACACAGCCTGTTCGAGCTGCGGACGTGCATAGAGAAAGGGACCATCATGCTGGACCTGGAGGCATCGACGCTCCCCCAGGTTGTGGGTAGGTACCGGCAGGTGAAGGATTCAGCTCCTGAAGTCGCTGCCTCTCTTCACGTCCCTGCTGGGAAACTACAGCGGGGGGTTGGGATGGGGTGGCTGCGTTCTGATTGGCTGAGCTGGAAAAAACCCAGTGCTCAGGACCGGAATAATGTCTGTCCTTGCAGAATTGCGCCGCGGGCCAGGCTTGTCATGTGACACACTGGCCTTTGCGGCTCTCAGGGGCCGGGGTATTTACTTAGTGTCAGACCGCTCCTTGTGTCATGTCGTATTTATAGAGGCATTCAGTGCGTCTATATTCATCCCCCTCACTGTTGAGGTTGTGTGGATATCCAGATGGTTGAATCCGTTGAGCTCAGGGAAAAATGTTCTCTTATGCAATAGCTGGGACTACAACACAACAAGTTCAGGTGTTTAATTATAAAATCACCTTTTTTTTGTAATCCGTAGAACAATTGTAATGGGCCTAGATGAAATTTTTGAAGACATACCTGCAATTTATTGGCAGTCTGTATATACAGAACATCTGCTAAGTTTAATTATAAAGAGAACAGAGAATGCACCCTCTAGCAATATGCCTGTGACCAGGGATTAGCGTGACAGTTAAAGACTAAATTTATCTCTGCTGCCAGTTAAGACAAGCAAGCATTCTCTATCAATTCCTTCTGCGGTGGTAATTAATATCAACAGCAATGCATATGGTCCTACTGGAGTCAAACTGAACCATTATGGCGTGGAAATATTAATCTGGACTAATTTTTGGAATTAAGTGGACACTGGTGAACCTTTCATTGAGGAAACTGAATTGAAAGATTCACATAAAGGCCATTTATGTTTGTACCATTCAGACGAGCCTAAGGGGCCATAACCTTACATTGAGGTTCCAGACCCTCTTTCACAAATAGATCTTTGTTCAAAATGTACGGGGCGGACCGTCTGGATACCTGCATCAGAGTCTTGGTGTAACCATAGACTGCAATTAAGACTTCTTATTGCCATTGATAACGACTTAAAATCTATTTTTAATATCATATAAAGGTGTGGGAGCAGCACTGTTTCAATTCGGCTATTTAAAAACATGATGTAAAAATAAATGAAAAATGAATGTGTGGAAGAAAATTATGCACCAGTAGTAGTCATGCTCGGTGTGCTTTAGTTAAATTTGCCATTGAGACTATAAATGAAATACATTGTATGGCAAACATTTTATTTTAATTCATTGTCTTTGGCTTGTGTGACTTAAAGGTAATGATACATTCAGTATCAATTTCTTTGGTCTAACATTGAATATCATATATTTACTGACAGTAAAGTCAGTAAATATATGATTTTCAATGTTAGACAAAGAAAATGTATGGACAGACATAAGACAATTACATAACCCAATGCCCAAAGACACACAAATATATAATACTATATACAATACCGTAGTGGCATTGGTTTGAATAACTTGTCGCTTTGTTATTGACATAGTACTTCTATTTGGTGTATAATATGTTTTATTGAAGCTTTAAACAATGACACCGCAAAGCTAACTGCAGTTAGAACTCTATAAGCTCTTGCAGTGTTAGCTTATGGCCAGCGATAACTGTGAAAAACCACCGCCTCTACTGTATGCCTCACTCTCCTTTATTCTCTCTCTTCCTCTCTCTCTCTCTCTCTCTCTCTCTCCCTCCCTCCCTCCCTCTCTCCTCCCACTCTGTGCAGAGATGATCACTGACAGTCAGATTGACAACGGTTTGCTGAAAGCCGACCTGAAGGACAAGGTGATGTACACCTTGCTGCGCAAGCACAGGCACCAGACCAAGAAGTCGAACCTGCGGTCACTGGCCGACATCGGCAAGACGGTCTCCAGTGCAAGTAGGCTGTTTTCCAACCAGGATAATGGTAATGCAGGTGCCAGTTTGGTGCAGTCTTCTTATTTCTCATTCATAGTCATTTTTTCTTTCATATTTTTTTTTTCCTATTCTCATCAGTTTTTGACATTTCCATTCCCTTTGTCTTGGAAAATAACCAGATATGCCTCAGCGTTTTTATATGGAGGCCACGGTCACCTCAGTTTTTGATTTTTCTTCATCATCTTCCAAGATAAGCTCCCAGAAAAGCATTTTTAAGCAAACTCCGCCCCCACAAACAGAAACAGAACACTTAAAATAAACTATAGATTAGATTTCGCCATAGTTTCTCCATCCAATCCATGGCAATCTTTTGAATGGTGCTTCCAGCTAAAATGGTGCATATTATTCCTAAATTCAGTGATGAACCTCATCTAATCTGATGCTATCCCCCGGGGGAACAATTTATTGGTCATCCAGAGAGGATGTGTTGTAGAGGATGTGTTGTATGCCCCACTCTGACTCTCCTGCTTGACAAGATGCTTAGGGTTTGCCTAAGCCAAATGGATACAGGCAATGTAAAGTTAATGAAACAATAATCAAGTGTCTCTATTGTTAGCAACATTTTTAGAACAGTACTTACTAAAGATAGCAACCACTTAAATTCTGGATGTTGCTTCACTTGAAGTGTGTAAACTGGTTTAACGGTTGCCTGAGCCTTGCTCTGGTGGTAATTCTCTTCAGTCTTTGTTGTGGTGCGATTCATATGCACTGAAGTTTTCACTCGACATCCTAGAGGCTTTTTTTTTGTTGACCATTCTCAAAATAATTTATCTAATTTTGACTCAGATAAAAAGATTACGTGAACTGGAACCCCAGTAGTAGTAGTAGTAAAACAAACACAAACCTCGTGTTATGCCACCCTACACTTAAAGTGCCTTTTTGTTTTTGTTTTGTGTCAGGCATGTTGAGTCACACCAGTAGTATTAGGTTTCTTCCTGCTTACCTTTGAAAGGTCCTCTTTTTTATCTCACCATTGCATGATTCTGAGATTGAATGCAATGGAGGCAAAAAAATCCACAAACATAATTTGAATCATAATTCCAGACATATCAATAAATTGTCTTTCGGTTCTGAGAAATCACTGAAAGTTGAAATACACGAATGCCTTAAATCATCTGTAAAATCACACAATTTACAATGGCAGTATATATCTTATTCTTAAAATATATTGAAAAATATAATTTTCCTTTATTGTCAATATAATTTTTTTTTACAACCAATATAATATTACTAATAGCAGTCCTTTGCTTTTGGCATATTGAGTTATTTACCAGCAGTTTTTTTTTGTTGCTGTTGATTTTTGATGGAAAAAGATCAACTCATATAGAAAATCAGTGTTGGTATAACCATAATCTCTAAGCAACATTGCACATGCATTTATACTGTATGTTATCGTGTCTGATGAGAGCGAACTGGAAAAGTAAACTGGAAGCATATCTATTGTCTGTCATAGCAACTTATCAGATATAATGATTACATGCTAATTGTTAGCTTCTGTAGAATACATTTTTAACTGTTTTAGGTACCTAGTTGCTAAAACTAGCTGTGCAGATTACTTTGCAGAAGGATAACATGCTTTCTTTATGAGTTGATCTTTCTCCTTTATTTATTATGTGATAACTGGACATGTTTCATGTTCATTCACTTTATTTTGATCTCATCACTGAAGTGGATTTGTGTTTGCTAAACAGTGTGCAGTGTGCAGCTTTATGGCGTTGATAAGGAAATACAGCTCCTATGTGCCATGCAATCAGAAATAAATAATCTGGTCTGTTCATTAATAGTCCAAAGTGCTTTGTATACCCAATAAACTATGGGTATATCTGATGTATTGCCATTGTAACATTGTAATATGGTTGACAGTTAGCCAAGTGTCCATATCAGAGAATGTCTACTACTTGATAAAGAAGTTTCACAAGTATTGGACTATTATGTGCAAATAAATGCAATCATGCAGTCTTTTGCAATTGCTGTGCATAAAAAACTCAAAAGTCAAGGACAGATTTTGATCGAATCCAGGAAAATGGACAAAACCCTTCACGCAAATGGCTAAAAAGTAAACAATGCCATTTGAGCCAATTGAAAGTGGTTGAAAAGAACAATGCAAAACCAATACATCCATCCATTTCAGTAAGCCTGTCTCTCTTAAACAGTGGGGTGAAATGAGGTACTTCCTTTTTGCGCCGTACAGCTTGCACTGTACTTCCTGTGTGAACTGATTGCCTTTTGGCGGCATCAATCAGAGCACTAACAGTGTATGCCTGACCACCACTGTGCTTCTGCTTTGGGGCTCTCTCTCTCTCTCAACACTCTCTCTCCTTCCTTCCTTCCTTCCATCCTTCCTTGCTTCCTCCCTTCCTTCCTTGCCTCCTTCTCTTCCTGCGGCCTGGCTCTGCAACCCGTTTCTGCCACTAAAGCACGTAGTCCGCTTGAAAACTCTGTGCCTTGCCTAACGGTGCGTGCTTCAGAAGAGGAGCTCCACGTCCCGAGGAGCCCCAGCATGGGATGGCTTAGTAAGTCCTCAAGAGGCGTGGCCCCCGTCTGTGCCACCTGTCTCGGACCTGCCCCACCCCCATTTGTTTTTCTCCCTCCTGAAAACATCCCTCCTCCAGCACTGAGGAGTACCATTTTGGAATAGGGTCTGTGGATTAACAACAACAGCAGCACCTGTAGTTTAACGGTCATCAAAGTAGCAGTCATTTAAAAAATTCTTATTGGGTTTTTTCTCTCTGTGATCCAGAAATTTCTACATTTGAATTGGCTGCATAAAGACAGGGTCGTTTTGGGAGTTGAACCTTGGATGCTTTTCCCCTAAGTTAGCGCCCTACTGCTTAGCTACATTTGTCAGCTATGTGCAAATGCCTGGAGGTTGAGGTACACCTGCATCTTAGAACATAGACAGACATGGCAGACCAGCCAGGACATTTCAAATATAAATCTTTTGACTCATTTTTTTTATCAGATGTTATATAACATGCTTGTTAATTCATTTGTGCGCACAGGCACACGCGCACACGCAAATTATATATATATTTTTTTCCATGAATGGCTGTTTCTAAAGAACTTTAAAAGAGAAAACGTTTTTCTCATGACTGCATCAAACTGACAAACCACAACATTATCCAAGATTTCCCGCGAAACTGGTCAAAAAAGATGATTTTAAAAATTATACACAACAGTGGCATCAGATTAATCACACTCTTCTGATTTTGCTCTGAACCTCATGGCAACTGTATACTTGACAGCTTTACAGATCTGGATCTGGTTAAAACCTCTGAATGCAGGTACCCAATTGGGAATGCCACCTTGCTGGCCACATGCTTCTTTAATTGCACCAGTGAGTTTTTTGAGTGGGAGAATTGCTTGAGGGAATTTGAAGAGAGGGGCAGCATTCAGCTGGAGCAGAAAGGAGAATTTAAAGTGTAAGGTATTCCCATCTCACGCACAGGTAGGTTAGTGGACCACTATTCCCACTACTCTTTACCGTGCTGTGGCAATTAAAATGCTTGAATTTAAGGTCATTCTGTTTAATCATGATACACACGTCACACATTCTGCAGCAGGCTCAGCCCAGTCTGAAACAATCTAAAGTGTCTCACCTAGATTTGAAGTCCAGACAGACTCACCTGAGATGTCCAAGGTAGCAGTCGAGTCAGCCAAAATTTTAGTGACAGTTCACACAAGTCTTCTTGAAAGCACAGTTCAAGCGTCTAGCCACCCAGAGAAGGGCAGGTGTATTTTGGGGCTTTTGTAAAGAGAGGGGTATTAGAACAGTGTGCACAGTGCACAGGGCAGCTGCCTTAGTCCCCGTATCTGCTGATGCAGGTCCATTTAAGGTTTGCTTCCACTTGAAGCATTGTGTAGTAGGACATAATCCTCTATTAAGCATGGCCAAACAAGGTGTTTTCCCAATGTAAGGCAGTAAACAGACATGGCTTTAATTTAGTCTGCTTCTATTTCTCTCCTGTTCTGCATTCCGAATCATTTGGGCCACTGTAGTTTCTGGGATTAAATTTTTCCATTACTTTCCATCAGCTTTTTTTGGTGTGATGCTTGAGTCAGGGTTAACCGTTTGAGATGTTTCATCTTCGTAGGCAGCCCAGCAACCACCCCTCGGAATCTGACGTCCAGCAGCTTGAATGACATCTCTGACAAGCCTGAGAAAGATCAGGTGAGCTTGCTTTCATTACTTAAAGTTAGACTGTGGCGTGTAAACATCAGTGCGTCTTATCTTTGATTGTGGTTAAGCATCTATGGGTGAATCCGTTGAATTGCAGAATTTTTTCATTGTAATAGGACTCTACGTAATCAGGCACAGTCAGAAATTTCCAAGTTAAATAGAAGTTTTGTATTTCAAATGGATATGCAATTTAATTATGTATCAGGAAAGCTTTGTTAGAGCTGTCCAATAAAGTAAGGAAGTGGATGGATCAAATCATTGCATTGAATTGAACCAGTTGAATGACAGTATCAAGGCAGCTAGCCCGTGGATGTTGATTTTTAAAAAACCATCACACACGCGTCATTCTCAAGGAATTACAGTACCTTGCTGTCAAGCAGTATTGTTTTAGTTGAGTTTTGATTATAAATTGAACATCTATTCCAGATGTCCTATATACTTATCCCGTTCTTCAGGTGACATATTTAAATATGCAAAATCTGCTGATTTTTTGTGAAAACTGTAAAACCGCGAAGGGATTTGTGAGTCTGCCACTGATCTATACTGTGCGACTGTCAGGTGTCCTATTTTTAAAGTAACTGTTGTTATACTTGTGACTCATTTAAAACAACAACAAGGCAGTGGTAAGCCAGGGGATTACAGAAGATACAGTGTGTAATTACGGATACGCTGACCTGTTCCATAATGGTTTTGCTCGTGTGTGCTGTGGATGTGCTAAAACTTGAATATGATTGGTCAGCCTATTGTCAGTGAGCAAAACGAACCACTAAGCACACTCCTGGCAGTCAGATGAATTAATGCAATTGAATAACACAGCTGCCTCAAAATCCTCTGTTTCACACTGTGCTCCAGATTAAAGCCATAAACTGAATTTTGTTGTGATTGACTTATCAATATTTTGAGAGGCCAGATAAGGAAAATATGTTCCTGTTTTCTTTATGTAAATATCTGTACAAAAGCTCCTAGTAAGCCTGGTAAGTGGGTGGACACATATTACTTACAGCTGTCAATCATCCTACAATACAGTGAACTTGAAATAATGCAGATATTCACTCTAGTTCTGTCCTTGGGGCTTGACTTTGCAGATAAATTCAAGTACATTTAACTGTTTCGTGAGACCATAGCACTATCTTTAACTCGATGATTCATGCTTGGAAACTAATTAAGGCTCTGGTGGGTTAACGGAGGAAATTGCTGGTGGGTTTTGGATGAGAGCAGCTTGCTTTCTGCTGAGGGTGGACGGCTTTTCTCTTCGCTGTGTCTAACAATGTCTGATCTGGAAAGCATCGGGTTTATCGTGTCATACTTTTCTGGTGACGAACCTCACGCTATAACTTTCACATAATTGCTACTTTAAACCGGAATAAGTGCAAGCCTATTTGAGTTTGCTGGGTCTAGAGACCTAGAGTCAGAGAGTTATAAATATAAACTCTTAAACAGAGATGCTTGCCAAGAGTGTCTCTGCTTGCCAAAAGTAATGGTGGACCATCATTAGTCACGACTACCCTGAGTCCCAAAATGCACTAAAGGTATACCGTTGGCCTCTTACCATGAAATTGCCTATACCAGTAGTGAGGGAGAAATTAAATTCTTGTTCATTACACGTGGGGGGGGGGTAAAGTTAGTCCTTTTAGTTGCTTGTTGTGCTTATATAATCTATATATGGCTGCTCCTCAATCTGGCAACCCTCCTCCAGCCCCAGAGAGGTTAATCCTTTCATGTTTGATCAAGGTCAGTGAAAGAAACATAATCTCACCCGTCTTGTTTCCCATGAACATCTCATACTGTATTATCACTGATAGATTTTCAAACATGCGAACACAATAAACCCTTGTTAATTATTTCACCTTCTGTCATCGTACTTTGCACACTTTTCCAGCGCCTGCATAAATAGGTCAAAGAAATCAGAGACAGCTGGAACTGAATGAGGACAACGCCGTCACATAAGAGTTACAAAAAGGCTTTTTTCCAAACAGCCTTTTTTTGAAGAGGCATCTAGAAACTTTAATGTGATTTATGTACATCATTAACTATAAAGAATTATTTAAAGAGAAATATATTTACTATATATTTTCCAGACAATATATATATATATATATATATATGGTGGAAAAAAGGTTAAGTTGTCTTTTCTTGGATGATAAAAACATGTTGCAGTAAAAATATTTTCAAAAGTATTTTATTAAAATGTATCTTTTTTTGTCTCATGTCCCCTACAGGGGACAGCAAAGGCATTCAAGTAGCCTTTTTTGTTGTGGGAGGTGGATACATGCCATTGCACTCAGATACGATGCCCTTGCGGACGTCAGTTCTGCTACAGCTGAACTGACGCTGAACACTGCTTGGACAAGAGCTCACTCTCGACACGTTGGCCACCAAAGTTGTAGTAAGAGGCAGCTGTCTTTCTGTGAGGGAGTGAGCACCGATTTATCTGGGTCAGGGAATCCCCCCCTCCCCTTCCACCCCCCCATCAGATTGGGACGGTTAAAAGGTGAGCGGGCGACGGGATCCTTGCGCGTCACCAATGGGACAGATGCCCGAGTGCGCATTCGTGGGCGGGAGCCCTGCCCCGTCGTTTCCGCTCTCGGGCCTGGTGATGATGTCATCCCTAGCTTAAAAAGCCCGGGGCTTTAAAGATTTAGAGATTACAGCAAAGGGGCACGAAAAGGTAATTTCACAATCAGACAAAACGATAAGGCGAAGGTAGGCTATAGGGGAGGCAGGGGAGCTGACAGAGGGGAGGGGACTGAGACTTAGATAGAAATAAATACGTTTTTTCCAGGTCTGTACCTAAGGGAATAAAGTGAACCTTGTAAAAGTAGTGTTGCAGCTTTAGAATCTGCATCGGATGTCTGCCCAGACCCTGTTCCCCAGCTCTTACTCTTACACTTGTCCCATACCACTTAAGGCCTTGTGGGCTAGTGTGCTGGGCTGTCCTCTCCTTGTTGCACCAGAGAGACTCTCCTTCGGTCGTTTGTCCATTTTTCTGAGCAGAGGGCCTTTCAGCAGCTATGGCCAGTGTGGGTAAATGAATTATCCTTGATCAAATAAGTGAAATTGATAATTGGTGAGCCTTGACAGGAAGCCTTGTTCATTCGCATCTGTTCCATGACTGAATCGAGTTTAACCCCTTTCCGCTTCAAAAACACCAAAAACTGATGCCAAGAGCGCTATTTTTGTAAATGCTCTTGGCATCAGTATTTGTTATTTCTGAATAGATGGGCGGTTGAAGGTGCCTGGATTTCTTGCCTTCTTCACTGACCTTCTGGAGAGTACTGTACTTAAGTCTGAAATTTAACATTTGGCTACTTTGGGATAATTGTGTTGTAACAGTTATTCCAGCACATTCAATTTTATTTCAATAACTGTGTACCTTATAAGATGCAACATTTTGCTTTTTTCGTATGTCTGATAGCTTTTTTTGAATGTAGAGTATTGGAAGATATCAGGTTTAAACAATTAATGCAGTTTCACCATCGCAGTACACACTCTGGTGGCTAGAACGTCCATTAGGGGCGGGGATGCGGAGTTGAACATTTAACTAGCCAATTAGGAGGACGATTATCCTAATTAGGTCTTTTGACTGGAATTCAAATGTTCAAGTGAAAGAACTGTTAGCAATATTGATGCTCAGAAATGTATTTATTTTGCAGCTATTGGCTGAGCCAATAAATGCAAGCACGTAGAAATCTAATAATAGCATCTTCAAAGAAAAATTCCATAATCACATAAGACCATCCATCAGATAAAAAATACCCCTTGTTTATTTACAGCAGTAAACAGCCTTGTTGTGTCAATGTCAATCACACAGTACCAAAGGCTAATAAATTAAAAGCTGGATAATCATTACCTGCTGTTGTAGCACACTGCAGAATCAAGACATGATATGACATGATATATGGCCTTTTGGCTTTTTTATTTTTATTATTTTTAACAATCCCCCCGGGCAAATTGTTTTAAGTTATAGACCTGTTGTTTTACTCTGTGTTCTTATTAATACTTACAGTTGCACCTGTTCCTCCTGCAGTGATTCATTCTCATATATGCAGTCATGCTTGTTGAATATTTGATAATGATGAAAGCCTCAGGCTCGGTGTTATAAGCTGAACGAGTGTATCATGTTGAGTCTTACAATAGCATTCCTCAAACCTACAGTGACAGGTTTTAAAATGTCCTTCTGTGAACTAAGTAGTGCTCATAGCAGAATGTATGAATTGCCACTGGTTGAAGTTAAACACCGTTAAATGTTTCAGATTTATTTGTGGCTATTGTTATTTATAAAAGTGTTCAGTTTGATACATTTGTGGCAAATGGCACAGCATTTTTATGTGACTATAGCATTCCGAAAATACCCACAAATGCAGGGCAGCACTCAGCAGTACTGACGGAGCTGCAGAGGCCTCATCCTGACAGACCGCTGTTGTTTTGAGCCTCACGATGTCAAACAAATTTTATCTGAAATTTTACTATGCACTCAGGTGGACTACAAATGTGACTTTAAAACTAGAGAAATGCACACCTGGTCCAATATACCAGTGAGGTGTAAACAGCCGGAGAAGTGTGATCTATATATGTTTTATATCTACAGCTTGTAATCTAGTGTACGCTAAATGTGAAGGGACTACATAAGGCTACTTGTGGTAGAATTCAATCAACATTTGTCCTTTATTTAAACTTTCTAGTAAATGCAAACATTTTCTTCACAAAAAAAAAACTATGTTAGTTACAGTGATCCCTGAATGAACTCTCCAAACTGTGTGAAGAAACAGAAATTCTTGCTTTTAATTGTTAGTCAAAGTTAAGGACAATTCAGTGTCAAAAAAGGATGTGTTAATATCCAACACACTTTTATGCTACTGCTGTGTTACTTTAAACACATTTTGTGCCAAATTACTACTTATATGTTACACATTGTGCTACAAACAAAGACTTTTTAACACAGACTGTGTTGAAGGTAACACAAAATGTCTTGTCCTTCACAGGTGTGTTAAAGAAATGGACATTATGTGTTGTGTTTAACACATCTGTTTTGAGAGTATTGTTGATTAAATCCCAGCCTTAATGTGGTACATTTTGAATTATGTGAACTAACCTGAACAATTGTATTTTGATTCAGTGTCTTTTACCTCCAAATTTCAGATTAATTGACAGTTTACTCATGATTAACAGTGTAAATCATGGTTTTCAATGATGAATGTAAAAGCTTTGATATATGCACTTGTATAGTACATCTGAACTGCAGTACCCATCGCACAGTTTATTCCAGGGCCATCTTTGCATTATCATGTTTTTTTTCCAGAGCATTAGTGAGATACCTTATGCTCAAAGATCTGGATTATGTAACATAGTCTTATTTTTGAAGAAAGTGACATCACATGCTTGTCATGCATGACAACCTATAGCCATATTGGAAGGGGCAACAGACGCTGAAGGTTGTGTAGGGCTTCATGGCTAAGAACTTAATCAACTTGTCTCCTTACTGTCGTTCAGAGCTTGGCTCCTAATCTTTTTCAGTGACTAATGCACTACTAAAATTCATTTGGTTGTGTTGATGTGTGCATTGTGGACTCTCTCTGTGGTGAGTGACTGTGGAGAAATTGTCTGATTCTTTTTTTTTAAACTTTATTATTTCAGTTTGCTTAATCACAGCTTTTAATGATCAGATGCCTTGTGACATTCTCATCCAATGGAAACAGGTTTTATTAAAAATGACATTGAAAGCTGACCCACCTGCTAGTTGATCATTACACTGTCTATATCAGTATATAGCTATATATGAAACAAGTTATTGTCAGAGGTGTGAATTTGTGAAATAAGTGTAAAAACACTACTGCTGACAATTCCTAATTTGATTGTATTATATCATTTTTGGGTTAGATGCATCTATAAGGAAGTGCTCAGAAAATCCCTTTTTTTCTTATTTTCTTTATCTCCTACAGTTTTCCGGTAAATTTTTTGCTCAGAGCTTAGGCCAGTTGTACTGTTTAAGCTGTCGTAAAAATTCCACCACGGCGAGCTGAATTGCACCTTGACTCACGTCATTAAAATGGTTATTGACCAACTTTGTGGTGCTGAGTTGCTTGTTGTTGCCAAGTGTGTCCTTCAGACCTGTACTTTATGTGCCCGTCCAATGTAATGTTCTGTACCAGTTAAAACCAGGAGTAATCTCACTCTTCTTGAGATTGACCTGTTGTCCCAGCTAAAACTGCCCTTGATCACTGCTGAGTACACTACATACTGCCACAAGGCTATGTCTTTTTCACCTTTGAATGACAGCCAACACAATAATAGGTCTTATGAACAATATCACTCACATCTTTATGACTGATTATGCATCATGGTTTTTGACAGTGTGAAGTTTACTTTATTAGCGATAAGGCTAATAACTGCCATCCTTGCAACTGAACTTAATTCCTTTCAACTCGTTGATATCTCTTAATGGCATTGTTATTAATAAACAAGTTAATATCGTCAAAGTTTTAACCATTTCGGAAAATGGATTGTATTTGATTAAAGCTAGTGTACTATAATATTCACATCCGTACCCATATAAATAACAAGCAGGATTTTCAAATCCCCTGCGGCCAAAAGGCTGCATTGGTTTTAAGTTTGACAAATTGTTTTAATAAATCGGAATTTACTGGAAAAGGCTGTGGTTAGGTTAGGCTAGTTTTCATACTGTATCCCCCGTGCAGAATTCAATGAAGTATTTTATTAGCCTGATTCTAAGTGAGCAATGATGATCCGTAAAGACTATTCCTGGATGGTTATTCGTCTTGTCACCCCTGTTGCAAAGACAGTTGTGGTCCTCTTCATTGAACCCTTCAGATTCTGTTTACAAGCGAGCACAAGTTATTCATGCTCTGGAATCTTGTACCTGTGTTAATCGTGCTGGTGAAAATCGGTGTCTCGACTGGTTCCTGTGTCGTCGGCTGACGTTCTCGTTTGGATCCTCTCTCTCTCTCTCTCTCTCTCTCTCATTTCACCCGTACTCAGCTGAAGAACAAGTTCATGAAGAAGCTGCCACGGGATGCTGAGGCCTCCAACGTCCTGGTGGGGGAGGTGGACTTCCTGGACAGTCCCTTCGTAGCGTTCGTCCGTCTGCAGCAGGCGGTTATGCTGGGGGCCCTGACAGAAGTCCCTGTTCCAACCAGGTACTGTAGAGGCCTAGTGAAACATCAGCAACTCTGCAAACAAACCTGATACTACATGATATCACCAGTTTTTTTTAATCGTATATGTTCTTTCGAGCAAAATAAACCAGTGGCATTTTAAGAGGCTGTCATGCCAGTAAAGGTGCAGATGTTTTATTAGTTTTTCATCCTGAAAGCAAAAAAAGACCTAAACTCCCCACTTTAGGAGGTATCGATCAGTTAGAGACAATGTTTTTTGCATAATTAACATTTTCATTTAGCCAGTCATTTAGTGGACTACCAATCCATACAGAATGGTCACATCATGTAGACCTACAGATCTTATGTCTTAAAATGACATACTTTTATCAAAATTAATTTTAGTGTATCATCATGTGGCTTAATTAACTCTTTAAATGAAATAGGATTGGCGATTTGCTTTAAAAAGGAATGAAAAATAAGTGACTTCACTGGGTCTTCGACTTGGAATATCAGCAGGCTGTTTTGGATTATGTGATGCTGCAGGCATGAGATTCAAGGCTTCGCGACCACAGTTACCTCAATTTTTTAAGGGGACTGTTGGTCTGAAGTCACGCGACATGCCCACTGATTTATCCAAACTGAGGAGGCCTAATGAGGCAGCATTTGGATCACCAGTTCAAAAGTCCCTCTTCCCTGTCCTTCTCTATCAGATTCCTGTTTATCCTGTTGGGGCCCAAAGGCAAAGCCAAGTCCTACCATGAAATTGGAAGGGCGATAGCCACCCTCATGTCTGATGAGGTAAGCATGGACCATTAGAAGCAAACCCCACCCCCCGGTCATGCTCGTACAGGAAACTCGTTCTTTCTAGGGTCTCCCCCTGACACTGGCTTCCTTGTATCTACACAGACTAAGTCATAACAGGATGGTCAAAACGGTCATGACCTAAACATGTTAGTGTGCTGTAATGTCATAACGTGGGACTCGCGTGTTAAAATTAAAACAATGGTAACCTTGTGCTACTGACCAATTTGTTGTACAAATTTCTATGTCTTTCTTGGAGGATGTGATTCAGGGTTCTACATGCCAATATATTGCTACAGGGCGCTCTTATGACACATGCACTGGATATAAAGATTAAGATCGTAACTGCCATATTTGGAGTTTTACAGTGGGGTTAGATGTTAGAATGCCCTACTTTCTGTTTACTTGTCTTTAGTTATACTAACCTGGAAGCAGATTATAGGTCCAGTATGCTGTATATATATCTTCAGAATCTCAAGTCTTTCTATACTTAATCTCTTGATATGTTAAAGGCCTTTGGGAGTATTCAAAATATATTCAATCCTTGACTAGGTTATTATTGTATACTATTGTACCAAATAGCTAATCTGACTGTCCTGTAGAGAAATCTGGCAAAGGATTTAACTGGCACAGCTGTTCTTCCCTGTGTTTTAAGGACTGCAGAACATTGCCCACAAGTGCTTCCGGTCCAGAGTATAAACACTCGAGCTATTAAGAAAAGTGACCCCACAAAAACAGGATTTCCTTAAGCAACTGTTCGGACTCACATTTAGTAACTTTCCTGAAAAACCCGTGCCTGATTTTGATCTTGAAAAGAATGTCCTGTTCGACCTTGAATGGGCAGGTACTTCTCATCCTGCCTAGGAAGGATTATGCAAGAGTTTTTGATTCAGTTCTGTCACAGGAGACAGTGTTGTACACACATTCTGCTCATGATGGCAGGAGCATGGGAAGTTCTGTTTGCGTGGCAGGGCTCTTATTTCTGTTTTTCTCTGCTCGGTCACATATGAAGAAATGCTATGCTGCTGTGGCTGCTCTGATAATGGCCGTCCTTGCTGTGTGCAGGTCTTCCATGACATTGCTTACAAGGCCAAGGACCGACAGGATCTCCTGGCCGGCATCGACGAGTTCTTGGATGAGGTCATCGTCCTGCCCCCCGGTGAATGGGATCCCGCCATCAGGATAGAGCCCCCCAAATCTCTGCCGTCGTCAGACAAACGGTGTGGTAAAATGTTCCCTAGTGGATGTAAAGCGTTGCTTTGTTAGCGTGTGGCTTTACCAGGCTGATGTGCTACTGTGATTCCTAATGCAACAAGGCAATGCCTAACTGGATTCCATAATCGTAACTACGTGGACCCTACCCTATTTTCTTGTTGAGTATGGTTGCCATCAAGGGCAAAGGTTCAGTTTGAATATTGAGGGGATTTAAATGCATAGACCCCAAGAACTGCAAATCTCTAGCAAGGTCTGGGGATATGCCCCAACAGAAGATTTTTTTTTAAAGAACAGCTGTGGAATGATCATTATTTATGGTAAATTCAGACTGCTGATCAGTGATCTGTATCACAGCAGGAAATCCCCATCTTTTTTATATAAAATTATTTTTCTCATCGTGATAGTAATTTGGGGGGGGTGGTTATTTACCCCGCTTTGTTATTACCCTGCTTTGTCTAACCCCCCTCCCCACCCCCCCTCCACATACATAATGCCCTCGGTTGGCGTACCTGTTAAGAAATTGCATTGTTAGCAGTCGGCAAAGCGCGTGAGTAGTCACGGCGATCTTCGTTTGGCTCGTGCGGCCTCGCAGTAAATCCAGTAAAGGGGGGGGGCAGGGGAGCGGTTAATTCAATGAATCATGTCATGTTCCCTGGCATTAGGTGAAGTGACAGCAGGCTGTCATGTCTGCCTGTCATTCAATCTGGGAGGTGGGCCCCGGGGCGGCACGTCCATCGCGTTCACCTTCCGGGGGGGGGGGGAGGGGGGGAGGTCAGCGGCCACCCCTCTGCAGCGCGTTGGTTTGGCCTTTAGGGCTGATTGAACAGTGTATCGGAGCGCGCGATCTGGAAATGAAATATAAATAGCATTAGGTTCCGCATTAGGCAGAATCACAGATCACAGATTGGGGCCCTGAAATAGCACGCCGGGCGCCAGCCACGCTTTTCGTGAGCGGGTCTGACGTCAGGTCGATCTCCCCGCCATATGGGTGGGAGGCGCTGACGCTTTACTCGTGAGAGAGTTAAACCCCCCCCCCCTTTCATCTCAAAGTCTTCATGCAGACGTACGCGTCACACCTAAACCGCTTCAGATACTCAACTACAATATGGGGTGTAATATAATGCTGCAGTCATCTTTCCGGACTGCTCGCTTTTTTTTGTTAGAGCTCACTGAAAATCGAATGCTCTGTTCATGATACCAATTACATTTTTTTTTTACCAGAGCACATTATTGGCATGCACATTTTATGAAATGAATCAAAGGTGACTTCGCTTTGCAGGGTTACGGTGAATTGACTGTGTAGTGCTGAATATTTATTGTGCACAACTAAGATATTGCTCATCCAGCGTACAGTTAAGCGCCAGTTCAGGAAGTGAAGGAAATTCAGCTGAGTGCAGCACAATTGATAAAAAAATTAATAGTTTGTGTTTCCTCCTCTGGCTGCATAAGGCTTCATTTACCCTGTTTTCAATGCAAGCGATCTGGTTCTTGTTTCTTGGTTTATAGATGAGGTCTCCCTCCTTTGCCACTTTCTGCAGATGAATTGAACCCCAGCAGACCCGTACTGTGGGCCCAGTAGCGTGTCCAGTGAGATTCTGTATTTCAGCTCACTTGATCTATGAAATCAGGCAGTTTATAAAATTTGATATGAGATGTGGTCCATATCGCATTCGGAAAAAAAAGAAATAAAAAAAAAAACACGCTCGCTATTTTCGTCTTGTGGAATATTTTTGTCTGACCCAAAGTGCGCAAGTGTGTCCCTTTATGAAACCCACAGTTCTTTCTTTTTTAAATAACACTTCCTAAGTAAGTGTTCTTTGGAGATAGTGTCTTATGTAAGCGAACCCTGTCTTCAATGGGACATGTTTTTTCTCTCCCCCCCCCCCCACCCCCCTTTCAGAAAGAACATGTACGCCGGAGGGGATAACGCACAGATGAACGGCGACACGCCCCACGACGGAGGGCACGGGGGAGGGGGGCACCAAGTGGGCGATGAGCTAAAGAGGACGGGAAGGTGATTCGCCGTCTCCCGCGGCGATTCTGATCGCAGCGGTCACATCCTGCCCCCGGTCACCGCTTTCAACCGCACTGGCAGAGGCAGAAATGCCCCGAGCCTCGTACCGCTTCGAGAGAGAGAGAGGCAAACAGGTCACAGATGCAGTAAAGAGTGGTGACTCTTTAGCTCTTTGGCAATATTTGTTTTTTTTTTCCCCCTCTTAAATGTTATGTTGTAAGTGGGGGGTTTGGTCAAGTGCACACATTGCAAAATCACAATGAGCATGCTTCACTCGGTAAATGAGAGCTCGGGCTCCCTTTGGAGTGAAGGCTTGCCTCTCTCTCTCTCTCTCTCTCTCTCTCGATAAAATCGCATCACAGCACGACTGAGTTATAATCAACCTGTAAGAAGCGGTGACCTTCTCTGTTATGCAAAGTTCGTTTTTTTTTTTTTTGTGCATTTGGTTGAGCAGTTTTTAAAATTGATTTTCTCAGGTTTTGCGGTGGCCTTATACTTGACATCAAAAGGAAGGCACCTTTTTTCGCCAGCGACTTTTACGACGCCATACACATCCAGTCCCTGTCAGCCATTCTTTTCATTTACCTGGGGACGGTGACCAATGCCATCACATTCGGGGGTCTACTGGGGGATGCCACAGAAAATATGCAGGTGAGATTACGAGCTTTTTCTTTTAAATTTTAATTGGCATCTTCTTACTGCTAAAATATTTTTGTTTAACTAACACCTATTGCTATGGGATAATAATAACAATGAAGATTTTTTTTAAGGGAAAACATTCAGGTTACAAGAAGTTAAATTATGAACTGCAATGACAGAACCATTTTTCTGTAGTATTCCATTAATCCATTACTTGACTGGAAGAATCTCACAAATCAATCTGAAAACGGAATAAAAAATTTAAAAAATCTGAGGCTAATCTGAGGCTGGGTGAGCCTGATCACTTCCTAAGATCTTCCTAAAAAAAAAATGCTGGTTGCCCTACATGTGTATCAGGAAACAGATAAATGCTTGGGTGTATGTGCACTAGACGTGCTGCATGTTTGCCTGAGGTACTGTAGCTTTGTTATGGCTGTACCCTGCGCAGCTGACCTCGTTACACTGACACGACAGTACAGGACCAGTGTCACTCATTTAGCACAGGCACCCGTAGAAGTGGATTTAACCCTTTGAAGCGTATGGTTTTTCAACAATAAGTCAGTGTTCTAGAACTCCATTGTTTTCAATTACCAGTAGTGATTGTGACATCAGCATTGGCATATTCTGTTACTGTAAGAACATTCTAATCTCATATTTGTGATCTTGCACCTTAACGGGTTAAGAAAGCTAACAATAGGTGCAGATTCGGATTGCAAAGCCTTTCCCAGCTCCTGGTTAATTCCAGGTACAGTGTTTTCCCAGGCTGTGGAATTTCTCCACAGACCTTTTTTGAACAGTTTTTGACCCCAGTACATTTAAAGCGCGGACACCAAGCCACACAAATCATATACAAGCTGAAATAAAACAAAGTATATCAAAGCGGCACCGTTTCTTGTGGTGCGATTTCCGTCAAAGGCAAACTTTGATATCACAAACTAAAAGGAATGATCACCTTGCGGGGAGCATTGTTTGCTTATTGTGCAGGAAGCAGTCTATAGCACAGCCGTTGCAGTGACGAGAATTTGGCGGCACGGGGGTCGTGTTTGCGTCAGAAGTGCAGAGTAGATAACCGAGGACGCGGTGTAAAGATAAAGGCATGTCCTGAGGCACACATTCGTGTGTGCATTACTTTGGCGTGTCTTCTGCATTGTAAACAGTGAAGACATTCCTGAGTCGGCAGTTTCAAAGAAAGAAAGAAAGAAAGAAGAAACATGCCATTCTTTTTGTGCTGAAATGTCAATGACAAACACAATGTACAAAATGATCCGCTCCGTACCAAGCATTTTGTTTCACGTCCCTTTTCAGTCAGATAGCTGATATAACTGATTTGTTTTAAAATCCTTCTATCTACTGAGTTGAATTTGAGCCCAAGCCAGACCTATGGCATGAGAGATGAGGCAGATGCCTTGGCTGCCCCATTTCCTACTGGACAGGAACCCGCTCAGGGTTCCGTTACATACCACTCATAGACTGTACTGCTTGGCTCGCCGGTCAGGGAGGCCCCAGATCGTTTATTCATGCCTGGCTGCGCCTTTCCCCCTCTGCAGGGGGTGCTGGAGAGCTTCCTGGGCACGGCGATTTCTGGAGCGGTCTTCTGTCTGCTATCTGGTCAGCCCCTCACCATCCTCAGCAGTACGGGGCCTGTGTTGGTCTTCGAAAGGCTGCTCTTCAACTTCAGCAGGTTCGAAGCCCATCAGAATTCTTACAGTTTGTTTCCATGGCAACGGGGAAACTTTAGACCTGGAGCAACCTCAACATTTTTTCTGCAGGTTTTCTTTTCTTCATATACACAGGTTGTTGAGTTACTTTTGGTAATTGTTGAACTTGGCAAAGGAATTTTTAATTTGGCCTGAAATTTTCTGCTACCTGGGATAGGTGATACTATAATTGTGCCTTTTTCCTGTAAGTAATTTTTGAAGTATGTTACCTTCGCTTGTCTTAATGTCTGAGGCATTTACTAATTTGTGTTTGTTATACAGTAGCTACGTCATTCTTTGACAACTAGCAGGCTATTCCTGACAGCAGTGCCTATTCAAATTAATAGATGATGTTACTTTGCCTGAGAAAGCATTTTTTTTGGAAACCTTATATGTCCTTGTGATCAACGGTCAGCTTATAGGCAAACTGTTAAGAATAATTTATTCTGCACTAATATTTTTGGCTGCCTTGATTACAATCTCTATGTGCATGAATCCCTGGCTCAGAGCTAATACATTGTCTTGACATTTATTAGTTTAACAAATTGCGTGCAGCAGAAATCCCAGATAGGTCCAATTGTTTGTTCGTTTCCCCCTGGATCGCGGTGCTGTATCCTGTCGATATCCTGCACTCCCACCGAGGAACAGCTGTGTTCCTCTGGCCGACCTGCTTTCCCATGGGTCAGAGGGGCCACAGGGCGTCGTGAGCGCATGGCAGGGTTCTGCCGCTGCGTAACAGGGAGCAGCGTCATGAGATTTCATTTCTGTCCGCTTTAATACCATAGAGAGAGAGGATGCACGCCCAGGCTTAATTGGATGTAGACTAGCTGCTCAACTCATACTTGGGGAATATTGTGCTTTCCAATGTAAATGTATTCAGAATTGCAGACGTGTCTTAATCAGTATGGAGAAGGGATGTAAAAAAATATCCTTTTTGGTTCGCCACACTTAGTTCAGTTTGGTTTGGCTTGCTTTTTTATTTTCTAGCTCTGTTTTTGAAATAGGCACTCACAGGTTTGTGTGTATTTTCTTTTAAATTTGTCATATAAAGTTTATATTGGACATTTCGATTTCGTGTTACCAAAAATGTACAAAATCGAACCAAACTGAAACTGTGGACTGAACCAAACATTTTTTCTGTTTCTGCCACACAAGTGTAAACAAACCCATACCCATGACCTGTACTGCACGATATGCTACCTGAACAAGCATTGATAAATGCAGTCATTGGCCAAAATCATTTGAAAAAAAAAAAGGCACAGAAATAACACATCCTCTCAGCCTGTTCCTTCGTCAGTAAATAGTTGTTGTGCTTATCCCAGGGACAACTCGTTTGACTACTTGGAGTTCCGGTTGTGGATCGGCCTGTGGTCGGCCTTCTTCTGCCTGGTCCTGGTGGCGACGGACGCCAGCTTCCTGGTGCAGTACTTCACCCGCTTTACGGAGGAAGGCTTCTCCTCGCTCATCAGCTTCATCTTCATCTACGACGCCATCAAGAAGATGCTGAAGCTGGCCCACTACTACCCCATTCACTCAGGCTTTAAGGTGGAGGACGTCACACAGAACGACTGCCTCTGCATGGCCCCCACTGTAGGTAAGATGAGTTACCTCTACAATGGATTACATACAGTGAACTTGCACAGGTTCATTTTTGCTTGATATTTTTGGTGATTAAGATGAGTGAAAAATCAAGAGCAGAGTCTCATTCTTTTTGTCCTTCATGCTTACCCTTACCAGTCGCCAGTGAACATTCCGAACATTTACGGGTTGACACAACTTCCTTTTCGGTCACAAAGGCTGTGGGGGAGATAAACGTAACTAATCCAGTTAACCAGTTAACTAAAGCTACTGCTGCCACAAAATTTTTATTGTAATGAATTCACGTCGTCTGTTTCTTCGTTGTCCATTACTGAATTTTTTTGCTGTTAGGCGTAATACTTAGGCCTTATAGTTTCCTCTGTTGAATCATTTACAAGCCCAGACATTTTGTTACTCATTTTCCAGCATGTATCCAATTTGCTGGTTTTAATAGATTCATATATGGTTCATATATGGTATTTATGAACATGATACTGTATTTGCACGAGACTAATGATTTTAAAGATATTTCTGCTGAAGTGAAGTCAATTAAATGCAAAGGAACAGGGGACATGGGAAGGTTACACCTCTTGCTTTGAGAAGTTTTGATACTGTACTTTTGCAATCACTATTTGGCCTGACCGTGTTATGGAGACCAACACGTCATTTGTGATTCTTTCTAACCGCCGTACATTTCACCCAATGTGATGGTGGAATGTTCAGTGCTTTTATATTACACGGTTGTTTTATCTCACATGACGTACAGCGCTATATCGTTCCACAACGAGTGAATCCATTAAGGGTCATGCACTCCAGGTACATGGCTCACTACGCTAATACCTCGTAGCCCAGAATGCCTCGGGCCGCCAAAGTGACGTTGGTGCCAATCAGTCACGGGCATTGCCCCCCGAGTGCGCGGCAGCAGCAGCAGGTTCACACAGAGGCCTCTGTCCTGCCCCGCCTATCCCAGCTACGCTGCCAAACCCAATCTGACAGTCGGGGCGAGAGCAGGAGGAGGGGAGCAGCGCGCCTTGCAGAAGCCCCTCCTCCTTTCGATTTCCGATCCTTCACGTGTCGACATGATGGGTGTTAGCTCAGCTCTCATAGAGTAGGCATATCCCTCTACATGGGTTCACTCCTGGGACACAATGCAACTGGATCTAGAGCTCTAGCTACTCTCTAATTAAAACATTAAAACACTGATGTCGTAAAATACAACGCATGTATTATAAGGCTTATGTCAAGAATGTATAAAGCTTCATTACCACAGAGTATTTTGCAATGAAATAACGCCTACAAACAACGTAATATGGCGATTATTAGTAAGCTTGGGCTGAGAGAGTTGGGTAAGAGGACTAACTTTAAGTTAAGTGTCAGCATTGTGTTGTGTTGCATTGTAGGAGTAGCATTTTAGTGAAAAGGGTTGCACATACTTCCATGCAGACCTAATTCACTCTCTCCTCAATCACCAGGGGATGTTACTTACATGGGACCGGGTCACAGATGTTTTGGGCATACATATTGAACATAAAAACTGCTTTAAAAAGCTTATTAGATACATAGAAAGCATTGGATTTGTTTATGAGTGATTTATAAAGATGCTGTGGTAATGTAAGGTTATTACACAACTTGAAGGCTACTTAGAGGCTTGAGGAATGTTTCAAATGGATAGAGCGATGACAGAGCATTTTATTTGAAATATGACACGTGAATGAAATGTCAAACAAAATTTAATATGGCTGGAGATAATAAAGATACTTTGAGAGTATCTAACCTCTTCCTGATTGAAAGCAGTCTTTACTGAATGCCATGTACCAGCAATAGTGACCATAGTGGCGCTGTTGGAAAGGTGCAGGCATAAGCATACAGAGAAAGGTGACTTGAGGTGACTTAGTGTCTGAACTTCCACAGAGTTCATGGTCTCAATAGCAGAAAGCTTTCCTTCTGCTTATTCATGTGGTTTTACCAACACCCCCTTTTCATGAAAAGCAACTATATTTACATTGAGTAAGTCAACCAGGTAAACAAAGGCATTTAATGTACAACTTTGCACGACCTGCTCGTCCTGTAATAATGCATAATGCAGTTTTTGTTACATTACGGCTGGGTTATAAATTGTCAGACCGCACATACGTACGGGGCCTTTGACATTTTGTCAACACGCTTCAGCAAAGCAAGTCTGAGTAGCTGGGTCCAATCTAGAGCTTTTTGTGCATGCACATACGCATGCCGTAAACGAGGTGATCTTCAGCTTCGCTTCTTCATGTAAGCAGCTAGAGACATTGTCTCATTGGGATCACGATATCGATGGCTGCCTGTTTTCCTTTGCATTGGGTCTATGAGCGGTAATATTCGCATGAGAGTAGATGTTTTTTAGCTGTGGGACATTGATTGAACCCAAATGCGTTTCGCGCGCACCCTGCCCGGTGCGACTGTTTGCTTTCTCAGCACATATTTGACTGGAAACAACAGCTGAGCTACGCGGCAGGATCGCGGCGGCAAACGGAGGCGAGTCGGGGTGACGCAGCTGGCCTGGCAGGAGGGATAATCCCCCTCGGAGTGGGGAAGGAGGGAGGGGAGGAGAGCGGGGGGATTAAGAGACCGGTAGGAGAGGGGTCCACGCTGCAAGCTGTCTGCCTCAAAGGCCGCTCTCCTGGCTGTTCCCTGCCCCCCCTGCGGGGGTCGCCGCGTGCTCGCCCGCGTGGGGTCCTCTTCTCTGCGGCGCCCCCAAGGCTGTGCCAGGAGAAACAGCAGATGTTTGGAAACGAGTCCAGGTTGCGACTCGTGTGTGAAGCCCGGTCTCGGCCGTGAGACTCTTTAAAGATTCATATGGAGGGAGGCAGGTGTAGGGGTATCCAGTGTGGTTTAAAAGGTGTGTGTGTGTGTGTGTGTGTGTGTGTGCCTGGGGTGGGCAGGGGGTTGGGGGGTTGTGGGGCAGGGAGGGAAAAAAAATAGTTTAGTGTTCATTTCCCTCTCAACTCTCTTTCAGAAATGCTAATGATCATATCAGTTTACAGATTGTATAAATTGTTAGTCATTTGTCTAATCAAAAGGAAGGAAGAGCAGGCTGCATTAAAAATCACAGGATTTGTTTACTGTGCTTTTGAAATTGAATCCTAACTACCAGTTCCAGATGTTGCAGAGTCCAATGGCGAGATACAGACCTGGCCATGGTGTCACCCAAAGATTGGTTTTAGTTGAAGGGTGTTCTCCTCCTAAGCTCACACTAGAGTTTCCTCTGGCACATTGGATGCCTGCTGTCTGTCTGTGTAAGCTGCATAAGTTTCAGGTGGATTGTGGGATTCCTAGTGGAGTGAAAATAAGCAGAATCTGGCTAACAATCTTTACAGAGGATGTACGTGCTAGTGTACGCTCCCCTAAGCTAACATTTTTAGGACATGATATTTAAGTTATAATCAGGCCTGAAATTATGACCTGCCATTTTAATTTGAAGAATTAAAAAAAGTATTAAGGGTTGACAAAAGGTTGATTAAAGGTTGTCAAAAATCTTTTTTGATAAATCATTCAGTAGCCTATTGTGTCCTTGTGATTGGCTTGAAGCTACTGTACCCTCAAATGTTGTAAATTCCCTCTGGAGCCCATCCAAAGCTCCCATGTTCCACGTCACTGTGCCCTGCCTCCAATGACTGGAAATGCATGCACTCACAACACATTAAAGTGTGCATTTATTCATGTACTTATTCAAAGTGATCCACGTTTGAATGCACAGGGTTTTAGCCCACCCTTATTAAGCATGCTTACTGACTGAAACTCAGCGCCTATGATATTGTTGTGCACTTTAAAGTCAAATCCACTGTGCTATTTCCTATCTATAAAGATTTTATGCTCTGCATTTGAAAGCCATTCATTAAGTACTTAGCAGCTGTTTGATTTTTTTTTTGTGTGTTGTGTTAACATTTCAATCGCAAGTGTTCTTACAGCAAATTTCTGTTGAGGATTGTGTTCATGATTGTGCCATTCTGATAAAGCATTTTTAAAGTATTTACGTTTAATCTATCACACTGGCACAAAATAGATCATTTTTTGCTGTAGTGCAATTTGCTTATTACCATTTTAATGTTAGTTTTCTTGGGGATATAGAAAGAGGGTGCTAAAATTATTTATATAGTATTAGTATCATTACTGTTTATATAGTAGTACTGTTATGCTGTGTACATGTGGGTTTACCTCGTCCAGATATGTTAATTGCAGGTGACGATAGATATGCCAAATTGTATTTTTATTATGACTACTCCAACACTACCACTCACCCACATTGCACCTTGAACAATGACAAAGTGTTAGCATTAGCACAGTGTGACTTACTTCTGTTTTTCTGAGGACATGGTCAAATCTTGTGGCAGCATTTTGCAATTGTGCATGTAATTGCTTCCAGCTTGGGAGGATGTTTTGCTTAAATTTGTTTGGAGACATGTAATGTTTGGCAGCATTGGGACAATCGAGCATTTGAAGTGTGTTTTTAATTTCTGTTTCCTCACACAGACAATAACTCAGGGCTTTACAGTGATTCACTGGAAGACGGTACCACCACCTGGATAATTAACAATACTAATATGGTGAGTCATATTAAAGGTCACAGAGGTGTCTCAAGTTCAAAAATGTGTTGGTAGCACTTACAGCCCTAATCAGTTTGTTGCAATGAAAATGTTCCCCAAGCGATCACATAGAGTGACACATACGTATATTGTTCATATGCTGTTTCAGACAAGTCATAACACAAAAACAACCATACCTGCCCACTTTCCCACAAAATTATTGCTGTAATTTGTCATTGCTGTAATAACATAACTGAATTTCTTCCTACGTTTGTTTCCTGCAGTGTTCCTTGTAGCTTAAAACTGCTGCTCAAGGGGAACTGGACAAATTCATATGTTGGGAACATTTACCCGACCTTTCCAGAAACTGACCTGTAAATGACCTGAAAGCTTCTCGTTGCATGTGTTCTTTTGAAAGAACACATTTTTAAAAAATAATACATTTTGGGCTGAAGGAGGTCACAGGGCAGTGTCATTATTCGGATATTTTGTTCAGTTCAGGGTCATTCAAACATAATGCCCAAATATAATCCCTGCTTGCATTTTTGTGATCTCTCTGAAAGGGCTGTCTGTGTATCCCCAGCTTCCATTTCATAACTACTTACCAGTGGGCACCGATTTGTCAAAAACTCTTGTGTTGGCCTGAGCATGGCGCTAGTATTGCATTACAGATGGTGTAGGCAGAATGTGGGACTTCATGAGTTCAAGGCACGCATGAAAATACAGACTCACTCTGCTCAACATCTGGTGTTCTGTCTGTGATCTTGCATAGTAATACACATGTCATTTTGGGGGTGCTGGATTTGGCAAGAAAACAGATGACCAATGCCTGCTGATTTGTATAAGACATTTTATTTGGAACACAAGTTAGAGATGTGTCAAACCACTACAATTTAACTGTTTGTGGACACATCTTATCCACTATCGTTGTTGGCATAGTTTCAACAAGTACTGATGAACTTTTATGCATTGAATGTTCACGTGTGTGTGTGTGTGTGTGTGTGTGTGTGTATGCTGCTGCATATTGTCCAATATGGTAAAACTGTACAAAACTCCATTGCTAATGAGTAAAATATGTCTTAGTTTTATTCGTTAGTTTGTGGGACTGCTGAAATCAAGGAGTAATTCAGATTAAATCCATTTACTCTAGCATCACCATTACTCTTTGTTTGGGCCTTCAGTGAAACTATTCTGTTGTTAATATGTCTACCCGTTGCATTCTGCCCTCTAGCCCTTTAATGCTACCTGGTCGTCGCTGTCAAAGTCGGAGTGTCTGAAGTACGGAGGAGAGCTGGTGGGAGAAGCCTGTAAATACGTCCCTGACATCACCCTGATGTCCTTCATCTTGTTCTTCGGCACCTACACCTGCTCCATGTGTCTGAAGAAGTTCAAGACCAGTCCCTTCTTCCCCACGAGAGTGAGTGGCGCTGGCCAGTGTGGAGTTAGCACAGCTGTCCTGGGCTGATCTTCTTTTAAAAATATGCGAGACACTGAGTTTTGTGTGGCGTATAGTAAATATTGTATTTTGAATTCATATCAGGGAGCACTGAACCCAGTGCTCTTCGCATAATAGAAGTAACAATAGTCCAAGTCAAAGTGTTTCTCGACTAGTTTCTCCTGTTTGGCATGTGGGATGTAATTCAAGAAGGTAGACTGTAGATATTCCTCTGGCAAGTATACTGTACACTTTTTAATTTTCTGTAGTTGAACTGAATGTGATATAAACCAAAACCTTGAGTTGGTGGGAATGAGATTTAACTAAACTACTTACAGTAGCCTGGGGTTTCCAAGCATTATCTGTGTTGATTTATGTTGTATGTTAAGTTGATTTATGGGTCGCAAAGCCACAGTCAACATCTAAGGAAATCTGGCAAAGCTTAAATAAATAGAATGAACACATTGCCAGGACTTCCCACTTAGATCTGGACTATAATTTCCTCAACTTCCATTTATTCTCTCATCTATGCATATCTTGCATATCTTGAATCTGTTCTTTTGAGAGAGAGATGGGGAGATTAATTTGTCTGGAGAGATATTTGTGTGAGGGAAACTTTCTGTGGGATCTGTTTTGTTTATGGTGAAAATGCATGCAATAGAATGTATATGACAGGTCTTTCTAAAACCAGTCTTGTTGCTGGGGTGAGGGCAGGTTACTTCAGCGCAATTAATGATCTGTCACTTTTCATATAAATAAACATATCTGAAAGCAGCCTTTCTAAAATAAACCATGTCTTCCTTCCCAGGTGAGGAAACTCATCAGTGACTTTGCCATTATCCTGGCCATTTTGATCTTCTGTGGTGTAGATGCACTGGTGGGAGTGGACACGCCTAAACTCATTGTGCCAAGTGAATTCAAGGTCAGGCCCTTGTGTGTGCGCATTTACATACTTAATTTAACATGCATGTGTTCTAACGTACATTGGATACAGATTCTTGCATTGTTCATGAGCTCATAAATGATGAAATGCAGGTCCAGGATATTTTAAAGCCGTCATTCTGAAACAGCACCTTAATGACCTGTGGGCAACACTAAATTGGTGCTTGTACTGTAGGTCTTCAGTATCATAACGTCTTCAACAAGAGTGCGTGCTGGCATTCATCTCCTTACATCTTAGTTTTTGTCATTTAATTAAAAAGAGATAAAGAGGGAAATATCTCTATTTTTTTAATGAAGAACTCACAGTTCAATATACTCAAAATAGAAGTTATTTTGAGTATACCATCTGTGATGGCAATCTAACCAGAAAGTTTAAAAAAGTAATTTTTAAAACATTCAGTCATAATGAAATGGTTTTAAGTCAAGTTCATAAAATATTTTTTCGATTGGACCCATTAGAGCAAAGGTTTGACTTGTCTGTGTGATTATTTATTGTATGAATCCTTCTGCATTTTCTATTCCACTCAGTTTATGAAGAATGTTTAATAACTATAACAGGCCATTCAGCTGATGTAGGCTCATTATGTTTCTGACTGTCTAGAGACAGTAGCTTAGCACTTTGTCAAACCTGGCTTGAACACCTCTGTAGTTTCTGCATGAAACTAGCCAGCTGCTCCACACATTGTCAAAGTGAAAATATTATATAAAAACGACTTCCTAAAATTAGGGTGCACACGTATTGGATTTCAAAAAAGAGGACAGGGGCAGATGGGCATTATGAACATAATATTAGGCCATTTGTTTATATACAGTCTAAAACCTAACCAGACATTTTTAGGAATTTAGAAATCTCTCCTAGGTCTCAAAAAGAGGAAATGTCCCAAAAACAGAGGACGTCTAGTCAGCCTGTTATCAGAAATATGAAATACCTTTAATTTCCACACATGCCCCATTGATGGTACTGTAAATCCGACTTGTATACTAAAAGCATTTCAGCTCCTTAACACTCCCTTAACGCACTGTGTCTCTTGTGTTCAGCCAACGAGCCCGAACAGAGGCTGGTTTGTGCCCCCGTTCGGAGGCAACCCCTGGTGGGTGTACCTGGCGTCGGCTCTCCCGGCCCTCCTCGTCACCATCCTGCTCTTCATGGACCAGCAGATCACCGCCGTCATTGTCAACAGGAAGGAGCACAAGCTAAACGTGAGTGCTAGCAAGAACCACAATCACACAGTTCTGTGTGGCCCAGCGGAGTTTTGTTTTAGAGAACCTAGCACGTGTGTCATTCTACATATTCTTTATTTTTATTTTATTTTTACTTTAGAAAGACTGCACTCTCCATGCGTCCATTAGGGGCCCAATAGCCGAGCCTCGCCTAGGACGTTAGCCAAAGAATCCACAGTGCCGTCCCTTCTGGGTTAGGGTGGGTTGAAGTCGGGCAGGGTTTACCTGATTGCCTGTGCATTAGCTCCTCCTGAAAGCGCTCTAGCTACACACAGGCTGCCAGTTGTCACCAGTAAGGGATACATCTCTCAACTGTCCTGTGGTGTTGCAGTGTACTTTGTAGTGTGCAAAATCGCTGCTGGCTCATGGACAAGGTGTGCATGAATTTCAGCTGCAGTGCTTTTTACAGGGAAGTGACTCAAGCTATAATGAGCAGAGCAGAAGAGAAAAAAAAAACTGCAATGCAATTGCATAAACCATTGGGGATGCAAGAAAAAGTTCAAAATACGACTGATGAGATCCTTGGTTTTTGCTACACTGAAGTGCTTGGCTATGAATGACTATGAGTGCCCTAAGGAAGCTGATGCTGATGTAAGAGCTTTGGCAGTTTCACTAGATGGCGCTGTGACTCTAGCTGCCCACGGACCCGTCCGCAGTCTCAGGCCGCTGGAGCTGAAACAATTTCGGCTCAAATTTCAGGGTGAATGGGGATGAATAGCAAAGCAGCCTTTGATGTTCCGGAAGCCTACCTGCAGTTGGCTGCCTGCATCAATAAGGTTCCCGTGCTCCCTAATGAAAACAACGTCCCCCATCTTTCTGAATTTAGTAAACGTTTTATTAAGTGTGTCGTGTTTCTTTAAAGCGTGCAAAAATGGAAATGTCTTTGGCAACTTGGTGTGTGCGTGTTTGTTTCGTTTTTGCCACCCTTGTGATTCGGCAGCGGATCAAACTGTCCTCGCAATATGAGACGTGAATTGACCAAAAAGGCACAAAGGCGGAATTGTGCAGGAGACAAAATGCCCTTTTCAGTATCAGATGGGGCTCAAAGTGTTGGAATTCTATCTCAACGTTCTACTGATGGGTGTTCTTTTTAAGAAAAGAGAGATGAAAAACCTGAATTCCAATGCTACCCTCTATTTTATTCGCCTGGATGAAAAACCGCTTTGTGCCTATACCCAAGACCCTTGTTTGCTTTTTTGGTGTTGGAAGCCAAATCCAGAGAAGCTCTCTGCAATTAGGTTGCCTCCCTTGCTGCTTGCGTGGAATGTGTCCCAGGATCAGAAAGTGGATTCGCAATATTGCCGTGACTGCTCTCGATTTCGCCACGGAAATGGTTCGTTCCCCTTCCCGTCTGTGTGCGGTAACGGTGGCTCCACCCTCTCGCACGCAGAAAGGGGCGGGCTACCACCTGGACCTGTTCTGGGTGGCCGTCCTGATGATCCTTTGCTCCTTCATGGGGCTTCCCTGGTACGTGGCGGCCACGGTCATCTCCATCGCCCACATCGACAGCTTGAAGATGGAGACGGAGACCTCGGCCCCCGGGGAGCAGCCCAAGTTTTTGGGAGTGAGGTATGGAGGTGGGGCACCTGACCCCTGCTGTCACCTGAGGGGGTGGCTGCATGACCAACACAACCTTAAAACCAACACTTTTTTAATATGGTCACCTTTTTTGGCTTCTGAAAATGTTTCCTCTGCTCGAGTGTATGACTCCCTCTTGTGGTCAAAAAATAAAGCCAAACACAACATATTTGAGTACCTTATCTCTGATATTAATGTAATATTTTTCAAAAGTATACTTATGATGTGGTAGACAGATCTGATGTAATTTTCAACAGGCTGTTGACCCTGTTTTTCATTTAAATAGTTAAATGCTGACTTTTTTGGCCGGTTTGTGTAGGGTACAGTATACACAACTGCCTGTTTGTGTGGGGAAAATAGCTTATTTCAGTAGCCCTAGGAGGTGCCTTATGCAGCTGCTAGCTGAACAAACACAAACGGATTTAGCGGGAAGGTCCAGTCCCACCGGCAAGACTGTGGCGTTATGTAATTAGAGTATGGGTTACACAGTGTGACTTTGGCCAAGCAGTCAATGGTGTTGAAAATAGGAAGGAATTCAATCAAAAAGGTGTTTGCATATCCTCATATACAACTGTATCAAATATTTTCCACGGGAAATGCATTCTTATGCGTGTAAGAAAGGGATTAACCAAAACAATAACAATAGTAAAAATAAGAAGTGAAATGGACAGGATTATTTGTATTGCAGTGGTGCAGTTCCTTTCAGAAGTGCCAATGTTACAGTTCCTTTCAGAAGTGGTTACATTGATAAAAGCAGGCTCAGAACAAGAACGTTGTGTTTTTTTTTAAGGGAGCAGAGGGTCACTGGAGTCTTCGTGTTCCTCCTGACCGGACTGTCCGTCTTTATGGCTCCAATCCTCAAGGTGCATTTCTCTTATGAAAAATCCCCCATGATTCTCCCTTTCAGAGAAGTTTTTTTAAATGACACAGGTTTGAAATATGTGTAGACTTGGAATGTGTAATATTTGTTAATAACTTTGTGGTATTTTCAATTTGTTTTTATAATATTTGCTATGACATCTGACATTTTCTAGGTAGAGCCTGCTCCCTTGTGGACATATACAGTACTTACAGTGCAATTTCACCTGTAATATTAAGCTTTCCTGGTAGTGCACGGAGCTTCTGCTAAACTCAAATTTTTCATCTTCTCTTCTTTGAGAAATTATGTGAATTAGTCTTATCAGAAAATTAATTTTGCCTAATTAATTAACTAGACTTCATATAAATGCATACCTTTCCACAATTAACACACTGGCCCTTTAAAAAAATTTTAACTAAAGTGTTTTTATGAATTTTTACTTACAGAACTGTTTGTTTGTTTGTTTTCCAGTTCATTCCGATGCCTGTGCTGTATGGAGTCTTCCTCTACATGGGTGTGGCCTCCCTCAATGGTGTACAGGTGAGTGACATGCAGTGGGCGGGACTAGTGAGAGGCAGCTTAACTGGGGTGTGAGTTAAGTGCAAATCGGGACACGCGGCGAAATCTGTCTGGTTGTGTAGACAAGTGTCTTTACCCTCAGAACAAAGTTGTTACATTTTTGTGAATTGTTATGCTTACAAAGTCACTGGTATGACAGAACCCCACATTTGTTTCCTGGAACCTGGCTGGTGGATTATTTTGGGCACACAAACATTTGATTGGCTCATGGTATTGGACCTGTCAATCAAACAGTGATTAATGCGTGATTTTGTGTGTTAATTCGGACTCCCCATTTCCTCCTAAAAGGGGCGTTCCTGCCCCAAGCTGGTGGCTTAATTGATTAAGCAGTGAGTTTATTGCAGGGTCACAAGAGGAATGGGACCGGCACTTAATTATGCCTTGGTTTACATGTAAAAGTTGATGGTGAACGTGACTCAACGGAGGTTCAGCCCTGTGGTCAGGGAGCCTGAGGCCAACAATTTTCTGTGTATAGTATACACTGTACATCTATGCTGAATACCACATGTTGTGGATATTAATAGTTAGCCTCCTTTGAATCTTACCGCACCGAATCTTCATTATTTTTCATGAAGGGTTCATGAAGAGTTGATTATTTTTACTCTTGTGTCATGTTTGACTGCTGAATGTTAACATGTGACTGAATTGTACTTGTCTGTCTGAAGTGTTTCTACAGGTTTTATTTGTTTGCACGTCTCTCTTGCAAAAGAGATCTTGGTCTCAACGAGACTACCTGTGATAATAAAGGATAAATAAAAAGAAATTAAATATTCCCTGTATCCCTGTTCCTACCTGAAATGGCTTCCTCCTGGATCTATCTTGTGTGTCCCTGAGTGTCTCCCCCCATCTGACGCTGTCTGCCCTCTCCACAGTTCATGGACCGCCTCCAGCTGCTCCTGATGCCGTCCAAGCACCAGCCAGACCTGGTCTACCTGCGTCACGTCCCCCTTCGAAAGGTCCACCTCTTTACCTTCATCCAGGCCCTCTGCCTGGCCCTGCTCTGGGTGCTCAAATCCACCGTGGCAGCCATCATCTTCCCTGTCATGGTGAGTCTTGTCTCCACTTCCTGGAAGACATGACCCTCTTCCTGAATCACAGCAGTGTTCGTTAAATGGGACTAGACTGTGGAATACTCACACTTTGGGGCCAAACTGAAACTAAGAAGCTTGTTTTGGTTACGCTGTAAGTTTATTTCCTGTTTGGCTAGGTCACAGGCTTTGCTAATCCTATATTAATAACGCTGCATGACAGAAAACTCTCTTTATGGAGTATTGAAGCGTGGAACTGAACATAACATTTAGCGGCTAACCAGTAAGTTCAAGTCTATCCCTGGCAAGTTCAGCATGATGTATCAGAATAAAACTTGTACATGTATCATAAAACTCTGGTCCTGAAGATTCACTGAGTCTACTGATGTTTTTATTTGATCTTAAAATCAGTAACCAGTTTAGACCCAGTAATACGTGGGTGAGGTGAGTTAACAATTGTACTAACTGATCCATTAACTGCTGCATTACATTGAAAACCAGCAGGCTATGCAGATCTTCAGGACCACTCCTGTTGTGCATGAAACTCTTACTATAAATACTAGTGACATAATGATTGATGGTGGTGTGTTTGTGCATCACAAGTTCTGAGTGATGTGCTGTGTTTCTTTTAACAGATCTTGGCCCTGGTGGCGGTGAGGAAAGCCATGGACTACCTCTTCTCACAGCGAGATCTGAGCTTCCTTGACGACGTCATTCCCGAGAAGGACAAGAAGAAGAAGGAGGACGAGAAGAAGAAGAAAAAGGCCAAGGGTAGCCCAGACAGCGATGGAGAAGATGTGAGTGATTTGCCATTCCTGCTCTCTGTCCAAATGTGGTTTTGAAACATCTGAAAGGAGAGTATCGGGCATGTGGTCAGTATTCTTTTCAACCATGTTCAGCTGATGTGTTGGGCTTATTTATGGGTGGCACAAAAGAGTAGGACATAAAATGGCTGTACTGAAGATTTACAGTCCCCTGATTTGCCTGTATGTTATTTATCATGATTGTCAGGATTCGTTGTTAACTTTTTATTACCCAGAGCTTTGATCTTTAGATTCAAACAAAAGGTAAAAAGGAGTGTTTTATCTCCTGAGTCTTACAACGGACTACAATACAGCAGTAGGATGATCTTACTTCCAGTTTTCTTCGAAATTTTACTGTCTGGTTTATTGGAGAACAAATTTAATGAGGCTACACATGTAAACGCAGAAATGCTGCTTTTATGTAGCTCTGGATTTCCAAAGTCCAGAGCTCTTAATGAGTTTCATTGCTCAACTGACAGACTGGGGCCTGCATTAAATGCACATTTTTCCTCAACACTGGTGTACATATCTTTTTTTTTTTACCTTAATTTAATCAGATAGGTCAACTGAGAACAACCCAAGTGGGTCGAAATTAAAGGGATTGAGTAGCCAAATAGATACAGAGTGTGATTTGGTGGCCAGATTATTATCCAGTTTTGTGGGATAAATTAATAAACAGTGTTACTTTTTTTGCAGACATGATTTAGCTAATTTATGCTAGTGTTGAATTAGCCACATTCTGTTTGTTAAAAAAAAACTCTTGTATTTGTTGGTGAGCCAAATTTTAGGACAAATGGTGACTGAATCCAGGTTTCACACCCTGCCTGTGCTATTAGAGTCGGTTGAGTTAAAGCTCTGCAATACAGGCTCTGAGCCTTTCTGCACATTGCCTCTACAGTCTGACTACCACTACAACGAAAATGTCCCCAGCATTAAAATCCCCATGGACATGATGGAGCAGGAACCCTTCTTAGGTGACAAACCCTCCGACAGTGAGTAGAGCTGACCGAGGCTCCGCCCCCCCGACTGGAACTGGAGCATTCTCGCTCTGACTTCAACCAATCAGCTCTTCGCTTCTCTTTTTCACCCCTCCCCCTTCCCCGCTCCGAGGGATGCTAACGTCTTGGTGCTGTCCCCAACCCCTTGCATGATGCTAACTGCCTTCTCTCTATCAGTAGGTCACCACTGTTGTCTAACTTTCCGGTCTTGAATGTGATCTGACTGGCCGATGCTCCATTCCACCCGACTCCTGGGTTCTAACTTCTTTCTGGCTTTCATTGTATTTCTTGTTCGTTTTGTACTTCTCCTGAAGCTTGATATCGTATTCACGGATTGCGGAATTCCTGGCTGCTCCATTCACCTGCCTGATTTTATGGAATGTATATGTTTGATGCTTGGTATGATGGATATTTCAACATTATCCTGCCCATCAGCATTGTGAAGTAGTGTGATTTGAACTGACACAGCGACCGGGAAACAGTTGTGAGTTGTGCAAAATGTGTGCATGCAGTATAGCATTTGAACATGTTTGTTGGTTTAAATCTTGAGATTTATGAATTGGATTTGATTTCAAAAAGCATGGTTTGGGCAGTGTTGAAATATCTTTCTGTTTTAATATTTTGAGTGTTTGAAGCTCCATGCATGTGAGAAATGTATGTACTTGCTTTAGAAAATTAATTTCATTTTTTTGTCTTCAAACCATAAACATATTTGATTTGGTGTGAGTGTTCATATAATATTCTGTTAGTTTCATTCACTAATGTCAGTACATACTGATCACTTATTCACCATAATATAGAATGACAAGACGGTCATATCACATATCTCTAGCTGTATAAATATAACATAAGTTATTCATAATTAATCATTCATTAATTAACTATTAATGACAGAAGGACATAATTTCTCTCGTAGCATCTGCAGCTTCCTTTAGTTAAACATGGGCTCTTGTTAATCTCATCTCATTAGGTTATTGAATTGAATCCCTAGATCTTATAATCAGCATGAATTATTCAGTATGCCAGCCACACATAATATTGTATATTTATCAATACAGTAGGATAACATTGTTTTTGCAGTTTCCTGTATTTTGCCTGTTATGACAAGACAAATTGATTTAACACCGGGTGGAGTGGTAAGATATAATATGCATACAGTTTAAATACACCATTTGACAATAGCAGCACATTGAAATTGCACAGGTCAATAATATTGAGAGTGCACTAGGAACATGGGAAACACCAGGATGTCATTGTGACCATCTGTCACTGGTTTTACTCAAAACTGGCTTATATAAAGCCCAACCTGAATGGGACATGGGTGTTCCAAAAATAGTTGCCCCTGCATCACATGATGCAGGGTCGGTCATCACCCCTGGTTGGCGCTAACAAGAGGCCGTGTTTCTGTATCTCCGCAGGAGAAAAGTCCCCCTCCCTCCTCGAACACCACACGTCGTGCTGATCGGATGCACTACTTCCAGGGTAACTCCTTGTCGAGGTACGTCCTCTGGTGGGGTGAGGTGAGGTGGGGTGGGGTGGGGTGAGGTGAGGTGAGGTGAGGTGAGGTGGGGTTGGGGTTGGGGTTGGGGTTGGGGTTGTACACAGCCTGAATGGACCTGTTATGTGACTGGACTGGGGAGTGTCCTGTTTCAAGGGTGTCAGCAACATTTCAGGTAGAGGGGAGGACTGGGTGGACATGTCTGTTATCGTAAAGGTAACCAGGGATACTTAAACCTGAATTGCTTCAGTAACAAACTGCTGTATAAATGGCTATATAAATATATGTAGCTTGCCCTGGGTATCGGCATGTGCTGAGCACATAATACGAATAAATTATGCAGTGAGGCAAGGTTTTGAGTCTGTCATTGGTTGAGGCGTCTGTACTAACCGTTGTTCTCTTCTTTTTTTTCAGTCCTGAGAGAAATCCATATAAATCTGTGCCTCAGATTAGAATAGACCTTGAGCCCGAAGACAACGGGTTCTTCTGGAGGAGTCGGGGTTCTGAGACGTCTCTCTGACCAGTAGAAGCCCCGCCTCTCCTGATGAGCCAACCAATCCTTGTGCAAACTCAAAAGACATTCCTGTTCTTATTTCTATTCTCCTATTCTCTATGAAAAATTCTTCCAGCGATCAAAACTGATGGGATGCTTATTTGAAAGTGAATCACATAGATGGAATAGTTCAATTTTTTTTTTTTTGAAATTGCAAATTACATTTTAAGAATGCAAAACCTTGCTGTTTTTTTGTCAGGATTAACTGGAAGAGAACGACGATTTGTGCAAAGGGTTTGTTCCTACGTACAGTAGGTACTTTTCAAATGGGAAGAAATTTTAACTGTCATTCCGATTCCCAGATCCCCCTCTCTGTTCCAGTACAGTACACAATAGAATGTGTTGTTTCACACTCCTAACTCCTTACTATGCAAAATGTATCATCTTCTGAAAAAAAAACAGTAAAAATTAAGTAGCTGTTTGTCATGCATGACAGTGAGCCTAACCTGCCGTTTTTGCATCTTCCTTATCTGAACTTTTTATTTATTGTTTAAAAATAAGAAATTACTGTAATTACATTTTCCTGTAGCAGGAAAATAATACTTTGATCGGTTTGTAGCTCTACCTCTTATTTTTAGATGCCAGGCATTCTATATAAATATAATATTTTGATTTTATAAAGGGCACAGCATGGAATTTTAATATTGTTAATATTCTTTCTGTCTTTTAAGAGTTTCCCTGGAACAAAGTATTCACAAGATTAAATGTATTAAAAGAGAAAGCAATATCTGTAACATAGAGATAATATAATTCAGATTCAATATTATATGATTTATTAACTTTTACATGATGTTATGGTCTATGTTGATAATATGCCATTGATACAGATTTTTTAATGTTTTTTTTTTTTAATCAGTCAGGATACAGTGTTGTCTTTTTCCTTGAACAAAAAGCATAGGATTTGTATTGTGAAGCACTGGGTCAAGCACTCAGCATTAAGTCCCCAGTATTTGTGGGTTCACTGCTGTCTTGTGGTGTAAAAAAAGCTTGTTCGGCTGCCATCTATTTTCTTATGATTTGAACTTGCAGTGCTGTATGCATTTTGAAAGATACATTTTGAAAGAATTTGTCAAGCAAACAAATGAGTGAATTCATTTATTTACAATGAATTTGCTATGTACATGAGTATCTAATGTCTATATCCCTTCATAAGTAAACAAAGCAGTTCTATTTGCACAGCTGGTCCCAAAAACTGGCATGAAATCCAATATTTCTCTCAGCCAAAATGTTCTTGGGCAAATAACTGCTATTTCTGCACAAAATGATCTACCTAAGTGGCTTAAAATTGTATGTAACAGAATGATCCAGAAAGGTACCTCATGAGGTCCTAATGAGCAGTAGTCTTTACAAAATATAGCTTACGGAATCTTCCAAATGGGACATTTTCTATAACCAATAGTGAACCACAAATATGTGAAAAACAGGTTTCTTAGACATTTTGTTTCAGTTCATGAGGCTTTTTTTTTTTTTTAAACAAATGTTTATTTATATGCTTGTTTAATAATTCCAATGGTTTTTTCTTCCAGTTTCTATTTAGCTGGGTTTTCTCCCTTGGGGAAAAAAGTAATATACTCTATTTTCTGTGTCTAAGAATGAAATATTAATAACTTATACTGAAATGGGAAAAAAAGGTTTTCAGGATTCTACTCAGGTTCTCTGAGACGTAATATGCATGTCCTACTTTATATGGCCTGCATGTGATCCAGTAAATCCTTGTTTCAGTGTATTTTTATGTATATCTTGTACATTCAAGTATGTTGGGTAATTCCAAGATGCTTGGTTTTTTTTGTTATTTTTTTGTTATTGTGATTCATTTTGATTTCCCCCCTAAACCAATGTACTTTAGCACTGCCCAATTAAGCATTCTCTGTTTTTAAGCTTAAAAATATTTTTTAACTTATGGTTTGGGATGGGTAGTTAGTTTAAACAGAATCAAATTCATTATATCAGCATGTCGGACAAATTCTAAAATGAAATTAACCGTATGAAACGTGAGGTTAATTCTAGTGTATTAAAGACTGATGTTTTTTCATCGATTTTTATTGTGAATTTTTAGAATAAACAAAAACATACACATGTGAAATGATTTATTTTAGAATTTATATTTTTCAAATGAAGTGTATATTAAAATAAACTGAATTTACGCGACTTGAATTATTTCCGCTGTGAATTCTCCTGGAATGGACACATTGCTGATCTGTATCCCGCCTCAGGAAAAGTGTTTGTATGTTGAGATTAACTTTAACAGCAGCCTACTAATATGTTTGCCTTGTTAGCATATTTTTAAGAGGACATAACAAAGCCTTACATACATGTTCCACCCAGAGGCCCCTGTCTGACAGGAAGTCAAAAAACACATAATAAATATATGTATGTTATAAAGTGAGACTGGTTACCTTATACATGCAAGCTGATTCTTATACAGGTATTTAGAGGAAATGTTTTGCCGAAATTTGTAGCACTCTAGGCATTTGTTTCTCTTTCCAAGTGCAGTCAAAAAAGACCAGAACTTATTGTTGAGCCAACATTTTTCTAAATTATTTTCTGAATTATTATTGCTTATTCACATGAATCAAATTAATGTTGGGCTGCAACAAAAAAACCTGTATGGGTAAGGGCCCTTTTCAGATAAAGGTCAGTACTCACAGGGCTCATTCCAAACGCTTATTTTTTACCTCCTTTCGTCCTTTCCTTGTGTCCTTTCCTTGCTCCTTAGCTCCTTAGCTTCCATTGGAGGTGGCAAGAAAAGGACACAAAGAAAGGATTCAAGGCTGGAGGAATCACTTTACTGCGTGGGATGGATCTGTGAGCGCATAAAAGTCAAATAAATGTCTGGTCAGGTCTGAGGCACGCTGGCTTGGTAACTCTTTCCCGTGAAACCATTTTCAAGTACTTGAGCTTGCTCCAGAGAAATATAGTCTCATTTCAGTGATGAACGTAAAATTGTAATTTAGGTAAAGTACCATTTCCCCCCCCACCCAGAGAATACCTCTAACACTGTTTTTGAATACTGATTTGGGCGTCCGTTTAGACCGTCTCTGTGTGACTTGTCACCAGTCCAGCTAGACTAAAATAGACTCGACTAAATAAATAAACAAATGAAAGGAATGGAAAATGCTTTTTTTTATATCAATTTCACCCTCAGGGAGGACAGCTAAATACCTATTATTTAATCTTTTTGCCATTTATTCTCCACAGAATGTCATCTCGTACATTTTGATGGTCTTCTCTTAGGCCTGAGAAAGTGCTTCCACTCGACTTCCAATACATGCACTGGGTTGAAAAGCAGCACTTAAGGCAGTAGGGATGATAAAAAACTGGGGTGTTATGATGCTTATTCCAGCTCTAACAGAACAAAGAAAGATAAGACTGCACAATCAGTTCAATGCCAAGGGAACACATTGATGTAAATAGTGCAGTGTGTGGGCGTTTCAAAATTTGGAATGAATGTATGCCCAAAGCTCATGGGCAATTTCTAAGAATATGTTAGCTTTGATCTAAGAGTCAGATTTCCCCCCATGCATTATTAACAGCTACTTGTACCTTTTTGGACTGTGTCCTGTTGTGCTACTCCAAGTGGACGTAACTGTACCCCCCCCCCCCCCCCAACATTACTGGAAAATGTGTTTTGGCCTGAAGACCTGACCACTAGGTAATGTGTATAATAAAAAAAGAGGGTCAGGTCCCCCTTCTCTTGAAAAGGAAGTAAGCGTAAACTTTGGGTTTTCTATTAATGAGGTACATTTTTTATTAATGTGTGTTGGAGGTTGTCTGCTTAAGGTGTGTCTTCTATCCTTCACATTTTCCATGACTGATGATTTCGCGCAAACATAAAGTTTTCTAGGCCCCGTCGTTGTAAAATATTTTCTACAAATGTGAAATATGAGTGAGTTTAAAGAGCCATATTACAGCAGAAACAGCATATGTCACTTTTTATTTTCCTATTACATCATTACAAGCAACCACGACTTTTGCCGTTCAGGGATTTTGTAGTTCCGTAACTTACCCAAACACGTTTTTAGTAAAGGCATGTTTGTATTCAAAGTCTGGTATGTAATCTACACCATGCTATTTCTGACTGTCGCTTCCAGGTCTGCAGCACGGTGCAAAATTGACATAGCATCCCAGAGAATTTAAGGTGATCAAAAGCGACCTCTTGCCCATCAATGCACCATTTATCTTTCTGCTAAATCAGGGCTACCCACCCCTGTTCCTGAAGACCTTCCATCATGCAGGTTTTCATTTCAACACCCGGTTCTACTAATTAGCAGCTTGATGAGATTTCTAGCCCGTTGATTGATGTGTGCTTTAATAGGGTTGGAGTGTAAAACCTACAGGAAGGTCGATCTCCAGGAACAGGGAGGGGCCGCCCTGTGGAATTCTAATGCCTCTGAGCCTTCTCTGTAACGGCCTGATACCCCCACTGAGTGAGGGGCTGCAGCAGGGCCCGTGAGTGTTGACCTGATTGTAAAGATCCGGGCCCAAATATGGGGGAGGCCAATTGGAATGCACGCAGCCAATATGCAATGGAATTTTATGTAAAGTCTTTGATGCTTTATGCTCTTTTAGCAATTTGTCATGTGGTCGTAGCTATCATGCACCTCATTAGCTTGGCTGGGCAGGTGCAAACATCTTAGCAAGAGGGCCATTCAGTGTCATTACATTCAATCAAAATTTAAGGGTTTATCAGCAATGGGTTTCCATTAATATTATGGATATGTTTATGTGTCCATTTATCTCTGCAAGCAAGTATTTATGAACTGTGTTGATGTGTGTGTGTGTGTGTGTGTGTGTGTATGGAATACAGCTTTGCTAAAGTGTCCAAAATGAGTGAAAATGAACTGTTCAAATTGCATTTCTGTTTGATCAAAGCCTTTATTGTGACATTTACCGCAAATTTCAGCTCAGGGTAATTTGTTTTCCATTTGTTGATTGTAATGTATCTATGTAACCACCAGAGGGAGAGATATAGCTATGAATGAAATGGGAACTTACATGAAATGTAGACCACACTTCTCTGCTCTGCTGTGGGTAATATTGTTTTTGTTATAACTGTTGCTTCTGTGAGAAATACAGGTTAGCTCATCATCAAACACTGACCTTTCAAAGAAGCAAATAAAAAAAAATGGTCCTGAACGTATGGGGAAATCAGCATTTGGATTTACATTTTATACAGTACGCTGCTTAGCCATTCGTCAAGTCCACGGTGCTAGTCTCACATGAGCTGTTAAAACTGCAGAGTCATCTTTGCCGTGAGCGATGAAACCTTCAGCCTGTTCTAGGAACAATCTTTAAATGATTCCAGAGCTCTGGCGCATGTAGAACCACCAGCAGACTGTAAGAAAAAAATGGGGGAAAAAATGAAAAAAGCACAGCCAGGCTCTGTACAGTTTGTAAAATTAATGAGCCACCCCTTTGTTAAATTAGCCGGCCTGTCCATAGCTTATTTGGTCACTAAATGCACAATTGAGCCACAATGGCGTTTTGGTAGAAATATTCCTGCATCTGTTTCACGCTGTCTACAGAAGCGTGCTCCTTATGGAGCAGAATGTGGAAGTGGATCCCACTAATCCTTCCGGATCGTTCTAGTCAGCTAACAGGTGCTCTGTCTGGATGCACCTCAGCATCCTGCGCAATTCACAACCGCAGTCGGGAACAATTAGAAGCCGCAGGGCCCTGAAATAATTGGCTTTGCCCCACATTGTGCAGCCTAGGGGAGGTGTCTGTATATTGAGGACAGAATGTCTTTACCACTGTGCTGTGCATTTAGCCAAGTTTGTGGATATCTAGGCCACAGCACCCACAGGGTAATGAGTCAGAGCACTTGCAGAGGGAAGCTAGTTTGGTTACCAACATTCGGCTAACCCCCAGCTCATGTTTACAATTCATGGTGATAATGGGAAAAAAAAAAATTCTTTCCAATACCCATTTAAAGTGGCACAGGTCATCAGGCTTGCAAACAAATGTGGTAATCCTGTTCATTTGATCTTTCCTGAAAACAAATGATTTGGGGTGTGTGACTGCAAGCTCGAGTCCAAAACCCAAATAATCAGAAAAAGAGCGAAAGAACATTTACAGAAAATGTTCAAGGACAAGATTCCTTCTTCTTTGACTTGTAAAAGCTATTCAATTCAGATAGGTCAGATAAAAGAGACCAGCGATATGTCAACTCCAGTCAACTCTTACTATCCCACCATCCTACTACCTGCTCCCTGGACCTCATCCCTTCACCTCTTCTTCAGTCCATCTCTCCTGACGTCCTCCCATTTATCCTCTCTCTGGTGAACTCCTTCCAGTCCGCTAGGTGTGTCTCCACTGTCTTCAAATAGCTGGTGTCACCTCCCTGCTCAAGAAACCCACCCTTGACCCCTCTGTCATCCAGAACTATCACCCTGTCTCTCTTTTTCTCTTTCACTACAAAACTCTTTTTCCCTTTTAAAACAACCTGTTAGCCCAGCGCTGCTCCACTCCAGGCAATGTAGACTACAGTGTCTGCAGCATTTGATTCAAGCATGCAGCACACTACCTGCTTTTCCATACTTTATTTAAACCTCAAAGAAGCATTGAGGGAGGACCCCTCATTTACAATACTGCTGAGAACAGAATGAAAAAGAGAAGAACATTAGGTAAGACACTAATCAAAGAACAAATAGTTAAGACTTTAGTTCAAATTAACAAACAAATAGATAAAAGAATAATTAAACATTATTTAAAACAACATTTAAAAATTTTAATAATTAAGTAGAACAATGACAATAAAAAACAATAAAATTCAGTATTTGGTTCTAAAATTGTCTTAAATATCATAAGGAGTCCTTTTCTTGAAAATAATTCAGAACATGAGGGGCATAAAAGCAAAAGGCTGATTTTCTCCGCTACCATTCCTCACTCTGGATAGGAGCATCTGCCAAATTATTGTTATTTATTGATTGTAGGTTTTGAGGGAAGATATAGTATATGTAATCTCTTATTTATAATATCTTAGAAAGGGCATTGATATCTTGCTTCCCTGTCTGTTTAAAACACGGGGAGCTTTCAGACTCCACTGCTGCTTGGTAGGTTCTGGGAGAAATGGTCTGGCATTGTAATGACACTTTGGGTTCTCTAGTCAATACTCAACATGCACTGAGACAGCCTTAAATTAGACATGTTCACTGATGACTCACCTTACTGATGAAGGGAGGCTCAAATAATCGTTCTTAAAATTAGAGGGCCCTTAATGCTTTTTCCCTTCTTCTAACCCCATAATATTGGGATCTGTATTTGAATGTTTTGCAATGAGATATAACTTGTTGCATACTTCGGTTGATTTCCTGGAAATATTTCTATTATTTTATACATTCTTGAAAGCATGTTTTATCAGTGTGGAGCTAGAACAGTGTCTACAGGATTTTGACAGGATTCTGTCTGTCAAAAGACCCGCCACCTTCAGCCAAATGTTAGTGTTAATATACTAAGCTGAACCTTTGATCCCGTTTGTGGTAGTAAAAGTGCCCAAAACCAGGATTCAATCAATGTTTGTCCTTACCTTTTATGGCAAAATAATTTCAGCAGTAGCTGAAAATCATCAAATGCTGATTGTGAAAAAAAGTTAAGTTTAATCACAGTACATAATTAAGTGAATAATAATTAATTATTTAACATTTAAACATTTGATTAAAGAGTGTAAATCATAGATAAACCTTACAAATGCAGTTGTTTACAATGCTAAAGCAGTTATTGTGAAGGAGTTCATTTTTTTATGCCTCCGTGATGGCACAGCTGTGGCCGAAGGCATTATATTTTCGGGTTGTCCGTCCTTCCGTCCGTCCCGATTCTCTTTAACGTGATATCTCAGGAACGCCTTGGGGGGAATTTCTTCAAATTTGGCACAAACTTCCACTTGGAATCAAAGATGAACTGATTCGATTTTGGTGGTCAAAGGTCAAGGTCACTGTGACCTCACGTCCGTCCCATTCTCTCGTGACCGCGATATCTCAGGAACGCCTTGAGGGAATTTCTTAAAACCTGGCACAGACGTCAACTTGGACGCAAGGATGAACTGATTAGATTTTTGTGGTCAAAGGTCAAGGTCACTGTGACCTCACCAAACACGTTTTGGCCATAACTCAAGAATTCATACGCTAATTATGACAATGTTTCACACAAATGTCTGATAGAATAAAATGATGAAGTAATGACATTTTATATACAAACTGGCTACTGGTTAGCAGAGGCATACAACTGCGTGGCAGTATTTCTAGTTTTTTTTTTTTTTTTTAACCAGTCATTCTTTGATATCGGCCCTGGAACAGCAGGCCACCAGCACTGTCACAGAGGCCTAAAATGACCCCAGAAGGAAGCCATTACGGGCACAAACACAGACAGTTCTTCCTTCCAATTTCAGACAAATGCCGACAACACAAACAGACTACTCATTAAGGATTACTCAGTACTTGTTTTCTTGGAACCAATGTGTTCATTCTCACATCCTAATGGTTGACAATTTTCATTCTTTTTTTGTTAGCCTAGCCTTACTCTGAACAACTCAATTTGATTCTGAAAAGTTTGCTTTTCTGAAATACAGTTGTGCATTGACATCAGCACTTTGGAAGCTGCCAAAAAAGATTTTTAAAAAAGGAGGAGCATTACTGTAACTGCTCAAATCACATTCTGAAGAGAAAGTTCTGAAAAACACTGTGGAGACATTAATAGGTGACAGCTTTTTAAAGCTGGTGGATTCAAGTCTACTGCAGATTCTTTCGAGTGCCTTGGAAAATGTCCCCCCTTTCAATGTTTTTCTTGCAATCTCAGTATGAATTTTAGTCATATAATTGCTAAAGCCATGGAAATCTTAAATGGAATTCTATTTTAAGTGGAATTCTAGAGATGGACTTCTGAAAACTACTGAAAAAACTCAGTTGTACTGTACACTTGTAACAATGGGAGGAGAAGCTTTAGTGGCTCAGTCAATAAAGGCTTCTAGTTTCTATAGTTTAAGCATCGATAGCCTGAGCTATGCAATTTGCCAGACTATGACTGGCAGGGAGACTGAATCAAACTGGTTCATCAAAGGCAGACTGGGATTTAGTCCGGGTCCCTCCCACCTGGACCGACATCATAGCAGTTGTGTCTGGAAAGATACTGCTCTCCAGCTGTGAGGTGGTAACTTTGTCTTTTTACATTGACCATGCAGGGAAGGGCACCAAGAGTTAAGGACAGGTAAGGACATCCAGAGGTAAGGGCAGGCAAGGGCATCCAGAGGTGAGGACAGGTTAGGCCATCCAGAGGTAAGGACTGGTAAGGGTCGCATTCCTGGAATTTGGATGACTTTGTTACTAGTATGAGGGTCATTACAGAGGAGCCTCTGAAAGTCTCTGAACTAAGAGGACATGCCGCAAACAGCTTGCACTGAATCTGCTGCAGTAAATTAGACTGCATGAGGTCTTCTGTCACAGAGATTTTCAGTAGTATAACAAGCAGTTTCCAGTAAACATCTTAATCTTTTTTTTGAGGGGACAGCACTTTTTGAAAAGATGGGTATTGTAGTGGCAGCTTGCATAGCTGAGTAGCCAGCCAATAGTAGTAGGCCACCGGCTGGCTAGCGATCGGAGCACGGCCATGTTTGTTGATGTTTGCTTGTGGCTCAGCAATCCCTTGTTGATTTGTGTGAGGATCGTATGGGTAGAGGATGGTCCTTGGTCATTCTCCCCTGTTTGTTAAGCATGTATTCTGGTCTGATAATGGTCTCTGCTATGTAAATAAAGAAGCATGAGAACCTATATCCATCTGGTTTATGTCAATTGCTAGTGTTTAAGGGTGCACTGCCAACATTGTTACATTGTGGATCATATTCGTACCCTGTGTAACTTCCTAGCATCAGCTCATAATTCAGTTATGCTGACACTAGACAAATGAACGAGGAGATAAAGAAAAGCTGATGGAGGCAAAAGCGCTCTGAAATGGAGGTTGGTCATACATCAACAGAGTAAAACTTGCTTTGGTGGGACAGACACCTGCAACTAATGGTCATTTTTCATTACTTCCCTGGGTGGCTACCTTAGACAATTATCTCAGTATTTATATATGATGATCATATATATATATATATATATATATATATATATATGATCATGTATATATATAATGTCCTGAAACATCACGTAGCCCTGTGGCTTTATGGAAAGCTGTAGAACTTTCTGGTACTTTGAAAAGACCATTCATTAGCCACATTCCATGAAATATTAGCTCACCCAGCAGGCCAGGCCTGATTCAAGTGTGGAATTGCCTGTGGAGACCAGTAAATCTGTGCACAGCAGAGCTTTTTGACTGCACATAGAGACTGAGCTGCGTTTGACAAATTTAATTCAATTAAGTGAATTCAGTAAGAGCATATAATAAATGCAGAGAAGTAAATCTGAGCCAGCCAAAAATGCTCAATAATTCAATGAATGTCACATATTAATTTAGCATTCGTTCATTTATAATAGGATGTGAGTGATTAGCAAACAGACTAATGTTTCAGCTAGAGGAGAAGTAATTTGCATATAATGGGAGTGCTGCTAAGGGCCAAGACAGAAAACATAACAGGCAATAGTAGATGGAAAAGCCCCCCCCCCCCCCCCCCCACCCAGCCCATCAAGCCCAGAAAATGCTTTATTAAATGCCCATGTAGACTGGCTAGCACTCAGTGATAATGCTAGAATTCAAAACCATTTTTCAAAGCTCACTGTGTGCTGCTGGGATTTTAAATTTTTGATTAGTGCTTTCTTGAAACTCAAAAGCACCTGGGCATGTTCCGTAGGAAACTTGTGGACAAGTGTGGTGTGTGATTCCTGCAAGGCACGCTATATTCCACCACTTCCCAGAAGTCACTCAAAAATAACTGTAATATAACACGAAATTGTCAAAACATAGCAGTGGCTTTTGTCCTTCCTACTCGGTTTTCTACTCTGAACACGTAAATAGTGAACTTAAATGCTCAACTAAGCACATGGCTGTCAAGGCATGATGAGAGATTAGCCTGACTCTCCACAGACCGAGGAAAAACAAGTCTGCAAACGTAAATTCTGCTACAATCTCGGAGATGAGTTCTGAGAGATGGGGATTTATTCTGTAAATAAAAATGTTTTCGGCGCACCAAATCTTGGCTTCTCTCTTCAACAGAAGAAAGCGATTCACCTTAAGGAGTGATCTTTTATCTAAATTGATTTTTTTCTTGATTACTTTCCTTCTTTATATTCATGAATAGTGACATTGAAGAATGGTGCGTGTGCACAAATGCAATATCTGCCCTGATGTCATTGATTCCCCTGGCTTTAGTGGAGTTTTATAAAAGTAGGTATCTCCTGTCTAAATAGATATTGTATCTCCAGTCTAAAAAGATATCACTAGTCTAAGTGCTTATCTCCAGTCTAAACAGATGCATTACATGGCCATAAGTATGTGGATGCCTGACATTCAACATCTCATCCACAATTATGGCCATTAATATGGAGTTCCACCCTCTTGGTTGACTTCCTTGATTGCTCAAGCATATTTATAAGCTTACTAAACTATCTTATAAACAAGTAAGTTTGTGTAGAAAAATATAGTATATAAAAGGCAATTTGTCCACATTGCAGATGTGGCAAGCAAATACTGTTTTGTAGTTTTATTGATGCACTTTGCCTGAAGGCCTAGGCATATAATGATGAGGCAAGAATCACCTGTGTTGGTGTTTGTGTATGGGGAACAGCAGCCGAAAAAGTGTCAAAACAAGTGAAGTATCGCCCTTGGTGTTCTCATTGCATATTACCACTGAAGAAGAGGGTGACAGTTGGCCGCCAGGCTTTCCTTCAGTAATGGATTTCCCCTGTGCTCAAATTTCAGCATCAGTCATGCTGTGTAATGTAATAAAGAGAGGATGTGCTTCAACCCTCATCCTCCTTGACTGAACTGAGGAAAGTTCCCACCCCTGCGGTGTCAGGACTAATGTCTCATCCTTCCAGAGCAGAGGTAGAGAAGAGAGTGGATTCTTTACAGTCGAAATCTGGACTTTCGCCAGTCACTTATCCAGAGAGATACCCCCACATCATTTCATCAAGAGTGGTGTGTGTGTGTGTGTGCGTGTGCTGTCATGTATGTGTGTTTGGCCTGAGGGAGGTGCATCTGAGGGAGAGGCATAAAGCCATAAAAAGCAATACTTTGCTATCTAAAACACCTCCAACTGCAACTGTTTTATAATGTGCTCTATTGGAGGATCTACTGTATTTGTTTATTTTTTGCATTTAAATGTGCTGCAAAGCATAAAATGTGTTGAATGGTTTTGTGTAAAGATACCTGCAGATTTCATTGTGCTCCACAGGTGAAATGAGGCTTTCCTGTTGCCTGACATTTATGTGACTAGTGAGTGCAGGGGAGTTAATTCCCTGAGGAAGCTGTACTGCTCCCTCATTGCCATACCGTCTGGATGGCATTTACTTGCAATTCAGCTCGACAGTATCTGGGACAAAAAAAGAAAATAATGCTGATGCATTGCGAACTTTAGAAGTAGCCCTTGGAAATTTGTCCTCCTCAATGTACTGTCTGTCTGATAAAGGACAGTGGAAGAAGTAATGAAAGAGGATAAAAGTAATGAAGGTGAAGATTCATCTTTGCTTTGCTTGTTACCTTGTAACTGCTGTGCAATAAAAGGCAATTTGAATGACAACTGCATTTTCTAAATTTTAAGAGTTCTCACTGGTCATTTAAATTTAAATAAAAGGAATGATTAGCGATAAGTGTCCCACTGTTATTTTATCTATCTATCCTCACCCAGATACTGATCCCTGATGATTGAATCACTGACTTGACTTCTCTATGGCCCAGTGCTGCCTGTATATCGACCCTCTCTCTCCTCCTAGCAATCTTAGCCACGGCATCTGTGTTCTCATTACCTTCCGTCCCAACAAGAGCAGGTACCCGGCAGAAACAAACCACTGCTCCCGTCCTCTCCAACCCCATCAATATCCCCATTATCTCCACAGGCAAATCCCCCCTATTCGATGCTGCAGAATCACCTGGGTTTACAAAAGGTAAAACCACCACATGTTTCCATAAGTAACAGATAAATTCTCCAGATCTTATTGTATTGTTGTAATATGACTTCCAGCACATTGCCTGATGCATGTTTTAGGATCACATAACAAACCCTGTCTTCTTCAGTTGCTGTCTTTCCATATCCCTCTAGAGCCCTTGTTCCTCAGCAAATTCTCCACCAGGCATAATTTGCTTTTTTTTTCTATGTTACAGCAGTGACATCTCCCTCCACCAAAACTGGGATTCCCATAGATTTGCCTTTTCTCATATATTTTAAAAATATTTTCCAAACTGTACCAATTTTGGTGCTTGGTACATGTGTGGTGATGTCTCATGTGCTGAACGAAGGCTGATCATTAACAAAGTGATCACTGTACTGAGGATAATTGGTAATAACCTTAGCCTGAAGCCCAGGAGGCCTTCAGGCCCGAGGACAGCAGTGCCATTACGCACAGCTGAGGCTGACGGGTAATAAGCTCAGATGTGGCTTGGTGTCATTGGGCCTGTTCACAAAGGCTCAGCCTCTGGAGAGACCTTGATGAACAGGGCTGCTATGTGGTTAGCCTCCATTCATCTCCAATCCAGATTCCCACGTGTGCAGATTCCAAGTACCTGCAATCCAGAGAAGTCTGCCATCATGCTACAGCTGTATAAAAAAACGGGCCAAAAACCACAGAAACTACCGAAGCGAAGACTGCATTTTGAAAACCACAGAAACTACCGAAGCGAAGACTGCATTTTGACAGATGAGTTTAGTGTTATTTTTTGTGAGCTTGCTTTTTTTTTGCCAAAGCAAAGTGTGCAATGAAGCACACAGTCCATACAGTCCAAGTTCCATACAGGCAAAATTTATAAGAGTCTTGGACCTTCTCTGTACGGTCATGATAGTTTATTTCTCATAAGAATTTAATGCAGGCATTTGTACATCTCCAGTACTTCTCTGAAAACAGCCAGACATATCACATGCACTGCAGTGCATCTTCCTTTTGCTTAACAAATCAGGCTGCTCAAAAAAGCTAAAATAGCTTTAAAAATTTAGAGAACTAAAGCACGGATGCAGTATCACTCACTCACCCACTCACACATCCTTGTATGTGGTATCTGTTCCCTCCAGCTAAGCACGGTTAATAAATCTTTGTGAGAGTCTCATTACTCTAAGCGCACATTCGAGGTAAAAACGTTGTATAATGAGCCAGCATTTCAGCATCTTAGAAAAAACTAAGAAAATGTTCATTTAAAATTTTTTAATTTTAAACTGGAAGGCCTCGGCAGCGCACAGCAGGTCGAATAGCCACGGGCGCCCTGCTCGCGCAGCAGAGATGGAATCTCTGTGACGGTGTGGTGCAGCGATCCGGGCTCGGTTTTCCTCTCCAGATCCTGGCCTTTCCATCTCTTGCCAAGGCTCGGGAAATGGCGAGCAGGCGGGAAGAATCTCCGCTAATTTCCTTTGTCTTTCTTCTTGAGCATGTAATCAATTTTCTCGACGCCGTGGACAGCACTGGGTGGGAGTTCGGATTTACAATGCGCCCTGCCCAAAGGCTTTCATTAAGTTTTACTTAATAATTCATCCAGGCTTTTCCGCATAGACAAGCTTATCATGCAGACATAATTGTTTTCCTTTTTCTACGTTCAATATTTTCGAGCAGCCCTTGCTCAAAGAAGCACAACTATTTATGTTTTTTTAAATTAATTTATTTTTTGCCATAATAAGCTCTGCCAAGCAAGTGACATGACAAACAGAAATTATTTAAGGCTGCCATCGTTATTAAAACTTATTATGTGCTGTTTTACTCAATAAGACCGTGTTCATTATATCCTCAGCAAGCACGCAAGCATCGGACTGACAAGCCAACTGTTTGCCTGCCAGCGTTTTGCATTCTTTTAGGAACTGGTCCTTGCTACAGCTGTCAGCTAATGGGGCCACTGCAGTGCTGATTAGCTAAATGATGCTAACAGTGGGCCAGTAGTACTTAGGCAGCTTGTGGACATTGAATAGCTGCTGGCTCCGTTAGCTGCCCCAAGGTTTTGTATTGAATCATGACTGCCAACGTGATTGGCAGCCCTGTGGGGTGCCAAAAATAATTGACTGCAGCTTTGACCAGGGAGGAAGAGTTTGATTTGCGAAACATCATCACTGAAGTCAATACTGAAGCTTTTTTCTACTTTTGAAACTTCCCTTTCTAAGAATTTGGAGTCACAGAAGTAGGGTTTCGACAAGCTTCCTATGAAGAATGTAGTCTGATATCAATAATGGTACTCCCAGGCATGATAGAGCATACTGTTTCAGAATGTGTCTTTTAATGTAAAGACCTGGGTTCAAGTCCCAGCTGGGCATTATTGTATTTAAGGTGGTGTTGTTGCATAAGGGTTAGGGAATTGGGCTTGTAGCTCAGAGGTTGCCGGTTTGATTCCCAGCTGGTGTGCTGTCCTTGAATGAGGTAAACCCTGCAGTAAAAATACCCAGCTGTATTGCTAAATAGATTTGTAAAACTTGCTCTGGTAGATGCCAAAATGTAATGTCAATATATGCCTTCTGCACAATTATAACAGTGCAACGTTAGAAACAGATTAGATATTGCTTAACTTTTTGGTATCTTTTAGTCACCTTAGTCTGTTGTTCTCTCAGGAATAATTTTGTATGTCACTTTGACAATTATATAATTATTGTATAATTATTGTCATTTATAATTTTCACCATTCCAGCTGCACACAAATATCTGTACTTATATGTATTTGGTATCCATGGAGACCGTCAGCCAAATAAATCCTGTGATATTTTTTCAGTATCTTTGCTTTATTAAAAGCCCAGTGGGGCACTAGTAGCTTTATGACCTGGAACCAGGGAGATTTAACTGAAAGCATGGAAACTACTTTTGTGTGCTACTGTATCATTATCACAGTAACTTTGCATGAGCAATAATATGCCTCTGGAGACCAAACAAGTATGAGGCGACGGTATTGCTTTAAAAAAAAAAAAAAGCCATGGAATTTTTCTGTAAGAAAAAACTAACAACAGTTTACAATGACATAGACTTAAGATATGGAAAGTCCTTGACTTTTGTGTGCAGTCAAAATCAGAATGGCTGCTAATTTGGTAACATCAATAGGATAAATGCACATGGACACTAGTGGAATTTCTCATTTTGTCTTTCAGAAATGGAATAATGTTTCGTCTTGTCTTTAGCAATGTGCATATATGAAAGTTGAGCCTATGGTACAGACAAGGGAGCTGGCCCATATGCCTGTGCTCTTTCAATATTTTTAAAATGTAAGCAATTTTTAAAAATGTGTCACTGTTTATTATCCAGCCTCAGAATCCAATGAATCACTTTGTTGATGTGTTACGTGTAATCTAATAATCAAATAAAAATGGGTAATAGATGCTGAGTAATGTATCTGAATGGATTAAATACTATAAGCATACAATCCTAAATGTCTCATATTACAGAACTCCAATTGGTAATGAGGATTCAGCTCAACCAGTTGGATTCAATTTTTAAAATGTGGCAAGTCTGTGGGCATGAGTCTCACCTATTTTCTCCAGGTCTGTCATCCCTGGTCTGCCTCAGCTCATTTGACAATGTGGTAGAAAAAAGCACAACTTGTAATAAGCGCTTTGAGAATCCTCATGTGGGGTCTTAAGCATCTGGCATCTGTATAACGCCACTCGGTGGGATTTCAGTTCCTACTGTATCTTGTTAACCTCCAGTAATACAGTGATATGAAAAAGAAAGTGCATGCTCTTGCAATTCTACAGTTTTACACATTAGGATGTAACTAACCCTCATCGAGTCCTCACCAAGTAGATAACCGTAGATAAATCTAACCTCATGTGAGAAATAACACATAACAGATTTTACTTTGTCATTATTTATTCAACCAAAAATAAGCCAACATGCAGAATCGTTCTGTGAAAAACCCCCACGACTTAGCAGCAATAACCTGAAGCTTATCAGCTGTTCCTTCCCTAATTAAGTAGTGTTGCTATATTACCCGATCAATATTTGATGAAGCTAATCATGTTCCAAATTGTAGTTTCACCCTAACTTTATCTATCTGATATGTTTCTCTCCGCCTGTGCGGCAGAGAGCACAGGAAATCTTTACTAACACTTAGTGTTAGTGCAGTCATTTTATACAGTAACCCCTCAGGGGTTCTAAACATCACAGCAATTACCAGGACCCTGTTAGTCCCACTCTAGTGGACAGTGGGCAGCCATACATTCAAAGGAAGAGACACTGTGATTCTTCACGGGTGCATATACATACATACTTTACATTTTGGGTCTGGCAAATAAAAAAATATAAAAAAGTATAGGGGGAAATAAATAACAGGGCTAGAGTCGCTGTTCACTTGATTTTGGAGATAAGTCCTAGAGGATGGCGGTGGCAGAATGATGACATCATTTCAGTTCTGATTTTCTCAGGAGCGAATCGTAATGTGTGGATGATCTAGCCCGACCCCATCACCCCGCTGCCCTTTTCACATTGATCTCTGTAATAAAGCGCAAACCTATGAGCAGATATAATCTACACACAATTACACTAGAGATTAATGAAACCATAAATAAACTGTATTTATGTAGCACCCTTCACACAGTAAAGCAACACAGAATGCTTTACAGTGACACATGCACTTGCTTCTGTAAGTCGGTTGGCTATTTCCAATTTTCAACCTGGAATCATGAAAACACAAAAAGACTTTGAAGTAATAATTCTTGTGCTGAGAATAGGTGCGCACCAGCATGAGATGTGTTTGGCAGTGCAAAAAGGAAAACCCAGCAGGGAGATACATTTTTACATTAAACGGTGTCAAAATCTAAAACCAATGGTAGAAATATTTTGACAGTTCGCTCAAATATGACAGCTGGGGATTGATAAATAGGAAGCTCGACCCATGATGAGTTTTCTGCTCTGTTGGGTGAATTTAGGTTATAAGTGACTGGAAATGTCAGAGCACAATTTGCTCATAGACCAGATGGGTTTCAGTACAGCAATTATAGAAGATACACATGAAAACAAGAGCACACACACTCATGAGCATTAAAATGACTGTATGTACACCTATATGCTCATGTGCATGCGCCCACATATTCACATGCACATGTCAACTACACACACAAGCAAGCACACACACATAAAAATGCACACATCACACACACAAACACACACACACATGCATACATCTCTCACACATGCATACATCACACAAACACAAACTGTAATAAGTGCCTTTTCTGTCAGGATGGCAGTTCACTTTGTAAATGAAAAAAAATCTACACTTCTCTATACAATCTATATCACAGACAGTTCTGTGATGTTGAGAGTGACAGTTGGGAGCTCTAGTGACTAACTGCAAAGACTTTCTGAGTAAACAGAAGATGCTACACCAGTTTGTGTTTATATTAGAGTCTACAATGAAACATGTTACCTCATCAAGATTTTCATCCTTTTCCTGCTCACCCAAACTAACTTCAGACAGATCTGCTCTGCAAAGCATGTTCAATATTCTTAGCTGTTGATCTAACCATAAAGTATAAATGTATCTACAGTACCTAGCATACTGTTACGCTATTTAAAAACAATAAAAGGTCACTGACCATGCCAGAATATTATCGTATGTACAGTATAGATCTTCTAATATATGTATTAGCTCTTCTACTTTTTAAGCTTGCTGGGTTTAAGGTCAAGTCATAATTTATTTATCATTTTGCACACTTTCCCATATTTATCTTTATTTCCACCCTCTAATCAGACCAATTATACTTCCCAAACCATCAGCATCTGACGAGCTTTTACCAATGTTTGCAGACATCACTGGATTGAGCCATTAAGTCAATGAGATATATCCTCAACAATTAAAAAAATGAAATTACACACATAAATTATGCATTTTTTGAGAGGCAGACCGTTATAATTATTAAATTATTATTTGCCTAAAGAGCTTTATTGAAAGGAACTGGCTAGATCTGTTGATGCTGATCATTTTGTGTGTTAATAAGTGTATTGTAAATAAGAATTTGTTCTTAATGACTTGAATGGTGAAATAAAATTTAAAAAGTATTGTTAATCGAGGGAAATTATAGAAAACAGCTTGAGACCAATGATCAGTTTCAAGGGAAGTTTTTTGCACGTCTATATTCAGCTCACAATCACCCCTGGGCAGCCATAAGCTTATGGAAGACTGGGATGACTATAAATGAAGCACAGAATGGAGCCATAGCAGTGTTGGGACATGGTGAGGGGCAGGACCTCTACATGCTTAGCGATAACTCTGCACCTAGTCGCCTACGACTAGCTCTACATTAAATGACCTCATACATATGATTTTGCATTTAAATTATAGTATTCATGATATTTACCTTGTTTTCCATCCATTTTAAATGGGTTTTCAGGTGTTTTCAATGGTACCAATGGCTTCAAATGAGAGTTTAGGGCTCAAATTAGGGTTCAGCTAGGGTTAGGGTTAGGAAAACGGTAAGTCTGAGGGTTGAGGCAAGTTTACGGTTGTGTTCAGCAGCTTGAAGAAAGGTTGGGACATGAGTTTTATTGATTTTGAATGAACCAAAAAAAATGTCTAGTAGCATGTCTACCCATGACCATACAAAATGTCTAATACATGCATGTTTTTTCTTAGGGAGAACATTTTTCTTTTTTAAATGACCTCATACATATGATTTTGCATTTAAATTATAGTATTCATGATATTTACCTTGTTTTCCATCCATTTTAAATGGGTTTTCAGGTGTTTTCAATGGTACCAATGGCTTCAAATGAGAGTTTAGGGCTCAAATTAGGGTTCAGCTAGGGTTAGGGTTAGGAAAATGGTAAGTCTGAGGGTTGAGGCAAGTTTACGGTTGTGTTCAGCAGCTTGAAGAAAGGTTGGGACATGAGTTTTTTTGATTTTGAATGAACCAAAAAAAATGTCTAGTAGCATGTCTACCCATGACCATACAAAATGTCTAATACATGCATGTTTTTCTTAGGGAGAACATTTTTCTTTTTTAAATGACCTCATACATATGATTTTGCATTTAAATTATAGTATTCATGATATTTACCTTGTTTTCCATCCATTTTAAATGGGTTTTCAGATGTTTTCAATGGTACCAATGGCTTCAAATGAGAGTTTAGGGCTCAAATTAGGGTTCAGCTAGGGTTAGGGTTAGGAAAACGGTAAGTCTGAGGGTTGAGGCAAGTTTACGGTTGTGTTAAGCAGCTTGAAGAAAGGTTGGGACATGAGTTTTATTGATTTTGAATGAACCAAAAAAAATGTCTAGTAGCATGTCTACCCATGACCATACAAAATGTCTAATACATGCATGTTTTTCTTAGGGTCTTAGAGTTATATCTGTATTCTGCCACAGTAGATTCTGATGAGAAAAGGAGGGATGAGGTGGCAGATGCTTTATTCTGGCTAAAGTTTAATCCTTGCCATGGCCTGTTGTTACATTGGCATTTTAATCAATTATTCAGGGGAGTTTTCACTGTCTGGTGGAATGTGTCTTTATCTGCTTATCCTGTCTAAACTGAGGCAGATACTTTTTTTTAAAGAGGTCAGAAGATCTAGCAAGTAAACATCAAGGAAAGTCATACCTGACAGATGCTGGATAAGGAATCATTTTCCTTTTAGCATCTGTTGCTAAATTTTGATATGGTTTTCCCTGGAACAGCTCCCAAGGGTTAAGGAAGGGTTTCTGTCAGCTACACGCTTGCATGCTGAACCTTTAGCATCTATCATGAAGAGGCTTGTTGTCATAAATCTATTATGTACAATATGCATTGCTTTCTCAAAAAAATTATCAGAGCAAAGGAAGTAGTCAGATTAGACATTGCAGAGATTAAATGTTCTCCCAAGTTAAGGTGGTTTCCCAACTATGTATTAATTATTCAGCTTGGTGAAAATGAATCTGTGGGCACAAAATTAACCTTGTATCAATAATCGTGTTTTTAGTGGTCCTTTTCATGACATAATCTAAATAATAGTTTAATCTTAAAACCCACCATGATTAATCAAACTTAATATTAATACTACTATATTGTTTGACACTATGTATTTTACGAGCTCTATGTTATTTGTACATGTTAGCTAAGTGAAAAATTCTAAAAAGTCTAATTTGGAAACACATCCTGTTATGATCCCTAAACCCATTCCTAATAGAAGCCTAACTGAGTACCTAACCTGGTGTTGTAGTTTAGGTGTGCATGTTTAAAAAAAAATTCACTGCATCAAATTCTGAATGCACATAAATTTTGATCTCTTAAGATTAGATTGAAGAATTAAAATATATGCTGAAGAAAAAACAGGTTTTATTTTTAAACCTGAAGTTTATGCATGTGTGTGTGTGCATGCATGCATGTGTGTGCATTCATGCACACATGTGTATGTATATTTTAATAACATCTGCATAATTCATACAGCATACATATTCAAGCTTACAAGGACACAAATGCACACAAACACACACACACACTTATACTAATAAACACCCACAACCAAGCACACATACATAAAGAAACACATTTCTGTTTTACATACTCTGAATACACAAATGCATATATACACACTGATTTTTATAGTAACAAGTGTAAAGTTTTAATTTCATTGGATTTAGAATAATTATCTCTCAGCAAACCCATACACTATGTTGCTTGTAGGCCAGAATTTCCGGATGATTTGGAAGACTATCTTTACTACCCTTTAGTGATAACAATAAATTCATATTATGAAGACAGAATGAGCCCTTTGAGAGAACTGCAAATGAAACACAGATTAAATCAGTGAAACAATAATGACATGTATACCTAAAACTACCCTATGTGTAGTCTTCTAAATTGTTAATGCTTATCACCGTATTAATGGGTAGTTGGCTTAATACATCCCCAGTTTTGCTGTAGATGAGGAGATATTGGATAGTCCATAATATGAAACTGAATTTCTTCAGGCACTGCTTCTTATCTGAGGCTGTGAAAGCAGCCTTGTTTTTAACAGGACTATAGGCCAAGGCTTGACAATATCCTTGCTCGGTGATACGAACATGACAACTATAATGAAATTTATCATTACAGAATAAAGAAACACATCAAGCAAGTTTCATTTTAAAAGCATGTATGTAGTTATTTATCACAAGATGCATTACAGTATCACAGCTCCATAATTTCACACTTGATTGCTGGTGTGTGTGTGTGTGTGTACATGCTTGTGTATGTGTGTGTGTGTGTGTGTGTGCTTGTGTGTGTGTGTGTGTGTGTTTGTGTGTGCGTACGTGTGTGTGTGTGCGCCTGTGTGTGTATATGTAAAAATGATCATCTTCATTCATTTTAAATTATGTTTTCAACTTCAGATGAGTTGAATATTTCATGAAAGCTGTTTAATTACCTTGTCTTCTCCAGACAACGTGTAAATTAAAGCTTTACTGACAAACAACTAATGAATTTCAGGAGTGCAAGCAGAAAATGCCCTCTCATTGGGATAAAGGCTAATACTTTGTGAATTCTCTCAGAACATGTTGCCCACATTTGTCCAGGAAAGGGCATTAATTAACTAAATTGTGTATCAGCTCCTTCCAAGAGCACTGAGTGAACTTTATTGACTCCATCAAAGTCAACGGTGACCACAGTGGACAGTTGACATAACCTCTTTCTCACAAAGGAGAAAAATGAGAACACCACAGTATTCTATCCATCCATCCATTATCTAACCCGCTTATTCCTTGTCAGGGTCACTAGGGGGCTGGAGCCTATCCCAGCATGCATTGGGCGAGAGACAGAAATACACCCTGGACAGGTTTGAAATCCATCACAGGGCCCACACACCATTCACTCACGCACTCATAAAGTACGTGAAATTTAAATTCTGCATCTATTTGGACCTCGGGAGAAAACCAGGAGTACCTGGAGGAAACCCATGCGGACGTTGGGAGAACATGCAAACTCCACAGAGAAAGGCCTCGGTTCAAACCTTTCTTGCTGTGAGGTGACAGTGCTGTTCACTGCACCACTGTACTACCCCACACCAGTGTTATATGACACAATATCCACATTCTTTTTATAGTTTTAACAGCATCTCTATGGTTTAAAGATGAACCTTGAATATGGAAATGATGTGATGAGATCTCAGTTATTATGTATATTGTTACTTTTTGGAATTGTAAGCTACTTGGGCAACAGTCCAATCATTATATGTGCGTCTATAATTAGTTAGCTGACATCACTTATGATGGGACCTTGTGGTGCTAATAACACGATCTGCAGACAAATCCCCATCTTTGCTCGAAACAACTGAAAGCTTTTTCCTCACAAATAATTTATTGTACTGATGGCAAGCTTACATCAGCTTAAACCGACAAGCTTCACACCATTAACAATAGGTTGAGCCCTATGCTGAGAACATGTAGGCAGCCATAGCGTAAAAAATTACATTGCAATTCTGAAACGTGGAAAACGTTCAACTTTAATGATGAGTTATATTATTTTCTGAAGTATAGTGCTGTAACTACTAAGGTAGGGCACTTACTACATAATACATAATTAGGCATTCATAAATCCTGTAATTACAAATATAATCTAAAGAAAATTTGAGCATTAGGACAATTCCATAATCACTGGAATAACTAGCGCTGCTGGAATTTGGGTTAATCCCGTTTAAACATCATTATGTTTAAAGATACCGAAAATGAAATGATTTGAGTCATTATTTCAGAGCTTGTAGAAACTGGTGGGGTTTTGCTCAACACTTATGGAGCAGAAAAGCCTGCTGATCAGCCATAATTAAATCAAGGTCTCTAGGCAGTAGACCTTGTTTATCAGAGTCACTGTACAATAACATTGGCTGCCTACAACTGAAAAGGTCAATTATTGCCAGGAGCTCAACAGTGATGCCTTTTTTTGGATTACAGCTCAACATGCCTCAGCGTACAGAGTGATGACCCCAGGAATTAACTACCTATCTGTTATTTCAATGTACTTTCAACTAATAAAATATATCTGACAATTCATTACATTTTTAGGGACTTCTTTGTTGTCCATGTGCAAACAAACATACATAAAAAATAGAATATATTCTACTTCCGCTTTTCTTTTTCACTAAAAAGTATTTATTTCAGTATATCCAGAATTAGTTGTAAATGAAATAGAAAATGGCAATGTGAATAAGTATTCTATATCCTTTTACATATATTAGAATGTGTGTGCTAAAAAGGAGGATTTTAGGAAGTTGAAACCAAGTCTGCAAGCATCCTAATCAATTTTCAATCAGCTAAGACAACCTTTGCATTGATTATCTATTCAAGAAATCACCTATTACAGTTGTGGCTATTCAGTGGACAGCATGTAATAAGATGCCCGCAATTCAGGCATTGCCAAAGTCGTCAGTGGGAATTACCAGGTGAAATGGTGAGTGCGATGCCTTAATATAAATTATCATAATATAAATTTTATTGGTGGTTTGAAGTGAGCCAGAACGGGCAAACCTTCTAGACTTTTAAAAAAATATTATTTTACTGGACCTAAATGGATTTTTACCAGATGCCAGTTTGCATTTCAATGTCCATGCTGGTCACGAGATGGGATTTACGGGTCCATTTATATTGGACAACATTTGGAAAAGAAATTGAAAATGAACATGCTTCATAAAACCATGGAATCATGGAAACAGAACAACCTTTAGCTTTTGTTCATACTCCACATTCACCTCAACTCTAAAATAGCCATACTTTAAAACAGGACGTGACATATCCTTAAAGATTAACATTTATATATCTTTTCAGGTTACAACAGGGCACAGCTCTGTTCATATCTTCTTAGCAAAATGCAAAAACATTAAACTCTCTCTGCAGGTTATGACAGAGGGCAGTATTGATATTTCTAAATGACAATTAGTTCTCATTTGTGTTCAATGAATGAAAAGGAGGACCTTGTTAATAAGAAGCATAATTAATAGGAACAGGGGTTAAATATGCATTCCTTTCATGTTTTGCACACAATCCAACCTCTTAATCACACAGGATTAGCATAATATTTCTATTAAACTAAAGTAAATTACTTTACTAGTATAATCATAATATTAAACGTCTTTGAATAATGAATGAATTAGGTTTTTAATAATTAATATGAATTAGCATGTGCTTTCTTGTGACATCCATGGATCAGCACTGCAAGCAGCTGGTCACATTAGCTATAGATTGCATGAAAAAGCTAAATAATGCACACATGCAACAGTTAAACTGCTACTACAACCCAAAATGGCTATAGCTGTAGCTAATTGTACAATATTTTCATTTTGAAAATCTGAACAGAACAGATTGGAGTGCTCATGTAGCACATTCTTATCTACTGTTATAATAGATAAGGATGCAGTGTCTCATCCTTATCTCAGATGCAGGGCAATTGTTACAATGGGGGCAAATGTGAGAGGGATATCCTGGTTGTGCTTGGGGTTCTGATGGCAGTGAGGTTGCTGTGCTCGGTAAGAGGCAGAGTTCATTCAGGACAAACTTTGGTCTGGTTAGTCAGTGCAATACTTCTCTTTCTATTTTGTCTGATACTCAAGGGCATCTGTCAGCCAGCGTCACCATCACCATCAAATCCTGGGAAATTGCATGCCAGCAATTTTGAAGTTGAGTGTTTTAAACGAGAAAGACAGACGGGTCAGTGCAGGCCACAAGTCACTAAAACACTCATTTAGCAGTTATTCAAATAAAGGAAAATAAAGGAAGAATCAAAAATAATACAAGTTCAGACCATTATGTATGGCAGTTAGCACTACTATTTGGTTAAGCTGGTCTTTTGCTAAGGTCTGGTATTGTGCCATAAAAGTGAAACTAGTAAAAAAAACTACATTGTGTGAACTCTCAAAAGAGAGAACTCTTTACTTTTGGTAAAATAATAAAATAATAATATTTGTTTAAAACAAGAGTGGCTATAAAGTCTTATTTCAACTGAGTTACAGGATAGAAAGTAATAAGCTAGTGCATGCAAGAAACGTAATCACAGTAAGGCACCTAACAAGTGTTTAAACATGGTGATTCATCAATGTATCACAAAAGCTATTGAATTTGGCTGAGGATACATAGATATGTGTAATTTGTGAGCATGAAACACTACTAAAATGCAAGGGAGAGGCAGGTTTTCAGTTACAGTCGTCAAAGAGACAAATTCAAGAGACATTTGTTTAAAAGCAATAGACATTAAGCAATCAAAACATAATTTGTCCATTTATTTAATAGTGATTTGTCATTTTCATGATTCTAGTCTTGTCATATTGTTGATTGTCCTATAAATAAAGTCAAGCAAAAATGTTCAATCTTGCACTGTTCTTACTGGGGAAAAAGAAACACGTTAAAATTTGGCGTTCTGTCTTACCGTACACCAGCAAATTAGTCTTTAACTTGAGAAGTGCTGTGCAGCAAGATGTTTCAATTTCACCTAAATCACTTTTAAATTCCAATCCGTTTTTCACCTAGGGGAGTGCATTTACCTGTGATAATGTGCCCATTCAACAGTGCAGTGCCTGGAACAAGGTGTATCTAAACAATGTTATTGAAAGGGTTATGTCATTTATCCTGTTTATCTTTTAGCTGTGATTCATATTAAGACCCCCAAGTAAAATGTGAAGTTAATCATGTTTTCCACGACCCGTTATTGCATTTGTTCACACTTTTACACGTCCCACGGCAGATTACAAAATAAAAAATCAAGGGACAAAAGCCAATTTTCTGTTGCTTTTTATTTTCAGATGTAGGGAATAATTTCTTGGTTTCATTGTGTATCAGTCAATATATTAAAGTAATTCATTTTTTATCAAAATCTTTAAGTGTTATGGAGTACATAATGTCTTTTTTTTATTATTATTTTTTTACATCAGCTCTGACCTGGATTATATTTCTTTGTTGTTTTCACTTTTCAACTAGTGGTTTCATAGAATGTGCTTTTAGGGACTGCTTTGCTTTTGCAAGAAGGACATAATAAAACACAGTTCCAAAAAAAGATTGACCACCATGTATGTTTCTGTATAATATATCACATTAATCATCTGTTGACCTTTTCTCTAATTTACATTTTGCAAACAGAAAAAGAAAATTGGTTTGGGATTTGAATTGGCTGAAGATTTGGGAAGGGGGTTGTGAGAGAATTTGAGAAACAGAACAAAGTTGTAGAAAAAGGACAAGCTTCTATCTCTGTGCCACTCCTGCCAGGACCACAGTGCCATCCTGGCATAGTGCTTAGGAAAATATGCCAGAGTGTTACATGTATGCATGTACGTTACATGTAAAGCCAGAGTATGAACAAGCTACAGTAATGAACAAGCTACAGTACTGTAACAAGCTGTGTAAGCTACTCTATACTGTTACTCTGTATAACAGTGTTAGATGTTCAGGTCTAACTTGGTATTTGAATAAATCATTTTTACAGAATAAAATGAAGATAAATATGTCTTAAAGCCTGCTTTATACAATGGTGTGGGTCTAGCTTCTTCAACCCATTTTAGTGACTGTTCTTTGCTGTTGCAAAGAAGGACATAACATCATTAAGCACACATTTTATAACTGCAGGGAGTAAATGTCTTCTTTATGAGAAAAAAATGTATTTTGTTTTTATCCATGTATAAATTCTTTATGTCATAATTGCATGGCTGGTTTATAAATGGTGAACTCATTTAAAAACAAATGATCACTACGGAAAATATATAAATGTGGAGAACACCAGGCCCAACATAACTTGTATCTGCATATCTCTTCAATTTATAATTTTTGACTGCTTTTTCATTTGCAGGGTAGTTCTCCTCTAGAGTCAATGTTTGAGAGAAAGAGTGATAAGCTTAATGAAAGTGGATGCTTTTCAAATTCAGAACTTAAATTGCCAACATTATAAATTCTCTACTCAGTGGTCTGAATGCACAGCCACCACTACAATGAGCAATCTTGTCTCACCATCTGGAAAGGGCATGTACGGTAGGAACAACAAGCGTTATTAAAAATTCTTAGAGAGCACTTTGTGGATGTGTGACAGTTTGTCTGTTTGTCTTGTCACTGCCTTCCCCTTGGGTCTGCCTTCACTGTGTTGATGTCACTGAGTTGATGATGGCACTGAGCTCATAGATGTATTCTAACGTGGGATAACGGTACAGGTTCTCAAACCCAGATCCTGGAGTGCCACAGGATCCGCAGGTGTTTGTTTTCACCTGGTAACTTTTCAGCTGGTAAATTAAATGTTGAGACAGAGAAAATCATCAGATCATGTGGCCCTCCACAACCAGGATGCAGATACCCTGTACTAGTGCAATGAAACTTGATAAGAGGCACACAACTTGTGTAAGGTGAGGAATATATGTTCTCATAGCAGGGCAGCAACATGAATGACAAAATATCACACAATGAGCAGTGCTTATACGCATAAAGTGCATACATATGCAACAGATATAACTAGAACAGATCCGCAAGGTGACACAGTCCAGGAATAGGACTTTCATGTAGCATTTGCTTGATAGGTTGTTTGTTTGTGCGTTTAAAAAAAAAACAATTTGCACTGCACCAATTTCTTTGGAAACACACTCAAAAACCTGTTAACTTTGATTGTAGTGACGCCAGTTTCTGGAAGCATGTGTGTAGCCACTGAATAATTGTGGACGTAACAGGAAGAATCTTTTTTCTTGGTTACTGGCACGTAAATCGCAAAGCCACCAGTGTGTTCTTGCTACCTGGCAAGGCCACACACATCTCCTTGTATTTAACCCTTTAAGGTGTTAGATGCAAATATGTGAGTAGAATGTTCACTTGTGATGTAACAATTACTATTTGTAATTGAAAGCAATGGAGTTCTAGAACACTGACTTGTAATTAAAAAAAAAAAAAACATTACAAAAAAAGCCTACTCTTCTAAGGGTTCGGCAGTTGTTCTGTGCCCTTTTTGTTGAAGATCCAACCTAAGTCATAGTCTGCCACAGTCATAGATGCTGTGATTGATACAGCCATAGTTTTATTTCTCACCTGAAGGTTCTGGTGAAACCTTGACAGCATAATACTGCATAGCATTTGGAAAACTGCATCTGAGCATAAACTACGATGAAGAGAAATGAAAATTGGCTCCTCGAGTGGTGAGGAGTCTATTGACATAATGCAGTGTCTATTAAGTGTCAGCCTCCCAGTATTCCAGATTATCCGTAATGTGCCTAACCTCAGTAAATTGCTATGCTTTCTTTGAAACTTTCGCCCAAGAGGTATGTCGTGTCCATGTATTTATTATACAATTAGATCAGTACTTATTGCCATTTTATATTATTATTCCTGGTCAACTGAAATGGGCCTTCACAGAAAACCTCACAGGCTCTGAGGATGCCATTGTTGAAAGTTTCAAGTAACCCAACTGAAGCGAGTGACTCAGTGAGCCTGCCTCAGTGTTAACACATACGAACATCTGCCTGTGTTTGATCCCGTTTTAGATATCCGCTAAATGCGTTCAGACACTGAGCTGTAATTTAGTCCTACCGTTACGGATTCCTGAGTCACTTGGGGTCATGCTAATTTGGCTAATTTTGGCTCTGACCTCCCGCATTAAATTAGCATTTCCTCCTGCTGCCCCCACAGTTTCGCATGCAGCTGAATCACGCGGTATGCTGAAGTATCGCAACGCTGCCTTGTCTTTCATTTCCTTACATGGTTTCTGCGTTGCACCATTAAAATTTTATCTATCTACCCAGGAAGCGAAAGCTGGAATCTAGAAGTCTAGAGGGGTGTAAATCTAGGTTGAGAGACTTCAAAAAAAGAAATGAAAAGAAGTGCTTCTTGAATCTGAGGAAATGGCAGGGAGAGAAACAGGTCCATAGTACACAATGTGAAAAACTTGTAATCGAGTATAGTCATGGATCCCCAAAACAAAACAAAAAAAACCAAGGCACTATATCTGCAGGTACAAATGTAAAAAACCTTTATTAAAGTGGCTGCATACAGTAATGAAAAACAGCGACCAATGCGTACCAACCATGAACTGGTCTTTGAAAGTACTAAGGTTGAGACGTTCTGACTTAAAAGGACTAGGTTAAAGCCAATATAGCTCAGGCTTTACCTGGATATAGCCTGGCTACTTCCTAGTCAGCTAAGAAACTTTCACTTTTCAACCAAATGTAGCCGGGTTTTCGCTTGAATGGCTAGACAGTGTATCACCAATGTTTCAGTGACTTTTCAACCATAAAGGTTTTGTAGACTGTTATACGTCAAAAGCTGGCTGGCCCTGGCCTCCTGTCCCTCTCAGGCTGTTATTAATATATTTCTAAGAAATATATTAATAACAGGAGTCATTAGTGAGTAGTTTTTCTGCCTTGCACTGCCTCTTTGGTTATTATTAGAGACTTAATTAAGTTGAATAATAATCTGATGTGTCACCATCATCTCCTAGCAGATTAAAAGAATGCTTGGACACTTTGCCTGGAGTGTGTTTTGGTTCTGTGGTATGCTGAGATGGCCCTGCTTGACTGTTAGGTACTGGGTTTGACCAGTTTCGTAAACTGCTCCATTCTATAAAATGATGTGTGTGTGTGTGTGTGTATGTGCGTGTCCTTTGTCAAGGCTGTATTCCTGCCTCCTGCGCAATGTATGCTGGGATAGGCTCCAGCCCCCTGCAACCCTGACCAGGAATAAGTGGGTTAGATATTGGGTGGGTGGTATCCGAATGTATTAGATTGCTGAAAGAATGTATCGATCCAGAGATTGCAGGGAACAGAGTACAATAAATGCTTGTCAAATAACAGTTGCAGGATGAACTTCTGCCACATAGTTTCTTATGATTTCACTGTTGGCTGTTGGTGTGAACCAAAAAACTGTCAAAGTTAATTTATATAGATGAAATCAGCATGTTACTGAAGGTTAGAGAGAACACACATCAGAAATAATTTATGATGTGCCATTAAAATAGAATCTGAAATGCTGTAGAAGGTAATGGCACCAAACCTAATTATAAAAATACTTCTCAGCCAAAGGCTAAATGCATTTAAGGACATAAATGAAAAAAAAGATCATGCCATACGGCATTTATAATATGCATTTTTTAAAAATTCATAGCATTGCAACCTACAGTATAAATTAATTGCCTTGGGTTCTCTCATGTTGACATGTCATCATATTGGCTTGATATAAAATGTTTGCTGTGCTTTTGTGGCACTCAAAAGCAGCCATTTAAGATCTGAAGCAGTTAAGTTGCATTTTTATTTAAGTTTTTGAAAATATTTTATATTTTTATGTTTTTCATGACTTCATTCAAGTGACTACCTTATAGTCATCAAATGTTTAAGTTGGTTATAGCCTGAATTTAATTGTGTTCTTCCTAAGAACTTAGATAATACATTATTGGAAACAGCTCTATTAAAAAGAAAGTATTGTCTAATTTCCTGGGAAGTCCACAATTACACCCAGGCTATAACCAAGCCAAACCTTTGATAACCACAAGATAGTCGCTTAAATTGATAAGTAAGAGGTGGTGTTTGAGTCTCTCAGGTTTAGTTGTGGCAATTACACAATTATGTGTAATATTTTACTACATATGTACCTGGTAAATACCTATTATGTAGGAACCTTAAAAAGAAGTGTTAACCAGAAATGGTTAAATTATCAAACTCAACTATTTTTGAGTTTACAAAAAGGCATTATCTCACTGTACTTTGATATGTTTATATTTATGAGACACATTGATGGACTAACCGTTGAGTCATTGCAGGGAAGCATGTGCCCACTAAGTCAATTTTGGGCAAAGAGAAAATTGATTGATGATGGATTTGTACCGCAGAACGAATTACATCCAACTGACAACTCATGAGAAAAACATTTTAATTTGTACTTTTGTTCGTGATGAGCATTTGTATTTGTACTTCTGCGATGCAACACCTTTACCTGCTGATCTGGGAATGTTGTTAGCGAGGTCTGGAACTGTTGCTCATGTTAATCAGGTGAAGGCACTTCATTTTTTCCTATGTTATATAGTAGTGCAGGAAAAGAGGAAAAGTTAAATAAAAGTAATGTAAAAACATGAGTTCAGGGTGTATTGATCACCTGCTGTGTATCACGTGACTAAATGGATTCCACAGACTTCTAGGTCCCTGTGCTACTGTATATTGAATGTCCCTTTTCAACCGCAGCCTGAAAGATGTGTTCTGCGCTGTGAATTTTTGCCAAGGGCAAATCAATGGGACTCAGTCAAGTCCAAATGAAGGCCAATGGGGTCATATTTTGGTTATGCTAGCTAATTTTCTGCCTGACTGTACGGAAATTTAAAAAAGTTTTTATGCAACAGAAGGACTGTCTTGCTCGATAACACATTGCCTTAAGCTTTCTGAAAGCCTGTCTTCAAGTCTCAATCAATGATCTGCATTTATATATATATATATATATATATATATATATATATATATATATATATATATAAAGCTATATAAAGCAACCATAGCATGGCAACCTGTAAACCAAAACATACATTTTGTGCTAACTAGTAGGAATATGGAAAAAAATGAGTAGTCAAAAACCTGAGAAAAGACCTTCATTACCCCATGTACAAGTAATCAAACACTGTTTTTTTGCAAATGTCAGTCAATAATATGTACTGAGATTCATATCTATCGATGCACACACAAACGGACCTCATACATATTATCTTTAGGTGCTTACTGAATAGGCTACTTCTGTTATGAAACTAGAAATAGTGCATACAACTAAATCAAACCATATAAGGAGCAGGGCTGTAAATGAGTGAATGAAAAGGTTGTATTGTATGGAAAAAAATGTTTTAATGAGACCCTAATTACTGCTTGTTGGATAACCAGTAGCTTAAACAATTCTTATGCAGTGACCTAGATAGTAAAAATAAGCTCTTTGAAGAATTCCAGTAAATGAACAAATTTAAGTGCTGGAAATTTGTGTATTTTGATGTCACTTTCAAGGTTACGAACATTTCAAAGTGCTGAATGACATCACTCCCAGCTCCGTTTGTATCTTAGAGGTTCCACTGCATCTGCTGATCAGCATGTCTAAGCCGATATTCTCAAACACCTCACATTTCACAGTTCCATTATTTGCGCTATGGATGCATTATATAACAAATGCTTTTAGGAAATGTCTCTGTTCTGCCACATTATGTTACGCTGCCCTGCACCAACTTCACAATCGATGATTTTTGTGTGTCAAAAGTATCCTCAGCTCAGCCTGGATTTCAAGTCTGCAATTAAATAGAGTGCCAAATTGTGAGCATAGCAATAAAGCGAGCATTATTGTCCTTTAACAACACAACACTTAACACAGCCCTCAAGGCAACAGTATGTTTCTCATTATGGCTATGAATTTAGCAATTTAAAGAGATGCATCTCTGGGATTCAAAGCTGGAACAGCAGACACTAGAGAGCCCATGCCGCCAGCAATCAATTATCCTTAAACCGTTCAAAGGAAACACACCAATGGGCATCTATATAGCAAGCTGCTAATGCAGAATCAAGCATAACCTTCTGAGTACAGAGACTAGGCTCTTATAAAAATTTAACTCTTCAAGGTTTAAGATCTCAAATATGTTATTAGAAGGTTCTTAATTGAACATTTTTATGCAGTTATAAAAATCAGTACCGGTACTTGAAAGCAATGAAGGTCTAGAGCACTGACTTATAATTTTATATATAAATACATTCCAAAAAGCCTAGTCTTCAAATCAACCTTCAATCTTTCAATAAACCAAGGGATTCCTATGACTAGCATAGCATTATTTCAGTTACAAGCTAAATTGGCAAGCTTAGTTCTCTTCTCAGGAGAGCTGTTGTATGCAGAACAAGAGTCCTATTTATTTATTTTCTTTTTAATGCTAAACGCGTGTTTTCAGTGTTGACTTGGCACAGCAATAGAGCTGTAAATTTACTTGAATTTAATTGAGAAGGATGATCATATTTTGTTTCTGAATTAAACCCTGATAAATCGAAGATCTTCTCCAGTATGCAGTTTCTTATTTTTCAGACTACCGATTGCTGATTACTATGTATCAATGGCTAATTAGGGGGGGCGGGGGTTAAGCAGGTTGTGGTGTCAATTAATTTAAATTCAATTAATGTTAATGGTAGCCATGACCAATTTTTTCCCAGGCTTGTTGCTTATACTTCCAAAATTGTAGCAAAGAATCATTGCCAATTCCATCTTATTAAGTCACTGAAATTTGCCTGATGAAAAGCAGACAAACTTTGTATTTCAGAATGAACCAGCGTTGCACGGGAGAGAATATTCTCCGAGGAAATGTAACAGAAAGCACTGATCATTTATTTTCAACCATGAGTAGCAAATTTACTTTTCTCTTGATTCTTTTTTAAGCGCTGGATGACCTCCAACGTCCTTCTGTTAAATAGTGACAAAACAGAAATTCTACTTATTACAAATAGTTCCCAGCTGTGCAAACTCAACCGCTTCACTTTAGATATTGACGGTTTTTCTGTTCCAGCTGGTGTCATTCTCTATCCCCTGTTGTCTTTTCAACCTCATGTGAATAATCAGGTCAAAAAATTTAATATGTTGTGAATTTTTCACATCCTCAATGTTGTAGTCAGGCTTTGCTTAGAATTTTAACTTTTATTTTACTTAATTTTATTTGGGGGGGGGGGGGGGGGGGGGGGGGGGGGCAGATGTATCCTCTGTGTATTTAAACTGAATAATCTATTTTTTTTACTCCTTAAACTCCATCTACATGTTGCTGCAGCACCTTGAGTCGAGAAGCAGCTCATGTAGTTAGTTGTGAAATCTTGCACCAGTATCAACTGAAATCGGTGGGGGTGGCTGTGGTCGAGATAAAAGATAAGCACGTGGATCTATCATCTCTGAGCAGACATCAGACCTACACTATTTCAGAGACTGGTTTCAGCCAGTTTAGCATGTGCAGACTACACCTCAATACCCCATTAACACAGAAGAACCTGCTCTCACACTGGTGTATTGTAAAAGTCCTATTTGCATGCCAGGTTCCATTTTCTGTCCGTGTCTGCTCATTAAGAGAACACAAAGAGCAAGGCAACATGCTGAGCTGATGCTGTTGCAGGAACCATTTAGATGCCTCCTTTGTAAATCTGTAAAGAAAAGAAAGTGACTGTCACAACAGTTTTCTCAGGTGCAGATATATTACAGGCTAATGAATAGCCCAAATAGCATGTTACCTGCTGGTTTAAAACACTGTCGCCAGCCATTTGCTGAGGAGGGTTGGCAACAAATGAAAGCCTGTGAGTTTTCAGGAGCAGGCAGCCATGCAGATCACAAGCAGATGTATTTAACTGAGCTCATAGTTACTCTAGAAATTTACAATAAAAATGCATTATAAAAACACAAAAAGTACAATGTGAATGTTATGAATGTTTTTAATTTCATATGTATTCCAGTATTCTTTTGAAAAATGAATAACATACAATTAAAATGTCCGATTCCCAGATGTCACACTCAGCTAATGCACAAACTCCAATTACTGCGAATTTCCCCACTATGCCAGTGATGAATATACACTATATGACCAAAATTATCTGGACACCCCTTGGTCTGGGGCTGATTTTCATGATTTGGGCTTGGCCCCTTAGTTCCAGTGAAAGCAAATCTTAATGCTATAGCATACAATTACATTCTGAACAATTGGTTTTGTCAAAAGCAGTGTCGAGGAACTTGACTGGCCTGCACAGAGCCCTGACCTCAACCACATCCAACACCTTTGGGATCAATTAGAAAGTCAACTGTGAGCCAGGCCTTGTCACCCCATCAATGCCCATACTCACTAATGCTCTTCTGGTTGAAGTGCAGTGAATCCCTGAAGCAATGCTTCAACATCTTTTATAAAGCCTTCCAAGAAGAATGGAGGTTGTTATAGCAGCAAAGGGTGGACCAACTCCATATTAAAGCCCAAAATTTTGGATGGGATGTGGGATGTCAGGCATTCGCATACGTTTGGTAATGTAGTGTAACTGAAAGCTCTCTAGGGTAATTTTTTTATGACATGTGAATAAAAAAAATATGATTAATCTGGGAAGCAGTGCATAGCATGTGAATCATATTCATTTGTAATTGGTCATTTACTTTTATTGCAATGTTCCCGTTCTTACAAATTTACCTTAGTTTTAATTAATTTGGATAAACAGATGCTAAACAGCTGTTCATACTGTGTAAATTAACATGATCTCACAAGGAAGCAAAAAAAGCTTTTTAGTAAATGTAATTGCTCTTGTCTCTTTTAGATATGGCTACCTTAATAATAACAGTTAACAGGCTAGCTGTCAAAGCATAGGATCCTCACTGGATGATGCCATTAGACAGATTGTTCCTTAGGAAATTGTTCTGTTTTTTCTGAACTTTGACAACAGTTGAATATGGCAAAATAAATAGTTGAACAGTGTGACCTTTATATTTAGTCCAACCACTGTTTCAGGGTTAAATGTCGATGTTCTTGTGTCTTCTTGGTTTTTGTGCTTTGAATTTAAAAGCCTCAAATGGAGGTGTACAGTGCTCCCTTGCATCTGCTTCGTGATTTTTGTTTCATTCATTTTTATTTTATAAATGAACTCAGTGTCAGGTGCACGTGGAGGAACAGAGGCAGGTGTTCATAGGCCTGGATTCAATAAACATTTATCCTTGATATTTAATTATCTATGAATGCTGGATATGAAATGTAATCAATGAAACCTGTCATGTAGGCTTACTTGTAGAGTTTGTAAATCAATACAATACTTGGTTGCCAGTACTTCTTTGTAAATGAAAACTCTTTCTACAATAAAGAGAGCTGCATACATTTTTATATAATATTTTCTGGAATGGCTAAAGGTGATGACAACAATAATAAAGTCATACATGTATTTTGGCAGTACTGATTTATTTCCTAATCTGCTAATAATTAATAATGGTATTTTCCCAAACTAGGATTTTTAAACAATGATTCAGTTTTTAGGGAATATTATTCAGATTTTACAAATGTAGTAAAAATCTATATCTTAAAATCAGTTCAGGACTCAAATGCTATTTTAGGATATCTAGTTTTGATTATTGCCTTTGAGAGACAGAAAATATCATTTTATCTGGCAAACTTTCTCATAGTCCTTTCTCCTAGTAACTTGTGATTAAGTAGCTTGCTCTATTTGACTGTAGGAATGTGCCCGGTAATGACCAAATTAAATCAAATAAACATATATTTTATATGTATAAGTGAGCAGTTGTAAGTGTTAATGCATTAGTGTTCAGTATTCAGAGTGCCTAGTGTTAACCAAGAATGTTAGCTGTTAAAACTGCTGTATTCAGATATGAAACATTTTATTTTACCCTCAGTTCACTGACAGTGCTAATATTTTTTTTTTTTTACATTTTCCAAAACAGCTGTTAAAGTCTCACATGCTATTAAATTACTTTTTCTCTCAGGCAGCACAAGTTGTGTGTTAGTTAATACAGTGCTGTCTAAGAGAACTTAAAATCAGGAGCTATGCATTTAGATTTTCCCTATTTTAAATACTTCACCAAGTTCTTTAAGCGTAAAAATTCTGTTCAGTAATTTGCAAAAGCCTGACTTAAATCAATAGGAAAAAAAAAAAACTTTCAGTAAGAACAGTAAGGGCCCTATTTTCCTGACAACATAAGTGGAAGGGGAATTGCTAGCCTGATCTCCCACAAACAGAATACTTGTTGCCTGCGGCAAATGTCAGTCACATAGTTGGGTGAGCTCAGTAATCACTAGGCAGCGATGGCAGAGAAAGCAAGTTAGTAAAGAATGAATCAGTTAATTAACAAGTTCATTATGAATTGCGAGTTGATGTTTAAATTGCCTGAGAGAACCTGCCCAATTTTGTTTTCCCGGGGGCAGAACAATGCATGATATCATTGAGCGAGCCTTGCCTCGTGCTTCAGCAGTGAAGCTGATACCTCTAATGCCAACTGATTGAGCCTGCCAAACTCATTAGCAGAGCTGAACCATGAAGTAGTTCAACTAGAATAATGGTTAAACATAAGTTAATTATGAGAAATCTTTTTTTTTTAATAAATACAAAAATGCTATTTAATCATACTAATACTGACCTTCTAGTGACATACTGTCTTTCAAATTGTTAATTCTTTTTGTTGTAGCAATAAAATTTTCATGGCACTAGGTCATTTTCAGGGGCTGGAATACTCCACTGTGCAGAAAAGGCAGGTTTCTAATTTCCCTCAAATGAGAAAGTTAAATCATTTAAAATAATTAACTTGGTAATTTAGCCATTAAAATTACTGTTGATTGACAGAGGTCATGCAGCACCAGGAGGATAAGGTTGTCTAGCCATGATTGACAGCACAGTGAGTCATATACAAATGCTAAAACAGAGTAACTAGAGGAGAAAAGTGCCTAGATGAATAAAACTGAAGGCCAGCCTTCTCATAAGCCTCATGCCATTGAAGGTGGCATTTAGTGAGGTTTAGTGACACATGCAGTCACTGCAGGTAGATCAAATATTTTGATGTCAAATGATGTCTTGGAGGAGACAGCAAAAGTAGCTTAGTAGTGAAATATATTGTCATTTGTCGTCTCAAACAGCTTTAAAAATAATTTTATATAAAAAAACTTACCGATAAATTAAATAAATACCGATTTTTCATGTATCAGCCTACAACCCAAGAGTGACAGTACGCTAGTGGGTAAATCAACAGTAAAATTGCTTTCATTTCCCAGACAGCCTGCTCTGAATGAAGCAGGACGGGTAGACTAAATTCCCCTCTTAATGTGACCACTCGGCTTCTCCTGAGTAACAGCTGAGTGAGAGAGAAGCAGGATAGAATACATAATCATACATTCTGAGTGTTCTTACCTGGAAGTCTTGAAATCTTTTGAGTCATAAGCTGTTTGGTAAAAAAAAGGCAAAATTATAACCTCCCCATCCATCACTTCGGTTACGGCTATAATTATAAATGGCTGGCATGCACCTTGTGCCTCGTGACCAGTGTGATAATTAACTTTATATAACATGAAAGTGAGGAATGTCATGTACAATTTCATGTACAGATGGAGTTGGACAGAAAAGTGGATCCCTCACATGCATTTGAACATGCATATGCACAGTCAAAGAAATTTGACTCACAAATCGGCCCAAGCACTAATTTATTTATTTATTTATTTATTTATTTATGTGTTTATTTATTTATTTATTTATTTGTCAGGAGCTCAATTTGGCCATTTCACAGAGTGAACCTCCATGCTCGCCAAAATGGCTGCTGAACAAACAAACGCCCTTCACCCGTGAGTCACAGATAAGAGCAAATACTGTTTGAATCCTGGGCCCTGTATGCCGATGCCTGGGGTGCTTTTTTGCGTTTGGGAGGGAGGGCAGACGCGCAGATCGAAGACCGTTGACTAGATCGTTATTCATGAGTCTGCCCTGGAGGACCTGCATCCCGCCCACATTTGTTCACTCGGCTGACGCGTGGACCGCACGCGGTTTTGGGCACATCACAGCGACGGCCCGCTCTCCCTGCCGCTCCGCATTCATCGCACAAATTCGTCGACGTCAGGAGGTGTTTCAGAGACGCAATTCAAAACTGACGACCGGACTCGCAGCGGACGAGGGCGAGTCCAGACAGAAAGCAGAATGCCGAAAATAGAATCCTAAAACTGAGTAGGTGACTGTCAATAATAATAATAATAATAATATTATTATTATTATTATTATTATTATTATATTAGTTCATCATGTCAGTCTGTGACTACACCCTTTGATTATTGTGAGAATAAATGTTCAAGTTCTTTTCTGAGTTTAGGTAAACATTTGTTTTCACTCTTATATTTTCTGTAAGAAGGAAATCTGAGCTACAGTTGTCAAACCCTGGATAGATTTGAGCAGCAAAGCTCACAAAGAACTACTCATTTCTGGATCCTGGATCACCGCCTACCACCATGTTTCACAGATGAGAGGGGTTGATTTGGATCTTGGGCAGTACCTGAATGTAAACTGTTATCGACTGCTTTATTTATTTTGACTATTGATACAAAAAACAGTAAAGTAACATGCTGTATCTCAGAAACTAGAAACAACTCATAAAAGTCACTTTAAAATACAGCACAAACTGTAAGAACAGCATCTGCCCTATCAGTAATAAGAAGGAACTCATTAAAATTCAGAACAACAGAATTATAGGTATTATAACTTTCCTGACAGCTACAGAAGATGATCTATCACGATGTATAAAATAAGAATAACATATCACAATATAACATTTCCATTGATCAAAGCACCTACTAAAGTAAGATTGATCACTTCAATGAACATATTTTGTTACCTATTTTATTTTTCCAGTTCTTTTACTCACCCAACACTGCTTGTGCTGGCTCACCACTAAAACTTTCAGAAAGTATTTTTTATTTATAGGCATCATTAATGAAAACATTAATACTTTTCTTAACATTCTCAAATAAAAGTTTGTTTTCCGCATGAATTGTACCGTAGCAATTGCTGGCATGTAAGAAATTAATGTATCCTTGAGTTTAATGACTGTACTAGCAGTGTCAGCTAATTGAGCCATTTGATTCCAAAGTTTCTCTTGAACAACTGAAGGAAACAGTGGCTTCCAGACCCGCATGTGATTCCTTCTTGGTTGACATTAGTATTACTAGCGGTGTGGGACTTGATTGGGCCAGTGCTGCTAAAATTGATGCAGTACACTGGAAAACATTCATTTCTGTAAACTCTAAGCACATTTAACTTTCACAGAGTACATTTAAAACTTATTAGATTAATATAAACCCTGTTAGAGTGAATTCACCCAAAACATTTAGCTGTGCCTGTAAACATTAGCTTTCCACAAGGATCACAATCTGCACCCTACAATCTACATATAAATGAAAGACTGACAAGAATATTTCAGTTTCAGGCCTTGTCAAATTTTGATGTGAATGGCCAAAACTGACTTCATTAGGGGTCGGGCAAGTCACAGATGATCCCTTCGTGGACAATTGTTCTGTGGAGCACTTTCAGTATATGCTGAAATCAGTTTGATTGGTTGGAAAAGTCACCACTGGGTGTCTGAAGAGTGCTGTAACTGGGTCTTCCTTTGTTCGGTCGAGTCATACGCCTTATCATAGCTCTGCTGATCTGGCACAAACAGGATGCTTCAGATCTCCACAGGTCTTTTCAGAAAGATGCACTCAGCAGGGGTGCCCACTTTCTCGAGTCTGTAAGCTGGTGATGTTTATTATTTAAGTTCCCGATGTCCTCAAATCCCATTTTTCTTCTCCCCATGACATCTCTATCTTTGGGAATGACACTTGAACTCAATTAAATTTAAACTCTAATTCACTGAAGACATGTCTTGTGCCTTGACATCGAATAAATCAAAACTGAAGAGCTGTCTGAGTCTACCATTTAAAATATGTTCAATTTTCTATATTCTATTTTTGTAATGTTGCAATGCACTGTCACAGAGACAAGTGTGGCATTATGATATCATAGACTCATAGATCTTTGTAACAGATTTACTTTATTTATATTAGTTCCTCAATTTTCATTTTTTGTATTCATGTGTTCTCTCCTCCCCACTGCACCCCACCCAGAAGAGGTAATTTTTCAGCAATACCCTCTATGTCTAACCTTGACCCTTTGAAGAGTAATTTGGCATGTTTTTTCTCAAGTCAGTGTTCTAACTCCATTGCTTTCCATTACCAGTAGTGATTGTTACATCAGCATTAGAATGCTCAGCTACTGTAAGAACATTCTAATTCCATGCGGTTTTTGTGATCTTACACCGATCAACCACGACTTTGAAACATAAGTTACAGTAATAGCAATAATAAATCCAAAAAGTACATTTATAATATTAACAATATATTTTATGTGTGTCTTGTCACAGTCATTTATTAGTGGCTGTACTATTTATTATGATAGATATTCATCCTGGTTATAATTTGGTGCAAAAAAAAAAAAGAAAAAAAAAAACCTGTTAAATTCTGTTTGAAATGCATCTGACAGTACAGGTGCCAGGATCTCACTCCTGCATAATTTAGTGTAAATACCCAGGATACCTAATTAGTTACTTTTTGAAGGTAATAACTGTGAGTATTTAGTTTCAGTTGGTGACAGAATGGGATGTGATAATATGTATTCCCCCATAAAGCAACAAGGCTCTTAACACTGCTCTTATCTTGTTGGTTCATTTGAGACTGCATTGCTAATTTAGCCATGTCTTAAAGCATTAGTAACATTGATAGGCTATCAAGCTAAATAAATTAATAATAAGGCTGCAACTGGACTGCAACACTGGGATTTGTGACCCATACTGCACTATCAACAAAACATTTAAAGAGAACCTCTGTGATAAAGTAAAGGTCAAATGTTGGTTTAATGCATGCCAGTGTATACTAGTCATAAACAAACAATAAAATAAAACTATCAAAAAAACTGGGGAAAGTCATGAAACTGCCAAAAAATGGCAGTTAGAACTGCTGTGGCTTTCATGACAAACATCCGGCCTTAACCACAATCACTGGTTTTCGAGGGTAATTGACTGTCCAAATTGTGGTAAAATGGGAAAGGATTATGCTTGAGATTGAAAATTAAAAATACAACTTCTTAGAGGAGATGGAAGACAAGATGCTGACAGGTTTTCTAGTTCCCCTATACATTTTGACTGCTTTGCATTTTTCATGTGTGTAACACCTGCAGTGGCCGTTCTCCCTCCTTCGCCATTTTATGTTTTGTTTTCCTCTTGCGTTGGACTTAAATCTCCAATCACGCTTGCCAGATATCGAGACGAATCAATCCCCTCCTGCAGCACAGAGTTTAGGCCGCCGTCAGACAGGGTGGAGCCCAGTGCTGCTGGCTAGAGAAGCACTATTAAAAAAGAGATTTATGAGGGATGGATGGATGGTTACATTAATGGAGAAGTGCAAAGTAGCCTAAGTCTGCCCAGAGCCTCCACATACACAGTGTACTCTTTAACTGGCATTCTTCATATGTGTTGCAACATCTGGACTACTTAATATGAAGGTTAACGTAAGAATGAGTGAATTCTTACGTTAAACCATTCACTAATGTATTATTTAAATTACTTATTTAATTAATTGAATCTATTATGGAATTTATCTAAATGAGGTACGAGGACTGAAGCAACACTACAGGTATTTAGGGTATTCAGATTTAGGCATACCTCTATTTAACATTCTCACTGTGATCAGTTTGATTTTACTCTGCAAAACTGCCAGGAAGTTTTTAATAAAATCTCTGAATCTACAGCTTCTGGCCCTCTGGCTGTACTTGGAGAGTTGTAAGCTTGGCTTACTCCACAAACATTTTTTTAATTTTTTTTTTTTTAACTCAGACATCAAAAACAATATTTCCATTGCAAAAATCATGAACCCCAAAGGCTGGACACATCCACTTTTGGATGAGTGAACATGCCACCCTTTGAGGCTTGCATGCATGGAAGATGTCTGTCCCTGAAATGTGATTGTCTACTTTGAATGACAATCTACTGTGAAAGAGAGAGAGAGAGAGACTCTGTGACTCAATTTCCCTTTGTGATAAATAGACAATTTCACCACTTTATTGAAATATTTCAAAGCCGGAATTGAACATCTCTGTCTTTTTGAAGAGCGTTATTCAAACTGCCACATGAAAAACTATATTTGCTGGTAAAGTTTAAATGCATGTAAATTCTGATGCTCAAAGTAAGGGTTCTCAGGACTAGGTGATCCTAAATAGATCAAAACTTTTCTTTTGATATTTGATCGGATTTTAATTTGGCACATTTAAAAAAAGACTTCCATCCTGCATCTGTTCTTCTGACCTCCCAAGTTCCTCCTCATAAACCATATATATACATATCTGCCTTGAATAGACTTGAAGAAGAGCACTCAAACTGTTCACTTCAATACTTTAGCTCTAGTCATCCTTTTCATTCAGAAACTGCACTTTCGTGACACGCAGGCTCAACTGAGGCAACTCTTTCGCACCACCAATCTGTGCGATGGAATGAACAAACAAAATACCACTGAGCTGGAAAAAAAAAAATCATTTTCCTATTTCCCCTGGGACAAAAGGCCATCACAATGTGGCCTTGTTTCAATGATCACACAATTCCACAGATTATTGTCCTCAGTTTCAAAGGGGAACACAGCATGCACAGCACAGATGTCCTACAAATGTATAAAAGCTTATCTTTGTTCAAGCCACATTTTCTTTATATTCTAAAATCATTAATATGTTATAATAAATTAAAGTGCTGTTTAAACTTAATGGTTTTGCAATAAGGACAGCTTAACAAGCTTTGTCTGACAACAGAAGGGAATCCTTCAGGGATTCTATTTTCCACTCAGCTATTCTAAATAATACAATCTGTCAATGGAATTTTGTATTGGTGTGTAAACCTATGGGACAATTAGTAACCACATAACAGAAAATATTCCACCTAATTTTTCAGGGATTTGCCCTTGCCAGTGACCCCAATTACTTCATTCTATTATAATTATAGCACTGTTTAAACATATTAAATAAAAATGAGATAATTCCCCAGAATAATTTTTCATAATGAATTGGCTTTATAATGGTACGGGAGTGATCCTTTGGGGATAGCGGATTCCTCATTTTAACTGGACAAGTTGAAAGTTAAATAATGGAAACGTTTCCAAACAAAATAATTCATAGATTTAATTCGGAATTCAATTTTCTTTGTGCCCCTTTTAAGGAATGTGAATCAAATTAGGCTATAGATGTGTAGGCATATCATCTCTTATTCTGAGAATCTGACTTCCAGAAATAAGAGAATACAGCTTTTTCTAATCACATATTTCAAATAGATTCCTGAATAATGCACAATCCCCTGGGTCTTACAGATGGGATAGAAATACAAAAGGCACAGAACAATTATTCAGTTTTCTTATAAGAAGCCATTATTTTTATGCATATAATGAATTTAAATCTGAATAGCATATGATTTTTTTTTTTGCATGTGATGAATTTCCAATTACCCAATGTGAAGCATTAAACAAAATGAGTCATTTGCACATGCAACGATTTTACAGTACGAGGTGAAAAGGTACTAGGTACTGTGTGTTCATCATGCTGATTAACATTTGTCATCAGAGTTTATAAGTGATGAGTGTGAAATATGGAGTGTGAGTGTCTGGAGGCAGTAGTAGCGAATACCTTTGACATGTGCTTTGCATTACGTAACAAATTTCTCTTATAGAGTCTGAGGGTCAGATTTACATACATAAAACTTGCAGTGCAAATTGCGGGCTGTGGAGGGTATGTTGGGGCATTCACAGTCTGCCTGAAATGTCTTATTTACTAAAGCAGCAGCTAAGTACACACTCAGAAAATGGCACTGCCTGTACTATTCACTATTCTGTTTTGCATATGAAGCAGAGGTACAGTTAAAAAAAATATATTATGTTTAGTGCATTGAATACACAGTAAAATGTCCAGTCTACTCTATATCATTGAGGTCCATACTGTACCTGTGTCTTGGTCTTGCTTGAGCCTTGATTTACACCTGCTGCTTTGGAGGAGGAGAAATCCCAAGCAAAAATCGACCCTCGCTAATTGCGTGAACTTCAACAGAATACATAATCAGCCACACTCATAGCATCTGTGTCCGTTGTTTGCGCGATCCTCCCTTAAATGCATATTCATTAATGGAAGAAGCGCACCTCGCGCTGACTCGCGTACGTGACACGCATAGTGCGCTTCCAGTCCCATGTGCCTCTTTGACACACGAGACGCATGTTTCTGGGGCAGAACGCATCATGTCTGCATCTGAGAATAGTCGCAAAAAGCCTAGTAAATCTGGCCCTGGGTTTCTTTCCCAGTTCATCTCAAGAACGCACAGCAGGGTTCAGATCTCACAAGTCAAGCCACCTATGGCTTAACAGTCACTTTTCTTGTCATTACTTGGCATGTGCGCAGGTAATAAATAAGCCAAATACTCACAAGTGCATCCATCCCATAATAAAACTACGGTCTGAGTACAGGCAGTTCGGTGCTTATTAATTACAGCACACAAGTCACACAAAACCACAGTTATTGACTTTTTTGTTTTTCCCACTGCACCGCAGGACTGCCGCCGTGGGCTATGCACCGCAAATTGTGGTCACTTACTCACTCACTCACTCACTCACGGACATCCTGTGTAGGCGCATGTGCAGGAGGTGCGCCGTCGGTCTGGATGGTTTTGTGCTTGTTTATTTGCAGGATCTGTAAACAAGTAGTGCTGTTATTTCATCCCTTCAGATTGAACACAAAAGTGAGTAGATTTAGAGATTTTTGTAACTGTTAAAGTCCACTGTATTTTTCAGTTCCTCAAAAACTACAATGATTTTTTTGTAACATTCATGTGACAAAGGTCAACTGAAAGGTCAAACACATTAAAGCCCATTTAGAATGACAACCACAGACGAGAAACTTTTGTAAATGTATGAAAGCTTCCACAGGGTGGGTAAACATTGGATTCAGACAACCGTATCGGATACAAAGTGCACATTCCTGTTCCTGTTTTGTTTGTGGCTTAGCTGTCATGCTGTTCTTTCAAACATGGAGGAGAAAGTAAAATGAAAAACAAAACAAACAGAATCACATGAGCACTCAACCACTGCTGATCAGATTCATCATGGCAGTGTTCTTGTAGGCATTTCAAAAATATAGCAGAAAATACACAGAAAATATAATTGTTGTGTTCAGCTTCTAGCAACTGTGATTTCATCTTCCCCCAACAGTAACTACCACTGCACCTTATGCCATTTTAAGACCAGAATAGTCCATATGTCCAGTTTCTGGTTTTGTCATGGCAACTGCCAGCCCCAATAAGCTATAACACTGTAAACCTCTTCAGGAACTGGCAGGCCTAGATCACGTTTGTATCTACATATTATACATTACATATTGTACTCTTCAAGGTTTCTTGGTTTTTGCAGTAAGTCATCTTTAGATATCTGTTTTGGGTTTGTCACATTCTCATTAAAATCAATTTTTCTCATTTCAATTTTGTGTTATTGGCATGACAAGTACACACTAATGCATTATCCTAAAAGCATTACCTTACAAGCTTTCTCTCATTTCAGTTTGTTTTGTTTTGTCATAATTCTTATTTCATCTCTATAAACTCATCTGAACATGACAAATGAATTATCTTCAGTTTATGTGTGGTACTTTTCATATGAGTAATTTGCATTAATTGATTAGAATTGTTTCGTGACAGGAAATGACAGCCATCACATCTTATTAGATGATTACCAGTCAAACAAGTTTCAGATTTAATTTAAAACGTTTTCATCCAAGGACATTACATTTGCCTGTTTTTATAGACCACAATGCTCTGCAACAAATCAACAGCCATATCAAATAGCCTGCTCTGTCTGAATCAGCAGTTGTTTGACTTATGATGTTAGTGGATCTGTTTGGTGCTGCTCTGCTGTTCAGTGTCACTTAGGTCCACCCACACATACACTGTCTGTCCTGTAGATCGCAAGACACAGCAAGCCATCCATTCTGACAGGAGCTAAAACATGGAAATACTTGCCAGTGAATGCATTATCTGCAGTCCCCCAATCCCTCTGTGATCTGATAGTCGGTCAGCAGGCTCAGCTTTCAGCTGTCCTGTCAGCCATTGGTTCAGATCGATCACTGGAATTTCCTGGGCTCAGACTTAATTTACCAACTTTGTAAATCCCCCGTCCCTCCCTCCCCCCCATAATGATCTTCTGCCATACATTATCTTGATATATAGTCATATATTGACATAGAGACCAGGATGCAATCAGCAATTGCAACACCTCCGTTTAATCATGAATAAAGGAAGTTAAGGAAAAATGATGACTGAGTGCTTGGCACACTATGAATAACCCAAACGTGTTTGTTTGTGTGTGTCCATGTTTCCAGCTGCACAGCATGCTATCGCTAACACAGGTGTTGCGCTACAAAAATAAGTTGTAACGATTTGTGTGAAATATCAGCAACGTAGAAGATATACGTATAATATCCTTTGGTATAGTATCTCTTGTTTCAGTCTAGCAGCAAAAAACAGGTGTTCTTCGGTCTAGAACAAATCCCCATTTTGAACGAGCTAACAAGCTAAACTCATGGTTTTCATTTAAAACGAGGCTAAAAGATTCAAACCATAAGTCGGTGTTCACACCACTGGCTCACAGGTGAGTGCAACACAGGTGTGTGTGCTACAGTGCTGGTTGGAGGCTCAGGTAGGCTAGACCAGAGGCACAATCTCAGATTCCAGATTGAGGTAAAAAAAGGTTAAAAAAAAAAAAAAAAGACTTGCATACATTCAGACATATATTATAACATTCATTTAATAATGCATAATTGAATAGAATAAATTCAGTTTAAAAAATGCACTGCTTTGAAAGTAAAAAAGAAAAAAAAAGAAAAAAACTTGTATGCAATCACCAACAGTTTGAAACCACTGTTACATGCCACTTTAAGATACATGATTAGGAAAATGATTCATATTCCCAGTTGTGAAAAACAGTGAGCTTCAAAAGAAACCTTGCTCTTTGAAAGAAAATGTTTAGTTTTCCAACCCAGTCTGGCCTGTAGACTCAATTTAAACAATTTAAACAAGTATTTTGAAGCCAAGATCATTTTGAAACCAAAAACATCCCCTCATGCTGAAATTTCTGGCAGCCGCCCAAATGTGTTTAGGGTAGGATTATAATTCTGTAAAGGGTGTAAATGGAAAGTAAAATGGAAAGTATAAAAGGCATGCTGTCACCCTTTCCCCAGTCTGAGTGCTTCATATTCATTTGATCTGCCTATTGGTTGTTGTTTTCATTGGTTTCCCCACGCATTTAAGTTCCTTGTTCACCCCTTGTCTTTGCTTGGTTTTAGTCGTCTCTCCAGTCTCTCAGGCAGTGGTAACCAACCCTGTTCCTGGAGATCTACAATCCTATAGGTTTTCATTTCAACCATAATTTGGCACACTTGACTACCAGTTAGCAGCTTGTCAAAGATCTCTAGCAGTTGAATGAGATGTGCTTTGTTAGGGTTGGAGTGAAAACCTACAATATGGTACATCTCCAGGAACAGGTTTGTTACCACTGCTCTAGGCTCTCTGTGTCAAGCAATTCCTTGGTGTTCCATTATTTCTTGGGTTTGTTGTTTCGCTCTCTGTGTTTCATGTCTTTCCTAAAAATATTTCTGAGTTTTTGTCTCTGTTTCAAGTCATTCCCTGCATTGGTCATTTCTGTGATTGAAACTGAAACTGATCTAACATAAAATGGACAAATGATGGATGCCTAAAGACTCCCATTGACAGTCAGGCACCTAAAAATATTTGTCCTTTGATAGGTTAGAAATTGTTCTATGGTGATGTTTCTGGTTGGATGTTGATGACCTGGTGAAAAGCTGTCAGATAGCTTAATTCTCAATGGGTGTGGGGGCAGTGGAGAACATATAAAGAGGTCATATTGATTTTGTGGGGATGGCAACTCAAAGCAGTCTGTTCTGTTGATTAGAATCTCTCTCTCTCTCTCTCTCTCTCTCTCTCTCTCTCTCTCTCTCTCTCTCTCTCTCTCTCTCTCTCTCTCTCTCTCTCTCTCTCTCTCTCTCTCTCTCTCTCTCTCTCTCTCTCTCTCTCTCTCTCTCTCTCTCTCTCTCTCTCTCTCTCTCTCTCTCTCTCTCTCTCTCTCTCTATTCAATTCAAAATGCTTTATTGGCATGAAAGACATTAGTAAATATCGCCAAAGCGTACATATAGAAATACAAAAAGACATTAGAGCATGAACATAAATGGAACTCTCTCTCTCTCTCTCACTTGCGAGAAACTAATGTTTACTGTTTTACCATCAAACAGCCGTGCGGCATCAATCTGTAGAAGCCCTATGCTCTCCTTCTCTCTCTCTCGACACTGGACATGATGACCAATCATCATATAATCATTACATACCTTAATAAAGCACTCACCATCTCTAACACTATTCAACTATCTCATAAATTATTAACCACCAATAACCACTATTTTAATATTTGTCACTTGTAAAGAATTTATTCCAAGTAATTGTTTTTTATCATTTGCCTACCACTTTACATAATAACTTTTTTTCTACTTTCTTTTTTAATCCTCTTTATATAGCATTTTTGTTTGTAAGGTGTAACATAAAAACATTAAGGAAGGTAACCTGATAAGCCCTCTCTGGTTTTTTACACACCACACACTGTCCTTGTTACAGTAAATGTTTCCTCTTTGCTGTTGCGTGGTTTTTTATGAGTGCAAATAAAATAAAAAAATAAAAAAAACACTAAGGGAGAACAAGAGTGCTGCAAACAAGCTACAATAAAAATGTATCCCATGATAAGTGCTAGAGGATTCAAACCATGACAATCTATATCACTTATAAGCCTTTCTTTAGGCTCAAAATGTAACAGAAATCTGAACAGCTTAAGCACGCTTTATTTTTATTTTATAGAGATTTGCCCATATTCACAGGCGTGGAATTTTTGAGTGGGATTTTTCCTATTAAAGTTGATTCCATTACAAATCTTGCAAACGCTTCCTTAGCCATTTTTGAAACATAAAGCCATGCTGACCACTGTCTGAATCTCAAACAGGCTGACAACAGTCTTCTGATCGCTTGTCAGGCAATTTTTAGAAGAAAAATTTTATTTAAAAATCCTTTGGAGCAATCTGTTTCCCTTTTCACTTTCCTACAATGGAAGGAAAGGATAAATTAGTATTTTTTTAAGCCAAATTAAGTTGTCTCCGTTGATGAGTAATTCATGAATTCATTCTTTGTTTGTCACAATGGTAGCACAAATGAAAATGTATTTTTAAAAACAGCACTGGGGACTGTAAAGCTCAGTGAAACTTCAAACGAATTTTAGCACAAAAACAAAATGGAATTTAATTTAATTAGTGTTGCTAGAGAAAGACATATTAGCACATGAATAAAGGTACTGCTGACCATTTTCAACCATTCAACCATTTTGTGAAAAGAGAACTTCATCTTGTATAATGAAGACAATGTATTTCCATCATATTCTTTTAGGTTTGCTAGACATTTAGCAAAAATGTAATCCATTATAATATGATAATTTGGAAAAACCACCATAAAGTGTTGGGCCACCATGAGCCACCAAAACAGTGTCAATGCCCCTTGGCATAGATTCTACAAGTCTCTGGAACTCTGTTGGAGGGATGGAACACCATTCTTCTAAAAGATATTCCCTCATTTGGTGTTTTGATGATGGTGGTGGAGAGCGATGTGGATGGGGGCATTGCTATCCTGGAAGAGACCACTCCCATGAAGATAGAAATGTACTTTGTACTGATTTGCAGTGACCATTCCCTCTAATGTACAAGCATCATGGTCATCGAATGTATGTTTTCAACACCAAATTTCCAATCTTATTTACTGATGTCTTTCCCATAGATCTAAATGCAGATCTCACTTTAGTTACTGTTCCTACTGAAACACTAGCCAGTTGAGCATTCTTGGTGAATGAAGCTCCTGCTGTCTGTGCCCCAATAATGAACCCTCTTTCACAGTCACTTAGATATTTTCCTCTTACCATCTTGATGCAAAATCAAGGTCAATGCTGGCACTGCTCAGCATTTTTATACAGGCCACAGAGCATGATAGGATGATAATTGCTTCATTGTATCATGCAGTACACCTGTATGGAAGCATCTACATTCATTATGTTTCCCCACTCATTTATTCAGGTTTTTCCTTTAATTTGTCATCCGTCTGTATATCATTCCAAGATTGGAGATTTTGTCACACTGACCACAAATGTGACATATATGAGGGACTGAGAGTACTGTGAGTTGATAAGTGTTCACCTCCCACCTCTATAAGTCCTTCATCTGCTGGTTTCAAAGAGCTTTCTATGTCTCGTGTTCTTGCTCTTGTTTTCAATTTTGTCTGGAATGTTTCCCCTTGATCCATAACATAAAGTCATTAAGTGGATCTGTGTGTCATCTTTAGGGAGAACCTGCTCTTTGTGATGCTCTGCGTTCATTTGTGCTCTGCAATGCCCTGCATTTCATTTCTGAGATTGGTTTAAAAAATCAATATGTTGTACTCTCTCTGAATCGCTGATGAATTTTCCCATCCTTTTTCAATCTAGTTATTTTCGAGATTTACCATCCAACCGAGGTGCACTGTACCTGAAACATGTACTCACCTGTTAGCCCTTGGATATTTTACACTCCGCAGTCCACACAGTGCCTTAAGAGCAGAGGAGGAAAGTCCAGGGATAAAAAAAGTAAAAGTCTTACCGTGTGTTTCTTCCACCCATGAACTCAGCCAGCTTATTTCACTAATAATGTATACCTCCTGGCTGAAGAATTGTGCTAATTAGCAAATCCAAGTGATTGGAAAAAATATTGAGGAGGACTTCTACTTTCTCAACCTGAATTTTTCCCCCTTTGCATAAGAGGGAGCTAGCTTCAGTTGGAGGAGAGGCATTTTTCTCTCGGAAGAGAGAACCTACACCTGACAGGAAGACACCAGTTGTGTCCTGCCACTGTGGAGTCCTTGTTATTGTCATGTAATGTGATGTGTTCTGCTGTTATACTGTGGAACTCCACAATTTAAACCTTTACATCTTCATATGAATTTCACTGTGCAACAAGTATGCTTTATGAGCTGTAATAATAGCCACTATGTACCATTATATTATACCATGTTGTGTTCCTACCCAGGTCTTTGAATACATTGTGTGTGTGTGGGGGTGTGGGTAATGTAGAATATGTTGTCAAATATTACCTTTAATTGAATTTCAGCTTTTGAAATAGTGTTATTTTTTCAGGCACAAAGCATGCCCTACTAGTTACATGATCATACTATACAACCACTGTCACTACTGTTCCACGATATGTTCTATATAGAGCGGGCTACATGGTGTCTGGGCAGCTATGGTGACTGGAAGAAAACTGGGAGATGACAAAACAGCGCAAATTCTCTTCAGTAATATTCAGTTAGTTGTATCAAATGTGTAGAGATTCATATTACTTTCTCTTTGCAAGTATTTGTTAATATTCCGCACATGCCGACCAATACAGAATCTCAATTTAATAATAATAAATAAAGATGACACTCTGAATTTAAATTAAGGACAACATAAACATACTGTATACATATACATCTATGACATTAGTGAACTGTACATGTATTATAGTACATATTTTAATGCAATGCTCTTATTTCATAGGATATCACTAACATTGGATTTTAGACATCGTATTAAGAAATGAATCACATGCACAGAAAAATGTTTCGCGTTTATTCAGCTCTGAGTACTTATGAGTCCAAAATCCAAATCCACTCCGTAAAAGTTGATTTAACACTGACCTTCTTCTTCATTTTTTTTTGTGTATAAACTCAAAGCTTCATTCGATCGCGGTGAAAGAAATTACAAATTCTTTGAACCATCATGAATTATTGTATTGTTATATTATGACAAGCTATTTCACCATGGCCAAAAATGCGTGAAAATATCTCTGTGTAATTTTACGTTTTAATTTTGTTGCCGTGTTCTTTAGCCAATCCTACCTTTTTGCTGTGCGTTAGGTTGCCATACGGATGCGGTAGGCTAACAGTGACCTCTATCGTCGAAAGAACGAATGTTTTGGTATGTTCTTCCACCATTTATTTATTTATTTATTTATTTATTTATTTATTTATTTATTAAAAACTAGACTTTTTAACACGTAAATTCAACAAAAAAGAATAAATAGCATTTTTAATGAAAGCAAACATAAGTAAGAATTAGATGTTGCAACATTGTTAATACTATTACTACTACTACTACTACTACTACTAGCCTACTACTACTACTACTAATAATAATAATAATAATAACAATAATAATAGTATAAAACAGCACTTTATCATCGTAAAACATTACCGTTGCTCAAATAAAGAAATTCATATAGGCAACTCCACTCAAAAAAATCTATTGTTCAAAGCAAACGGTGGTGTACGTGTACAGAATGTAGATGCCATTGTAGTATGGCTTTACACAAGAACAAATCCCTTCTCTTACACACGACAGCACTGTCTCTCTGCACAAGCGGAACACTTCTTAAGCGTCCTCTGGTTTGTGGACCATCCCCTATCCGTGACGCTAAAACGTGCATCATCACCAGAGAAGGATGTCTTTTTTCCTTTACTGGTTGCAGTTAGTCGGTTTTATATGCGAGGCAATGCAGGAGCCGGACGTTTTGCCTTAGGAAACATGTCGAAAGAAACATCAGTACTCGAAGACGTCTTGCAATTTATGAAAAACCTTTAACTTTGACTAACAACAACTTTTTTTGCTTTAGTTTTTTATCACCTTGAGAAAAGAATCAACATTTTATGTATTGTTAATTTGTTTTACCTGAGTACAGGTGTAATAGAAGCGCACGTGGCAGATTGCCTAAGGTAAGACTCTTTATTGATGTAATTAGGAAAAGTGTTAACTTTTACTTCAGGAAAATTATATAAATGAGTAAATGACTTTGGGGAGGAGTAGGCTACCATATGTGTCGTTGTTTTTTCATGATACGGCTTTTACGGTCAACCCAAAGGATAACATACACACTAGAAAGGGATTGCTTACGCAAAACCAATTCGAGTGAGAGATAATTATTGATGGATCTTTTGTGTTTTACTGTATATTGTTGATATAGTGTGAAATGGCAATTTGCCATCGTTCAGTTCTTGCCAATGTTCTGTGACAAAATAAGTGATTTTGTTCCTGTTCAAATGACTCAAGGCAAAAACAGTTCTTTAATGGAACGTTTGTTCAAGTGGATTTCCCCGCTAAATTTAATCAAGCCAATATGAATGCATTAAAACAATTTAGCTCATTTAGTTAACCGATTACAAAACTATTTCAAGCTGCAGGCAATTTTAGATTTGGGAAAAATGAGATTCAACTTTCAAAACTACATCGTTGCATAGGGGGAAAGTATTGCTGACATCTCATTTAGGATTGAATTCAATAAAGCGGACTGATTTGGGCGACAGTATAGGGATTAAGGAAATCGCATCGTACTGTTAAGATCTGTAATGCATCGCAAAAGCTGTGGTCTCGTAAGATATTTTGACAGTAACACATGATGTGTTTATCTTGTATTGTCGCCCCTCTTCAGGAACTCATCTGAGGAGTACAATGAGTTCTGAACTGCTTTGGTATTCTGTTTTGTTCATTCATTTTTATTAGAATGGCGACTGGTTATCGCCATCCTTGATTAGTTCTAAATATTATCTCTTTACGACCGCAAGGTATTGACTGTTTAAAATGAGAACAACACGTGCCCTGTAGCATTGAGAGAGAGAGAGAGAGAGAGAGAGGGGGGGAGAGAGAGCGAGAGAGAGAGAGAGAGAGAGAGTTAAATATAATACAAAAACGGAAGTTTCAACTCATCTGGATACATTTGATGTGCTTGTTCGCCACAAAAAATGAGAGCACATTTTCCGTGTTGCGCTCATGCATTTCTGACTCTTCTAATGCAAGCTTCAATGAGTGGGTTAACTCAGTTGTAGACCTTTATAAATGGAAGAAAATGAAAGCTGTCATCAACATCTTCATCAGACCAGTGACTATTGAAAGGCTACCATACCACTACCATTATTGTGGAAGGCTACCATAAAGATACATTCCAGCAGATCAAACAGAAAATAAATTACCTGTCCTTTATGATTATAGGTCATTGTCTTGCTTGAAGGATGTGTGTTCCTGTTTTTTTTTGACTGTTTTAAAAGCCACAAGAGTCTCAGTTGAGCAAGGAGGTACACCCACCGGTTATCGAGACATTGCTGGTTTAAGGGTGGGCTAAGTCATTTGCTGACAATGAATGGGGATTCATAGGGGTGGGACAACAATTGCCATTGTCCCATTAGGGGTTGGGTGGGATTAAGCTGACCATTATCCTGCGTGTTACCACTGCATTGATTCTTTCCAGTGATGTTAATGTTACAACCCTGCTCTAATTAATGATAGCACTCATAGTTAATGGTATGCTAATGAAGGGAAAGAGTGCATGCAATTCAGCTGAACAGATCCTTGCATGATTGCAGATTACATGAGAGAGAGAGAGAGAGAGAGAGAGAGAGAGAGAGAGAGAGAGATGGAGAGGGCGAATGAGTTTGAATGGCATTCAATTAATATCTTGCTGCCTGACTAAAAAATGTTGATAATATATAGTGGTGTCGGGGACTAAATTAATTTGAGCCAGAGGAGCTTTTTAAGCAGACAGCATTTTAATGATTTCATTAATTTAATTAATGCTTATTTAATTGGTCGAGAGCATCATTACACCATTCACCCGCGTAATGAGAATTTGGTCTAGTCCATTCAGGAAATACGCGTGTTTGGAGAATGAATACATTGTCCAATTCATTGAAATGAACTTTTTCCATTAATAAACTGCTATCAAAGTTATATGTGATTAGTAATACTGAGTAGCCTTAATATGTTGTCTGGAGTGCAACTTTGTATCTTAAACCAGTTATATATCTGAATGGTACTAAAGTCTTTTTTAAACCACTGTTTATACTAATATGTAATTGTATATTATATCGCTTCAATCCAGATTATTATGGTATGAGAACTGTACACACACTCCAAATTCTGTGATCTGAGTTTTCACAGCTGGTCCAGGTGTATTGCCTGCACATTATAAACCAGAGGACTGTCTAGGATGAGGTAGGGGTTTCCATGCCAACTGAAATCTTCCATCACTGGGTGCCGTCATGGCCATTTACAGTACACCTGATCCCAAAGGACCCCTGAACACAGGCAGCTTTAGAACTGTCTGGATTCAGTACAGGTGCTGTGATGAATACACATAAGAATATCCCGTGTACACCACAAAGGAACCAAAAAAAAATGATCATGTTACCCACATTGTATGTGCCAGGGCATGATATTGGATAGAATTTCTATATCCTATGAAGACAGTGAACTGGCAGTCAAGTTGGATGTTGCATGGTGTGAGTCAGGAGTGAAGAAGGAGTTTGCATTTGTTTAACAGGAAGTTTTTAATTAAAAAAAAAAATTGTGTGTAGGAAGCATCACAAGCTATTCTATACATGAGCAGCCTTGCAGTCTAACAAAACGAAACCCAGTTGAAGCTTTTAATCAAATGTAATGTTCTGACGTGTTGTGCTGTTGTTTTCTAACTCACTGATTCAAAACCACAGAAGCAAATTAACGCTGGCATTAGAAAACGGGGAATTCTCAGCAAAACCACACACATATCTTTATTATTTTTTGCTCTTGCAATTTCTATGGAGAGAAAGATTATCGCCATTGCTTTTGGGCCACTGTGTTTAATAGTTGTGTGGATTTAGGCTTTAGGCAACCGTATACAGTACACAAAGGACTCCCTCCAATAAAGTGGGGGGCAGCTGTTATGACTAGTAATGCGCCTCAGCAGCCACCATACTTTTAGTGACTCATTTTTTATTTTAATATTACTGCATGGAGGACAGGATAAAGTACAAATAAAAAAAAGAAAATACATAAAGGGGCATAAATTAAAGTCATGAAAACAAAGATAAGAAACGGGTAACTATATCACTCTGCTCCTCCCCCCCCCCCCCAAACCCCCTCCCCAACATCCCCAATCCCGAAGGACCCCAAGGGAACCCGAACACTCCCAAGACATCACAACAGTCATCTTATCTCAGCAGCAATACCATTCCACAGCTTGCTATTTCCCCCTGAATCTATGTGAATGTGAGCGTTTGATGACTCAATATGCACCACATCCAAAACGGATAGAGTTGACTGGCGAAGAGAGAGAGAATGTGGTGGCTTCCATTGCAGAGCGATCATTTTCTTTGCTGAAGTCAGTCTGGCGAGAAAAATGTGTAACTGACACACTGATGAACCAAGAGACAAAGACTCACGCCACCACTCTGCCACCATACGTACAGTATGAGTGGGGAAGACGCTGTCCGTGGTCCTGCAAGTCTCCCAGGTCACTGAATCACCCAAGGTGCTGAAGAGACAGTGGGAGGGGCGGCGAAAGGGAGAGAGATGGGAGAAAGAAGGAGAAAAAAGGGAGCAATCAAAAGCCCAAATTATTCAGGACAGGAATGGATCCTGGTGCTGTCCTTTAGACGAGACAGTAAACCAAGGCCCTGACTCAGTACCGAAGTCTTAACTCCATTGTTCTGCTGCAAATCCTATTTAAACTGTCAAACTGCGTCTAGCTAGCTATGTATCCCACTGCAGGCACATGCTTAGATAGACAACAACATATGGCCCCCTGCCCAGAGACAGGAAATGTGCCCTTTTGGCTGAGTGCCCTTTTATCCAACTGTCCCAGAAAAAGTGTGTGCAGGCCTCTGACCTACTGTATTCTAATGCTACAAGATATCTGAGGCTACACAATTACTTGGATTTTCTAGCCAATTAATTGCTTTAAAAAAAAAAAGAAATCAAGACCATGGCCTTTCTCTATTTTTTGTAAGTTCTAAAAATGTATTTTTTCATTTCCTCCCCTCACTTCTCCCAAATTGAAATGTCCAGTGACATATCAGTGCACATAACGGGGTTCTGTCTTTTTGGTCGAGAGCAGACAAGCCCGTGCTCTTCTTTGAAGAGCATTCCAGTACGTCGAGTGCCACTATAAATATAAAAGCACTGCCAGCTGAACTTTCCATAACCCTGCCTGATGCTAGTGCCAATTACACATAATATTGTTGGCACTGATATGGTCAAGATTCGATCCCAGTTGGGACCCATCCATGCACTGAAACAGGAAGAGTACCTTAAATGGATGAGTCACGCAAGAGGCATGGAGCCAAGGGTAAACTAAGAATGAAGTTCTAGTCAAGTACCCCAGATAGCTTTTATGATTTAACACCTGTAGCCCTTGGTTTTATTACACCATTTATCTGTGGGATGGCAGGATCTAATTGAAAAGTGATTCACAAGAATACATGCGGCCATATTCTTGCATATTACTTCATTAGATATTACTGTCATGGTGCTCTTTAAACAGGTTGGGAATGACCAAATCGCACATTTAAAAAGCACATGCTGTATCACATCAATGCGTAGTACATAAACAAGAACAGAACGTTCATGATTATGTTGTTATGTAATAAGAGCATTCATAAAAGCAAGAAGAAATAAGTGCAGTAACCTGAGATTTCTTGATGGAAACATCAGATAAATGTTATGAATAAGACTGTCTATGAGGTGTCATCAGTTACATTGAGCATCACAGCAGCTGATCGCTGTTCCAGTGACACTGGACATACCTTTAAGGAAACTGTGCTACAACTATTCTTCAAAACCACATTCAATTAAATACATTAATAAAGTGTGGGGAAAAAAATGCATTTTTCTGAAAATATATTTCTTCAAAGCTATATCTACACATTTACACCTAAATGTGTTTTTATTGTAATTTTCCCCCTAGTACAGATGAGATTCACCGCCAAACACATAACAGTTCTCACAACATGTACTTACTGTTGATTCATTTTGTTGTTTTCCAGGTCTAAAATGAATCAAAGACTCAAATGCAAAAAATCTTGCATTGACCAATTTCATTCATATCCCCTGAAATTCCCATTTTGCGTTTTCTAGCTGCAAGTATAAATTACAGCAGTTTCCCTAATGTCACCATTTCATACTTAAATGCAAGTTTGTATGGTTATTTTCCCCAGAGTACAGACGAGATCCACCGCTGAACACATAACAGTTCTCACAACATGTACTTACTGTTGATTCATTTTGTTTGTTTTCCAGGTCTAAAATGAATCAAAGACCGGATTCAAACCTGACGCTGGCGGAGGGCGAAAACTGGACTTTACCCAACGCGTCCCGGGACTATGTCGGCCCGCGGTACAACATCACATACGTGGGATTTTACCTTCATCAGCCGCCGGTCATGGCGGTCTTCATCGTTTCCTACCTGCTGATTTTCCTGGTGTGCATGGTCGGGAACGGGGTGGTGTGCTTCATCGTGCTCCGCAGCAAGAACATGCGCACGGTCACCAACCTCTTCATCCTGAACCTCGCGGTCAGTGACCTTCTCGTGGGGATTTTCTGTATGCCCACAACACTGCTGGACAACATTATAACGGGTAGGTGCCGGGCTCCAGAGCATTTATGCATCATACAAATATGCATGTTGAATATATTGATCCAAAAGGGGAGAATCACAGATGTAGTGTTGGCGAACACAATAATCAACAAGAGGATGCCATGTTTAACATTTTCGGAGGTATCCCAGGGTGTCCACATTCAAACTGAGATCACAAAGGCGATACAGCATGTATTTGTTCTTTTAATTAAGTAGTTTTATAGCTTTAGGTTAACAGCTGTTTAGAGAGATCCTAGAGATTTGCTCCATTAAACTGCATCAAAAGTCTACCCTTCTGTGAGAAAATAATTCATTCTTATGGTATCAGCAGGGAATTAAATTTTTATTTTTTGTTAAATTGGAATATTTCAGTAAGTATTTGAAAAGTGAGGTGAAGAACAAAAAAACTCCCTTATCCAGAGTGACTTACACAACTTTTAGCATTTACATTGCATCGATTTATACAGTCATATATATATATATATATATATATATATACACTACAGCAATGCAGGTTAAGTACCTTGCTGAAGGGTACTCCTGTTCTACCCAGGAAGTGAACCTGTAACCTTTGTGTTATGGCCAGCAGCCATACCTCCATGCACTCTGCTTCTGCCGAATGGCTGTGGGCTTGGTTAGTACTTGGATGGGAGACCACCAGGGAATACTGAGTTGCTGCTGGAAGTGGTGTTTGTGGGCCAGCAGGGGGCAATCTTCCCTCTGGTCAAATAAACCCCAATTCAGTGACGGGGACACTGTGCTGTAGGAGATGCCGTCTTTCGGATGAGACGTTAAACCGAGGTCCTGACTCACTGTGGTCATTAAAGATCCCATGGCACTTTGCAGTTGCATACCCATTATGCTGCATTGCAGCCCTTGAGAGTGTAATTTATTCTTTAGTTGAGATGAACCCTTGGTGCCTTCGAGAAGAATCCATACTCTTAAAACAGGCTAATTTTTCGGTTGAATTAATAGCTAAATAAATGGACACTATGTAGAAAGGATCAATTCAGCTTTAGTATGGCTATGTAAATTACATCAAGCCATGTCCGAGCATCGGCTGGAGCTTATTGAAATTACTGTGCTGTTACAGTATGCAATTACCCTCCAGACCATCTGAGTAAAACAGAGGGCTGGTGAATATTATTTTTTAATTGTTGGTACTCAGTAAAAGGCCCGGTGTTAATTGAACTCAAATAATTCAACATCCAATAGGGACCATATGTACTCTGTAAGAGTTGATTTAACACTGATCATTGTATTGTGTATTACTGGTGTTGAACCTACCTGTGCTGGGGTTCACCTGACCTAGTAAACTGCATGCCTTTTAACAGGGCTGCATAAGATGAGTTTCTGTATAGCTTTGCTTACAAATTTTGCTCTAGCTGTTTATATTCTGTAACAGGCAACAGCTGTTAAGGTGTAATGGATGATTACAATACATCTATATGAAGCACATATGTCTGCATATGTAACTGAGTTATCTCTTGTGTAACAGTCGACATGCAAACTTTGTATATACAGATGGTACTGCACATGCATTGACTGCACTTTAACCCTATATCAGTTGCTTCATTTCACATCCAATGTGGAATGAAACAATTGATATGAGGTTAAATTTCAGACTGTCAGATTAAATTTGAGGGTGTTTATATCCATACTGAGTAATCCATGTAGGAAATACAGCCCTTTTTGTACATAGTCCCCCTATTTTAGGGGACCAAAAGTAATTGGACAGCTGTGTATCTTTGCATCGTTAGTTAATGCACAATACAAAAAGTGTTGATTGTAGGCGTGGCATTTGCATCTGGAGACAGTCATTCTTGCATGAATCACCTGATGTGGATCATTGTAAATACCCTCAAAAGCTGACAGACACCTCATACTCACTGTTTTAGTTTAAATCCAATAAGCTGGAGTACAGAGCCAAAACAACAAAAACGTGTTGCTGTCCAAATACTTATAGACTGCACTGTATGACAGAGTGCCATGCAAATGTGGTTTGACAAAGCTGTACACTGGTCTAGGCTGTGATTATCTTAATGCTAGATAATTGTTATTTTGCTGTTCACATCACAGGCACAGATGAGGGGAAGGGGTTGACACGAAGGTAATTTGTGTCAGGTAATTTGTGTTCCATAATCATTAGTATTCTGACACATTTTTCTGAAACGTGTGGGGGAATTGCACTTAAACTACGGCTGGAAAATTGGCTTAACTTCTGCACATATAAAGATCTATTTATATTCTTGTCAAGAACGGTGCTGTATTGAGAAACTCTGATTCATCTAGCAACAACAAGCACAATCAATTCAGTTAACACTACATACTGATGGAATACCGCAGCAATGTGTAGTTTTCAGGGAACTGAAATGGTAAACTGAACTTTTTTTGTTTTGTTTGTGGTGGCACTGTATCTTCATTTCCTCCACATCATTCATTGTTTATTAAAGCATTCATTTCTGGTGCTCTGAGAGAAGTGTTTTCTAGCACAGAAAGCATCCAGTATATCTGCCATATATCCTGTCGAAGCAATGTCCTAATGAAACTGCAAAGAAATAATATAGTCTTTGTGTCTGGTGGTCATTCCCTATTGTGGAGATTCAATAGGATGTTTTTCAGTGGTTTTGAAGTCTATATTGATATGCATAAGCCCTCCTGCAGCACCTCTTCTCTATGTAGAGATGTAATCAGGATTGTGAGGGATCCATTATATTAAAAAAACATGGTGAACATACGTTGGCTCATCTTTATGCATTTTGCATTAGCATGGGCAGAAAGGGAATGTCAGTAAGAAGAAGAAGAAGAAGAAGAAGAAGAAGAAGAAAACAGCCTAACAGTAATGTGTTTTTGGCCCCATCAGCCTTCATCAGCTTTGGATATTGTGGTGCCGGGAGGGGTGATTGTGCGCTGTCCCTTCAGCACCCAGGTATTCCAACAGCCAGGGAGAGTAGCAGGACCATGGACAACTCCAGCACGCAGGGTGGCAGCTGTGGCTTGTTGTAATTAGTCCAGCTGCTACCCAATACCTAACCTTTGGTCCTTAGGAAAGAGTCTTGTTCTCAGGCCTAGTGGAGGGGCTGGTGGTTTCCGTGGTGTTTGTAGGTTTGTTTGGTCCACAATTCTTGCCTTGCCTTGGGTTTTGTATTGTTGTTTCTCATTTTTTACTTTATGAAGCGTTTTATTAATCAGTAACTGGATTAATACAAAGTGGTGAGTATTATGTTTCATTTTTTACTTTATTTTGTCTGTTTACCACATGATACATTGTGTCACAGTAAATCAAAACAATCAAACGAAAATGGCTGGAAGTTAGTCTTTAGTACTATGTACACAGTAAATGTTCTGCGTCAAATCATACTGTACATATTCTCTTTTAGAGTTGAACTTGAACACTGGACATTTTGCTGTGTAATACAGCACTTACAGTGACTTATAGCCATTTTCAGTGTGCTCACCTGAAGCTGCAGTTGTGATCAATAGAAAGCTATTTCATTTGTGCATCAGTGTTCAGAGCTGGTCAGAGTGAGAGCAGAGCTATGCTGTGCAGTCTAAGTGCATGCCAGAGGCTAATATTTACAATGCACAACAGGTTTCCCAAATAGATGCCATCTGGCACGCCCTAGAGCTGCATGATGATATATGTACCTCAAAGTCCATTGAGATTAAAGGAGAAATGTTCTTTGGCAAATGTTTAACCGCAGGAAGATTACTGCGTTGTGGTATGTAGACATAATTTATCATAATTTATCGGGAGAGTTCTATATATTTGCGGATGTGTGTTATTAATCATAGTTTATAACCTTAACTCTGGTATCCATATCTGTAGACCGTGCATGAAAATATCTACTGCGTGTTGTATCATTTATTACTTTGGTTTACATCTAAGCAAGAAAAATGGACAGAAATATTCATTTTTTATGCATTAAAAAATCATCCATGCATGATGCCAGAGAACGTATGACTCATTTATATCTGAACCCGTTAGTCATTGAAAGGGGGTGAAGAACTAGACGTGTACCTTTGAAGAGGGTATCCCTGCTGGACATTCTCCTTGCCTACTGTTGTACTAGAATCACCTGAACTGATACTTGCCATTGAACAGTACATTGAGTCTGTTAGCACTTGGCTAATTTGTGGTGGAATGTTTTTGCTCCCAAGTTCCACAGGTCTAATCCAGCATGTGTAAATTACATTATCCTGAAGCTGCCATATAAATGATTGTAGGAAAACTGGTCCGGCCTTGAGATTGTTCAGGTGTTTCTATAGCAGTTTCTGAATATGTCAGTCTTGGAGATGCTAATCCTTGGATATGCTTTCCTGATTTTGTGACACACATACATTTGTAAACTTTTCTTGTTTGCAGGGGTTCAGGATTTAACTTCTCCTCAAATACTATAGAGATAGAGATACATGTGAAAAATGCCAAAGTTGGCAGCAAAAAAAAAAAAAAAAAAAAAAAATCAATTCTCACCTAGTAGTCAGCCACAGTGTCATTGATTCTAAAGTTTGTCAGTTTGGTTATACATTTTGAAATTTGTGGATATGGATTTTTTTTTTTTTAAATAAAAAATAAAAAACTCACTTGAGACTATGAGCAATGATTGACTTGACCCAGTGAAGTATTGCTGCGCATTTCTATTCTTTTTATTCCATCATACAGTCATATCAGGCATCATTTGCCTTTTCACAGGGCCAAGAGCCTTAACCGTTATATGGTCAAGATTCAACTTTTGTTATCTGAAGTGACCTACAGCTAAATGCATAAAATGTGTTGGGTTCTTCCTCATAAAGTTTTGTGAGTGCAGTCAGTAAATATATTGTAACACTTTATATATTGTAACTGTAACAACATATTTACTTTACTTCACTCTAGTGTGTTTCTTTTGCACCTCTGCACCTTGAACTAATGCACTTGTTGTACGTCGCTCTGGATAAGAGCGTCTGCTAAATGCCTGTAATGTAATGTAATGTAATATTGTAACACAGTACAAGGACTCATATGCAAATCACTTCCGTCAGATATCGAAGTGTATCTCACAGCTTTGACTTATATTTATTATTATATTTTCAAGAAATTCCAAATATGCACAATGCCGTATACTCTATTTCTATAAAGCCATCACAGAATCTGCCAAATCTTTAAATAAAATATTCCAACCCATTTCATTATAAAGTTGTTATTATCATTAACTGGAATATATTATGGAATAAAGGATACAAAAGTGCCTTGGTTTGCACTGTCTATCACGATCCATTGATGACTGTATCTTGACAGCGTATGCAGGTAACTTGCATTTCTATATATTTCTTTTAGAAATATATATTCTCAGCTGAATTACACTTTGCACTGCTTTGCTCTAGTGCTACTTACTTGAGCATATTGGTTCTTTATTTTTATTTTGAAAGATGACTAAAGCAATTTTCTTAAGCACATGCTGAATAGATTCACAATAATTACAGTAATCCATTTTTTAAAAGTCCTTTTCACTTTGATCTATTGTTCCATTCTTCTGTTTTGCATTGGCTTGCGAAAAATAGTTCTGCTGCAGACCCTTAGCAGTACACATGAATAGATTCATAGAAGCATAATATGTATAAAATGGAGATTATTGCCTTTGTATTATAACTGTCATCCATTTATTTATTATAGAAAAACAGCATGTTTTTTCTTATTAACTTCTGGAAAGTGGTCCTATTATGAATGTACAATTCCATTGTGTCCAAGTTCGCAAGTTCATTAGTAAAATGGTGTTTCAAAGAACGACAGCTCATGTGTTTGAAAAATGTGGCTGGACATTTTATTTGCTTTTCCAGATAAATCAGTGGATTGTCTGCATACCCTGCCAGTTTTGAGTTTTTCCATTTACATTTAAACTGCAGAATCTGAACATATTACATAATTTTTATGCTGTGAAATGATCTCTTTAGCCATTTAATCTCTGTATATTGTTCAATGCTGCACAATTTTATGAAGTATTATTGGTTATTCCATTGAGTTATGCTCTAGCTACCCACATATGCCAGGTACCTGTTTGAGAGATATGTGTTTATTGATTTCTCAAAAACCAGGTGGGATAAGCCTTTAACCTGATAAATGCTTTGTTACACGTTTATACTGTCGAACTGCACTATGGTCAATAAACACTAGGGTATTGGCTATACTGTCCACGTGGTGCTTTGTGCATTATTTTCCAATCACCCTGTTGAGAATGCTATCAGTTGGCTATTGGGGACAATTCTGATTTAATTTGCGTAATTGCATTGTTTTTCATGTATATAGTTTCATGGCAATGTGGGAGAACTATAGTATATTGCAGAATTGGTATGTGTTATTAACGCACAGTCCATTAACATCACACTGTGTAATACAGGCCGTTGAGTGACTGCTCTGTACATTCTGTGCTGGCTGTTTTTTATTTTATTTTATTTATTTTTTTGAGCCTATTGTTCTGACTAAACTGTTGCTGCTCAAGGCATTATCATCCCACTGCTCATCCAATACTCACCATCTCCATCATCTTCATCATCAACGGAGCCACTGGATGGAGAATTCCCTTGGAAAAAAAAGGGGTGGTATGAACTTGAAATCACTCATATAAGAAAAACAAAAAGAAAAGAAAAACACAGCAAAGGCATTAATTCATTCTGATCGCATCTGATTTTTTGGAACCTAGGTTTTGATAAATTTTCAGTATATTTATTTTGAGGTCTCAGATTTGTTTTAAATTGTTTAGAATTTTGTTCTGTTGGGCCCAACAACAAAGGGGAAAAGTGAAAAACAAGCTTGAAACTGATAACCACTACAGCTTTTCATTTGGCATAGGTTTTTTGTGAGGGCGGCAGTGTGGGCCTGGAGTTGGTCTTGTGACCTAAAGGTCACAGGTTCGATAACCCAGTCGGACACTGCCGTTGTACCCTTGAGCAAGGTACTTAGCCTGCATTGCTTCAGTATTTGTCTAGCTGTATAATTGGATACAATGTAAAATGTGTAATGTAATGATATGTAATGTAATGTGAGGCTTCTCCAGCCCCATTGGGCATACACTAGCCTAATACCTGGTTGCTTATTATTCCACTAGCGTGAGACAAAGGTTGTCCAGCTGACTTGTTCTCAGAGTTGTGGATGCCGATTTATTTCCATACTCTGGTTCAGTATACAGAAATCAAAGGTACATTTCTGAGCTTTGAGTTGAAGTGAGGTTTAAACTGGAGGCTATACAAAGGACAAGAGAGATAAATGGTTTCATCTTTCTGTTAGACCTCTGTTTTTATACTTCTTGGAGGAAAGAGAATAATTGACTACAAATCCCTAAGGTGACTCAGTTGCTGAGTCATTTCAGGGCTGGTTTAAGGGCAGTTATTGAGTACTTATACACCTTCTAACCTAGCGATTCAGGTTCAGGGGGTTACAAAAAAATAATAATAATTCAACCCCAACATCAAATTTAGTCAAAGCATTGGTTCGTAAATGGCATGGATAATCTTAACAATGCTGCATAATTGTATTCATGTCATATGTTCTGCAGTTCCACAATGCATCACTGATTTGTTCATGTGTTTTTTATTGACAATGGTTGTAATGAAATCCACTGCCTTTGTGAGTCTGGGCAGAACACAAATTACAGAGCACTGGTGTAAGTATTTAATGACAAAGTGGTTAGAATGTATATTTTTTAGAAGCAGCAAAGAGCCACAGTTATGGCTGTAGTGTGTGTGCGTGTTTGTGTGTGAGCATTATGCATTATGTATCCTAACATTTTTTTTTTTCAGATGGAAGGAGAGTTGTTTACAGGTACGGACAGCAGCAGTGTTGGTTACAGGTAGAGATACAAACAGAAGCAGAGCTGGTTACAGATAGAGTTACAGATTGAAGCTGAGATGGTTATAGATAGAGTTACAGACAGAAGCAGAGCTGGTTACAGACAAAGTTACAGATAGAATCAGAGATGGTTACAGACAGAGCTACGGACAGCACAGAGGCACAGATACAGGAATAAAAAAACCAAGCTGTATTGGAGGATTTGTTATTGGGTTGAGTGCTGGGTTCAAGATAAAAGTAGTAAGAAAGCACACCCCAAAAAAGGTGCTGACTAAAGGTCCATTAATTGAAAGAAAAAAGGCAAAATAGCACTCTTCTCATCATGCAGTAGAAAAGATTTTTTGTTCGAAAATAACGACACGTTTCGGCAGTACGCTTTCATCAGGGTATAACAATGGTACCTGTATCAGTTCAACAGGTCATTATTTCACAAAGGGTGGAAGACTAAAAGCACAAAGAGAGCTGGGTTACATGCAGTTTCTCCCGTGTGTGTGTTTTACAATCAGAATGCAAGCGGAGCCCTAATATGGTCTTTCTCCACAGGATGGCCCTTTGGGAGTTTGGTGTGCAAAATGAGTGGGATGGTCCAGGGAATTTCTGTGTCAGCGTCTGTTTTCACTCTGGTTGCAATTGCCGTGGACAGGTAAAGTCATTTTAACTTTCATTTTTTAACTATTTATTTATTATTGTTTTTTTCTTGAGAGACCATTTTGATCCACTGTTCTTTCATTTTCCCCAGTCCTGGTAGGCCCAGTCATGTTTGTGTGTTTGTTCCACCGCCATATTGTTCTCTATCCAACTTACACACTTATTGCATCCAAGCTGCATGTTGCTAACTGCTGCCTCTTCATACAACTCCAGAATAATAATGGAGAGTAATAATGCGCACACAGCTTGCTCAGACAAATGCTACACACCCAGTCACCAATGAGAGCTGCTGTTGAGATGAGACAGGACGTTTGTCTATTGGCTGACGCCCCTCCCTCCAACGTGAAACGCTATGGCCAATCTATCATGCATAGCCCCAATGGAGTCAGGTTACACTGCCACAGTTAGGATTTGATTAATACTTTTGGGTCATAGGCTAGCTCCCAGGATATGTACTTTGTTTGGAATGCACAGGAGGGTTTTTATTATTATTCAGAATTGGATTCATATTTTCCCTATGGAAATTGATATTTGCATGACAGCAAAGGACATAAGTGCACACAGGGAGAGAAAAGTAAATAAAATTAAAGCTGGGCATGGACATATACCGATCATGGACATGTAGCGATTCATATTCCTGTCCTATTAGTAGAAATGTTTGAAAAATACTTGCATGTATGTGTGATCTGGTTTCAGCTCATTAAAATTTAGTTTCCTGTATCTGCACTCATAGTATTTATTGTATGCCATCTCCAAGCCTGCATGTAGAACCTAGCTTGCACAGGATCAGTAATAATTGGCTGTTAAAACATTGTGACAGTGCTATGCCACCATTCTCTTAGCCATGAAGTAGGTATTAGAAAAGCAACAATAATGTTCCTCTGTTTCATAATTTGCACAGAAATACCCTGATACAGTATTTTCTGACCAAGTGTGATCTGGGTGCCACAAACCTGAAGGATGGTGCTTGAAACCTATTCAACATGTAAAAACTTTATTTAAAAAAGAAACAAGTTAATCAAGTGTTATTTCTTATGTTTTCCAGGTTCAGATGCATTGTATACCCTTTCAAGCAAAAACTAACAATATCAACCTCTACCCTGATCATCGTGATTATCTGGGTCTTGGCTATTTCGATCATGTGTCCCTCTGGGGTCATGCTACAAGTGACCAAGGAACAGTCCATCCGGGTGTTTCTCGGGGATGGAAACAGGACGAACCCTTTTTACTGGTGCAGGGAAAACTGGCCGAACCAAGAGATGCGAAAGATCTACACCACCGTTCTCTTTGCCAACATTTACCTCGCCCCCCTTTCCCTGATAGTGATTATGTATGCACGTATCGGCATCACGCTTTTCAAAACGGCAGTGCCTACGGGCGGGAAGCCCGGCCAAGAGAACCGTCAGGCCGTGTCAAAGAAGAAGCAGAGAGTCATTAAGATGCTGCTCATCGTGGCTTTGCTTTTCATCCTTTCCTGGCTGCCCCTCTGGACCCTAATGATGCTGAGTGACTACGCCAGCCTCACCGAACATCAGTACAGGGTGATCAACATCTACGTCTATCCCTTCGCGCACTGGCTGGCCTTCTTCAACAGCAGCGTCAACCCCATCATCTACGGCTTCTTCAACGAGAACTTCCGAAGGGGCTTCCAGGCGGCTTTCAAGTTCCAGCTGTGCTCGGCGGACATGGGCCGCAGAAAGACGTACTCGCACAGGATCCAGGGGAACGCCGTGCTCCCAGCCAACCCGATGGCCTCCACGGAGCCTGTGTCTCTCAACAGCCTTGAGAACAACAGCACCAAGAGGAACAACCACGTGAACGAGCAAGACTTGGTCATGGAAGACCTGGATAAGGTATCCAGAAGCAATGGCGTAGAAAGCAGTTCGCTATAATAGGGGGTGCCCACATGACCACCAAACGTAATCGCTAAATCAAAGGTCCATTTTTTTTGCAGATTTTACTAACCGGTGCCATGCTCAAACAGGAATGCTTTAATTTTGAGGGTCTTATGCAAACACACTGGATATGTTAAGCATATGTACTTACCTTACAAATAAATGCAATGGTTATTTTGGTGATTGCTGAACTTGCCAAATTATAATTTTTAATGATATATTTTTTTATTTATATTTTACAAACAGAACAAGAACTTAATTGCCCCTAACACCCCTCCCCTCCCTTCCCTTTCCCCAGCAGTCTCCCTACCAAATCCATACTTCTTCAATTAATACAGTTCACATGCATTTCAGATAGGATAGAGTTCAAACAATATTAAAATCTCATTTAACCCTTTGAAGAGTATGTTTATTGGAATGTTTTTCAGTGTTTCAGTGTTTTGACAGTGTTCTAGAACTCCATTGCTTTCAGTTACCAGTAGTGATCGTTACATCAGCATTAGAATGTTCAGTTAACAACATTCTAATCTCATATTTGTGATCTTAGTCGGTAAGGGCAGGCATACATTTTACAAGTTATGGGCTTTTTTCTGATTGAGACCAGATCGTCAGAAAAATATTAGGTCTTAATGTCGCAACTCGCAAGGTATGAGATAGTGTTCCAAACTGGGTGGTTTACTGGCTCCCGATTGCTTTTTGACATGGGGCGCTGTGGGTTGAATTCGTCAGGTGTATGAGGTCGTGCAAGCAGATTGTGTGTGTAATTCCCGTTGACCTACGGTGCTTTGCCGACTGTATCAGATCTGTAATGTTACTCTATGGCTTCAGTACGTTTGTGGACAAGTCTGCATCCATAGCTAATTATTGCTACATTTGTTTTGTGAACTATAATGAATGCCAGTTCATACCGTACAGAATGTCTGCATAAGTTCTCCAAGTTAAAGTGCAAGGCAGGGGTGTCCAATAGTATCTAGAAAGGCTGGTGTGGGTGCAGGTTTTTGTTTCATTCCAGCACTAAGACACCTGATTCTACTTATCAAGGTCTTAATTAAAGATCATGATTAGTTAATTATGTTCAAGCTGGTGTCATAGTGCTGGCTCTGGACCCACACTGGTCCTTTTCAGATAAGAATGGACACCCCTGGTGTAAGAATTAAAATGTGTCTGAATGAACGCATTGCAAGAGAGCACAAATGCAAATGTGTTTCAGTGCAATTCTCATTTGTATAATGGATTTTATGTCCACCAGTGGCTCATCTCTTTAGCAGCTGAGTGACACTCGTTTTATATATAAAATCAGTATCAATTGATTTTTAGTTTCCTCAGGATCATTTTCATGTGTCATATGCTCTAGCAATTATGTAAATCAAAATAATTATGTTCATTTAACCATTATTAAAAGACCAAAGCTAAACAGAATATTAAATAGAGTCATCAATTTTATTTTACTTTCTCTGATGGAAAACTAGAGCAATACATTTGTTTATGTGTTTCAGTAACTTGCATTATATTGGGTTGTTAATGCATTTAGCATGGTTTGAACACCAACATAAAATTTACTATTGTTGCTGAGAATTGTTTCTTTGCTTCAGAATGGTAAGCTTTTTATGGCAATACTAAAAACCACATTTCACCTCAAACCAATAGCATACGCCTATAAAGCTCATAGCACAGTCAGATAAAATGGTACTCATGCCATTTACGAGGCTAGCAACATGTTCTGTAACATTTATTTGAAATGAATCTTGATTATAACGATGCAGGATCAGATATTTGGCAGGTGTTATAGCTGAATTTTTTTTGTTCAGCTATAATTTTCGGTATTACTGGCTTAAATTATTCAAGCCCCAAATATGGATGAAAATGAACCAATTAAATAAAATAATCTCAGCAGATGGTGGCATTTAGTGCTTTTGCTTGTATGGTGCATATTACTGGCATACTGAATCACTACATGTGGGTTCATCAACAGGACTCCTATTAGGATTTTGAGAGCTTTATAGAAACACAGAGCTTGTTTATTTATATCAATTCAGTACATAGATTCATATCTATTCATAATTATGACATCTTTCAATTAATGCTGTAGAGAGAACTATTTAGATAATATAAAGATCAGTTAATTTGACAGAAAAATGCTCCCCCCAGTACATTTTTCACTGAGGCTATATGTAATTTAACAGGTTTTTTACGGTATGTATCAAAAGACTTGCTTCATTAACAATGGAGAGGAATAGATGTGAATGTGACCAGAATTACCCAAACTGATTATGCTAGTACTGCTTTACCACTGCAGTACACAGTGACAGAGGTATTCACTGTGTCATCTGACTGACAATTGAGCTCAGCGAAGCCCTGTCTGAAAAACATCTGACTGGAATTTTTAAAGAACATTTATGAAACCACCAATACACAGCCCATCTGTTTTATCCGATTACCCAAATTATGATGCGAAAGGCATCGCAGTTCTTAAAATTGATTTTTGTCTCTTGAGTAATTTCAAATATATGAGGCCACATGTTCCTATTGACAGATTGCTCTGCTTGTGTATGCCCTGGTCTTTACTTATTTCAGCACTGTAGAATTAACTTGGGCATTGCCCACTGAAATTCACACCTTTTATAAAGATGAACAGAAAAGATTGTATAAAATTAATAATACAGTAGGACTGAGCTGTATTTTAATTCTCAAAAGTTAAAAATACTTTACTGTAATAATGATTCTGTGGAGTCAACTGAAGTAACACTTCTAAAATCACATAATTATGTCCCAAAAAATGTCATTCCCCTCACTTCACATGGATTAGCCTACCTAATCACCATCTAGTGTTTTATCAGATCTGTAAAAATATTTGAGGGGAAGCTTGATCATTCCTCCATATATCAAGCCATCCCCCAATCCCCCGAAAAGTATATCGGCCCCCACTTTTTGGAAATTGAAAACAGTGATATAAACCTGTCACTTCTGAAGTTTAATGGCTGCATTTTCAATCTCGTATTGTACCTTTCACATTGTTATCTTGATGTCTGGCAGTGTCGTGTGAAGGCATGATGAGGCCATGCTGACTAATCACAGCATCTCTCCAGATCAGAATGATAGAAGGACAGTTAGAAAATGGAAGGACAGTCGGAAGGCTATTTATTAAACCCCCTAAGAGCTTGTGCTGTTCTTGGTAAGCCCTCAGAAATAACTTGAATCTGAGGGAGGAATGTCTTTAAGTGAGACAAAGTCGCTGGATTGCTATCACTGGGAAGAATTAAGAGTGTCTTAATATTGGCCTGCATCTGAAGCAGTTTTCTTGCATTGTAGCATTTGTCTATTGCCAGTTCTATAGTGGTTCAAATCTTAATGATCAACCCTTTTCAGTAAAATCAAATACAGTACATGCATGTGCGAAGTGTTGACTGTGTGCATGGTGAACTTGAAAAAAGCTCACCAAAACAAGCATCATTTTCTAAAAGTAGCACAGAGACATTAATAATATTTATTCTTTATGCGTACATGAACTTTGCATGCGATGGTTTGCATCTTCTTTATTTGTGCTGCCCTTTGTTTACATAAAAAAATAAAATAAAATAAAATAAAGAATTGCATCGGCAATGTATCCAAAGATCACAACATCAGAACAGAAACAATTTGAGTAATTTCATAGGCAGCCTGAGAGAAGGCAACCATCATACGCAAAGAGTGTGTGAAGAATAGTTTGATGCACTAGGTGCACAGGACTTGAATCACAAACAAAGGCACTACAGTGCTCTGAAAGCAGAATACGGGGCTTCTCTGATAAAGGCTTTAATTAAAATGTGCCATTTACCGCGGGAAGATGTAGCTCAGGAGGTAAGAGCGATTGTCTGGCAGTTGGAGGGTTGCCGGTTCAAACCCCGCCCTGGGCCTGTCGAAGTGTCCTTGAGCAAGACACCTAACTCCTAACTGCTCTGGTAAATGAGAGGCATCAATTGTAAAGCGCTTTGGATAAAAGTGCTATATAAATGCAGTCCATTTCTCACAAGTTTTTGTTTTTCTTGACAAACCCAGTGTGGAAAGTTCAACTATCACCTAAATGGCTGAAACAGCTATATTGCCTGTGTTTATTTGTATGTAAAAGCTAAATAAGAATGTTGATCATCATGAATCTTGGCAAAAATCAGATTTAGAAATGAGGGATTGTGTTATTTTTATGAGTTCAAATTCAGAAACTGTTTAACAGCTGTGCCATAACAAGAAACTTACACAATTTAAGAAAGTGTCCTGATCATCTTAAAATATGATGTGACATAGAATTAAAGTACCTGATAAATGCTCATAAGGGTATCACTACACATTAATGAACAGAGCAGTGAAATACCAGGGACAAACTAGGTATAGCATTTCTTCATAATCAGAGGTAATTCCTCATAGTGGATCACAGTGCATTTGGTTTAAATTTGGAGTGAAAGACATAATGTCTGAAATGGGAATTGATGTTTCCAAAGAGCAGATGAGACTGTGGATATTTTAAGAAGCCAAGATGACTCAACAAGCGAGGCAAGTGGTATCCTTCTCAAGCACACAATCGGACATTTAAACAGTTCCTGGTGCACAAAGATTGTACTGACAGGTGGTAACAACATTTTTGGATTTTTCGAGGGGAAGGAGAGACTTGGAAATGAAATTGCCCTTGTGATTGGAATTGGGGGGGACTGTTATTGATTTTGACTATTTTGCAGACAGTTAAGCGGAGCCTTGAAGTCATGGCAGCCTTTGTATTTCTGATTTAGGGCTTTGAAATTATTTATTTTTTATTTTTACTGGGTTAAATCAAAGGGAAGACTTTCTTTTTCACAGATTAAACTGACACTTTTGCAAGGCAACACATAGTAGCTCGACAGAACTGTAATGCGCTATTGGATTTGATAATGCATTACAGTACTGTCAGGCAGTAAGGGTTTGCCAGTAGCGAGAGGACAAACAGCAAACTAAATGCTTTCTTTTATGTGTTACTTTTTCCTCAGTATTATGTGGTCCCATGAACTCATTACATTGCAGATCAAATGAAAAGAGGGCTTTGTTGGTCATTTGAATGTAGATTAGTCCTGAATGATATTTTTTCCCATCTATCTTGGCAGGTTATTTACGACCTATGAGAAGAAAAGATGGTGAAGGTAAAGGTTTATAGAGGAAAAATACATTTTCGCCATTGTGGGTGTCCAGTGAAAGTCAGACAGACTACAGTGCCTCTGAACAGACCCAAACTTGCAATGTGTGAACAAATGTTTGTACTGAACAAGCCAGCGATCCATTTAAGAGCTCTGTGTATTTTTAGGGTTGCAAGAACTGTGCGATACAAACTTTATGGACCTTAATTTTATAGTTTGTAATTGGTCTTTGGCGAGAAGGCAGTGATTTAACATTGTGAATAATATTAAAAGGAGGTGGTAAATGAGAGTAAGAATGTCAGATGCTATGCATCATGTTTATTTCTGTCATGATAATTACTGCATGTATTAAGCTCAAGCATTATGTTGTTAATTGTAAAATTTGATCATTGAAATTGTTGTCTGATTTAAAAAAAATTAAAAATATATATATTTACTTGTAGGGCTTGAAAAATACAATTAATATCACAATTCCCAAGTATTATGATGTTAATTGTACAATCTGATAATTGAAGATGTTATGTCTGCTTTAAAAAAAAGAAATATACTTAATTGTATGGCTTGATGAATAAAATCGATGTAGCTATTGAGATTTTATTATTTTTTACATATGATGTAAAGTGTGCAGTCTAGGGTGGAGTCAGTTATTTTGAATAAATATAGAGTAACATTGCATGTAATTAACATTCATTTGTAATGCGGCACAAGTTCATATTGTACTTGTTTTTGATCAAAGTTTAAATAATGCCAATTCATGAGAACATTGACTGTGTCAATAGATTTTGGTCTACACAGTGTCTTGATGGCAGAACGTATTTTTGGTTTGTTAGATGTCTGCAGTTTAAGAGGTCTTATCTGTATATTGAACACTTTCTTTGCTGCTCAATCTGGAAACTATGTTTCTAATTGCCTATGTTTGAAGCTTTGCAGTTTTTTGGACAGTGTTTCCCTTCAGTGCGACCTCTATTATTTCTTCTTGTAAAACTGCAATGTACAACAACAAATATGTTCCTTAAATAAAAATGGAAAAGTACTTTCCAAAACAAAAACATGCCAAGCGTGTAATGACTAGTGTCTGACTAGTAACAGTGGTTACTACAGTAGTAACAGTACTTACTTGGAAGTAACAACATCTGGAGAACAGATGCACTCCTCACAGATGTTATATGCAATGTCTGACACTCTACTATTGTAGGACCAGAGAAATTGTATCCTGCCTATGAAGATGCTCAGCCACAGTCAACTAATGATGTTGCAGGAAAATGAAGCTCTTTTTCAGAGGTAAGGTAAACCACTAACAACACAAGAATGATCAATATTCAGTCTATTATTAATTTTAATCCATATCAGTCATTGTGTCAATGTGTCTTGATTACCCAATATAGTTTAAAAGCCCTTGCCTACGCATAGGCACTTCATGCAATACCTTGTGGCAAGTGTGACGCATAATCTCGTGGCTCTTCCTATTGGTTGTTATTTTTATTTGCAGAAGAACAGAAGACCCATATGATTTGCAGGAACTTGAGTACTGATATTTTTCCTATTGTGTAATGAAATCATCCTTATTCTCAGTCCATCTTATCCTCTGTCTTTAAGGAGAAGTCAGTTTAAGTCGCTTGGGAATTGTCTATAAACACTGCATAGAGTCTCTTTCGAACATGTGGTGTTTTCAGCAAGAAAGGGAAAGCTTCTGCCTTTGTGTGTGTGTGTGTGTGTCTGTGCATGTGTGCCTGCCTGCGTGTCTGCATGCGTGAGTGTGTCTGTCTGTGTGTGTGTGTTTGTGTATGTGTCTGTGTGTGCCTGCATGTCTGCATGCATATCTCTCTCACTACTAGTAGTACACAATACTACTGCGTGCATGTGTGTGTGTGAGAGAGATATGTTTAAATGAAGATAAGCAGCAGTGGAAGAGGAGGATGGTTATAGATGATGATAAGCTGAAGAGTGTCTGCTCCCTTAACATTCACCAGGTGAAAAGGTACTCACTCTATTCAGGTTCCATAGGGAGAGGTTCCAGCCTTGGCTATGCCATTAGCTATGTCCACATATGTGATACACAACTGATCACGTGGCAACCAGGGGAATGGTGACAGCTGAAGACATGATTAATGGCCTTTAGAAATGGTGTCCCCAGGGTTGCAATGTACTGCTGGAGAGACAATGCTCTTATAACCATGAGCAACAGTCAAGGCACCTAACCTGAATTTCATTGGCAAAAATTTTATTCAATAAGTTGACCATACAGGGTTTAGAATGATAGCTGTAAATAAGAGGAAAAATGGGGGTGGGGAGTTATAGAACCTTAGATTAATACATTCAGCAGATACTCTTATTTTGATTTACTTACATGGCATTTTTTCTTTACAAACAATCAATTTAAACAGCTGGTTAATTAGCAAAGCAATCACAGTTCTTCAGTACCTTGCTCAAGGGTACGAAGTCAATGACCCTCCTGAGAATCAAATCTGCCATTTGGGACTTGTAAGTCCAGTTCCTTAACCATTAAGCTGCAACCATTATACTACACCGGTACTTTTTACAGACTCTGAATTAGCTGTCGAGTCTCCTATTAGGCACTATTTATTGAGTAATTTCATTTTGTCACCATCAGCAAATTTACAAAATATATATAAATAACATAAATACAGTGTGTGTGTGTGTGTGTGCATGTGCTTGTGTGTGCATGTGTGTGTGCATGAGCATGCATGCGCGCATGTGTGCGTATGTGTGTGTGTGTGCATTTGTTTGTGCATGTGCTTGTGTGTGTTTGTGCATGTGTGTGTGTGTGCATAAGCGTGCATGTGTGCGTTTGTGTGTGTGTGCCCATGCCTGTGTGAAATTGTGCGTGTGTGCATGAATGTGTGTACGTGTGCATGTGTGTTTGTGTGTGCGTGCATGCGTACATGTGTGCATGTGCGCGTGTGTGTGCGTGTGTGTATAAGCTTATTGCTCAGGGATTGGTTTATCACACTACTCGGTAGGATATTGCTGTTGGCTTTGTGCACCCTCATCACGTCTTAGCCTGTTTGTACTCTTGTCTAACACATTCTATATTTGAAAGGTGTTGTCTGCAGCCAGTTCCCTTGCCTTGAGTAATTTACTGGGCAAACTTATGAGTGTTATATAACACTCTAACGAGTATTATATAATAATAACCATATAATTGTGTAGGTCAAATGTAGCAATGAATGAAAGCTCAAAATATATGTAGGAAAGCATTTTAGTAATTTTTTCAGTGAAATATGCATTACAGTCCTGTACAGTACTTTTTTTTCCCGCTTCTTAGATTTGGAATTGATTCAATCAATTACATTTTTTCTCACAATTAATTGGATGCAATTTTGTGTTGTTAATTTACAAATAATACATTTTCATTGATCTGTGAATATATTTTACTGAATCTGACCAAAATAATTTAAAAAAAAAAACTAATTAAGCTTGCCTGAAAGTCATAGTAGAGAGTAAAATTGAACTCTAACAAATGAATCAAAACTGTTTTTGTTTGACAATTCCATGAAACTGGAGATGTTAGTCTTAGACACTCACTGTTATCCGTCTTAAGTGCTACAATCTTTCTGTCATCAGTGTTCAACGATGCAGAAATAACTTCAGAAGGTCAGAAAGCAAACTACAATAATTGAACCACATTGGTTAATGGGATTTTCAAGGCAATGGCAACCATGTATACAGTAAATTCTGCTGTGATAATTAAAATCTAAATGTGTTGATTTGTTAATTAAATTAATTTAATTAATTATAATTAAACTCTAACTCTGACCATAGTGGACTCATAAACTCTGTAAGAGTAGATTCATTTATTTATTCTGCATATGCTTGCACATACTGGTTTTTATTTTTCGGATGGTTGTCTGCATTTTATTCATTTTATAGAGAGGAAATGACTGACAGTTTTACACAGGGCAGCTTTGCACACAAATTGAGTCTTATCTGTCCATTGCATACACCTATTCAGCTCCCTCTTCTAGTCTCTTCCGCATTCATTTTGTGGTCTAGTAAAAACTGCTTTAACTCAGGAATCTCTGTCCTTCTCAAACAGAACTGGAAGGTCATTGAAGAAATCAGGTACATGTATTATACCATGCATTGCCTGGAGCATATTTTGTGCTCATGTTAATAATTAATAATGATCCATGCGATGTTAACGGAATGAAATGATAGCCTTCACTGTATGTTTTACAGACTTCTTGTTGACTTTTGAAATTGTTTGCGGCTAATGGTACCATTTCAGAAAATAAATTAATTTTGTCTGTATGTTTCTGTGGAACATCACTGTGTCTATCAACTGAAGGTGGAATTGTCCTTGACTGGCCTTGTGTCACACCATGTAATCTATAGACTTGGAAGGGAAGAAAAACGCTTAACACTTTTTCACGGTCAGTGTTCTAGAATTCCATTGTTTTCAATTACCAAGTATTGACAGTTACATCAGCATTAGAATGTTCAGTTAAAAAGATTATCATTTGTGATCTTACTCCTCAGTGGGTTCAAATATAATGTAATTGTTAAGATGCATAATTAAAAGCTTTTGGGGAAGCTTATATCAGACTTCTTTAATCTTTTTTAAATGTGTATAATAAGAAATAAAGATGTACATTTGCTGAAAAAAAATATTTCTGATATTTAAGTGAACATTATTGCTAACTGAGCACCTTTAACAACACTTCTTAGAAGAACCTCAAATTCACTTTTTAATTTCTGAGAGGAATAATAAATAAGGGGCAGAAATCAGTTTTTTTCTCTCAGTTTTCACTTTCCCTGGAGATTTTCTGTGAAATAAATTCTGCATGAAGTGATTTGGAATATTCAGCAAGTAAGCCCCCATTTCACATATTTACTCTGGATCTTGTAGTGTTCTTGCTTTGGGGTTGCAGAAATGTCTGGTCAGTGTCTGGCTCTGTATAGTTCTGTTTAAAGCAGTGATCTTGAAGGATGATTGCATTGGCATCTCTCACCCAACAAATATAAGGCAAGCATTGTTGAGGAAAATGTCAACCTGAACAAAAACATATCCTACGGCACTATCAGTACATTTGGTAATGTCTTTTAAAGTTCCCTGTCCTTACCTCTCCTGAAGAAACGGAGCCAATGACTCGAAATATCTGTGATATTCAACGGGTCAGTGTAATTTACATTTTTCTTATCTGGGTTCATTTCTGCGTTCCACCTGCTATGGGATGCAGGGTCATTTTAAGGCCCTGTCCACACGGATACGGATTTTTCTGAAAATATAGTTTTTTGCCTCCGTTTTGCCCTCCTGTCCACACGAAAACAGCATTTTAGGTCACTGAAAACGAAGCTTTTTGAAAACGCCTTCCAAGGTGGAGATTTTTCAAAACTTTCTCTGTCTTCGTGAGGACAAGAAAAACTGAGCTTTATGAAAATGCTGACGTCATGACGTCAACTCGCGCATCAGTTACCATGGCAATTGGCGTATTGCCCATGCGGCAATCGTTTTAGCGTTCTCCTGTGGATGGAGATATTTTTTTAAACGCCGGTCGTGTGGATAGGATTTTTTTTTTTTTTAAAGAAAAAACTACGTTTTCAGAAAAATCCGTATACGTGTGGACAGGGCCTAAGGCACTGCACATTTAATCTAGGCTTTATACCTTTCAGTAAGCCATTCCATAATGTTCTTAGCTAAATGCATATCAAAAAGAACTTATAAATAAATTAGCAAATAAATAACTGAATTGAAAAATTTATGAGTACATGTACATGTAAACTCTTGAAGGTACTCTTTAAACCACCCATTAACCTTTAAAGCTTTTTATCAAAACATTTCAATAATTCTTAAATTCATCATCTAACCTGGATTCAATGAATTACTCTGCTTCAGTTTGAAGCCCAAGTAAAAAAATACAAGTGCTTGTTTCTTTCTTCAAAATTGTAGTTCCAATCTCCAAATCAGGTTTGTGATTTTAAAAAGATAACTGCAAAGGTGCATCTGCAAACCATACTTTTCTACTTCCTTTGTCGTTTGGTAAATATTTTATAAAACTATTCTATTACATGGTTTGTACTGAAATGTTTATGATTATGTAACACATTGCATAAGTGGTTAGCAGCATTTCTGTATTTCCTTTGAATCAAGAAGGAAGCCAGCAGTCAGCTCAGCAAACAGAGGGAGGACCATTGGGAATGTAGCCCCTCACTTTGTGTCACTGTAAGAGCCCAGGCTGTGGAGAACTAGAGCTGAGAGGTAATAAAACAAAGCAAGAGGGGTACATCTCCCTGCAGACTTCCTGTCTCGACAATGACTTTGAATAAAATATAAATCTATCCCTGTCTGGCTAGCATATTTTATTGCAGCATTTTACATCATAATACATATGTTTAAAGGACATCCTGTGCCCTCTTAAAATAGTTTATGTGCTACATTTATACCTTCCTTTTGTACTATTATTATTATTATCATTATTATTACAAGAAGCGAGCTAGCAGTCAGCTCAACAAATCAAGGGAGGACCCTGGGGAACAGCAGTCCCCCAGAGAGGTGATTAAAAACATAATAATAATAATAATCATCATCATCATCATCATCATCATCATAATAATCATAAAAATTCTTACAACCTGTTGTGTAGAGCACTTAGTGATTTGTGAGTTTTAACTGTCAGTGGAACATTTGGTTTGAAGTTATGTCCTAGACATAGGGCGGTGGATGCTGTTACAGCTCCAACATTCTAAGATGGGTGAAAGCATTGTTCTAAACCTGCCAAGGGTGGGAGAACCATAGTGTGAAGCCATTTTCCTCTGGCACCATCTGACATTATTGCAGGTTGACAATCTCCTCTCCCGGCAAAGAATTTCACACATAAACATGAGATGACAAATGACCCCATGGCATTGAGCTGATAACTGTTGAGGTCACTGACGCTGGCTCTCTTCATTTGATTACAGTAGAGCTGCTGCCTCAATCAAGGGGTCAAAATGTGAAACCTGACATCATGAATCTGTCATCCTTACATCATGCAAATCGTAAATTCATGTTCAATTAATGTAAACTCTCCTGGATAATGTGATGACGGATCAAAACCCGTATAAATTTATATAACAATAATTTATCAAGAAAGTTACTTGAAATGAACATACAAATGACACGATTGAAATGATGATAAAATATTATAATAGAATTATGCTGGATTTTGATGTAAAGTATATTTCTAAACCAAGACCAAGGTGCACTGTAGTGGTGTTGGGGCCAAGAAATGGTAGAGATAGTCCATACAATCAACAACTGTTTAAAATGATTTCTGTAAAACAAGCATATGCCTGAAAATAATCAACAAACTGGTGTTAATTTTTCTAACTGTAAAGACTAGGTTCACCAAAGCCCAGTAATTTCATATCTGACCTAGTTATGCGTGTTTTGCGTGTTTCCAATGTTTCAGTTACAGAAAGCTATGGGCTGACTAACATGTAAATTGTACTGTATTTTATCATTGGCTCTGCATAATTGATTTCTGAAATAGGGTTAATAGACATATTCTTTGTGGGACTGAAGATAAATCACTAAGATACTTTGAATGCGTATGCTTGTGTGTGTGTGTGTGGGTTTGGGGGAGGGGGGGAGTTGTGTTGCTGGATATGAAACATTTCCGTTTCAGAACTTAATGACATATACCCGGACATATGTTTATTTTAAATCTATCTATATGATAATCTGACAGCGGAAGTGTGCAAGCGACAGAGAATGACAATTCTTTATGAAAAGAAAATAGACTTGCAATACATCTTGCGAATTATATTTCAAAAGCATTGGTGATAAAATCATTCCTCCTTAATATCAAGCAACTCAGAAAGACTATTTTCAGATTGCCGCATGGAAAGTGATGTTCATGCTTATGACATATTTTCCCTTTACTACCAAAGATGCGGAGCAATATTTCACCTCAGCATGTGAAACAGCAACTGGTGAGTGAGTTGACAGCACTCCGTAGGCAAGTTCATGGAGGTGATAACACAGTCGATGCCTGGATCATAACGCCTGCCACACAAGCTGACAAGGACAGGAAATAAAAAGCAGATGCCTGCGAGTGTTTGAGATGCCACTTTAGTGCCTCTCTCTCTCTGCGACCACCAGAAGCATCTGAAAAAGTGCACACGCCATCTGTGGCATTTTTTCCCACTTTGCTGTGAGGGCACTTTTATTTTGGCATCACGTTGCTTATGTAGAGCTTAGCTCCATAACAGCCTCATCACCCAGTCCTCTGGGTCACACGCTCAGCTCCATAACTACAATACCACCCAGCCCTCTGGGTCACACGCTCAGCTCCATAACCACAATCCCACCCAGTCCTCTGGGTCACACGCTCAGCTCCATAACCACAATCCCACCCAGCCCTCTGGGTTAAAAGCTCAACTCCCTAACCACAACCCCAACCAGGCCTTTGGGTTAAAAGCTCAACTCCCTAACCACAACCCCAACCAGGCCTTTGGGTTAAAAGCTCAACTCCCTAACCACAACCCCAACCAGGCCTTTGGGTTAAAAGCTCAACTCCCTAACCATAACCCCAACCAGGCCTTTGGGTTATAAGCTCAGCTCCATAACCACAATGCTACCCAGTCCTTTGAGCTCAGGCCTGTAACGGCCCTGCCACCCAGGTGAGCCTAAGCCTGCAGCAGCCATTAGAAAGAGAGAGAGAGAGAAGGGTTTCTTTCCCTCTCCATCTTGCTGTCTGCTCCTCTACCATAAATCTTCTGTGAAAACAAAATTTAAGATAAGCACTAGTAATTAAAGGCAGACTATGCAGGATTTTTTACTTGAAAATATTAGAAAATAACCATGCTAAGGCACATCTATGATGCACTAGCAATCAATGTCTTTACTTAGTTCTACCAAATTCCTGCACTTTTTAACCAGTATTTGTTATTCTAAAATGTGTTTGGGACATTTCTGAGACAAACACAGAGTGTAGAAGGACCACAAAAAGCTAGCATGGTACACCTTTAAGTCTCCTATAAGGATGGTTAGTTCCATTTTTTCCGTTTCCCTATTAATAATAAAAACAAATAAAAACAATCATCATCATCAGCAACAGCAGTATCATAATACTGCTTTTATTAAATCTGAAATAACATCAGTCATCTCTCTTACTCATTGCTCTGACAGAAAATAGGATCTCTGACACATGTTGCAGGACATGTGGCGTTCTCCACGTATCTTTAGGAAGAGAAATTTCCTGCCAGCACCAGTTAACCTCTTCACCACCAAGCTCCACAATGAATCTAATTTCCAGCCCGTGCTGGAATTCCAAGCTGATCCTGCCACATGTGGGTCAAACCGCTTATCACCTACAGTGTGTCAACCCCTACATTTTTTTACCATAACGTCAAATATCCATGACTCTCTTTTCATCTTAATCTTGTGACTTCTGCAACAGCATTCACCATCTGAAATAGTCTTTGTCCAACATAATATCCTTCTAAGGGGCAGGAATTTATTTTTGTCCCTGGTATGGGACATGAGTCTTAATCTCAAGAATCATTGGGGTGGCAGGTATGCCATCCACCAAGTTATGGCTTGGTGGGGCATACCCCATAATTATACAGCAGAGAGAGTTTGGCACTTTTCAGGGTTTCAAACAGATGTTTCTACCACTGAGCCTGCATAAACAACTTAACGTGGTCCTGACAAGTGTCTTCTTTACATTCATTTTCTTGCTGATTTCATCATCACAAATGCTCCAGTCCCACAATCAATAATTATCCCCATTCGGCATTTAAATGTGCTAATAACATTATCTGATCGAAGTCAAATGCAGCTAAATGCAGGATACTCGGATACGCAGGCAAAGTGGGCATATAAGGAATTTCACATGCAAGCTCCACATAATATTGTTTCATGACTAGGGATGGGTAACGTTTAGATTTTTACAATAACCATATTAAAGCAATACTTTTAAAACAATATGCAAATGAAGACATTAAAGAATAACTTTCTTATTGCGAAAACACGTCCTATTGTTTGAATTCTAAAATACAGCCACACTTTAGCAAATTTTGCTTTTGGCCTTTTGACAAAGTTTGACATTAGCTAGCTTGCTAATGGTACCTGCTGTCACTGACTGAGTTGACAGAGCGAGTATAGCAAGGTTAGCGAAGATGGCAACAAACTGAAGCACCAAAATATACGTTGTGTCCTGGTAGGTATCGGTTGTTTGGAAACTGGGGCCATAGCGCGACTTGGTTTCGGAACCCAACCAAATTCACGACTCAGCAGCTACAGCACATGACTACTAAGGTAGGCCATACCATCTGGAACCTTCGTCCAGCCATGGGCTTGTTTTGTGGGCCTGCAACTGGGTACTATTAGAGGTCCACGAAATTACATAAGAAAGTTTAAGAAACCTTCGGTGACATTGCTTTGGAATACAGCTCATTTAATTAGTGTGAGCTAAGATAGCCAATATTGTTTGTTGTAACTTGGCCTTCTAACACTTTTAATAGCATGCCTTTGTTTTGCAAGTTTTAATTAATGACGCATAGTCAGTGTTTTGTATGCATGAGTAACTTGGAATTTTTGTACATTCATAACATTTTTCGTTGAGATACATTATACTGTGCTGAAACCTACTCTAGGAGACATTCATTATAATATAAGAAATATTTTTGAAAATATTTTTACTGCAACACATTTTTGTAATCCAAGGCACTTGTATAATGCCAAAAATATAAATAATTGAACTATTTTCTACCAGGCCTCTCAGGAGGATAAAAAGCATTAGTCTTTCATAAGAAATCGTTATCAAATCTGTCAAAGGGTTAGTTTAATTCAGCTTCTGATCTGATAAGCAAATGTTTTTTTCTGGAGTACTCTTTGGCAAAAAAAACATGAGACTGTAATTAACAAGGTTCGTTTCATTTTGTGTCAACCTTTTTGAGTGTGGCCTTCAATCTCAGTGCAGTTTTAGTATTGAAAGTTCCGATCTATTCTAAATTCATTTTTTCTTGTCTTTTGCCAATATGAACAAACACATTTTATCTTTTTTTTTTATTTGGTTTTCTGCAAACTGCTTTTAGAGGAAGGCAGACCAGATGTAATAAATGTTATAAGAATGTTGCAATAGGTAAGATAAGTGGGGAGGAAGAATCTACTTTGTTGATGTGAGGACAGAGAAGAAGAAAAAATCTTCAGCAGACCATTTTTTTTTCATATTTTCATTACACTATTATGGTTTATTAGATGCATTGTAGAGTTTTCAGGCTGCTTATGTTCCAGATACTATATCATTTCATTTTTAAAAAGGGACATGAAGTTAAGAAGCACATTGTTAGGATTTGCTTCTAATCTCTTTAGCCATCTGCTAGAGACGTCGTTAGGATGGTATTCAAGTTTTTAATTGGGCATGCGAACTGGCAGCAGGAAATCGAATATAAAAAAAGGTTGTTGTGATGTGCGACCATTCTAGTCATTTTCAAATGTAGATTAAATTGATAAACTAATTACAATGCCGAAAATTGCATGTCACAACGGTTGTTCAGAGCTGTATTTACATATTAGACAAATGGCATATTACATAGCACTGTCACTTCACAGCAAGGTCCTGGGTCCTCCGTGTACTCTGGTTTCTTCCCACAGTCCAAAGACATGCAGGTAGGCTAATTGGAAACTCTAAATATCCCATTGGTGTGAGTGTGTGAATGAATGGTGTGTATGCCCTGCTATAGATTGGTGACCTGTTCAGGGTGTATTCCTGCCTCTCGCACAATGCACGCTGGGATAGGATCCAGTACCTCCTGCGACCCTGCCCAGGATAAGGAAAATGGATGGATAATAATGCCACACAAAACACCTGCATGTCACAAATAGTTTCCATTATTGGCTGATATATTGAGTAGATTCATACAACACGAACAGGACATTTTTGACAATGACCAGTGATACTGATCACATTGGCTAATTCTGTTCTTTATGGATATGGGTTTCTGGTGCATTATGTTGCATACTTGCTGTTCACACTTTCACTATTGAACTGGTGACTGAAATGGAATGTTCATCCACTGCCTTGTTTATGCAGTATTAACATTTTTGAATTATTGAAAAGTATATTTTCTTCTTGCCTTAAAAACAGAAATTATTTTGTTGTTGCCTAAATGTTTTTATAAAGCAAGCCCCTTCAGCGGCTATTTAACCACACATTGGTCAAACAGTGTAAATCTATGTGGTTTGACATTTAGTACGGATGAAAACACAACATAATGGATATGACTCGGACACCTTGTGAGCAGATAATTTCCAGCTAAATGCCATTGTTTATTTAGATTCCATCAGCCTTTTACATTTTGTTGATTGCTGGACTTTTTTTAAAATGATAAAAAGCTCATGCAAATCAATTTTAATCTTGATTCTTGGACACCTCATTTCAAAATAATGATGTGCCCACATCACATTTAAATTAAGCCACAATATGTGAGAGTTGTTGCAGGACCGTTTTAGACTCCAATGTGAAAATAGAATGTCCAATGGTCACAATTCAAAGCCTTGGGGGTTGAACTCTTTTGAACAATCTGCTGTTCATACAATATGTGAAACGGTCAGTAGAATTACTTTATTTTTTTTAAAATTAATGATACACAGGCACTTGTTCTTCTTCATGTGAGGCCGAAAGGCTTTCCTAAGGGGAGTAATTATCCATAGTGCTGCAGAAAAAGGAAAATGTCAAAAATTCAGCTGCAACAAGAAAAGACGCCTACCCACATTGAGCTAAAAAAACAAAACAAAACAATGAATACTCAATTAAGTAACTCTACTGGGAACTTCTGCCAGCCAGATCAGTGCTGGATCAGGTGATCCAGGCTCTTGGCTAATGAAACACAGAATGACGACCAATTAGATTTATTCCTTAAAGTAAGCGTCTGGTGCAAAATGTCTAGCTGCATGAATTATTTAGGGAAGTAGACATCACGGATGGGGAAAGTATTTCCTATTTATACTTTAAATAACCAGAGAATTGATGGAAGAACATGCATCAAGACTTCTGCCAAGTCTGTCCCAGTTTCCTCTCTCACATTTGTAAGGATGCTATGATCTTGTGTCATTCCCCTATCCTATATCTGTTTTTTTATTGTTTTTTTTAAATTAATTTTATAATCAGGCTGCTCAACCCTATTCTTTGAGATCTACTTTCCTGTAGGTTTTCACTCCAACCCTAACAAAGCACCCCCGTGATTATAATTAGAAAGCATATTCCTCAACAAAAACTATTATAACTTCCGTTAATTTAAAAAAATAAAAATAAAAAAAACTGCAGGAAATTCACTTCATCTGAACTGCCTACTGAGTAGATCTAAATCAGCAAATTGTGACCAAGTTTCCTTGGGAACGGCAATGTGAAAGGTATGCAATAGTACCGTCTGATGTATACTACACCGTTCATGGTGGCCACAAGCTCTCGACATGTCTGTAGACTGATGATGTTATTAGTTTTGGACAGGTTATTATTATGATGTTTTATGTCATGCTGCATCTTTCAGAAAGTCAATATGGAAAATAAAATATTTTAATGAGATTCACTGACTGCTTGTTTGATTATTGGTGATCAACTTACAAAATTACATGCAGCTTCAAAGACCCTGTTTATAAACATAAAAAACGACCAAATAAGAATTTGAGTTGTATATATTGTTCAGCACTGCTCAGTGGTGCTGCTTGCTTGCGCTGCTTTTACATGCTTCACTGCTACAGCTCAGAATTGCATTCACACTCCACCACCCCAGCACCACCTGTTGTTTGGATCCACTTCTAGATACTGGGGGGATTTTCTGATATTCCTCCTGTTTAGTAGGGGAGATGTATAGTAGTCCCTGTTATATAGGGTACTGATGCGTGCACTAATACCTGAAACAGATCCATTCAGCGCCAAACCAAAAAATGTATTTACATATTCATGTAATATTTCAATATGTGAGTTGTCCTGACTGAAAAACTATTTTGGCATTCATCATCCTCTTCTTCCACGTGATATGTATGGTTCTGCAACGGCTCAGACAATTTGTACATGGCCATATTGGCCATACTCTCCAATGTCACTGGATAACCACAGACTTGAAATTAAGGTTTCCACACCTAAACACAGTATTATGAAATAAGGCTTTCCATGAAATCCTTTCTTATCTAGACCTACTCAATTACTCCATTATCACTTGCAAATCTGAATGGTACTGAATGGTCTAAACAGAGGACATGCATTGTTCTCCTCAAGGGAGGTGAGTGCCTTGCATTTAGGTACTGTATGATAGCAAGGCACTAGTGGTCTTTCGTAAGTGGTTAATTGAGCATAAACCTCATTTCGAGGTAGAACAAAGCTAATGTAATGTCATATATCAAGGTTAGCTTAATGGCTATATTTTTTCTAAGGTACTAAAAAGCAAATAGGTCATCACTGTGTACCTAAAATTAATAGAGATTCATAGTTTCAATTACAGATTAGGTCTTACAACTGTATATCATAACCATATCAGCCTGCAATTTGAATTGAATTGAGATTATTTTTAACATGTATCAAAACATAAATAAGTCACAGAACCAAAAAGAAAATAAAAATGAAAATATCAAAAACACACAAGGCAAATTCTTATATAATAAAGAAGAAAAATTTGCATTCTTGGAAGAAGTAGGGAAGCAAACATTGCATAGTCATAATGGAATAGGAAAATGAGTAGCGATTTGATCACAGCCATGAAATGATTCATTTCAAAATGAGTACATTTCTGAATGTACCCTTGCTGTACAAAAGTATTGCATTGTGTAAAACCCTCAATAAGCCTATAGTATACAGAGGTTAACATAAATTGCAATAACATAACATTTGATCATGCCAACCTGCATTCACTGCCATCCATAAAATTACTATCCAGCTGGTATCCATAAGTCCCTTATGGTTTAACATTCGTTGAGTCGATTGAGCTGATCAAATTGATTCATTGAGTTGATTGACTTGGCTTGTATCAATAAGCCCCCTTTGATTTAACATTCATTGAGTAGTGAATAATGCATGATGAAGCTTCATGGGGCAGAATGATGGATGATGGGAATGGTGAAGAGGCTGTTGAGACAAAAACATCAAACATTCTCATATAAATCTCTTAAATGGAGATTTATTTTGCCTCTGGGCCAACATTGCAGCTTCAAATATAGAGAGAGAGTAGAAAAAAATCACATAAATATAAAATACTTCAGAGATACAGAAAGATTGCACTGGCTGGGTTGGGGTTAATCTCATGGGGATATTGTTAAGGAGATACGATCCCTGGACTCACACACAGCTGAGATGACTCCCAGGGGTCCGTGAAGGCACTTGAATGGAGGGGGAGCTGAAGCACGCCCAGAAAAGGGACGAATGCCGGCTGCGGCAGAAGATAGCGCAAATGTAGCCTCGCAGACTTGACCACAGCCTTGTTGTCATTGCACCAGGCTGGGTGAAATGACAACAAGGCTCCTGCTAGCCCAGAGAGAGAGTGGACACCACCGCCGATCATATTCCTAACAATGGCTGGGGCTACAGGAATCCAGGAAAGAATGTACAAAATTTCCGAAGAATGCTGCTCTGTCATTTGCCCACCCCCCCCCTCCCCCCCTCCCCCCCTCCCCCCAGCCTCACCGTAGCCCTTCTATTTAATGAACTGAGATAGAGTACTCAAACGCAAGGAACTACTTAAATTACAGTACACAATTCGAAGCATTTGATTATTATTAATTCTTTTTTTTTTATCCCGTAGGCAGGATTTAATAACCATGGGATGACATTTTATTAACTGACACATGATTCAATTTTTCCCTTCATGCATATGAAATTACATTTTCACTAACATTCTCATTTCTACATGCAATATTTAATATTCATGTTAAACATCTTTTTGATTATAATGAATTTTCAAAATAATTACTGTTACTTCAAATGTCTACCTTACCTTCTCACTATGAAATGAATGCACGGCACATTATTCCATTGTTCCAGTCACAAAAATACTTTTGAACTACATTTCCGCCTGCAATCATTTTTTTTTTTAACCTTCCTCCTGTGTTCCAGTCACATCTGACCGATTTACAACTTTCCTAAATCATAAATATTGTGTTTTTCATCTGATTGCCTCAAGACCTTATGTTTTCCTCCACACCAGGCATTTGAACATGCAAAATTTCTGATCACCACTTTCATTGAATTTTGAGTGGTTTAGTCAACTTTGTTACATCTAAAACGGGTCTAAAATGACCGCCATAGGAAATTAATGGGTAAAACTATATTATGTTCATCCATCAGATGGAAAACATCCCCATACACACACCTACTCACCCACACAACCACAACCCCCACCCATCCGCCCCCAACGCTTCAGGTTGCCCTACAAGCAATACAAAAACTCTTTGCATTTGAATGGATCTCTATGGGAATTGGGGGGTGGGACTAGATTCAGCTGTAAATTATGCTGATACAGTATGGAACACATTTGTTGGGTAAATGGCTTTAAGTCATCAAGGGTCCAATGTATCAAATGAGCCTCAAACCACCGTGCTGCTGCCAGATATGCAGTAGATACTACGAACATTGTTTCTCCTGAATATTTTTTCTATTTCTATTCAACAGGAAAATTAATCAGGAGAAACAATGCTTGTAGTATCTACTGCATATGTGGCAGCAGCACGGTGGTTTGAGGCTCATTTGATGCCTTGGACCCTTGATGACTTGAAGACATGCTAGGGATTGGCGACTAAGACACATATACAAGGCATTACCATAAGCTAAGAAATAAAAGCATGTAACTTTCGCAGTATCATCCATAGATTGTGATGTTCTGTGTAAGGACCCACACGCAGACCAGGGAAATCCAAAAAACGTTGTCTTTATTCAGTCCGAGGTTCGAAGCCAGGTAATCAGAGAGAGGACGGTGCCGAATCGAGTTTCCAAAAGAATAGTGAAAAAACAGGCAAAAAATCAAAAACCAGGAGATCAGAATGGCGAAGGTACAAAGGGACAGGCAAAAGAGAAGTCAAGGCAAAGCGAAGGTCAAACCAGAAGCAAACAAAACCAAAAGGGGCAGGCAAACTCAAAGTCGTACAAAGGGGTGTCGCAGGAATCTCGATAGACAAAGGCTTACTAACAATCGGCACAATGAATTCGATCAACGTTCTGATGCTGAACTGGTGGAAAAGACTGACATTTATACACTGGGGAAGGTAACAATCAAGGAGGGGTTAAGTGAGTGAGGGAGGAGTAACAAACAACATCCAGGTGAAGAACATTAGGATAACTAATAAAATGACAGGGGACTGACAAAACGCGGACCCGAATCACATAGACAACAATGATAATAGACGGCCTGGGTGAAGCAGGTAAAACCCGTGCAGAGAGAGAGAGGTGCAGTCAGAGCAAGAGACAGGTGCAGGCAATTGCAGAACTCAGCGTTAGAGCAGGCTAGAAAGAAAAGGGGCGGAGCTACAGCGCAGCATGGAAAAGGGGAGACTGGTTAATGTATTAGTATAGTGATCTAAACTATCAAAAACCCAAAACTAGTGTGTGTTAGTCCATTAGTAATATTCACATGTTAGTATATTAGTGAGGTTAGTACTTTACAATCTATAAATTAGTAGGGATTAGTAGAAATTAGTAAAACTAGAAATAAGCAGGAAGTAAGTAAAGTGAGACTGGAAAGAAGGGGGGAAACCACGAAAACCCGGAACCACCCAAATAGTGAAATCACACAAGTACAGGGGAGTGAAGCAGCTCAGGGAACACAGACACAGAGACAGTACTGGGGAGACAAGTGACCGGGAATACAGACTACAACATAGATATGATAGATCTTATTTTTGCAATATTTCTGACTTGTTGGTTGCAAGACTGAACTAGCTTTTTTGTGTGTGCTAGGTTTGAATCAAAAATAACTCCTAGATTTCTACATTTTATGTTATAAAAAGAGGATCTAAGGGTCAATCAGAGTTTACTAGCAATAAGTTCAGGGCCAACGACAAGGACTTCAGTCTTGTCCGAGTTTAAATGGAGGAGCTTTTGAGACATCCAGCTGTGCACATCTGTCATGCAATACAATCAACTTGCTGAAATCATTTGGATTAACCGTCAGATACAGCTGAGCGTCATTGGCACAACAATGAAACAATATGCTGTGCTGACAAATTATTTGACCCAAGGGTGGCATATAAATCGAAAACAGGATTCCTGCCTTCTTCAATACCCATACCCACTGTTCTGATGATGGGCGCAGCATGGCATGATCATTGCTTCTCAAAGAAAAGTTTCCTTCAGACGAGAAAATCTGTGTATTATCATGATTCATTAAGTAGACTTAATTTGTCAGCTGCCCTGATTTACAATTATATAAAAACCTTTAAAAATTACATTTCAGAATAAAATATTTGAATAAATTCAATTTAACAAACAGGAAATGAGTACTCAAAAAGGCAACATGAACTGCAGGCCAAGGCGAGTTCGATTGTGAACTCCCAGATATGTGAATCCTTTGTAGGTTCCATATAAATTGCCTAGTCAATTCTTGTGCCACGTCTCTTGTGCTGTGTGTATATGTTGTGACGTCTTCTCAGGCCTTATCATATACTTGAAGTGAAAAAGCAGCCATTGTTACTGGTTAAGGGTGGTATAGAAAAGGAAATATCCAATTATTTATTGACGAGTTGAGCTGCAGTGTTGGATGACGCTGATAATGAATCCAGTCTCACAGATGAGAGAATAGGCTTACCACTTACATCACTGCCTTTCCAGGTCAGGAAGAAAACCTTGTTATTCCGAAGACCCTGAATTTGTGTTATAGTTCGAAATATGACTGTGTAGAAAGGCATTACCAAATTTTATAGAGCTGTGAGCTGTGAAATGCATAGAAACTCATCCGCATATAATTGGTAACAAATGGTTTCTTGAATTAGTTGAGGGTCGGGTGGCTATTGAATCCTAGGGCAGTGTAACTGGCCACCTTTGTTGGTTTTAGTGACTGAATATTTAAGATAGAGTCCTATCCATGGATCCTATCTTGGCTCCTATCATGGCCAAGACCTATCTGTTCATGTACAGTTGCATGCACATTTACTGGTACCGTCTGCTTCAGTCCAGGAAAAACTCTCAACATGATATATCAGCAGTGTTTTCAGGATGATATTTCTCTAACCAAAATTTATATGAATGTCCAAATACAAACACACATATTCAAACCTTCAATTTTTATGTTGAAATGAATGCAATAATAACATATACTATACAATTTAATTGATATTTTATTATAAATATATGATAAATATAGGAAACTGGAATTCAGCAAAATAGCTCTACCAAAGTGTTTACTGGAGAGTGAAACTGACCAAAATTCTGTATCTTCTAATAAATAAGCCCCCACTTACAATACCAGTAGCCATGCCACTGGTATGATCTTGTCAAAAAATCCCAATGTCCCAGTTCAGTGAAGGGGACACTGATGTAGGAGATGCCATCTTTCAAATGTAACATTAAACCAAAGTCCTGACTCACTGGTCATTAAAGATCCCTTGACACACTGCAAACAGTAGGGGGTTCCCCGGTGTACTGGCTAAATTCCCAGTCTGGCTCTCTCAACCTGCCACCTGATTTAATTGGCAAAAAATGTTTCATCTCTCCCTATCTACCTCAGTTGATAGGTGGTAAGCGTTCTGGCGCAAAATGGCTGCTGCGCATCACCCAGGTGAGTGCTATACATTGGTGGAGGCTGAGCTGAGTTTCCCCTGATTACTGTAAAGCACTTTGAGTGTCTAGAAAAGTGCAATGTTTCATTCATTCATTCACTCAGTACATACATATTCTTCTATCATTACCAGTTAAAAAGTAGAACCACACTGTTTTAATATTGTATGTCACAATACTTTATACCACATTTTAAATTATTTGCTTTGCCATCTGAGGTAAAAGAAAATGTCTATTTGAAAATCTTTGAACTGTAATAAAACGTAAAAAGTTGTACACTAAATGCCAGTGAAGATCACGTTGAGCTATAGTTGCAAGAAAAACCCATGGTGCCTTAGGATCATGTACCGAGGAACAGCTAAAGATGTAATTTGTTCTGTATTTCATGCAGGCATCTTTATGAAATCCTTCCAAGAGAAAGCACAGTAAGTTTCGATAGATGACCATCATGTATAATTAAAAAGTTCTTCCTGACTTGAGTAGGACTATCTGTCTTATGCTGCTAAAACCTGTCTCCATCCTTAGCCACCAATCACTTACAGTATTTACTTCACATGGGTATAACATAATTATCTTCACTAACCTGCTGAGAATTGCTGTAACAAATTATGATTTGCGCCCTCTGTGGTGCCGAACTGCAGGAACACGCAGAGGGGGTGGCTCTCGGTGCCCAAGCATCTGCCCCTTTTGCTTCTCTGGCCTGTCCAGAAGGTTTGCCGGTAGCTGCTGCCCTGTCACACTGTCCAGGGTAGCTGCTAAAGCTTGCTGTTCTGTGGCTTTGCCCAGAGGGCTCACCAGCGCCTACCACCCCGCTGCCTTGCCCAGAGGTCCTGCCAGAGATCGTAGCTTCGCCACCCTGTCACAGGCCACAGGTATAGGCTACCAGCCTGCTGCCCCATTGAGAGGTCCAGCCTGAGGCCACCACATTGCCGCCCTCTCTAGAGGTGCTGCCAGTGGTCCTACCAGAGGCCCTGTTGCCCTCTTCAGAGGAAGCGAATCCCCGCAGCCATGTTTTCAAATCAAGTGGAAAGCCTTCCCAGAAGAGTGGAGCATACATCATTTGCATAATACTGTACCTCATTTCAACATTACACATTAAACTCTGATATACATGAGTCACAAACAAATTGCAAACCTGCTCCTGAAAATCACATTCGTAACACACCAAGGCTACAGAAAAGACATCTTATCAAGGAGGTTCTAATCAACTTTGACATCTCTGCAGCTATTGACATGGTTCACCAACTCCTGCTCTCTCTTTTGACTACCTCAGGGATTTAGCAACAAGGCTGTCAACTGGTTTGAATCAACTTCCTTCCTCAACTGTCACTTCTTTCAGGTTGCTGTGTATGGTATAAACAGGTCCGGGTTGCCGTGTATGGTATAAATAGGTCCGCACATTGCTTATTAAGGTCTGCTATAAACACAATATAAATAAAAAATAAAAACAATTTAGATAAGAAACTAAAATATAAATGAAAATAACAATGGAAAGGTATGAATTAAAATGGAAATATGATGATAGAAATCGTGGTTGAGGGTGTGTTCATTGGTAATCTTGGTAGAGACAATGTCATGTTTATAATGGCAGAATGGGCTCTGTTTCCTTTTCCCCGAAGGGAGCTTCATGTGAACAGCAGGCGGCCACAGTTATATAACATCACTCAGAACCAGAATGTGCATTTTTAAACACATTTAATCTCATTTCTGAGCGCTATTTAAAACATATCTTCTCTTAACCATGATTTGTGTTATGACAAGTACAAGTACAGCCATTGATGCTAGTTTACTATTTCCGGATCTGAAGAAAAATCACCGGTCTTCGTGGGCTCGATAGATTTGGTTTAACTGTGGGCTGCCATAAGTGTTTGCCATAAGTGTTTGTTACCAAATGTCAGTTGAGTCTTTCCATGGCAATGAATTTGACAGGATCTCGGAAAGAAATTATGCACATATTAATATTTGTTTTTAAAAATAAAACAAACACTCCATTTGTGCCTGGGGGAAAAGAAGGTTACTCTGTGTGATTTAAATAAAATCTTTCTGGGATCCATGTGAAGTGTGGGGGGAAAAAGCAACATTTCTTTCTTCAAATAATTCCACAACCAGAAAAGTAGACAACTATAACCATATGAAATTTATGACATGATATAAGACTGTGGGACTGGTCCATGCACTAGACTATCTTCGTGGAGGCACTCATGTTAGTTGCCAGCTACACCTTTCCATCATGATGCTTACCACAGGTAAACCATGTGTGGCAGGTGTAGCCACCCTGCTGGACCATGACTGTACAAGAAAAACACAGAATAACAACAAGAATAGCAGAAGGTGGTTATTTTATTGTCACTCTAGTTGGTAGGAAACCCAATATCAACAAATCAAATTTCAAGTGTGGGATTATTTCAAGAGATAAACAATCATTATCATGCTCTGTGAGGTAGAAATTCCTCCTATTGGTAACATTGCTCTCATCTGTTTCTATGAGGAACTGCTTTCTAAAATCTTGACTTGAAATTATGAATTAGGACAACTGCGTATGATGAATGTTGTGTCATCCCTTGTGTTACATTTTAATTTGCATCTCTCGTCATTGGGTTAATGTAATACTGCATATGCATTATAAACAATTGAAACTGGCTCACTGAAAACATCACTGACCTCTTGCTACTATATTAATACTCCATTTGTATACTTGACCTCTTGGCCGAACAGACTGAGTTTCTTAATTGTCTGGTTTCATCTGAATTAGGTTTTGAAATGTCTCAATCCACAGTCCAAATGCATAACAATTAACTTGTATGACCCTCAATTCACAGTAAACACCCTCAGAGGACCCATTCTGGCACTGCCTACATCCTTGTTTTTGGGAGTGCAGCCATTTTGATCAATAGATCTATTCCAGTCCACAACCAGACCACAAGTCATTATTTCTTCGCCAATAACATTCAATACCCAGTTCCCTTTAAGGATTATTGGAGGGCATTCGTAATATCTATTTACATCGTTGATTAATGCTTTTTTTTTTACATTAATACTTTTTAGACATTTAGCAGATGCTGTTATTCATTTGCATACAGTTCATTTATTTTGTTTTAGAAGAAATATAGGTTATCAGAACCTTTCTGTAGAGTACAAAAGAACTACCTTGCCTCACCTTGGAAATTAACCTACAACCTCAGAGTTGTAAACACAGTATATTGTTTATTAGCTAACATTAGAGTATGATGAATGAATCATAGCTGGTGAATCATTGACGAATCAGAAAGGGCAGTGATGTTTCATGGTCATATTTCTCCAAGTGAGTTGTAATTAAGTGGTTATAATGCAAGTGACAGTCGCTTCTGGATACCCATAACTCTTCATAAAAAAACATGTTTGGAAACATTGCAGGTGTTTGTTCAGGGAAAATATATGAGCAAACTCAATTACCCCATTATGTATTTTTTTATACACTGATTGCACATAAATCCTTTTTCACACATCTGTTAGCTCGCATTAAGCTCTCAATTGTGAGTCTGAGTATGCGTGTAAGGTTCACATTATAACATGATGGATTTTACTTTCCTGAACAAATCTGATTGTGCTGCTGTGTCTGTGGACAATAGATCTACCGTGCATCATCTCAGTGAGCAAAAGCTGGATTCGAGACATTTTAAATGGGGTGTAAATCTAGGTTGAGAGAAGTTTTGACAAACGGACTATGTTAACCCCAATATAGCATAGGTTTTACTCGGATATAGCCTGGCTGTGTCCTGGTTGGCAAGAAAACTTTCACTTTTCAATCTAAATGTACCCAGGTTTTCACCTCAGTGCCTAGAATGCATTTCATAAAATTCTCGCCACAAAAAATGTACGCTGGGTAATGCAATACCGACTGACGGGCTCTGCAGAAATAGGACAGGCATACAAATATGAGTGAGCATGGTAAATTGGGATTAAGAAGAAAATGAATTAAAAATATATTAAAAAAAGCAAAAACCCTGTTGAGTCATTTTATATATATATATATATATCTTTGCAATTCAAACTCTGGTGGCTAGACCATGCCAGCCTTATGAGGTATTTTTCATTTCCAAATGAAATCGTACACCTCTGAAAATAAAGGCACTGAACTTTAGAACTGCTTTGCAGATGCACAGAATGATACCTTGGAGTCCTGCTGAAAAAGAAAATCACAAAACACATCATCTGCGTAGAGCAATCATAACAGTAACTACAGGGGCTCCAGGATGCAAAATATAAACCAGCCTCAGATACCACACTGAGCTAAATCAAATCTGTTATAAAGAAGTTACTCAGAAAAAGCCTGCTGAATATCACTATACAGCTTACCATTTACTCCCATCAAAATTGACTAATGTATTGTATAATCTCTATACAAGCACGTTATACATGAATCTGATGCTCCTGTAGATGTTAAAAATAGCAGGGAATTACAAAGCAGGCTATTTTTTTCTATTGATAAAATGAAAATAGGTAAAACAGCTGTTTTTATTTTAGAATTACCATGACAAAAACAAAGAGGATTTGCCATATGCTGTCAACAGCTGAGTCATATGAACCCAGACATGAAGGTCTCCTCCCCAAAAGTGACATGCATATAATTTGCCAGCTACACCATTCCAGGTGGCACTACCATGCTGAACTATGATTGAACAAGAAAAACTTCAAAACTGGGCTTGCCACCCACAGTGATTATAAGACATCAAGCAGTTGTTAAGGGTTGTAGAGACACAACCCAGCATGCGGTTGTGTTCATCAATGTCTTTCCCCAAAGCCACATCCAATTGTGCCTTTGTTTAAAAAATAATTGAAAAAATCCTAATGAAGGTACCAACCAGCAACTGGACTGAATACTAATCAGCCTCAGTTGTGTTTGCCTGTAGGTGGAACTCACGGTGTTCAAGTTTTTGGCAAATAGCAGTAAGCAATTTCTTTGTTCTACCAAGAATATTATAATTTTAATAGGCTATGGTCTGTGCTGGCATTACTGAACGTGGATCATTATTAAGCTTCCATTATTAAGCCAGTCACACAAGCATATCAGTGTATATAACTGAAATATCATTCCAAAGAAACACGCTGAAAGAGAGACTTACCACTCCTTTCTTCTCAAAGATTCAAGTTTATTTTGAAATGTGAATGGCCAGGCTGTCATTTTTAATGGGCTGCCCTTTTGTTTTAGTTGTATGGCTACATTACATTACTTAAAATCTCTTTAAGTCATTAAGTCTGACTCTTGTGTAAATTCAAATGCGAATTCATTTAAATGGCTGGCTTTACTTTATTGGCAACTGTGGCTGATTGACTGCAATATGATTTGAAGTGGCTGGCAAAGCCCAGTTTATGGCTTAGTTTATTATTTCCCCCCTTGTAGCCCACCTTGTGTTTATATCTATCAATGGATGCAGACATGCTACTTCCCAACTTCCCAACAGAGCAGATTTGATCAGTAATCACACTGGAAATTCTCCCAAAGTGGTATAATGCTCCCAACCCTCCATCCCCATACCCTGAAATGTCTAATCCTGCAATATTCTCAGCCAGTAACCATTTTGCACCAAACAGTCAATGCAGAGCTATGAGAGAATGTTGAGGGTAGGAGGGTCATACACTCAATTGGTATGCTGTGGGCACCTGGCTCATCATTGAGATTATGTACTGTAGCAGCAGCTTGAGGAACCCTGGCTAACTTATTCCCATCTGATCCCTAGTGTGACCCGTGCCAGATGTACGATAATGGATTCAACATGCTGGCAAATAGATGATTTACAATCCTAAATCTGCAGCTCCATTTTCTTTGGCCTTCTAGGGGAAAGTTTGCCCTTTCCTTGAATGAGAGTTATCACAAGAAGACACAAACAGAACACATCATCATTTTTTGCACTGCATTTCCAAATGAAAACCATACTGATATTTATTGGAGGTGAGAAGATGTAGAACCCTCCTGAGTACACCTGTGCCAAACCATGACCCTGAGCCAGAAAAACACCAACTGCCAACTACAGATTAGACCACGCATTTATACAGCAGCACTACTATTCAAACGCGGACATGTTCAGCTACCTGTTTTAGCTTAGCTCTCAAAATCTACCTTCTGCTTGGACTGAGGTCGATCCTTAACTTTAGAGATAAGTGCAGGGTTATTTTACTTCACAGACTAAAGAAAATGTTGGTGATTGTTGAAATCACTAAAACTAAAACATCTGGAGGTAATCAAAGGAAAGCACAAAAAGGAGAAAAGTCACTGTGTGTATGTCAGTTAAGAAAAATGCTAATAAACACAATCGGTCTTGAAATAAACAGACCGCAATGACCTCAAGAATGTTACAAAATATTTTTCTGCATAATTTTGTGCATAAGGCAAAGTACAGCCATATGTTTTGTCTCATTTCTGGAAACAGTTCAAATATAATATAGCTTTTATGTTCCATTTGATTACCAGAAAAACATAAGTAAATGGAACATAAAAGTTATATTACACTTGAACTTGTTTCCAGAAATGAGACAAAGCATGTTCATTCCACCTACAATAATCTGTGAACTGAATATCTGACTAGTATTTTTTTTAAATGTGCTGAACTGACAAAGAGTGTATGATACAATCGATGCATTTTTAATTGGTGAAAGATGTATTTTGATAAATGATTTTAAGGGTAACTGCAGCGTAAACAGTAAACTAATAAAAACATAAACATAAACACAATCTTTGAAATTGAAATAGCAATAAAATCCAGTGCAATAAAAGCAGAATTACAGTCCTCCTTCAACTCATTCCGTGCCTTCACAACTGACACCAATGTGGCAGCCATCATACAGACATGTTTGAACATTCCTTTGGGTTCAATGTCTTCCAGAAACGTGTTCTGCCCAGTTACAGTGATACCAAATGCAGAGGCTTGTAAAGACGCATTGAGCTTAGCCACCACGATGTCACACTCAGTGATGACAAGTGAACGGAGGCCATGTCTGAGACTGTGGGTAATATTTATCCTGCCAGATCAAAAAATCTCTCCACAGGGATTTATACTTCTGACAGCTAACGGAACTGTGTTCAACAACACAGACATTCTCAACTGTCAACAAATAAGCCTTTTCAAATCTAGACATCTCTAAACAGACCCCATCAGCAGTCTATTTAGAGTTGCACATCACATGCCTATTTGATCAATTGACTGTTACAGATGGGAGGTATTCTGTGGGTTAAGATGCACTAGAATGCTCATTGTTAGTGAATCCTCCAGGGGAGTTATTTGTGATACATAATAAATCATTAAGAGACTTTGTCTGTAAGATAAATTAGATCGCTTCTGGCAAATAAAATTAATGTTTTTGCCAATTTCAGTAATGAATGCTAACAAGCTTCATGATTTGCGTTGCTTACATTTGTGAGGGAGGGGAAGTGTGAAGACCAGACGCGACCAAACAGGGGATCTATAAGTTACCAAAGGGGCACTCCAGTAACCACTGAGTCTCGTGAGAAACGAAATAAGGGGGTGCTATACTCCTAAGGGACGTATCCCGAAAAATGAATAAACCCCTAAACGGGTAACTGAGGAAGAAGTATATAAAGAAAATAAAGGAACAGGGAAAAGAAAAGAAAAAACGACTTCGGCCCGAAGCAGAGAGAAAGAAAATGTCTTTTCAAAAACAAACAGAAGAAGTTCTGAGGCCAACTAAAACCAGGGGGGAAACTGGTTAGTAAGAGGCAGAAAGGTTTGTGCCCCAATGGTGACACAATAACCCCTTAAAACCGCCAGCTTCAGAATCTGGACATATACCATCCTAATACCTTTCTCCCAAAAAAACAAACAAACTGAAGTCAGAATTCTTTTAAATTTCTTTGTTCTTAAAATCCTTACACCTTCCTCAGAAATACGACAGGGAACCAGCTAGAGCAAAACACGTTACACTCAAGCACCGTTCCACTGCCTACTGACGCTTTAAATACCCAGCCACAGGTGTGGCTGGTAATCAGCGGAAGATGTGAGCAACCCACAGGTGAAACCGATCAGAGGTAACCCTGCAGGAATGCACGGAATGTTCAAGCAGGAACAATCCTCCCACAGGAACCAAAAATAACGATTAGCCGAGTGGCTAATCTGCGAGCTCGAACTAATCGTCCCCACACACCAAAATAACGATTAGCCGAGTGGCTAATCGGAATGCTAACCACTGAGCCGGTGCAGGCACAGAAAAATGATCTACCCTGCACAGAAACCGTGACAATATTACATTTTGTATTTCTTGGTGCATCATAAAATAAAGAAAAAGAAACTGAAAACTTACTTGAAATAGTATTTACTACAGTATAATAATGCATTAAATACGGCATCTGGTCTATTTAGTTTTCTTAAATAAAAATATTCCACATATGCATGCTGTCCTGTTGGTTTGTTTCATCACCATAAACTGATGTGAGTTACGATTAATAATGATTTTAGTAATGAGATAAATATCTGTATATCTAGCAATAATGCAAAGGTATTACCTAGTTTTGAAAAGGACATTTTGTAAGAGGATGGATTTATTATTGTTCTGATTTCAGCATTACAGTTTTTTCCCCTTGAATTTAATGGCTGCCAATGGCTTCTTGACTTTTTGATTTGATAACATTTTGTAAGTGTTCGTATTTAAAGTGTATTCTGTTCATGTATTCTATTATTCTATTAGTAAATATTGCCAGGCTTATTTTATTGTCAGCCCAATATGCCTACTCGCTCTGGACAGATACCGGCTGCCTTGTCAGGGCGGCCGTTCGTCAGCGAGTCCCGAGGGGTTGAGCAGCCTAGCTCTTCTGGCTACAGCGCAGAGGAATTTAATTGAATCTCGTTTCCTCCCTCGCAGACGACGTGTCCGTGGAGCTTCGAGAGAACATGGGCGCCGTTCTGCGCCTCGCTCAAGTGATAGCGCAGGATTTTGGAAGTATTATGGGCTGGAGTGTGGCATCTCTCAGGCGCTTTACAGCATGGCTGAGCAGCTCCACAATTCCTGAAGTGGACAAGGTCCCCCTCTTAGACGCTTCAGGTTCCCTTGACGGTCTCTTCGGTCCAGCGGTGACCGAGGCGATAGCGAGGTTTAAAGGACCACTTGAGGAGAGGCCCACCCCGCAGAAACACTTGCCTGTCGCTTCAGACACAAGACGCCACGACCGTCGTGCTAGGGCTAAAAGTCGTTGCCCCCTTGATGATGTCATCCCGGTGGTAATCTGGAGCGCACCCTGGGGGTCAGAGAGCTCTTGTCATTGCTAACGGCAAGGCTTGGATGAGGCCGTTCAACCCTGCTGTGCCAGGAACTCATCCTCCCAGCCTAAAGCTCTAAAGCTGTTGGCGAGAGAGTATAAAAGCGGCGCCCTGGTCAAGTGGACCAGAGCCCTGCCGAATTGCGTCACGAACATTGTTGGTGCCTGCTTGGGAGCGAGTTTGGCCCCCACGGTCACAAAGCGCACTCTCTGATGCCAGAAAGCTTGCATCAGCACTCAGTGTTTTTTCCCCCGAACACTCAGGCAGCATTAGCAGCTGAAATGGCCAAGGCCCCTTGTACGTCAAAGAAACACGGGGTCGTTGGTGCAAACTCAGCCCTGTCTTAACTTCAGAGCCAAGATGTCCGCTATACAGTCAGAAGTGGTTTCAACCAGGTCCGTGCTCAACTTCAGTGCATGGACCCCTCATTTTCTGGGAGGAAGGGAAACGATCATGCCCCCACACCTAAGCAGTGCGATTTCCCTAGCGACAGAGGCTCTCTTAGTGAAAAGTGCTACCTGTCTAGTCCCCAAACACAACAAAATGTTTCCTTGTTCCGAAAAAAAAAGATGGAAGCATGAGATTAATATTAGATCTGAGGGCACTGAATAGTCATTTAGTGAAACAGCGTTTTCAGATGCTAACAAGAAAACGTGTGATGAGCTCAGTCAGACAGGGGGACTGGTTCTTGCTGGAAGATTTGAAAGACGCTTATTTTCATGTGAACATTTTACAGCGCCATTGGCAGAACCTTCGTTTTGCCTTTCAGGGTAAAAGTGTATGAATTCACCAAACTCCCGTTTGGGATGTCCCTGACACCCTGCACCTTGGAGGTAGTGGTGTGGGCTCCTAACGCCCCATTACCGAAGAAGAGCATACGGTTTCTAACGTGTCTAAATGACTGGCTTGTTTGAGCCCCTTCCCTCCATCAATTGTGGCAAAAGAGTTTTCACCTGGAGCCATTGTGTTCAATACCTAGGTCTTGAGCTGCATTTACTGTTCATGACAGCATGCCTCTCTCAGAGGAAAATAGCTTCCCTGCAAGACTGCATTCACTGGTTTCTTCCAGGTCACTGCATCAATGGGATCACAATTATGCACCTGTTGAGACTAATGGCGGCAGCAATCGCTGTAGACCTGTTGGGATTATTATGCATGAGACCGAACTCTGGCTCAGGTGAATGAAATTTCCCTGTATCTGTAGTGCACAATTTTGTGCAGCGCCTACTAGATAAGGGTTTGTCTCTGATTACTTTAAGAGGGTATGTCTTTGCCATTTTTGAACAACGTACCGGTTATGGTGGTTCTATGGTTTCTGCCCACCCCCTGGTGAAATGTTTTCTCCAAGGCATCCGGCCCCTGAAACCCTTTGCCCCCCCCTGTGTTCTGCAGTGAGGCATAATGGTGGTATTGAAAGCTTTGTGCAGTCCTCCTGTCGAGCCACTGGAGAGCATAGATTGGAGGACTTTGTCTCTTTAAGGTGGTTCTGCTTACTGTGGTAGTTTCTGCTAAGCGAGTGAGTGATTTATTTGCCTTGTCTGAGCTCCCAGATTGTCTTTCCTTTTCAGGATCAGATGGAGTTGTGCTGTGACTAAATCCTGCGTTTACCCCAAAAGGTCATCACCGCGTCCTTTTCGCTCACGGTGTACTGGGCCTGGTGGCATTTAAGCCCCCCTCCTCATGACGATGAGGAAGATGCTGTGCCTCATAAACTCTTCCCAGTTCGCGTTCTGTCGACATGCGTTAGACGTTCGCGGCCTGTTCGACAATCCGATCCGCTGTTTGTGTGTCATGATGCTGCTGCCCGAGGGAAAGCTGTTACGTCACAGACGCTTTTCCACTGGCTCACTCGTGCGATTAACTTGGCATATGAGAGTATGGGCTTGCCCCCTCCGGCGGGGGGTCCGTGCCTACTCTACTCGAGGCTTGGCAGCATCTCAGGCACTTTTTCAGGGGGTAAGTGTGCAGCACTTTTGCGCAGCGTCTTGGAGTTAGCCATGCGCCTTTGTACGGTTTTATCTGCTGGATTCAATTACACCATTGCTCGCATATGCAATTTTGAGCTCAGCCACCAGCCAAAAGTACATTAAGCCATACATTAAGCTGTTTTTTTAGGCACTGCCTCTAACTGTGGCAAGAAGCTTGCTTATATACTGTATATATCGTCCTTCTCCCGGCTTGTGTATTTGGTAGCTGGTTTACATTAACCGAGCTCTGGGAGTAGTTGTGACTCCTCAGTTTGTCCAGTCCCCCTTTTCACCTATGAAAAATGCTGACTGTTGTAAGAGAGCCCACTTGATCGGCTATAACATCCACTGGCTGTTGTTCTGCATCAGGGGACTGATGTTGATGACAGACTGCATATGGGATTGGGTTCTCATATGCAGCTTAAAGAGAAGCTAATAAGCAAATAGAACTCAAGGGTGCAAGTACCCGTTGTTCTATGAGTTATTAGTGAGCTTTAATCTCTGCAGGCCCTGGCTTTTCTTCACTGAAAATTTGTTTATGAAGAAAGTTTACGGGCTAGGATGTCTCTTAAGTAGCCACCATACGCAAATTTGGTCACAAAGCGCATCTTTACCCTGATTGGCCATCAAGATGGCGTTGTGTAGATATTTTTCAGGAGATTGGATTAAATCCAATTCCCAAATTCAGTTTAAAGCTTGCTAATAACTCATAGAACAACAGGTACTTGTACCCAGGAGGTCATGTTATTTTTCTCGAATTTATACATCAACAGTTTGAACTCTCTATGAGATCATCATAAAGCTAATGGGATTGCAACAACACAGCCCTAAAACAATCTAATTAAACTATGCAGAGATAGTTGTATCAATCAACAAAGTGTTCTTTTTATATTGAAGGTTACTGCACTTAATAGTTGTAATATTGTCATATAAATCCATATACTCAATACTAACACCAACTATTAAGTTTCTGGGGATGTGTTGGGCGGATGAGCATTGTAAGGTTGGTAAGTACTGTGTGATGAAATATAAATGGAACACAGTTCATGTGTGTTGACCTCCTTCACACAATAACAGTGAACACCTTTAAAGTTTGTGCTTGTTTCAGTATGACTCATGTGTTTAAACTATATATTTTTTCAGCAAATAATAGAGTCAAACAAAATAGCGAGGGCTCTCTGTTAATCCTTCCAACTTGGACAAAGTTGTAATTGCTTTCACATGAAATCATACCGATGGCATTGTCCATATTGCTATAGCATACAATTTTTCAACTGCCCTGAGCATTCAGCAAAACAACTTCATTGTTCATGTTTGATTGTGACTGTTTTACATAAAGAGGATGAAAAGATTAAATATTAGCTGAATTATTTTATTTTTTTATTCCTCTTCCTTTTGATCTCACTCACTCCTGATTTAGGTATCAAGAGGACAGCAGCCTGGCTAAATTAAAACTTAGATCAAGCTCTGTCCTCTACTGCCCCTAGACAGAAAGCACTGGGCTATTGCTATCCAGCATTTGCCCTTGTGACAAACACGCCTGCCACAGGCCACCGAAGTGGCTTTCTTTGGGGCCCTCCAGCACAGAGACACAGGGAGAAGATGTTAAAACAGTCCACGTTTATTTGCAAGGGTCGGCAAGCTGTTATAGCCGAGGAGCAGATGTTAACACACTGTCATGACAGAGAGGCTCCCCTGTGTGGGTGGGGATGGCAGATTTAACCTGTGCGCAGTGATTACCTCACTACGCACAGGTGCAGCCACTCCTGTTCCTGGGTCCAATTAGCCTGGCCAATTATCTAATTATTAACCAATTATCCAATTGGCCAGGTCTAATTAGCTTGACCCAGGCAGGTGTGGCTGCTTAAACCAGCCATCCCCACACCACATACCCCCAACGCCAAACTGAGGCCAGGGAGAATCCCTGGCCGAAGCCTACTCCCCCCCCAGCACTCCAACCAAGCGAGAAAAAAAAAACGAAACAAAAAAAACCAAGCGCCCTTAACACTTTAAGGGCCCCAGAACAGTCCAGTGCACAGCCGTGACCCTCCCCCGGATGATGAGGCAGCCCTCCCCCCTCCTCCCTCTCGGAGCGCGGGGATTCCTGGGCTGCTCAGCTGGTTGGTGGGGATGTCACCGGCTTGGGCTGTTCCAGGGGCTGTGGTGGGGTGGCTGGGCTGGTGGGCTGGCTGGGCTGGCTTCCTTGTGGCGCTGGGGACCAGGAACCCTTGCAGGTGTGGTGGCCGCCAGTCGGCTCTGCTGGAAGGCTGGTGCAGGCTTTCCCCTTCATGGGCTCCGGGCAACCCAACCAGGCCAAAACGACGAACTAAAACAACCAACAGACAAGAAAGGAAGCAATACGGCGCGGCCACTGCTTGTGCGCCGCCCGTAGCTGACCCGCCTTCCCGGCCAAGTCCAGCTCACGGCGCGACCACCTCTCGTGCACCGCCCGTAGCTGACCTGCCTTCACGGCCAGGTCCAGCTCCCCAGCGTCCCAGCTGAGGATCGCTTCCTTCCCCTCCGTGGTCATCTCCCGCTCGCCGTTTTTGGCCTGGAGGATCCGCCCAAAGCCCCGTCAGGAACACCGCAGCTGTTCCTCCTCCAGTGTGCTTCCTGGCTGGCCCTCCTGTGCCTCTTTCTTGTGCCGGAGAAGCCCCACGTTGGGCGCCACTGTGACAAACACGCCTGCCACAGGCCACCGAAGTGGCTTTCTTTGGGGCCCTCCAGCACAGAGACACAGGGAGAAGATGTTAAAACAGTCCACGTTTATTTGCAAGGGTCGGCAAGCTGTTATAGCCGAGGAGCAGATGTTAACACACTGTCATGACAGAGAGGCTCCCCTGTGTGGGTGGGGATGGCAGATTTAACCTGTGCGCAGTGATTACCTCACTACGCACAGGTGCAGCCACTCCTGTTCCTGGGTCCAATTAGCCTGGCCAATTATCTAATTATTAACCAATTATCCAATTGGCCAGGTCTAATTAGCTTGACCCAGGCAGGTGTGGCTGCTTAAACCAGCCATCCCCACACCACAGCCCTCCTTTAGAGATCAAAACATTTTAAAACTAATGAGGTGATGAGGTATTGCCAGATTTAAGATATTGAACTGACTGGCTGTTCACAGTTCTGGCTAGAGGTAATCTGTAAATGAAATCAGTTACTATATCTCATTAAGTGAATAATAATTTTGCAAAAATTATTTGAGCAGAATTTTTGAGTTCAGCAAATCTCAAAAGTAGAATTTGACAGTTGAATCATAAACTGAAAATGTAAATGAAATGTAACTAAAAACATTTTTATTTGTTAATTTTTAATTATTTAATTATAACATTTATTATGAGTTCACAACAAGCTGTTAAACCCAGATAGTGTGTAGTAGTAAACATTTGTCAATGACAGGGTTCTACTTTGAAATTCAGAACACAGGGAGCTCTCCATCAAGTGAAGGCTGCGTTTGGTTCATTACCCCAAGTGTCCATCAATGTAAAATATTCAAAAATGTCAAATATCATCATTCACTCCATCACACAATAAAGACTAGGGCCTAAAATCAATCAACATTTGTCCTTAACTTTGGCTTATGGTTAAATTCAAGTGTTCATTTAGTTGTTCTCAGACACAGCTTAGTTGGTAATAATCACTGAAATTAGTTGGCCAAACTGTGATTATGAAGAAAGAAATTAACACTTAATCATAAGTCAGAGTCAAAGACAGACATTGATTGTACCCAGGCCTATAAATTCACAGTAGAGCTGGGAGAGTGAGATTTCATTAAACCCCAAATAGGTGACCTTACGATATGCCGTCAATCACTTTTTTGAGCCAATCACATGGTGATGTCTTTCTCATCAAAATGCAATGTTTGGTACCACTCATACCACTGAGTGAGATCTACCAGCAGCTCTTCCAATTTTTGGTTTTGCAAAGGCTAGTTTGTGACTTTGAAGTTGTAGGTGCAATGTACTGTGCTGTGTTATCCATGTGGGTACAATATAACGCATCTGTTGAGTCATGGTGGCAAACAAACAGGAACATGTTCAGTGTTCTCTCGGAACAGAGTTGGCCCAAGGGTTTCGGTGGCCCTAAAGAAGGATGTTGTTATGGGCCCAAAGTGCTCCAACATAAATCACTAAATCACTTAAAAAATAAAAAACACTTGGTTTCTGTGGTCCAAGGACAAGTGTGGTTCTTAACGATAGAATTTCATAGAATGTTTATGTCTGTGGCTGACTCTGCCAGAGAAAACCAGCAAAGAAAACTGAGCTCACCAGAACAAAGAGGTTATTACCAGACTCAAAATGACTGGTGAGTGTCTGTTATGTTGCATTCAATTCCAGCATCTGAAGATTGATAGATTGGGCTGCCTTGTGATAAATAGCACTAAACGTGCAACAGCTGTCGCTTTTACACAGACCGTTAAAAAAAAGGTTAAATGGATTTCACAAGTGATCAATCTTAGAAACCAGCAACTATGGAAGGAGGTGAAGCTTCCTATTGCTTAGTGTCTGTTATGTTGCAATATGTTGTTCATAAATTTATAGAATGACTCTGGCCCTTGGACATTGTCTGTGACATCCACTGTTTATTTACAGTCCATATATATGGTAAAAGATCAAAGGGTTCCTAACCCTTCGAAGATTAGGCTTTTTGTAATGTTATTTTCAACCTTCTAACTCAGAACTCCATTGCTTTCAATTACCAGTGCCATTGTTACATCAAAGACATAAAAATCACTATTCAGGAGTGACAGCATGTATGTTTAATTTTTAGTCATCACTAATTGTTCCATCAGTACTTTAGGCAACTGTTGTGTACCATTAATAGTTCAAATCATTTAAAGTGGGTCCTGGATCCTTACCTTTGAATCATTTTTTTAGATTTTAGGGTAACACTTGACAATGGTCATCATGACGTGAAAATGGCATTACCATGAAATAATACCTGACATTAATTGGTATGGCAATTCACAACTATGACATAATTGTTCTGACACAACTGACATAACAACCTGCATAGAAACCTCACTATGACAGGGGTGTCATACCACCTCAGCTGGCAAAGGTCGGTTGAAACGATGGAAGTTGACCAAAATTCAGTGTGCTGTTCTATGGGTTATACTCATATTTTCGGTCATTTGCTGACCACCCCAGCAAAAACCATTGCTCACTGAAAGCTCAATATTGAAAGCTAAGTATGCAATTGACCATATTACTGACCATAGTCTATTACAGGGATCAGGGATACTTCATGACAGGTATTGTATGACATGTCATGAGGACCACAGTCAAATAAAGCATTAGCTTTTTAATAGCAGTCACACAGAATTTAGCAGTCGCTGAAATTAAAAATGAAAAGGAAGTATTTGATATGATCAAAAGACCAACTGAAGTAAACAAACATTAAAGAAGTAATTTTATGCAGTTTTATCATAGCATGAAAGGCAGGAAATACATGAGACTTAGGAAGTTTAGTATATCCTTTATTGCTATGTGCTCCCCATTACAACAAACAGCATCAGTAGTGAACACTTAAATTAAGTCTACAAAACAGAAGAAAATGTAAGCGATTAGAAATGAGAAATACCAACTTTATCAGAACAGTAATACTTTAAAAAGCAAGGGTAATACTGGGGATACAAAAAACACATATCCTGTACAGTATATCTGTCTGAGGCTCAGGGATTGTCGATATAAAATCTAAAAATGAAACAAAAAAAAAACTATCTTCTCTTTGAACTTGAAAGCCTTGTGTAACATTAGCAGCAATTCTTTATAGGCAGCAAGTCAACAACATTATGAATTGACAACAAAATGTAACAAGCACTAAGTGCTAAAATTGTTAGATGGAAAGGACAACTGTACACATGTCTAGCTATTGTTTTGTGTTAAACAGCCCTTGTTTTAGGGGGACAACATAAAAACTAATACCTTTGTTCCACTCTTTCACAAAAAACAAATAAACAAAAAAAAAACACTAACTACAGTCAACTAACACTACTCTCTGCTGTAAGGAGTCAGCTTAGTTGTGTTTCAATTCCGATTTAATACTACAACAGCTGTGACAAACAGCTTTCTCTGGGACAAAATTATCTCAAAATTATGAGCATTGTTTTTGTAAACTAGTTACTAGTTACTTTGCTTGTTGAAAACATTGTCGTTTTTAAATTTCAGTTTGCTTCTCAATTATGGTCAAATTTTTCTAACTAAATGTGTAAATTTTATGGAATTTATGAATGAACTGAATTATGCTGGTAAAAAGATAGCCTTGAAAAATTGGCATATTGATATTTGGTTATTATTACTGGCAAATACCAGATGATGCAGCAAATACAAAAAAATGTCAGCTTTTAATAAATATTTTATGTTCTCAATCCTATATACAAGTGCTATACATTGACACACAGGAGAGAGTATGAATGGTTGCACTGTGAACACAGCTGAAACAAAAAATAAATGTCTATTGCAGTCAGATGCATTGTGGTTGTGATATAATCCTTCTTAAAATAAATAGCTTTCTCAATCTTTCTCAGACAAAGCATAAGACATCTTGTACAATATGTTCTACATAAAGGCCTTTGTAAGTCCAGCTTCACGTATTCACACACAAAAAAAAGTTTGTGTTCAAAAAATTTGTAGAAAATGAAATGAGTCTCCTGGCAACATTTTCCCTTATTGGCTTGTTTGACACCAAGTCAGTCGAGAATACAGTGCCTATCCATAAATCAAACCGTATCCATAAATTAAATTGGATAGAGTTACTTAAAGACTGAAATAGCAATGCAAATTGGGTGGTAGGCTGAATATTTGTGGCAAAAACCAAATACCTAACAGTACTGCAACTGCGGTTTTACAAATGCCAAGCTTATCACACACTCACAACACTTTGTTTAGTAAGGACAATTAAAATCATTAATTAATTGTAAGTGGTCTGGTAGCACTAGTTTCTGAAGAACATCCTCATTCAGTCTGATATGTATTTAGTTTATGTTATGTTACACCAGTATTTTGCCCATTACTTATGAAATTGATACTTGTCAGTGTTTTTAATGTATTCCTATAGTTCCAGAAAGTTATGTGTGCAAGGTTTTTGGAAAGTGATAGGCACCAATGCGTCCTTGTAACATATATAAAATCATCAGCTTTCCTTCTTTGAAATTATACTGACATTTTACATAAACTTTATTTACAGGACAGCTTATAAATATATATTTGTCAAACAAACAGTTGAGAAACAGTAACCAAAAATAGCTTGATTTGGTAATTCTATACAACTAGAACCATATTTCTTTCTAATGAATACCACCATGACATCTCTTAGCTTCGGCTGATGTGCAAACCTTGGCAACCGAGCTATTCAAAAGATCAGTCCGACCATTCTTACAGAGAATCTTTGGCGCTTCTCTTCACACAGAAATGAGGATGACAAGTGTTGCTTCGGTCAACCGCAGAAGGAATCTTCACGACGAAAGTGAACCAGCACTTTTCTCTCTTTCTATCTTTCTTTCTCTCTTTCACACTGATGTTACTGAGTAAAAGATGCAGGGTGCTGCTGGGTTTCTACACACACAGTTCGGGAGGGGGGGAAGGCCTCTGCTTCATCTCTCCACCTCCGAGGGCCGCCGGCTCTCCTGGGACGCCTCCGCCCTCGGGGGGGCGGGTCCCGGGGGCGGGCGGGCCGTCGTGCCGCCCCGCCTCTGCGGCGTCGCGTCTTTCGCCGCCGTCGCCGACGGATTCCCGCCGCCGCCACGGCCGGCCTGCTGCGGGACCCGCCTGCTCGTCTTGTTGCTGCCGGCGGGCGGGGCTGTCTTTGAGGCAGGAACGGTGGCGGGGACGCCTTTTCCTGAGCTCCCGGGCGTGGCGGGCGCTTTAAGGCTTTGGTGAAGCGGCCCCGCGGGAAGGCCGGCGCTGCCGTTGGACGACGCCGCCTCCGCCGCTGACGACGACGGGTCGAGGAGCCAGGAGGGCAGAGCCGAACCGAACCGGACCTCCTCGGCGGCCTCGGACAGGTACGGGGCGAGGGTGCTGGTCCGCCTGCTGCACGAGTCGCAGCACAGCTTGTTGTAGCCGGGAATGGAGCAGTACCGAGCCAGAACCTCCATCTGACAGAATATGGACTTATCGCCGGTACAGGGCTCATCTGCAAGACAAGAAACGGTTTGAAAAAAAAAGTGACATTTTAACCTTTAACCTTTTCCCTGATTTTTCAGGGTGGATGTCAATGTCGTCACATCTTACATCGATCTCTGGATAAATAAAGAGGAAGACTTGGCAGTGAGTGAGTAGATGGGGGTCACCATGGTGACTTTAACTATGCTACCAAAGGTGATACTATGGTCAAAGAAGTGCTGCCCTGTGGGACACCCCCATTAGATCAGGGCCATTTGGGGGGACTGCTGTACCCTCCCACACAACCGCAACCCTCTTCAACAGTGGTCATCCCTCAGACACATAAATCTTCAGAAAACTGATCCTCCATTTTGGCTCTGTCCAATCGTGTTTACTATTTAATGGCCTTAGTCAGCCTCATTTGCCATTTTACCATTTTTAACAAAACAAATAGGCAAATACCAACTTACAGTTCAAATCTGTGCAAATGCACAATTGTGAATGCATGGCCTACTGCAGTCCCCCTGCACTCATAAATTAATTTCACTTTGATGCGCTTCACAAATGCCGTGGACTGTGTAAAGCTTGCTGACCCAAATAAAGGCCATGTGCAAAATAAACAATCCATTCTGAAGCGCTAAGCAATAAAAACTCCAGCCGTTCAAACACTTGATCAAAGTTTAGCGTCTCTTCTTTGATGTGAAGCGGAAGAGTGTTCGGTTTTTAGATCTTCCACACACCCCCGCAGATTACAGTGTAGTGGGCCTTATTGCACACATGCCTCTTAATTCCCCCTCCCCTCCCCTCCCCCACCCCCCACCCCACCCCACCAAAAGCCCTGTGACACACTTTTAATTCACATTGCCAATGGCAGGCCCTCATTCCCTATCAGGATTAAAATCCATTTTTCTCTCTCATCACAACTGGGAGCTTGTGATGAAAGCTTTTGAAAAGGTCTCTGGTCTCTGGAGGTAACATATTAGCCCGTACGCTTGAAGAGTCTGTTCTGTACAGGAGCTGTGTATTTCTCTATGGAGATGGAGCTTCTCCTGGTTGTGAAAAAAAAGTGATGGCAACTTAAGAGCTGCTCAGTCTCTAAAGTGCACAAGATAAATAAATAAATAAATGAATAAATACTGTGCAATGTGTTTCAAAGAGAAGAAAAAAACTGAGTTATTAAACACACTCCCATTAATTTGCTTCACAGTGTTGCCAAATGTAACATGGCCATAATGGGGTGTTTCGCATTAATTTAACAAATAAAACAAAAACGGTTTCCATACTTACTGAAACAGCTTAAAAATCAGCCAGGCATTTTCTAGCGCAGAGCACACACACACACACACACACACACACAAGCTTCCACTTTTGGGCCTTTTAATTTGCATTTTAAATTCATGGGGTGCCAGTCAGCTTTCCATTCTGTAATTTACATTTATCACAGGGAATTCACTTTATTCATTACAGCTTGTTCCTTTTGTTGAGCATAAACACTTCATAATAAAAACTATCAAACTGTGAAAATGACAAATGACACAAAAAAGCAACCATGTATATGATTATCTACAATTAACTAGGACAACTAACTCCCAACAGATAAGCATTGATTGCTACATTTACTTTTTATATTTAGCAAGCACTCTTATCGAGAGTCATGTCATGTGCTAGCAATTTAAAATAAAAAAGAACTTACAACACCATATGACCAAAAGTATCTGGACATCCCTTGATCTGGGGCTGTTTTTCCTGGTTTGGGCTAGGCTCCTTAGTTCCAGTGAAGACAAATCTTAATGCACCGACATTCTAGATCATTCTGTGCTTCCAACTTTGTGGCAACAGTTTGGGGACGGCCCTTTCCTGTTTCAGCATGACAATGCCCCCGGGCACACAGTGAGGTCTAAATAGAAATGGTTTAGTAGAGATTGGTGTGGAAGAACTTGACTGGCCTGCACAGAGCCCTGACCTCAACCCCATCCAACACCTTTGGGATCAATTGGAAAACCAACTGCGAGCCAGGCCTAATCTTCCAATCAGTGCCCAACCTCACTAATGCTCCTGTGGCTGAATGGAATCAAATCCCTGCAGAAATGCCCCAACATCTAAAACCTTCCCAGAAGAGTAGAGGTTGTTATAGCAGCAAAGGGTGGACCAACTCCATATTAATGCCCATAATGTTGAATGAGATGTTGGATGTTAGGTGTCTGCATACTGTTGCCCATGTAGTGTATATCATAAAGAAAATTAAAGAAAGTGTCAATATTTTCCAACCCTTCCCCAATCACATTTTGCATATAGTTCGTATTTTAAGGCTTTATTTTAAGGCCATATTTCAAGTGACACAGTAAAAGCAGGTATGTGGTTCACACCACTGTAATGATACAAAAGGTTGATGGAGGTGTTGCCAAGCACCGACCAATCAGAACGAACCTTTCCTTTCAGTGAGGGATTAAATGTGTCCTGTACCCTATTTTCCCCATGCATTAATGCAGTTCATGTCCTCTGCACCTTCTCCAGTGCTAGATTCGGCACGCTCATTAGACCCTTCAGCAAGGAACTGAACCTGAATTGCATTTCTGTATTGCAAGCGTCTCTTCAGGGACATTAGTGTGCTAATATAGAAATTTTATAATTCAGTTATAAAATGTCCAGTAGCACTAGCACCTATGTAGCACTACAGTTCTCCCCACAGATAAAACATGTCTGCTCTCATAGAAAGCCAGCCATTATGGCCACATTTCAAAGTAAATTGATTGAAGGGTGGCTTTAACAAGGATATCCTAGACAGGTGATCCATTTTCACAGAATTTGATGTATGTTATACATAATTTTCAATGCAGCAGCAACAATGACAACAAAAATAAATCTGAATATGAAACTGTAAATATTGTGTGAATGCATAAAAGTTATTTAAACATAGTAAGCTGGCATTATGTTGTACTTAAACGTGAATTAATATTCAAATGCATTTCAAGACATACTGTAATTCCAAATGCCACGATTCCTGTAGTAACCCAGCAGCATCGAGCACAATATGTAACCCTTCTGTAAATATGTAAACAAGGTGATCCAATCTTTTTATTTTTGTCATGCCCATCTCTATGCATTGTGGTGGTCTCTCGAAGACCAGAACTTTACATTCTAAATGTAGCTAAATATAGGGAGACGACGTGTCCACTTAAGCAGTAAAGCCAGACTGACTGCAGTCCCTGTCACGAAAAGTCACCACCTAAGCCCTGTTTTGAGCCAGGGACAGTCTGATGTGGGCAGGCAGTTCTGAAGGCTTTGTACAAAATGGCCAAAAGTCACTGATAGACCTTACACAGTGTTCTCAGAATGTACTGAACAGCGATTTTTAAATACAGGCTGCTTAGAAAAGGTTGCTTTCATGGGGCTTAGTCCATTGACATTTATAAGAATAAAACATTTATCAGCCTCAAATGCCCTTTTGCCATTTGCTAGGCAATAGTACACTACATGGCCAAAAGTATGTGGACACCTGCCATCCAACATCTCATCCAAAATTATGGCATTAATATAGAGTTGGTCCACCCCTTTCTGTGATAAAAACCTCAACTCTTCTGGGAAGGCTTTATACTGCAGGACTTTTCTACTTCTATACAGTCAGAAGATCATAGGTGAGGTCTGCACTGACTGGGTGATTAGGCCTGGCTTGTAGTTGATCCCAAAGGTGTTGAATGGGGTTGAGGTCAGGGCTCTGTGCAGGCCATTCAATTTCTTTCAAACTGATCTCAACAAAACCATTTCTATATGGACTCTGCCGTATGCTCGAGTGCATCGTCATGCTGAAACAGGAAAGGGCCTTCCCCAAACTGTTGCCACAAAGTTGGAAGCACAGAATTGTCAAAAATGTCAATGAATTAAAATTTGCCTTGACTGGAACAAAGGGGCCAATCCAAATCATAAAACACCCCAGACCGAGGGATGTCCAGATTATTTTGGTCATATAGTGATGATATAATCTATGCAGTAACTACTAAATCTGAAATGAAAAATAATTTTGTGGCTGCTGACTAGTCACCTTAATGCTGCACTAACAGATGTTGAGGGCGCAGAGAGTTCTGGGAACAAAACATGGCAGCATGGTAGGAGCGCTGTGTTCCAAAGGCACAATGCCCATGCTGACCTAGACCAACTAGTGCCTAAGTTCCAGATGCTGAATGCAACCAATGCTACGGTAAAGCGATCCAGAAATCTCCATAGGACATCAGCAAAATGGCTGCAAATAAAACATATCAAGCCAACACGCACAGCCTGGCAGCTCAGCCAATCAGACAGCTCTAATCGGAGCCGTTAGCATTCCACCGCGCCGCACGGCAGGAGCGTTCCTTCTGCTCCGAAGAGCAGTGGGGGAGTCCCCAACAATTCAGCGTTTATCTCCCTGCACCTGTTCCAGACCTTTCCGCTTGAGCCCATCCGCCCGCGGGCGCTCGTAAGAGTAAAGCTGACTCGGCGAATGGCCTGTACCTCGGCTGGGGAACGTACCGTGACACGGCCCGGGCCTGCACGGCCTGGAGGACTCCGGCTTCTCCCCGCTGCACTGATCTCCAATCCGGCACGTCACCAGCCGCTCTTCCACCCCCTCGCCGCAGGTGACCGAGCACTACGAGTGAGAGAGATTTGGTAAACGTTCAGTAAACAATTTTCCCATAACTTTAATGTATAAACATGTATAAAAATTCTCCCTGATCTTTGGCTTAGAAATACAAACACAAAAATACAAATATAAAAACAAACACTTGCACGTTATTGAGAAGTCAGACTTAAGGACGGAAGTTGATGGAATCCAGGACTTGATCCTGCTAGCCTACTCATACACATCTCAGATGATCTTCACAGCTCATCTGATCAATGCCACCGCCTCCAATCCACTGCATCTAATGCAGTGTTCCAAAGCCATTGAAACAAATGGAAACTAACTGAAAAGGCTACAGATCAATCTCCAAAAAAAATACTACTTCTGATCCCTTTTTGCCAATGCAGTAAGTGAAATAGAAAAGTTAAAAGAAGAAGAAGATTTCCGAAGAGATATGAGACATGTATTGTTATCACCATCCCCCAAAATACAGCAACATTATCTCTGCACCTGCTTGATCATACCTAATGATGTGTGCAGTTAATGCTAATACAAAATGCTATCATTAAGACAAGCATGTTCCAGGAGAGCTGCAGGGTCTGCTGGGTTTCACGGTTAGACAGCACTAGATCAATTAAGGCAGCCATCTACAGTTAAACTCAGCTCAAGCCAGAGTCAGAACTGGTCAATGATTTTAACACAGAACTTAAAAACCAGCAGACCCTTGCAGCTTTCCTGAGCAGGGTTGCACGGTAGAATGTGCAAAGCCAGCCGCCGGCTCAGCTGATTGGACGGTGGAACTGTGTTAGCTAGAGCTGACTGGACGCGACCGCACCTCTGACCAGGCTCCGGTCCTCCACTGGGCGGGGCAGGGCACCCTGTTGCACTGCCTCCTGGCCTCGGGCCTCTCCCCGTTGCAATACTTGCTGTGCACGGAGCGGTTGGTCCCCTCGTGCAGGAACTGCACACAGCGCACCGTGCGGATCTGGTAGCCCAGGCTGCCGCAGGTTCTGGTGCAGTGCTCCCAGTCCTCCGTTATCCACCTGGATACACACGCACGCATGCACGCACACACACGCACGCACACGTGTGCATACACACACACACACACACACACACACACAAGCACGTGCACACAGACACACACACATGCACACACACACAAACAAGCACACACACGCACACAAGCACACACACACACAAATGCACACAGACACACGCACGCACATGCACACCAAAACAAGCAAACAAGTAAATCCAAGATCAGTGAGTCTCAAACAAAAGACAGCTCATTCTCTACTTGTTCAAGTAGAGATAAGTGAAGCGGGGGAAGGGAGAGTTAAATCCCCTGAGATTTAACAGCCTTGATTTATATGTCTTTCCTCCCTGTCTTAATGGGATTTTTCAGCCAGAAGCAGGATTAGTGTCAATAAAGGATTGAGGTGTTTTTTATTGTGTAAATATAATATCCTTGTAAAAGGATGAGAATTGAATGGCAGCATTTATGGCAGTAAATAACTGAGTCATTTCAGTTATTGCACGATGGTCCACCTAAATACACATGAAAATATAAAATGTATGCAGAATAAAAACAAATATAAAACATAAATATACAATAAATTAACACATCCTTAATTACCGGTAACTGTCCCACTCTAAATAATACTTTAATAATAAATGGGCTGTTGTTCATCAGAAACTAACTAAATAAGCAAAGCAACTGGCAAATCTATCAGTCAAGCATGTTACGCCTAGTCAAATTCTCTATTTGCATAACACCTATAATTTTCGAAATGGACACACTATTTTTGCAGTAACTCCTTTCAGTTTTCTGCAGCTAGCGATGCACATTAACTCTTTGAAGAGTAGGTGTTTTGGAATGTTTTTAAAAAAAATTCTAAATCAGTGTTCTAGAACTCCATTGCTTACAGCTTCCAATAGTCTTTGTTACATCAGCATTAGAATGTTCAGTTAAGAACATGAGAATCATATAAAGAGTTAATAGAGCACACTTGCGCGCCTAGTTCCTATACTGTAATTGTATGCAAGACCAAGACCAATTGACAGACCAAGAATAACACATGAAGCCTTCAGACTGGTGATATGCAAAACATTTAAACAGAGCATTAATACGATTTGTATTTACTAGATTCAACAGGCTTCTTCTTAAAATGAAGTGTTAAACTATTTTAATGAACAAATACAATGCAACCACTGTGCTCTTCTTACGTAATCCTCATTGGTATTGCTAGAATCTGCAGAGAATACAAAAAATAAATAAATGAAGGGCGCCTACATTTTTATGTGGAACATTCAGCAATTGTACTGCAACACACATATTAAATAGCCAATTAAACTGCGATATTTACCACTTTAGGACTGCTCATTTGACATTTTCTGCAGGTCAACCACTTCTGACCACATTATGATGGAAGGAGGGAGGAGGAAATTGTCGCTAGAAGCATAACTTGATCACAAATTCTAATGGTGAGAGTATTTTTGAAAACTGCAGTACGGACTCCGAAAGTAGGTAATGTTAGAGATTTAGGATGAGGACACAGATCAAAGATGAAGTCTGTTCCACATTGCTTACACAGGTTCTGCCAAGAAGGGATTTGGAACTGAATGCCCTAGAATGCCCCAGTGTGTGCTGTGAATTGGTGAGATATGTTAACAGCAGGTGTTGTCACCATAGGAACAAGATAAGCTTTTTATAGGGATGAAAATATTTATACAATCATATATTATTTAATACCATCAGCATGAATTTGTACAATATTTAGTAAATAGCCCACTACATATTTTTTCTCAACACTTGCAGTTATATAAATCAATCCAACTTCCAACTTTTCAGCCCCAACCCCACCCCACCCCCAGCTCTGCTGTCCAGTAATGGGAAGAATACAGCACTGACCAACATCTATGATATAAAAGCTACAGACAGGTCCTTAATCACATTTACATCAAAACTCAGGATTCACCACCCATCAGGCCCAACAGGCCTGTGGGTACTACTTCATTCCCTGTCAACCTTTTAAATAACTGTAGTTTGAGATTAATGGTCGGGGAAGAAGGAAACATCAATGGCCTGTTTTTGTGTGTCTCCAATTCTCTTATGGTTGAGGAAAACTGAAAACCGTGCTGGCGAATCAAATACCACAGGAAACCGAACAATAAACGGGGCGAAGGTCTGTCAGCAGGTCTGCCATCGAGTGTTATCGAAGGCCAGATGTAATCTTGTACTTATGGGACCTGTCCCTCATTGACGTTGATTTGTGCTCAAAATAAGACCAGACCATTCTTTCCCATAACCGGCAGCCCTTTCTTTTGACAGCAAGAAATAACACAGCCCTCTGTGATATCTGTGACGAAGACCATCATGATGGGCTATATATCTCCCAACGATCTGCCAAGTGTACCCGTTTCCACAGAAATGGAACAGGGAAGCTTTGATGTGAAAACAGTCTCCCTTCACACCTACCAAGGACAGTGTTTCTATCATAACTTCAATTCAGGGGATCTGATAATACGTCATAATGATTTATTATTCAGTGTTAGGATCATGAGTGTTTGGTATTGCTCTGCACAGGCCCAGTTCATAGGTATAGTAAGAAATTCAGACAAAAAATTGCCATACAATGTAGCCTTCAAGGAGTCAATATAAATTGGAAGATGAAGTGACTGGAAAAGTCGTTTCTTGTTTTTCTCAATATGACTGAGTCCATGAAATGCTAAGTGACACATTCATAAAGGATTTCACAGACTACAGGTTTGCAGTCTTCATTGTTATTCTGGATTCACACTCAATACAGAGCAACAGAGGCACAGTTTCTTAACCCTTTAAGGTGTAAGATCACAAATATGTGATTAGAATGTTCTTGATTGAACATTAATGCCGATGAAACAATCATTACTAGAAATTGAAAGCAGTGGAGTTCTAGAACACTGACTTAATTTTTTTTTTTTTAAACCTACACTTCAAAGGGTTAAAACAGAAGGAAGCTTTTCACAGAAGCTGGGTGGGGGTGAGTCTTCACCACTTCAGCTAGAAATTGCTTCATGTGGCCATACCTTCCAAGATGGTACACAAAATTTGACCCTCAAGACTAGAAAACTACTCTATTGCAAAATTAATTTCCCACTTGCACAGTATAAGGCCACGGGTACATGAAGACCAAAATTGTGCTGGGATACTGTATGCGATCTAACACATAGGTTGGATGACACTGGCACAGTTCAGATTCGTTACCTTGGACCATGGGGCCCATCCACACACTAGAACATTGTCGTAACAGGATGAGCCACCCAGAGGCCCCTGTAAACCATTTTCTAACCTGTGCAACTGAAATCATCATTGAGAACAGACCAATGTATTCAGTTGTATACAGTATCCAAGCATAATTTCAATTCAGCTGTGGATTTGTACTGTGCATGTGGGAAATTTATTTTTAGTCAGAACTCCATTGCTCAATGCTTTCAGGTTTGCATCGAATCCCAGCTCGACTATTTTTCGCGAGTGATCTGTCACACTCCTTCTCTGTTCTAATCCCTCTCTTTTTGGCCAGACACACTCCATCTCAACTGCCCTCCCCCGACCATCTGCCCTCACAGGCCCACAGTTTAAAGTTGTCATCTATCCCAACCTTACTGTTGCCCTCTTGACTGCACCTCCTTGTATTCTGTTCTCTCCATCATGGTCTCTTACCCCTTCCAACAGCCAGCCGTGTGGACCTCCTTCCGCCTCTCTACCCTACCCAACAGCCAAGTATGCTAATAGTGCCCCCTTCCATCTATAACTTCTATGGTGCAGCCAGGAATGACTCTGGTGCCCCTTTTTCCTACTCCAGCTTGGCTTTAAGCTGGTCATGTCTGGATTTAAGGTTTTTGGGATGGTCAAGTGGCAACAAGATGGTTGAGATTGCAACCACGCTGACAACACCACGTCCAGTTCGTGGGCCAGCTTGGTACAGACAATAGACCATCACATCTGGTGACAATGGCACCTTCCTGTGGATAAAGGCAACCTCCTCTATTCACTCCAGACAAAGAGGACTGCTCTCACATTTTATTCGAATCCACACAATCAGTCTTCTTAAAGAGCTATAACATCCAACAAGTTATTTCTGAAAATAATTGTCTGGAAATCTATTTATCACACTTAAGGGAAAAAGAAAATCAAGTACAGATGCAAAAAAATGGGTTTCTTTAAGCTTGCCACTGATTGGATCCACACAACTATAATGCACTCGGACTGGAAACAATGTGCTTGTGTAATTAACCCTTTGAAGAGAAGGTTTTTTGGAATGTATTATTTCAAATTTTTAAATTAGTGATCCAAAACTCTAGAACATGTTTAGTTACCAGTAGTTCTATAACTCCACGAGTGTCAGTTGGTAGTAGTGATTGTGACATCAGCATTAGAATGTTCAGTTAAGAAAATTCTAATCATGTATTGATCTTATACCATTTTACCTGCAGTTTGCCACAGCAGGTAAAATGCTGTGGCAAACTGTAGTGATTAGCAAAAGGCCTTATCTGCTACAACCCAGTCACTTTAAAATCTAAAACAACAGAAATAACCAAGGAAAACTACTCATTATGAACACAAGATACATTTACTGATTTGCATCAATAAAACATTACACTATTACTGAAAACAAATGTAATGATCAAAGCAGCCAATAAAACAATTAAACAAGACGATGCTCAATGCTTTCAATAGGGTTTATTATGGCGCCATTAGTGGCCTTTAAAATTATTGACCTTTAAAATTGTTTTTACCTTTCATCGGTACGGTATTTTTAGGAGTTTAGGGCAGAATACCGGCACCCTTGAAAAAACCAGTCCTGACATTCATTTGGGCTGTGCTCTTCTAACCCTTAATTCTCTGCCTGCCTGTCCGTAGGCTCTCCCTCCATGCCCTTACCCAGAGGTGACAGAAGGCTAAATGGCAGCACTGCTTCTTCACAGGAAGTTACCATCAAGCTTACGTAGCCCATCTAATGCATTTCACCCCCCTCCTGCAGTCTTTGATGTGTGGCACACAATGCAAGCCACAGCATACTTTAATATAGCCTATTAGAATATTAATAAGCTGTGTGTGTGTGTGCGCGTGCGATAGGAAACATAAGACTGGTGCTTTCTTTATTTTTTTTTCTTAAACTTTCTTGTGCTTTTGTCTGTTTATGTCCTACGCTACCAGAATAATGTACACACATTATGCAAATCCATGTGTTTCTCATTCTTATCGATACCCCATTACAGTTGCTATTTTCCGTCTGCAAGGTCTTGCTTAGTGCTCAAAATGTATTCTGCTCATTCAGCTTTCGGTCAGCCTGTGACATGTGCTCTTTGTAATTACTGACCGGGCTTTTTCAGCTGGTAATCAGTGTTCAGTGAATTAATTTTAACCCAAATTGTGCTTGTGTCTGTTTTAATTGTGCTCACAAGGGGAACAATACAAATCTGCAGTCTGTTAAATTAAAACCCGACTGCAGAACTGAATCTGTTGATCTAATTACATTACCCAACCAAGTAATAATACTGGCTGAGGCACTCAGCGATTCATCCAGCACAGCTTCCGTAAACAAAATTTGAGGAAGTGGACCTGCCAATAATCCCCGTTAAGCATTTTACGGGTAAAAATAGTTGTTTTTCCCAAGTTAAGCACCACAGAAGCTCCCACAGCCTGTTTATATAGACTGACAATCACCTCCTAACAGTGAAGAAAAGTGTATGTTTCATTTCCAGCTTATGTAGATAAGACTTTATTGCAACTCCTGTAAACTGTGTCCAGAGGACCACTTTGGATGCCGGATTTTTATCCCAGGCAGTCCAGTATGTTGTTGAAAATACATGTTTATATGCTTCCACATGTTTTTATGTTTGATTGAAAAATTTGGCTTGCTTTAAAAAAAAAAAAAATCTGTTCCTGCAAACAGATGGCAGCAACTTCCAGCATGTAGGACTCCCTGTGATTTTGGCTGCCAATCAATAAATCAATTAATCGGTTAATTAATGAGGTAATATAGCTCAATGATGAGCTCATTAGATGCTGGAAATGGTTCATTTCAGCTATAGAAAATATCAGCACACACAGGCATCCCCAGAACAGGATTAGGGAACTCCTACTCTACTGTACACAACATGCAATTTCAACATATAAACAGACTTGGGCCAAAAATGAGCACTTCTGGAGAAGCACAGCAAGGCATTTCTTGCTTTCTACATGCACTAAAATGGTACGTTACTGCTTTGAATATAGATTGACTCTTGGGATTATTATAATAAGAATAATGATTTTATTTTTTTTAGCAAGTTCAAATGTTAATGCGTTCCTTTCTACGTTGAAATGTTAAGCGTGTGGGTGTATGCAAAATATATCCAGAGCTCAAAGATGGGCTTATGGGTTTATGTTATGCAACCTGTAATCTATCAAAGGCAATGCTCATCAGATTGCAATTTGCGGGCATACAGTATAGAACAAGATTAATAAGCTGCCATATGGATAATGGTAGAAACTAAAATAGAATTGCATACAAGATGAAATTTGCACTCCAACATAAGACTCTGTCGGTGTAAATATTTCACTGGAAAACGTATAGCAAAAATAACTGTAATGTCCCTTAGTAAATGAATCTCTAGTCAGCGATGCAAAAGACTAACAGGCCCTCGGTATAAAGTAACTCTGTTTGCAAGGAGATCAATGTACATCAAGATTGAACACGACAGTGTACCAAAGAGCTACAGGTTTAGCTCTTTGGTACAGAAGCGACTGCTCTGCAGACTGCTGCTTCGTTACATTCCGCAGCGCAGCAGCTGCAGTCAGACAGCACGAACGTGGCTGACAAGAAGAGTTGCATTCGCAAAATGAGAAAAGGACAATCCCACCAATCAACGCCCTCCCCAACTGGGGCAACGCTACAGCCTGTTAGATACGGAACTGTGGAGCCATTGGCCACAACCGCAGTCAAGAGTCTAGCATGCTATGAATCATGTGGGCACCTAGCGTGTTAGCAGGATTAGGTGCCTGGGAAATCCTCTTTTCCGGATTCATGAAACAAAAGCTCGAAATGAGCTAAGTAATTTACTCTCCACGACCTGCATAATATCCCACGCTAAAACGGTGCACAGCATGCTCAGTTTTCACCGGTGAAAACGCACTTTGGGATTAACCAGATACATTTTTGCCGGCCAGCTTCAGTTCAGTCAGAATTATGAAAAGGCTTGCAGTTAATAGGCACCATACTGTAACATCAATGAACGGTTCTCAGGATGGTGCCCATTAACCGCAAACCTTTTCATTGTTCTTAGTGCGCTGAAGCTCGCAGCCAGAAAATGTATCTGGTGAATCCAAATGTGTGTTTTCACTGGTGGTGATTAAGCATGCTGTGCACTGTTTTAGTGTAGAATATTATGCAGAATATTATGGGGATAAGTAATCGCCTTCAAGGCAGTGTCAAAAGCCTGGTCACTGAGACAATCATCAAATCCTAAATATAAATATTCTTTCCTCCAACTGGCGCAAGTGTCCAGGTGGCCTAAGTCCACCTCACATTTTCAAGCAGAAATGGCCCCAGTTACTTCAGAAGCAGAAATCTCCCTGATCATGAAATAAACAAAAAATATATTCATACTTTTGCATCCCACTCTTCTTCTTTGCTACCCTCTATTCATCTCTTAATAGTAATAGTATTAGTAGTAGTAGTAGAGGTAGTAGTAGAGATAGTAATAGTAACAGTCTAAATATAGCGAAAAAAATTTGCTTGTGGCTGTATGCCTGGCTGCACCACAGAGTAAGGGAGGGGGGCCCCAGAGAACAGAGTCATACCTTGCCGTAGGGAGGTAGAGAGGAGGGAGGAGGTGCATGCAGTTTTATTTCTCCTCTCAGAGCCATAGCAAAAAGGAAAAGAACGACAGATGGGAAACTCTGCACTTTGAGCTTCAAGATTTTCACGAATTCAAGCTTGGTGCCCTGTCAAAATCTCTTTAAAGCAACTGGCAGCTCGTCAATGACCTGATGAAGGGCTTGGTTTCCCATCTGCAAATACCCAGCATATGTTGCCTTCAGATCTGATTGCGGTTTTGAACTATAAAAAAGTGACACAAACCTACTAATCTGATGCCATTGCACTTGTACCTTGACTGATGCCCCCTGCTGCAAGGACGCAGGGTTATCAACCATGGTGAGCACGGACATGCAATCAATTCCCAGTCACCAGCCCCAGTTCGTGTGGAACCGAGGGCAATCAGAGACTCATGCCTAGATTCAATCATCATTTGCCCTTGGCTCGCAACTGAACGTAAATGTCTGTACTAGCCTTCGCTATCTATCAGTTTGGGGTGATCATCAACGACCTACATTAACTTGCCTAAATCAATCTGTCACTTAAAAAAAATGGGCAGGCTCCTGTTTGTTATGCACCTTGACGTGTTACAGACAGGGGCGTCTTAATGGGGGGGGGGGGGGGGGTACAAAGCGAGGACAATTCCAAGGGCACTGACTGACAGGGGCCCTCAAAAAATATTGTATAAAAGATAGGATAGAATATAGAAATGATTTTCTGGGGTTGTGAGGCCCAATGAGATCTTGGTTACAAAGACTAAATGTTTTCAATGCATACATAATTATCATACTCTTTATTCATATTTATAATATTACTAATAATTGATTGGGACAGCAAGAATGGAACCATTCATGTTTGTGTCAAGGAAGTCAGCAAAAATAAAAATATGTTTACTTCCAATTTTCGGTAAGACAAATTGCATCATTTGTGTATGGTAAGACAAATGAATTCACCTTTAACTAGAGGAGTAGTGAACTCACATGAACGACACAGAACTTTATCTATTTTGCAGACAAAAAAATTGTGATTTCTGAGAAAGGTATGGAACAGTGGTTTTTGTCACCAGCTAGGAATTCTGAAATGCTGCAATGACCTTTTTATCATATTAAAACCGAGAAAAGTAAAAGAGCAGTTAAAGGTCCAGGAAACTGGATTCAAATTGTGGTTATATTCCCCAGAATATTGTCTTCTTTGGCCTAATTATAGCCATTAAATTATAACAAACACTATTAGCTTACCGTGACCTGTTCTTCAGATAAAGACAGGCTGTGTGTGTATCCTGCGCTCATTAATATTCATATCTGTAAGACACCTCATATGTTAATTAATCCTCATCAGTACTGTAGGCTAGTAGCAGGTGTCTCCAGTGCAGTAACATTATGTAGAACAACATAGTAACAAGAAGAGTCATTTGAAGAATGCATAGCAATAAAATATGACACAGACACTTCATTACAGACAGTTCAAAAAACTGCCCTTTTACACTCCTGTTGGCAATACCACTCCTGTTGGCAATACACACAGAGGATGAACAGCTGTGGTTGTTCAACAATCTCTATTCCATTGCATTTATTTACTCCAGGCTGTGTGCTGCTGGCTTCAAGTATATCCAGAAAAGATGCCCTACGGTCAGAGAAGCATCTGCCAACCTGGCAACCTTCTCTGTCACCGCCACCAGTGGGCAGGAACTGCCAGGCATGTCCACAGTGTGCAGGAAGAACCTCAGCTCACCCCTCCGCAAGGACACACATCTCATTTCAACTTCGAGGGGCACAACCAACAGGAAATGTTCTACAGGATTTACCACCCAATACAACATAATAATAATGGGGGAACCATTTTCTGTTCTCCCTAAGTTTGGGGGGTGGACGTGCCCCCCCAGTCCCCTGCCGGGATCAATGTCCATGGTTAACCCTCCCTCTCAGCAGTGCATTTCATCAGTGCAGTCAAGGTAGACGTGCACGTCTCAGCTGAACAGACGATAGCCTGACGGAAAAAATCGAACAAACTGATGGAGAAGCCCACACCCTTATGTAGCTCCTAGCTGAAACTGTCGCACTAAGCAAAGGGCCATGCCAGAAGCATCTTTACAGTGATCTTGGATGCAAGTGGTGGTGAAATGCTGGGTACTGCATGAATCCCTCATTGTACTCAAATGACCACATTTCCTAGAAATCACGGCGTCTCGGTATCTTGGCATCCCACATTTCCCACATTCAGTGTTGAGTACTATCTCCCACCACTGTTTTTTATCCTCCTTTAGAAGACCGTGAGCATTCTCGTTGGCCTGTTGATCTCTGTTTGATCTTTTCCCAGCTTGTTCTCTGTCAGCAATGAACTCTGGAACAGAGCACCGACACTGGATAAAAAAAAGGGAATTACTGTAGCCGGAAAGGGATGTAATTGAATACCGAAACAAGAGAATTTATCTCAGATTGCTGCAGGGCGTGAACCAGTAGTTTGTAATATCCATGCAGCCTTGAGTCATTCTGATATCCAAATGCGACCCAGCAAAATTAGATTTCTCGGTAAAAAACAATGCGATTGCAAATATCACTGACAGTACACGCAGGCAAGTGTGCACTGCCTTCAGAATACATTTCAAACATAGAAATTTATCTTCGCCTCAGACACAGTACGTGCAATTCACTTTAAAAACCTAGGCATGTAAAACACGTTACTTAAAGGCACATACACATTTATCTTACATATATAGTGTATAATTTCAGAGCAGGAGAAAAAAAAATTACATCAGCTTCATTAAAGACACCTGTTTCTGCCGGTCGCGTCTCCCAAAAAAGCTCAGGCTAACAAGGGGAGGTATGTCGAAAGTAACCCGGGGTCTGTGTCCGTTCGGCTCCTCATTATCGCATTAGGCAAGGCGGCTCACACCGGAGAGGGTAATCACTCCTGACTTTGAGTCTGTCCGCATGAAGCGGAGCGCCGCGCTGCCGGCTAACAATGTGGCTCAACGAGCCATCCGTTAGTGAGAAGTAATTAGCCGAAATTGCCTCGGCTAAAAACCGACCGCAAAGACCGACTGACGAGAACACGGCCGCTGCTTTTAAAGTGCCCACGCATCAACCGTCTGGTGGGATGCTGTAATTTTACATTACAGAGTCCTGGGTGAAAAAACCAAGGCAAGCGCCTTACTGTACATGTGATGCGTGTGCACTGTGCCTGTGGACGCAAACCTGACCCAAAGCGTCTCCACGGACCAGCGCGGGCCATCAGCTAGGATTGATAGAGAATAATCAGAGCGTGACTCCTGCGTCCAGTGACCAAAATCTCAGAAACACGGCTCATTACTCTAGTAAATGTAGCCTGGTGCCAAAAAGCACATTTATCTTCAATTCAATCATATTTCTCTTCATGCGTAAACATAGCAGCCACGCATTCCGGCACGTTTTGGGCTTGTGTTCTTCCTAGTTTTTATGATAATATATCATTTCAGTTGAGGGACAGTCTGAATAGTTTTCTAGAATCGGCAGCACTTGGGTAGTGCTTCAGTACAAAGGTAAAAAAACACATTAGGCTGCACTAGAAGAGGAGCTATACCTATAAAGAAGGTCAGTGGAGATGTGGCTCAGCCAGTAAAGCTCAATGCATTTCATGGCTCCTGGCAGTCCACTAACTATCTCTCCCTGATTGACTCTGATTCTGTTAATGAACACCAAAGTGGGTGATTTATGGGGTTAGTAATTGACCAATAATGGGTTTTCAGTGATCCAAGCGAAGTAGTTCAAGGTTTAGATTGACTAGTTTGAGAGGGAAAAAAAGAAGACTTTTCAGCATTAGACTGTGGGTTGAATCATCATTTAGCACTGGGCCTCAACTTAAGGATAACTGCTGTGATTATGCAAACCATGCTGAAATGTTTTTGGTGAATGTACAAAGCTTTTGCAAATCAATGCCCTCGTGTTGCACCATTAGTCTGAGCGTCTGCCTGGCTCCTCTAATTGAATGCAACCCTGTGGTTTACTTTCAAAAATGTTCTTCCATAAAGCTTATCCAAGATGCCCATCACACATACCCAGGGACTTTGCAGGTAATCTAATGATAATCAGACGAGAACAGACACTCACACACCCCCTTTCCCTTGGCCCAATACGGATAATTACCGGCTCCTCGGCCAGAGCCATCCTGAATTTGGGAGGGCCTCAGAAATGCATGAGCACTGCTTTTTTATTCTCGACTGTGCCTGCACGGCTGACACGGTCAGACTGCAGGCTCGCGTTCCACCACAGAGGGCGCAGGTGAGCGATGAGATGGTTGGAATTCTGAGGGCTGAAACGTTTCTGTCTCTTACACACGGCTTTCTGAGACTCCCCGAACCAGAGTGTGTCTGCATGTGCAGACATAACCCAGATCAAAGGGCGGGCCTTATCATACACACCACGATGGAGTAAATGAGGGAGGGAGTGAGTGAATGAGTGAGTTACAAACCAGGTCCAAAAGAGCCTTTCACATGGAAAGAAGCAGCTAAGCTCAAACTCGTATAGTAAGATGGCCACACACTCACTGTGGCTGGGTGCAGTCCTGGAGGTTACACATGCGGCGGATCGGCTTGGGCTTCTTGCTGACGTCACAGTAGCTACGGTGAACCATCTTGCTGTCGCCCTTTTTACGGCACCCGTACTTGGTGTACTGGAACCCTGGAACCACGCACAAATAGGGGGGGGGTCGTGTCGGTAGGTGATTCTTCACAGCAATGACTGTGACGTTAGCCGCAGACGAGACCCGTTACCTCCTGCACAAGGTCGTGAACACTGGGACCAGCTCTTCAGGGCCCACTCGTACGTGTCCTCCTGGATGACGTTGTTGTTGTTGATCGGCACCGAGTCCTCGTGTATAATGTACTTGTACATGAGGGTCGATCTCGTTTCATTGTCCTGCGGTATAATCTGATGGGAAAAGCCATTGCTTAAAGAAACATATATCAAACCACGGTCTATGTACTTCAATGTTTAATGCACCATTCTTCAAGAACAGCCCATGCTTCATTTCATCTTATGTCATTATGATCCATGTTTTGGTGTCAGAATAGCATCTGAACACTGTCCCATAAGAAAGACTAAAAACTGACATGAAAAATGAAAATTGACATGACATAAATACATATAAAGTATCATTCTATGTGCATGCACACACACACATGCACACAGACATGCACGCACGCACTCCCACACACAGGCATAATTCTTTTCTAACCATCTGACCCTGAAGTCAGCCAAAACCCCCGAGAAAATGATGGCAATATTCTCATCTTCTCTGAGTGCACTGTGTCACTGACCTCCAAATATTGGTTGTTCTCAGGGACAGTTGAAGAACCCTCACAACCAACTGTACCCAACACTTAGACTACGGCATAAACACTCCTTTCCGTACCCCCTTCCAACAGTACGCAGTCCCAGCAGGTCTCAAAGGTGGATCAACACACCTTCTCCCTCTCCCAGACTCCTCTCAAAATTACCTCTACAGTCCACATTCATAGTCTGTGAGCAGTACACGCAGAAAGAGGAATTTGAAGGACAAAAAATGGACAATGCATTGCTATGAATAACAAACATCTTCTGTCGGGAGCACCATGAATTTCTCCTGAAGCAAAAGAATTGATAGAGATTGATTTGTATGCTTTCTGAGCACCTGTTCTTGGCCCAACACATTTGCCATTTGCTGCAAACGTTGAAACGTGCTGGTTCCGGAGAACAGCTATCACAGAAAAGAAAATCAAAAGCGATAATAACTGCTGCCTGGTGATTTCCCCTTGCCAGACAGGTACACAGAGAGCAGATATGAAAGAGTTCCTTTCTTCCCAAGAAACATGGCAGATATTTATACCCAGGGAACTGATGGAAGGTTACAAAACTAAAATTTGTTATCAATAAGTTAGAAATTTTGAGTCATGAACATTTTGGTGATTCCGGAAATGTAAGAACAAATGTTGACTGCAGATCATACAGACCTAACTATTGATTGAGAGCATCTTAAATTTGATATTTGGTCCTGTCAGACATCTAATTCACTATTTGGCAGTTCTCAGCCATAAGAAGCTTCAAAGTGCTCGGCCAGCATGGCCTGGAGATAGGACACTGAGCAGGCACTTGGGGGGGTTGCCATTGGAGGTGTGAATATGTGTGTCTGTGTGTGTGAGCGTGTACAATTTGATTAATTGTACCATATGTACAGTGCATGCAATATGGTTAGCTCCAGATTACACACAGCTGAGTTCATAATGCGATGCATTGTCCAATCACATTTCACTTTCAGATCTGAATGGATGTATGCTTTTGCCTGCTTAGAATTGTGACTGTTAATTAGGCCATCAGCCCGAAAACCTAGACCTCATCTTGAGATGACAAAAGCATGAAATTTCAATTAAGCTTCATCTAACGAATCTGATGTTATAAACAACACCTTTAGAAACATGTGTGCAGCACTCGCTGTCACGTGCAATATTACGCAATCCAATAGCATTATGCAACAAAAAAAATTACCAGCACGACCACCGCATCGTGCAACGGCCCGTCCGTGTGCACCGTTTCGACGTCGTCTTCGATTATGTAATCCCACTCCACTCCCAGATCGATGAAGTTCTTTGATTTCGCCTCCTCTCCTTTCCCATTCAGTATGTAATGCCCTGTGGCTTGATTCTTGATTGCTGCAATCAGAGGTTGATTAGAAGGCAGCAGAGGTGGAAAGAAAGAGGTGGGGTCAAAAAGCAAAAGTCCTGTCATGCGTTTCTTCCACTCATGAACTCAGCCAGCTGATTTCACTAATTAGTTTTACCTCCCGGCTGAAGAATTGTGCTAATTAGCAAATCCAGGTGACTGGAACAAAATAATGGGGAGGACTTTTTATCTTCTGAATCTGGATTTTCCACCTCTGGAAGTCAGTTTTACACATTGTTTCATCACAAATCTGAAGTCCAATATGCATGCAAAGAGGACACATCTTCAGACTCATCATTAACTGAAATTATAATTAATCTCTATTAAATAAGAAGCATTCGGTCACGTGAATTCTTTCAAAAGAAACTGTTTTAGTAACTTTGCATTACACTTTCTATCTACCTCTACCGTGGCCTATTATATTATTTCCAGGTTGAGAGCATTGGGACAATCCTCGCCAATCGGTGGATTTGAACTATATCAATTTTAATGGCTCTTGAATATATAATTTTATAACCTATTACTCAAGCTGTCTTTGCTTAAGGCCTGCATAACTTTCAGAGATACATACTATGACCTTTCGTGTGGACGCTCTGCCATGCACCGTATAGCAGGCAGTTGAACATAAATCTCATGCATAAAAGAATGTCGAAGAGAATCGCACCCAGAAAAGTATCAGTATTTCACTGTAATGATATTCATCTTTTAAATGTTACTTTTGAAATATCAGACAATATGACGAATAAAGTGCGGCACGTTTTAAAGGTAAGCAGACCTGGGTCAAACACGTATTTGTTTTGGATTCAAATACTTTCCTACGCTTTACTGATCTTGTCTGGTGTATTGGAAGCAACAAAATACTCTCAAAAAGTGCAAACCCTGCCTTCTGGTCATATTGGCAGGCTCAGTTACACCAGGCAAGATCAATAGAGCACAGAAAAGTATTTGAATCCAAATCAAATACATATTTGACTCAGGTCTGAAGGTAAGCAAGTATTCTACAGCAGTGTCAGATAATCTACAAAGCTACTAGAGTCTATTAAGCAGCGGGTTTGATCAAATAGCAGAACTGAACGCAACACATGACAAGAGAGCATGGATGTGCACACAGCACAGTCCTGCTGACTGGATCTGTAATATAACAAGATGCGTTTTTTGTCCACCTAATTAGATGATTATGATAAGAAACGTTCAGCATGAGCATATTTTATTTTTCAGATCTTTTAATCTACCAATAGTGACATGACCGAAAGAAAAAAAAAATCTACTGTCCTAACTCTGTTCCTCTTAAATGACCAAAAAATAAATACAAAATTGAAATGGAATGAAATTCATCATGCCTTCACGCTGCGGTAAATGATGGATATCTGCTAAATGCACCAAGGAAATGGTTGCAGAACTGACCAATTTTGAGCTGCATGTTAACTCTAATTGTAGTGTCTGCTTGACAGATAAATTACAGACATTTTAGTCCATTCATACATAAAAACTCCATGTTGTGGGTGGATATAAAGCTTGGACCATTTTTAACGTGAAAACCTTAAAAGCACCAACTGACTGTGTTAATTAGCACACAGTGGAACAGATCTGAAGCTCTGTCGTGTACGCGTCTGTGTTCCAATCGGCCATGGTCATCATGCACCACACAAGGGTTAAATGACTCAGCATTTCAAACATCCCCCGTGAACAAACGTGACTTTTCAGCCACTGCTTTGTTTGCTTGGCATTGAGGAATTGTGCCTTTATATCTCTGAAATTGGGTGGATGTCTCCCTGTTAATTTCCTACAGTGCGCCTTCTGAAATCCTTTGCTTTTGCCTCCAGCTTTGAACAACGGCTTTCCCGACACAAAGACGGGCAAAGAAGGGACATGGCTTTTACACTGGATGCGGAATTGATCACATCCCGTTTGGCGCGTGCGGAACTGGGAATTAATTGAATCACACGGGCATTTATGATGGATTACTGCCAATTAATGTTCCAATTTCACAGCTTACAGGCCTAGCTTAATATCAAAAAACAATCCTTATTTGAAATTTAAATCATGATGAAATGTTCCCTCGTATTGCAAGTTATTAAAAAGAAAACGGTAGAACTAAGTTATGTTGTGCTATTAGTATTCATTTCTATCCAGTGTAATAATGAGTACTAATACACACCAGTAAGATGACACTACTTTAATAGCTACATACTGAAATCCGAATTTAAGGGTGTTTGTTAAAGTGGTTATGGATGTAATCATAAGCCTTGTTTAGGAAGTAGGCCCACAGAGTAATTTGCTTTTGGATGATGTGGTTTCAAGCCTTGTGCCACAAATCAGCCCGGCAGTCAAAGCTTCAGCAAACATTATGGAGTTTCAGTCTATCGGCCAAGCTGCAATGCATTTCTGCAATAAACCACAGACTCCAGTAATTACAGCTGAATGCAGCAATTAGTCTTTTTTTTTTCATTTACCACAGTCTAATTCCATTCCACACCACACACAACAAGCAAGAAAAAGTACTCATGCACTTGATTTCAACCACGGCTACCATTATAAAACTGGCTTACTAAAGAAACAAAAAATAAAAACAGAATTTAAAAAAATGATAGTAAATGCATATCAAAACTACAGCAGAGGATCTGTTTAAACAAAATGAAGATAAAATGGTTGTATTAGCTGATGCAAATAAGTGTGTGTAATGTCCCAAGATCTAATAGGGGGAAAAGGCTACAGTATACTTTATACATGGTGGGATCTACTTGCAACTGCAGCGTGGTTCACTTAAAATGTATCAACATAGTATATTCAGTGTTACAATTGGATGATCCTTTAACCACAAACATCTGGACAACATTTAAAGTGGTCATGCACACTCGTACGAGCTCACGGCTTTCAGATCCGGTATGAAATGACACTTACCAAGAATGTGAGGGGAAGCCTCATGTTCTTGGATGATTACATGCCTAGCACCGGGCGGGATCAGAAACATCTTAAGGAAACCTTTGCATGTGTTTGCATCAGCGACGAGAGCAAAAGATTGGGAAAGATAATCGAAGCAGTTAGTGAGCAAAAGTAGATAAAAATACAGCTTCCTTGCAGAAGTGGACATCCGTAAATACTTAGAAGGTGCTTGTTTTGCTCTACAAACAGACAGGTTTAAGAGGTCATACACATCTAATGTCAACTTTCATTGTGCAAGGTCATACAAACCTGCAAAAGAAAGTTAGAACGCAAAAACCTGACAGAAATGTTCTTCATTCAGGTGTCAACCTTGATTTATCCCGATCACTGAGGTGAACTGTCCCCTTTGGGTACTGTCATTGTGTGACAGCAACTGCCAATACCACTGTAATGATGTGTAATTCCTCTGAGAGCTCTCTGCTCAATAGCATGAGCCATGTTGCTTTTGCTCAATATTTTAACCTTCTGAAATATAAAACCAAGACCAATTTAAATCATCTGCTTTGCATACTGCAATGCAGTCACCGCTAATATAAAACTCTGAATGAAGAACCCTTTGTCAAGTTAAAAAGGGCAAACTGTGTAAAAGAAATGAAGTAAAATAAAATTAAAGTCACAAGGCTACCTTCTGTTCTATTCAGTGGATGTCCAGACTTCTGCAAACTCACTGAGACTCACCAATAACATTTCTAGAATCTTCTGTTTCATTCAGATACACATTGCGAGCTCCCTTGGGCAAAGAGAATGCTCCTCTTGTCTTCCCTTTAAATGAAATCAATTAGTTATTTCTCATTTCCAGAATGTTCTCTTTTTCATTGACTTAAATAATTAATTGCCACTTAATTCAGTTCTTCTCTGCTGGTCATTTGAACAACAGACTTTGTATGAATTACCCTAGGTAGACCAGTCCTAATCACAGAGAGGGCCATAGTGTTCAGCAGAAATCAGTTTCCTCAAACTCTGAAATAGGGAAACGTCTAAGGTGACCTGGTGCACCTGCTGCGTAAAGATTATTGGCTATTTTGCCATAAAAGCTGTAAACCTCTATTGCTTTCTCATCGTGCAGATGAGTACACACAAATGCCACCTGGTGTGAGGAGAAGAGAACGAGAGCTGATAACAAATTTCCACCTTGGAATCACAGCATTCTCTCGTTAGCACGAATTCCGTTGTTGATGAATCCTCTATTTACTGCATGTGAAAGCTAACATAGCTATAGTGTAAGATACCGTAATATGGGACTTTAAAGATTTGAATCATACTATTTGCAGCCATAGCCTCATGGAAACCAGGGCTGATTCATACCGCAGGCATTACAGCAGCCCCGCCCCTGGAAAGGCACAGGGCCTGCCAGCTGTCAGTTTTCACATTAAAATCAGAAGCCAATTCAGACGTAGGACACCAAATGTGGTGCGAAAATCATGCAACCAACCCTTTTAACTAATTGTTTGTACTAGGCAACACAACTATGAGTCCCCCCCACCGCCTGGTGTGGAGATTGACATCAACCAATGAGGTTCACCAAAGAGTGACAGACGCAAATAATACGGTTATTCCTTCCTGAACGGACGATGTGTTCTGTCAACTTTATTGTTAAGCAATCAAACGGTAAGGATGGGCTCACCAGTCTGACGAAACCAATTTGTCAAGTAGTCTTTCTTGTTTTTCAATACTTTGTATAGTAAGCTGTGCTCTAGGTCTTGTATACAGACAATAAGTTATATATTTTACTACAATTATACATTTATATTTTAGAGTGATATGTTATTGAATGGTAACATTCAGTCAAATAATAACTTCTGTACGTCGAGACCCAGTTTTGTGTAAAGCAATATCAAGCATCGAAAGAGCAACTGATTTAAATCACGAAAACTCTATCCGGTCAGTGCAACTCTGTAAAAATAATGCACGTTGTGGGAGAGCCTGCACTTTTTTGCCAGGCTGTCGGCAGAGAGTTGTGAAAGCAACACAAACGTGGATTGTGAATGTGAGCAAAACACGGGTGTTGAATGTAAGCGAAGTTGGCATAAGCTGACAGTCTCCCTCGAGACCACTTCTCACACAGTGCGTACGCATATGTGCGTGTATCAGACAACTCACACATTTCAAAGACACAAACATCCAATATTACACCCCCCCCCCCCCCCCCCCCCACTGGTCTGCAAGTGTGTGTACTCAGCTTTATGAGATTCATAAAGCTTTGAAGGCGGATTTGTCTGAAAACAGCTTATTGACTGCCTCATGAGAGACTGTTTTGTTTAATGAATACCATTAATATATTAACTCAGTTCCAGAAGTTTCTCAATGGTAAACAGTCACGGGATACGGCAGACTCTGTCTTTGTTCCGACTGGTTTGTTGCTGTTATTTAGCTTTTTCACGGATGAAATTATCCACCAATTGCGTGGCCTCACGAGACAGTCAATGAAACAGAAAACATTACTGTGAGGAAGGAAAGTCTTTAAGATCAGGGTAACACTTGATACTTGCAGGTTCTGTTTTCCGAGAAATGGATTTCTTTTTGGCATCTCTTGCTTAACTTTTTCCCTGTTAAAAGAGATGAGTGGTTTAAATGGAAAACTAGAGAGAAAGAAAAAGAGAGAAAGGTAAGTGCCTTTGTTCTCACACTCATCCCACCGACCGCTTGTTGCATCTGTCCGTTATTCTGCAGCAACGGGAGGGTGGTGTTAAGCCTCAGAGGTTTGCCGAAAGGAAATCGCTGGCCACGTGACTGTCCGCGCGTCACGGCGATGTCAACGCAACGTGGCACAACATCGCTGGCCTTTGAAAACCGACCGGCTTCTAATGGCCTCGTTTTAATAAAATAAATTTACAGTCAGGTGACAGGACTGTCATCAACGCCCCGCTGTGCTGCAGCTTGTGCGTGTGTTTGTGCACCACCTTAGGACATGGCTGCTGTCCAGTTAACGCAAAATGTCCTCGCAACGTTACTGGAATGTCTTGTCAATGTTACAACATTGCCACAACGTGGCAACAACATGAGAATGTTTTGACATACAAAGTGGACTTTAAGGACAAATTCGGTCACAGGTGTCTTTCCTGTAACCACAACGCAAGATAAAGGAAATTTCCTCAAACTTCTATTAAGGTGCATCTGGACAGACTGCAATGTTACAAGCAGGCTTGATGAATATAATAATAGCAGGTTTGGGAACAAGCTGTCATCTTCCCCCTCAACAACCAGCCCAACCACACACACACACACACACACACACACACAGGCACAAACATACACACACACACACAAACACACCTCTTGCTCCTATTCATTAAGCCCTTAAAAAGCCATCTAGCTGACTTGAAATCATAGCTCGGGACAAAAATATAAGGCATCCGACATGCCTATTAATGTCTAATTTGAGATGGGACTACCAATCAATTTGCGAACTTAGCCTTCCCCTTCAATGAATCAGCCGTGGTTTACGGAGGATGAAGAGGGAATAAAATTGCAATCAGGCAAAACAAAAAAAAAAAACATGTCCATTAAACATTCTGACAGGATATACTAAAAGAACAGGGCAATAATTTGACACAGATGTTTGACTCTTTCATTACGGACGAGCGTGCCCATATTAAGGTGCTTGCATATCCGGACCGTGGATTCCCTCCAGGTCTTCAGCTCCTGCCGAAAAAATGACTCAGTAATGGATGAGTAAGAGCCACATACGCAGCTGAGACCATAATTGAGGCTGGCCCACCACTTTGATCACTTCTGTGCACATCCAATTAATGACAAAAGAAGAAAGCCCAACGGTGCTGCATCAGTGATTAGCATCAGCAGATACCAGGAATGGTGTGATTATCGGTACGCTTTGATTCCAAGAAAATACGGTTACGGTTTCAAGTGCAAACGTAATTGAATAAATAATGCAATGACCATGAAGCCAGTCTACCGTCAATGCATCCAGGCAATGATTCTCATTTGATATCTCTATCATCAGTAGCAACAACAGCCACAAAAGAAATGTTAATTTCATGTGTTGTTGGAATTAATTTGCATTAACCCATATCCATTATCGATTATGGAAAGTTCTGAATAGCAAACATGAAAAAATTACATACAGTAGAATAGAAGGTTTTTTTCACCACAAACAAATGCTACCACACAAATTGGGCAACAGATAATATAGCAATTTCACCTGCTGATTATAAATAGGAGATTACCTTGAGTGAAGCTATGCCACTCGATGTCACTGAATGTAGACCGGCCTAATCAATTCAAAAGGCGAATGCTCTGACAATTGCCGTGTTTACGTGAGTGCGAGAGCACATCAACATAATTGCATTACACAGACAATAACAACACACATCAAATCAAAATGGTGTTAGCTATTGTATATGATGACACATTCAACTGCACTACAGAGCAGCACAAAATTGGGTCAGTGCGATCATACCTAAAGAGACGGCTGTTGCGGGGGGAAAGAGAAAGAGAAGCGCTGTGCCCTCATCACACAGTTCATTAACATTGTTGTCTGCAGTTGGGGTACATTTTGTTTTTGGAAAGATGCCTACCAGCTTTCTTGGGGGTGCGAGTGAAGGTCCCTTTGACCGTCCGGCAGTGCGAGTTATCTCCACCACACACGCCGCACTTGTCCTCCATTTTGTTGGAGCCAATTTCTTTGTCGCAGCCCACCTTCTGCAAAAACAACACGGAGCACAGGGACTCAGATGTGACCCGGCTGCGGGCCCCTTTATTTCTCTTCTAAGCTGCCGTACCTCGAACGGTTGTGGAAATATGGAGAGAAATGATGACTGCATGCTAAATTAAATGTTTTCCATTGAATTATTAATATAAAGTGTGAGATAGAAGATATACTTTATTGAACCCTGTGGGGTAATTTGTCCTCTGCATTTGACCCATCCTTAGTTACCTAGGAGCAGTGGGCAGCTGCCTCTCGTGTGCTGCGCCCGGGGCAAGTGCCTTGGTCAAGGGCACCTGCAGAAGCGCACCTAACATGCATGTCTTTGAGTGTGGGAGGAAACCGGAGTACCCAGAGTAAACCCACACAAACATGGGGAGAACATGCAAACTCTACACAGAAAGGCCCCAAGCCGAGATTCGAACCTAGGACCTTCTTGCTGTGAGGCGACAGTGCTAACCACTATGCCACCGTGTCCGCCACCATAACAATATTACCATATAATATTGTTCTCCAGACTAAATCTTACACAACAAATAATGCCCTGCAAACCAAATATGTATATGCTGAAAGATGACTCATTCTACGTTAAGATGTTTCCCTGTGGTCAGAATCAGAAAATACACCAATACACCATTACAGGCAGCCCCAGGCACAATCCTGCTTGAAACACTATATTCCTTCCATCCTACTGAGAAAATACCCATATGACTGACTTATATAATGCACTTTTTCCATATTTATAACCTTTCGCTGCTATGAAATATGAAATAGTACTTATTGCCATTTTTTCATGCGCGTATTTAGAATTTCATATTTCGTATTATTTATTTATGAAATGGTGTTAGATGAAATGTCTTACTTCATTCAGTATATTGGTGTGTTGCAAGCGCAGATTATTTACTAATTAATTAGCTAAGCCAAAATGGTGACTGCAGTAGGCATCGTCTGAATACTCACAATAGAACAACAAAATTCAAAGCATCTGATTCAGATAGTATTTTATGAGGCAAACCTGACCCAATAGTCCCTACGAAATGGTTCTTTGAGCCAAAGAACATGATATCTTGAGCCAAAAAGGTAAAGGTCAACAGTGAAACCAATCATTCATTTTCATTAACTTACAGTACTAGCTCTAAAGTGCACATCACATACTTGAATAAAAAGCGTGCTCCTGAAATGCAGGATGCATATAAAAACGAGCGCCTCGAAGTGCAGCATGCAAACGCAAAAAGGTGGCTGCAAGCCGAAATGTGCTTACCACACATTCACCCCGCACGCAGATGCTGTACGGATCTTTGTAAGAGCATCGAGTCCCATCGTGAACCAGCTGCTTCATGTATGCCACGTCTCCGGTTTCCTTCGACTGGCAGTACAGGTGACATCTTTTGTTGGCTGAAACGAAAAAGTAACGAGACAAGTTTAAGGTAAAGGTAAACCTGTCTCAATCTGTTGCGCGTGCAATTGTAGAGTGTACACTGTAGGTTGTATGCAGTCACACACACTTTCACGTAATAACACCGTTTTAAATCACTAAACTTGCATCCAATGAACCCTGGACTAGTCTTCAGAGCTCTTAGTTAATGAAGTCACCTTCTGTAGGTTTTCATGCAGTGTTTCAGAAACTGGGAATATCCATTTTTCAATATGAAATGCTGTTGGACAGCACGCCTGCACCCGCGTACCACGCCCGCTTCTCCGGGACTCACCGTCCGGGTGCTCGTAGGGAAGCCAGTGGTGCTTGGCGCCCAGAAACTCGAATTGCGAGTTACGCTGCTGGCACTGCTGGGCACGGAAATCCTCGAAATGCTTGGGACAGTCATCGGTGTTGCAAAGCTGATACTCGTAGTTTACACCAGGACAGTCCTGGCCCCCGTTAGAAGGTCTGGTGAATAAACAAAATGCCAAAAAAAAAAGACTTAACCGGCTTTCTTTCCAGATGTCCTATATAATCTCTATGAAATACTCAAAGCTTTTCAACTGCGTTGATGCAAATGCACAGATTGCTAAAAAATATATTCACTTCCTGTAATACTGCAAAGCCGTATTACGCAAATTATAATTTCACAAGTTACATTAACTGATACATTAATAAACAGCCAATACATCAATAAACAACTGAATAAATAAATGATTTTTTATTAAATGTTCATGAATCATACTTTTCATATGACATTTTGCTAAATAATGTAATTATATTGGTATTTTGAGGCTTTGCTGTAAAAAAAAAAAAAAAGCTCTGGAAAGCCTTTCATGCAATATTAGGCCTGCTGATGGAGTATCTGCTTTTAAAACTAGCCTAAAGACCTATTTTCGTGAAATTGCCTTCTGAAACAACTGATAGCTATTTGTTGTGCTTTTCCCTTTTTAATCGTTGGGTTTAACGCTACTGTTTTTTTAATTTTCTTTTATTGTTTTTTTTATTGTGTCTTACCTTTTCTGTGCCGATTGCTTCCCCTTGTTTTATTCCTAGTTGTATTATTGCCTTTTTGTTTATTGCTATTTTATTTTCTGTTCGTTCTTCTTTTTTATGCTGCTTTTATTGTTTCCTTGGGTTGAAATTTTATACCTTATTCGTATCTGTTCTGGAAAGCACCTTGTGGTTATTGCTTGAAAGGTGCTATATCAATAAAATGAATTCATTTATTTATTTATATTTACATTGATTTGTTCGAAAGCTAAATTAATATTCTTTCTGAAATATTAAATTAAGTTTTTATTATTATGATGGTAGCATTAAAATTTTGTCAGGCAATGTACAGTACTTAATTACAATACTTGTCTAAGATTTTAATCATTTTAATCTTTGAGCATTATTTTTTTTCTGTTTTTGTTCATTTGGATTCCTAACCCCCTACAGTGATACACTTAATTGAATCTTTATCTGCAAAGCCTCACTTCCAAGATTACATGAATTAATCGAAGGTTGAATTTATCTCAGTCCAGCGATTGTCGTGCTCATTAGACCACTGTGCAAGACAGTGAAAGGAGCCTGTTACAAATAGCCGCAGTTCAAGCACACTACACCTTTTAGTCATTAGTATGGTCTGGTTCATATGGTTCAAGTGCAGTTACAGCAATTTACAGCAGGGATCATCAACTCCGGCCCTCAAATCCAAATCCAGCCCTGGTTTTCTTTTCTCCCGGGTAATTAGTGCCACTGATTGGCCAGACTGTCTTCACACCTGACTCCCAGGCAAAGGGAGGGTGGAAAACCAGAAGTTCTCGGCCCTCGAGGACCGTGAGTTGCTGATCCCTGATTTACACAGTAAATTGTCCAGTATTAATTCAACTCTAAAAGAGTACATATGGTCGAACAGGACTTAACACTGAACAATTAAATTATTGAATATATAATAGTTGAATATTACTTTTACTAATAGCTGAGCATTAGACAACTGTGCATTTAAGACCCAAGAACTTGCTTATTCAGCTATCTGGCAAGCAACCAAAGGTTTTAATTTTGGTGGTCTTGTCTAGAGCATTCAAAGTCTGAACAGAAGAAAGCTGTCTCTAATGTTTATAGTATATAACATAACATAATAACATAAGCTAATAGTATAATTACATTATGCCTTCATATATTTCCATTAAGGCTCAGCACTCCTCATCCATCATATTTAATAAACACATTAGTTTCAAGTAAGCAGCAAAAAAACAAGTCTTAAAACATGGCTCTTGCTTTAGTATGAATGTGATCTCAAACTGGTAGCACTCTTGCAGTCAAATGAAAATGCAGTTGTTTCTTGGTCACAAAGGTTAATGTCTTGTCATGCATGTGCATTTCAACACACACCAACAGTAGCAGCTTGCTACTGCAAGCGTTGAGTCAAGATTCACGTGGGTGTACGAGCGAAAACGATTCGTTCATTCCTGAGAGCATGTGGACGTTTGTTTGCAGGCCATCAGGTGGGAGAAGGGGGAGGGGCCAGGGAGAGGTGGGTTTTAGAGGTGACTTACGCGGGGTTACTGCACTGGCGGGTTCTGAAGCGCACGCCCGTCCCGCAGGATCGCGAGCACGAGCCGTACTTGGTCCAGGCCCCCCAGGCGCCGTCCAGCTTCACCTGGTTGGTGTTCTTCCACATACAGTGGCCTTTGTAGCACCACTAATGATCATAACACAGTCTCGGTTAATTCCCGAAATAGAAAAAAAAAACAGCAATAAATGAGAAACATCCTTTCATCTGTTATCTAACCCGCTGCCTGGTAAGGGTTAGGTGTGTGTGTGGAGGGGGGGGGGGGTCAGGACCCTGGTCAGGTCGCCAATCCTTCACAGGGCCCACACACCATTCACTCACACATTCATTCCTAAGGGCAATTTAGAGGATCTAATTAGCCTAACCTGCATGTCTTTGGCCTGTGGGAGGGAACCAGAGTACCCGGAGGAAACTCACGTAGATAGAGAAAGGCCTGGCTGCAATGTGAACCAGGGACTTTCTCTCTGTGAGGCAACAGTGCTATTCACTGTACCACCACGTCACCCCTGAGAAACACTCAGATAAACTTGCAAGCCTGCCAGCTTGTGCCATACAGCCACTACAGATGATTCAGAATGCCACTCCCACGTCACTCCCCTGCTGCGATCACTCCACTGGCTCCCGGTCGCTGCCAGGATCCGGTTCAAAGCCCTGACCCTTGCCTACACTGCAGCCAACAGGACAGCCCCCATCTACTTGCAGGACATTATTCGATCCTATGTGCCTGCTCGACCACTCCGCTCTGCGGCAGCAGGGTGCCTTGTAACCCCTCCCACCCGACCAAAGGGATCACAGAGCTTCTCCACCCTAGCTCCCCAGTGGTAGAACGAACTCCATGTCCCTCTCCGAACCTCCCCCTAACTACCCATCTTCCGCCGTGGCCTGAAGACTCATCTCTTCAGACTATACCTTGACTAACTACAACCACGCTGTATATTTCACTCTAAATCCACCCCCCCCCCCCTTTATGGCACTTGTTACATGGTGCCCCATCCCAGCACTTCTTGGTAATTTGTATTTGTCCTAATACTGTCGCTTATTCTTCTGCCTAGTTGGCTTTGCAGAGGTTAGGTCAGAATAGTGTTCACTGTGTGAACTAAACTGTGTTCTTGGCTAGAAATAGCTGTACAAAATAAGTATTGTATCTTATTGAACCTGTGTTTAGTAGTTGTCTATGACCATGACATGTACTTTTTGTACGTCGCTTTGGATAAAAGCGATGTACAATGTACGACGTAATGTAATGTAAATAAACGATTCCAAATGTGCCAAACTTACCTTCCCAGGTGCGCACTCTGTCCCGTCCAATGGGGGCCCTTTCTTCGTCTTGCAGAAATAGGGGTTGTCCGGGTGACTGCACCAGAGCTGCTTGCACGGGTCAAACGTGCGAAACTGTTGCACGGGGAGAGAGAAAAAGCAACTCAAATTTCGGCGGAAAAACAAAACACTCGATGTGGAGGTCAGAAAAAATTTGCAGGCTAACCTGTGATTTTAGCCTAAACCGATGACATTTACCGTACAGTACGCAGTTAATAATGACCTTTTGAATGGGTTTACCGGAAGAAGCTGGAGTAATCTGATGTGGATTTAATCGATTTTCCTTCTTAGAATTCAGCAGGGACACCTTCTGTTATGGCAATTTTCAAAAACCACAGAGAAAAGCCAATGCTCTTTTGCTCATGTCCAATGTCTCTGAAGTGATTACACACCACTACATTTAAAAACAATTCAATTTTGCTAAAGTATTTTCTAACTTCTTCACAGTTGAGGATACTTTCACACCTAATTTGCTTGACATATTTAAACTGACGTGGTATGATGTATGTGTGAAATCTCTTGATAGTGATGTAACTAATGTAGAAGGGCAGCTAAGCTGAGGGTAGATTTGGACCACTTGAGATTGAATTTGGTGTGTTTGTGCGAAGGTCTGAGTCACATCAAAGTTGACCGGGTAAAGATCAACTGCAAAACAAACAGTTTAAAAAGGGACACAAACTATGAATGTATGGACCTTCATTTCAGACACTATCTCCTCTTACACCTCCTCAGAATCCACTTAAATCATTTCCAAAACACATATATGTAGACAATACAAAGATATGTAGACCTACAAAAATGTAGACAAAAGATTAACTTTTACTTCTACTGATTAAAGTCTAAGTTATAAGTCTCACATAACAAGCCAGAACAGCAAATTATAAGGCATAAATGTTTCAGTATTCTCCACAGTGCACACAGTAATTTCTTAATAGTAGGTTAATAGCATGAGGACTGTGCATGATGTCACCCAATCGGTTCTGTTGTTAAAGGTGCTCACACACATTTAGGCTGGGTCTTACAGTCAGGACATCGCAGGGTCAAACCTGGGCTTCGTCATTATCTAACCAAGACAAGATCTGTGTTCAAATCAGCCTCCTAACTACTGTCCTCATGATATGGACAATCTGCTAAACATACTGCCTACTGTTTAGTGCGTATGTATGTTTTAGTACGCGAAAAATATCCTCCATACTATTTTCCAACGGTACAGTGGAAGTGTCGTAAGACATTCTGCTCTCGCGGCTATGCTCATGTGTCACTGTTGTTGTTGTTGTTGAAGGAAAATGTCGGTGAAGCTGCACCTCGTTATTAAAAGCGAAGCTGTACGTACTATTTATGAGACCAAGATGGTTGTTTACTGCATGATATGTATGTTCCTGAATGTACTCAGTGAAAACCTGGAAAATAAGTATAATATCGTGCTGGGATTTTAAGCATGCTACAGTTAGAGAAAATTTTGCCTACTAAACAACTTTCTCATCCAGTGTACTCAAGAACTATCCTGAATTGTAGCTGATTCAGACAGGTGTATCAAGCCAGGGCCAGCACCAGTTTATGGTGGCCAGTATTACTATGGTCACCACAGTAGCTCCTCCCTCCCTCACCTCAGATAGCCAAAGTCTAATAGTCACCTTTTAGCAGAGAGAGATACACATATCCTCCAATTAGAGATTAGGGACAGCACGCTCCTGAAAAGTGCGCTATCTGGAATAATGCTTTAATTTAGGAGCATATCAACTAATTGAAAGGCATTAGCGTGCTGCTAAATTTTCCAATTTCGGAGCGAAGGTGCTCCTTGGGAAAAGTATAACGTGGAGCCTTAATGGGCTGTGGGACGACCGGCAGTCACTGACTCCCAAGAGGGAGCGGAGCAGAGGAGCACTGGTGCTTCAGTTGAAGTGCTGCTTAAACATTTGGCCGGTGCAGCGGCAATTTGAGAGGCGCAGCTCGCGATTCCAAAACGGCGAGAAAAGAAGGGGGAAATCCCAGAGGATTTTTATTAACAATAAAAGCATAAAAACTCTTGTTATTTCTGAAGCACCCAGATGCGTGGTATTCACGAGGAACGGACGATTCCGGTGAGAAGCAATGGTATGACTCCGCTCTGTCATCACAATGCTGTCTTACAGGGCTTTCTCTCTGCACCAAGCTGCCTGTTAGAAACCCTCCCTCCGCGCGCACACAATGCCACCCTGATTATCCATTAGCGCACTTGACTTCCAGAAGAGAATCCAAATCCGGCTCTTCTCCTTTCTCTTCCAGAAGTGGCCGCTCGACATTAACATGAGACTACAAATCAGATCCTCCCAGGGAATCAATGTAGCAGCGTGAGGCAGCCCCCCACTTGCCACTAAAATGGACTACGCTGCAATGACAGCGAGCAGAGAAGCAACGGTCATTAGTTATACACACACTGGGAACCTGGCAACCCCTCCGTCGTCACGGTAATGAACATGACAGAAAGCGGGGGGGTGCGCACACGATGGTCTGCGGATCGCAGTCCATTTCTGTTCTATCTCTGAATATTCCCAGCTGGTTACCAGACACTTCTTTCCAAGTATAAAGTCACAGCGGCAGCCAAATCCATTCTAAATTGGCTGCACAGGAGAGTCCAAAAGAGGACGATTAGCCCCCGTTTGTCAAGTGTCAGTGTTTATAAATGCAATCATATTATTTCTTTCACAAAGGCACAGCATTTTAAACGTGTCATTGCTTTGTTTTGTTCTTCTAAATATAAGAGAAGACTTATAGGCAGTTTCAAAGTCCAAGGGCATTGGGATGTCGAGATGAGGGCTCAGACAAAGCACACAGAGGTGCAGAACGCCATGTCTGAGTGTGCCTTCAACACATCTGCACACACACATACACACACATGCACACACACATACAAAAACACACATGCACACACACACACGCATACAAACACCCACACACGCATGCATATACACAGACATTAAGTCCAGCCCGTCCTGCACCAGTACTGTAAATATCTAAATATGCCCTTCCAACAGCCCTGAGTGTCTTTAAGGCCTTAAAAGCCTCCATCTCATTCAGCGAACCCCAGTGTTGAAAGAGCATAATTCATCGGCTTTGCTCGTAAAAAAAAAAAAAAAAGACATCCATAATTGGATCTGAGTCATTCTTGAACGTAATAACAGAGAATTTTTACAGGACCATAAGTCAGCACAACATCACTTCGTTTATATATTTTTGTGTTGGCTGTTTTACCACTGCCTGTTTATGCTCAGTGTCTTAATTAGAATTCATCGTCTGCCATCTATTGTCTTAGATTCCAGCTATTTAGCAAACATGAAGTAGGCTACTTACAGAAGTACAGATTTTGTATCCCACGCCAAAATCAAAGCGGCATTGCTCATCCATTGAATAGTTGATTCCGGGAAGTTCTGGAAGCTGAGGCCAGTCGTGTTTGAAGGGATCATCCAAGAGACAGTCATAAGAACTGGGAGTTGTAACAAAAAAGAATATTTTTGATATTAAATAATCTCAAATGTTAGCAAACAATCTTCAAAAGTATTTCAGAGTTTTCAAGTTAGCAATGAATCTGAATTTTAAAATGCTACTTTTATTTTATTACAATTTCTTTATAAGTATTTCATTTTAGAATATATAAATAAACTGATCTGCATACAAACCAAGAACCTCCCTGTCATTGGAAAAATATAGTTTTACTTATTGGTGGTCTTTTGAAACTATAAGATCAATGAGGTAGCTCACATAGATATCCTCAACATAAGGCTGGCTGAACACCAGCACAGTGGCTTAGATTCAGTCAATCAATATCTGTCTTTAACTTTGATTTACAATCCAATGAAAGTCTGGTTGTTCTCTTCCCAAATATGATTTAATGAGTTCAGAAGTGAAAAAGTGCAATGCTTGTGCTTTTAGGTAGAGAACACATTTTGATGGAATACATGTCAGTCTGTTTACTGCTTTTGTTCCGCTTTTTGACTGACTGTTTTATACTTTATTCGAAAGTTGTGGCTGCAACTGGAAAATTTTACAAAAAAGCAAAGTACGATCTCCATTTTTTATCTTATCACATAATTCACATTCAGCAAAATAACATTCAGTAGCATAGGAAAATAACAATTCTAGACTAACATATATGGCAGAGGACTTCAATAGAAGATATGTTGACATTTTCTGTAAAACTGATTAAATTCTCTTATTATCTGTTTTATATGGACAAATAAATATTCCTCCATCCCTTCACAGTTAAATGTAATCACACTGCTAATTATCAGAAAGGTAACATCCATTTGCAAGACTGGTAAACATAATAGCTTCACTCTTCCACTTCATAAATATACATTCATACCCTTGAGTACACATACAGTATGTGATGCATGTGAGTATATAAGTCAATACCAGTGTATTAAACTGAAAGAGTGTTTGATTAGGAAGCGTCACATACCTTTAAAAATGACACCGTAAAAATAAAAAAATGACTCCTGGATGGGTAAGACGGAAGTATTTGTACAGAATTGTGCCTGTGGAAACCAGTAAGAGCTGAGAACTTACTGTATGTATCGCTTGAGCTCCTGGCCACTGCACATTGACCAGTGGTACCGATGGAAGGCAGCTTGTACGAGAGGGGCCATGACGCTCCCCATGGCCGTTTCATCCCCACAGCGGTTTCCCTGTCCATCATGCTCCATTCCCAGCCTATCAGATAGAACAGAAGCCTTAAGGTAACTAATGATCTCCTTTCGAACACCGATAATGGTGCTTGCTCAGTACTGGTTTTACTAGATCTCCTGTCGGCTTTTCATATGGTTGATCATACGATTTTAATTAACTCCTTAAGAGGCTGGGTGGGCGTTAAAAATATTTTCTGAATTGGTTTGGTTCTTATCTCACCGGCAAACAGTTATCAGTCGTCATTGGTGAGCTTGTATCCTCTCTAGCCCCTATTACATGTGGTGTCCCTCAGGGGTCTATTCAAGGACCAGTTCTGATTTCTATTAATACGCTTGTTCATTTAATTTTTAAGCATATTATACCTTTCCATTTTTATGCTGATGACACACAGCTTTACCTCTGTCAAGCCAAATGAAGTGACTAGGCTCTCCATGACTGCCTATATCACATCAATTGCTGGATGGCCAAAAATGTTTTGCAGCAAAGATAAGATTTTTGATGTTTTAATTATTGGCCTCAAACTTGAAGTTATATCCTGTAATCTAAACCCTCTCAGACTGAATGAGAAGTCTGCCTCTTGGAACTCTTGGGTTATTTTTGATTCTCACTTAAAGTTTGAGCCTCACATTGAAAAGGTAGTACAATCTTGCTACCATCAGCTCAGCTAAGATTAGATAATATTTATCTTTTTTCTGAGAGTGAGAAAGTAATACATGCTTTGATCTCTTTTGCGATTAGATTACTGCAACTCTATATCCTAGCTTAAGCAGTCAATGTATAGGCTCCATGCTGTTCAAAATTCAGCAGCAGTAGTTTTATTTAAGAGCAGTAAAAGGACACACATCACCCTAATCCATGCCGCACTCCACTTGCTACCTGTTCGTTTTAGAATAGATTAAAAAACTGTATTAATTATTTGTAAAGCTTAGCATGGCCTTGCCCCTCCCTATATTTATCAGCTTTCAGTGCTGTATAGTTCTGGGAGATTGCTCAGGTCCTCACAGAGTGACCTCCTTACTGTCCCGTACTCCAGTCTAAAAACTAAAGATCTTTCTCTGGGAGGGCTCCCAAGCTCTGGAATTCACTCCCTGTTAACATTAGCAAGGCAGAGATATTTGATAGTTTTAAGTCTCTTTTAAAAATGCATTATTCTAAACTAGCCTTTTGTTGAACTCTATTAGCATTCCATACTATTATATATATTTTTTATGTATTTCAATATTATCTTATCTTTTTCAATGCTGTCCATTTAGTGGTCTAATTTTACTTTTATGTGTTACTTTTGTTGATTTTATCCCTTTTTTAGTGTTTTTGAAAACACTTTGAGCGCTATGTTCTGAAAAGCGGTATATAAATAAAGCTATTATTATGATTATTATTATCCTGTTGGGGCACACAGACTCACAGGAGGTTGTTCCGGTCTTTGACCACAACTATCTTTCTTAGAGGCACTTTTCTCTTTGGTAATAAAGGCACTTTGCATTGTATTTACAAACATAAACATTTTCATGTGTATCTATTTGAGACTGTTGGTTGGCTTTATACCTGAGACACCTGAGACACTTGTTCTTCAATGCAGTGGTGCACCTCATGTTCCAGAATGAATTCTGGATAGTGTTGGTGCTAACTGCGGCTAAGGGCTAAGCAGAATAATTGACTGGCTACAGCTTGAGCCAGGGAGAGAGGGTTTCAGACAGGAACTGCCCAGCCCAGCTGGTAAATTAGCAACAGCAGCAATGCATATGAATCACCAGGGCACAATGCTTTAATACACCCTCTTCAGGGTACTGTACTCTTTCATTTGTACAAACAGCAACTGTAATATAGCCTGTTTCACTTTAAAATATTTCCGGTTATATTGCACTTGTTAAAACAACAAATGTCATCCAAACTTATGCAAAGGTGTGAAAGGAGAGTGAAAATGTAAAAAAAAAATCTTCCTTCTAGGCCACTGAAATAACTTTCTCTATTCTAATAGAGTGATGTTTCTCTCAAAGCTTACAATAATTGGGTATTATTTCCAGGAAAACTGACATGGGGCTAAACCAGAGCTGGTGATATGGTACATAGTTTTTGAATTACTAGTGCGCTCTGTTTCTCTGAAGAAGTTTTTTTTTTACCAGTCTCCGCACATCCTGTGTGATGGGAAAGCAAAAGAATCGAGCGAGGCAGTAAGACAGGAGGATTGCTACAAGGAGAAAAACCATCATCACAGACAAAAGAACAGAAAAAAAAAATCTGAAAAAATCTGAAAAGGCTGACAGCTGTGTATGGCTTCGGAAAGCGAGGATGCCCTTCCCCAGAATCCCATTGACACTGAACATCAGCATTACTACAAAAGTCCAGAAGCTCTTTGTTCCTTGAAACAATGATGACTGTACTCAGTGCAGATGAAAGCGTTCATTACACCATACAGTCTGCATTCCTCTGAACGATGATAACTTTGGGCGCTGGTTTCTGCAACAACCCTAACCCCACCCCCCCATCTCCACACCCACACACATATGCAGGTGTGTGCGCACACACACTCTCTCTCTCACAAACACACACACACACACACACACAAATATATACACATACTGTACAACCAGACACACACACACACGCATATGCGCACACGCACACATACAAACACACACACACGCATACGTACAAACACACACACATGTACATGCACACACACACACACACACACATGCACACAAACAATCGCCCACACACACACTCGCGGGGGGTAACCTACACATGGCCGGTCTCGTGAGCCACTACGAAGGCGGAAGAGAAGCCATCTTCGTGGTTGAGGGTGCAGCTCCTCACTGGGTGGCACATTCCGGTTACCGGGGCATACCCTGTGGTCACAGACAGAGGCAGCGTTGCTATGGATTACTCATCCTGTCATAACAACACCCCTCAATCCCCCGTCCCTGTCTATTCTGACAGCTACTTCTCAAAATCAACTTCAATTAGTCGCCGCTGTTTGCTTCATTTAACGCTGAGTGTCGCTGACAGTGAGTCAAAACCTGAACCCAGCTGTCCGTTACGATTACATCACATCTTCCCGTTCATTAGTGAACGTACCCGTTAACAATAACGCAATACTCCTTTACCTTATCTTTTATTATTTTTTAAAATGAAATCAACCCAGGAAAAAGGCGGTAATCGGGAATCGTAGCAGAAAATGATGTGCCAATATGGGAAGTTCATGAATGACCAGCCAGCACGCAGTCGGGGCAACACAAAAGTTTTTTTTGTGGTAAAAAGCATCGGCTAAGCCCAAATCTAATGCCAGTCCGATGGCAGTTGTGGATCGGTGACGAGGCAGAGAGAGAACTAAATCCCCCAGGTTCAGAAAGCTGGTTGAAAATCCTTTTCTCTCCTCCCTTAAAGTACCGTCTCCTTCATATTCTGAAAATGTATCCAATACCAGATCCCATTATCAAACCTTCACTTTCAACTCTCATTTCAGTACTGACAAGGGATGAATGCAATAGCTCTCAACGGGCAGTGTTATGTACAGGAGACCTCCAGCCCCTTGTACATAACACTGAGGCACACCGACTACACAGCATTAGCTAAATTTAACAGGGCACCACTCCTTTTTCAATGAAGAAAGCACGGTCTTCAAGGGCCAGTAGTCATCTCCTGTTGTCAGGGGACTGGGGAGCATGAATGCTGCAGGTCTTGTAATGCATCTGTGCTTTTTAAAAATTAAACTGAAAGAAATTTAATTGTTCTGATTAGCACTTTCACAATATGGTTCTACCTCTGAGAACATCATTGTACCTTCAGTTCACCTTTACACAGTAAAATGTTCAGTGTTAATCCAAATCTAACAGTACATGAGTCCAAGAGGAACCATGTGTACCATACAGTAATCTGTAAGACTTGGTTTAACAATGGATATTTTACTGTCTAAGTACGATTCAAGTGCATCCTCTCTTTTGCCAGCTGAAACGTAATGAATGCTGGAAAACTTTGTTGTTTCAAACAACCCTTTTGGGTGTCAAATGTTCTTTAGATTCAGCTTGCATTCACACAATTCATGTACTTGCTGGGCTCGATTTATTTCCATCTGATAAACAGTAAAATGAAGAAGAGGGTATCCAGCCTGGACAGGAAAACTTAATGCAGTGTTAGAAAATCGGAACAGGAACCACGCGGGCTTTCTACGCAGGTATATCTCGCTTAAGTGCCGCTGTATTATTTTTTCCACTTCTCAAGAATGACTGAATTTGGAGTCTTGTCACAGCAGGAAGGCTGTATGGCCATTCCATTACTGCTTCAATACGGCCTGCAATTGAAACGCTGATTGCGATCGGGATCACTTCGGTATTTATCTGTGGGGATTAGATCAAGTGGCGGGGGCTGACAGTGCAAACGATGTTCTCCAGGATCAAATTGTTATCACAGCCAGGGTATAAATTTCATATAAATGTTAGTGAGTTTACTTTTAAAAAAGGCCTTCTCAGAACCATTTCCGCGAAAGCAGACTAGAATTGTAATGTGTTTTATTGTTGGCTGTTAGTAACTATGAGTGCCACTGCAGCCGTTGTAAGCTGCACCCCAGTAGCCAAGGAATGACAAACACAGGCTTTGAATTCAGCTTTCATCCATAGATGAAGTCTGCAGTAGAAAATGGACAGATATTATCTATGACAACTTAGTTATTAATTACTTTCATGGAAGGCAGGATTAAGTAGTGGACTTTGACACTAACTGTGATTAATATCATCTGGGACTTGCTCAATTTAATCTGAAAATATAAGTGCATTGGAAAATTATTTCAAATTATTTCAATGTTGTTGACTTTGAAAAAACATTCAAAAAGATTTAATTTCGTCTGAAAGCTAATGCTTTATTTTTTCATGTTGGCAATGCATCTTTGCTTTAGTTTGTGTTGTGCCACACATTTCCAGTTGTATAATGCTTCTTTCATGCACAAATTTGATTCTCTAAAAGAAAGAAGCTACTCACTGGATTCATCCTCTATTTGTCAGAAAATGTTGACACGCCAGATCCATTAAGCAGGGGACTGGCAGAATGACCAATCTTAGAATGTGCAATGCCAGAACTGTTCTGATACCGGTCCTCATGTGTGACAGCGCCCTTACCTTGCTGGGAAGTAACTACTACTGAGGACATGGAGGTCATGTCCTCTGTGTTTCTTTTTTTACGTCAATTTCCAAAGCCTATATTTAATTTCATTCTTTAGTTGAGAACATCAGTTACAATTAATTAAAGAAGGGAATGAATGGTCTTTAACATTTTCTCAAATTCAAGCCTAACCTAGAGGCCTATGACCAGCATTCACTGCTTTCATTCTCAATTAGGCACACCCCCGTCTGACTCCCCACCACCACCCCGCCTCACTTCACCTCAGCCGAGTCTCTTGACCTCGGTATCTTTCGGTCCGGGTTATGGCGGTTACCTTGCATGCCAGTGGGGCCAAAGCCCTGCCGGGTGAGGAAGATGGCGTGGTCGTGGTGCTCCGAATGTTCGGGGTCGGCCTTCTGCTGGACGAACGCCCAGCGGCAGACGTTCTCCAGGCTTCTCGACGGGTTCCCCCTCTCTATAAGACTGATGGACTGCCAGGACGGAGACACCAGAGACATCAGACCCCGGTTACAGATTGTGGCTCGTTACCGTGTTCAATTGGCTTAATGTGCAGGTTAATGTGTGGAAACAGTTTACACTACAACAGCGATTCTGAACACAGTGGGATACGTCATTCATCTAAGCAAACTGACAAGTTATGCATCTCCCAAAAACAAAAAGCACTTAAATAAATACAATATATCTACAATGAAATAACCGTGGTATTTCAAATTGAATGTGTCTCCTATGAAAAAAAAATTGGTCAACAAACTTTTGGGATATGGATGACTGTAGTCCTTCAGCAGTACAACAGCGCTTTAGCATGCATATTTAATTACAAAGCAGACTTATGTTTTGAAAAAAATTAACCCAGGTAAACTACTCAGCTGGAGGTACCATGCGTGCCCCAAACTTACATTATATATATATTTGGTACTTCCAATTAAATTCTTGATAATGGTGTTATTTTCCACTCAGTTGGGTGCTTTCTATAGAGCTGGAGCTATATATCATTGCTGGAGAAGCAATGATATATGTAGTTAGACTTGTGACATAAACGCACGCTCTCACATGGCCTCACCTTGGCATAACCCAGCATGATCATCCTAACGAGAACCACATTGATATGGACGCCCAGTGAGTCATCGTGATAAATTTCATTCACCTGAAAAAAACAGCAGAAAAACTTCTCTTACTACGCACAGCACACAAATATCAAGGTTGTCTATGTTTGTTGTTTCTCATATAAATGAACACTTTATTGTTGTTGTTCAACATGTTCCTTTGTTCCAAAGAGAACTGGGGCAGCAATGAGTAAAAACATACTTTTCAAAGCATTTTCTGATTCAGCTAGTTCTTCTTTTTTTATTTAATTGATTGCAAAGTAATGCATATCTATGCATATCATACATGAGAAAAAGCACCAGGGAAGATGAAAACATTCTGGGAAAGATGACAATCTGTTAAGCAAAAACCTCTCCAAACTTCTCCTTCAAAACAACCCCCCCCCCCCCCCCCCCACAGCCGGGGGTTGGCGAAAGGCTAGAGACGCACGTTCCCTTGAAAACACATCAATGCAACCGTCAGTGCGGAATGCGGCGGAGGCCGAGAGACGGCTCTTCCGATGATGCACAACGGTCAGGTCGACCGGTCAGCCTGAGCCCCGGGAAAAAACTAACAATAACAGCGACGAGACAAGCCATGTCCCGCGTGGACGTCTAATGCACTTAGAGCACGTCACTCCTATTCCAATGCAATCCCCTCTTCCCCCAAAGTTTTAAAGAGCAGAGTGCATCGGTCAGATCCGGCTGGACCAGGCCAGTGGAATCCGCACGCGTCGCGTACACGGATGGCTTCAAGGCCGGTGACGGCACACCACGGCGGTAACTAAGGCGACGCTGTTAATCCCACGCACGCGGGGAGGGACTGCCGGACGCTAGACCGGGGGATTCAGGTTAAATGTGTGGTGGGACACCGCCAGCGTGTCTGCAAGCAAGGTAATTTACCCCAGATGTTCCGGAGGAAATCGGCTTTACGGCCGTGCCTACGACATGCGCAACAGCGCAAATAAAAAAACATTTCAATCTGTCACAGCCAAGGGTGTCTGAAAAGGCAACGAGGCTAAAATAAAAAAGGGCATTTTTAAATTAGTGCAGGACTCCACAATTCATTCACAAGTGCAAGCCCACTCTCCTCACCAGCTCTATGTACAAATAAGAAAAAGAAAAGATTGTTGTGAGCTTACAAACTGGGGAAATTCACTTTTTTTGACTCTAAACTACAATTCAGTTTGTTCTCTGAATGCTTGTTTGCTTCATTACACACTATTTATTCACTTGGACAAGACTTCAGGCAGAATTGTCACCAATTACGAAATGCAGCCCAGGCTATGAGCAGGTTCGTCTGCCAAGATGGATTTGAGCAAACGAGAACATAAATAAATACTTCATCCTCTAGTGGATTAGTTCGTGAATTCACCTCTCAGAGGGCAACTCAAACATATTCAGCTTTTCCAAAGAGCATCAGAACCCACAAAATGATTTAGTAACACTAAATTAACAAAACCCCCTCTGGGAAGGATTTCCTAACAATATACTGCAAGCTACATTTATCGTGCAGTGTACCACAGCTCTTTCTTACAGTACAATCTACGCAGATGGTACTGTACCTCTATGTTCACTAGGCATAAAAAAAGGTCTTGAGTCATGCGCTGTGAATACAAAGCCCACATCTGTACCGTATTTGCGCTGAGATCTATTCTATTGTAAATACTGCGGTCGGTGTACACGTGCATTAATCCCACCCTTCAAGGCAAAAAGTAAAACAGTACCATATGCTTTGTTTCTGGATGTATCTGACCACGCAGTGAATATACAGAGACGTATCACCAAGAACAACCTTCAGCATTTGTTGTTTTGGATTTTGTGAAGACATTGTCCCTCTGTCTGCTCCAGGGAGACGGAGTTATTTTACTGTCGTCTGTGTGATGAGGCCTTTCTCTCTTTCTTGCTTTAGTGCGTGAAAACCCATTTCTGGAAACTCAATAGGTAGTTTGTGTTATTGAATGACTGCTTTGCTGTGGATGCTGGACATCAAAATGACCTCTTCCAAGAATGGTCTTCCCCTCGTGCAATATAAACGCAATATAAACACGTGCAATATAAACGCAATATAAACACGTGCAATATAAACTTAAGCTTTCAGCTGTTGTCAAAATCACAAATAATACCTGCAACATGGAAGAACAAGCATGCAGGTCACAAGGTTGTGCAAAAGGGTTTAATGTTAAGAAATTATCTTCCATTTTAACATTACTGCTTGCTACTGCCAAAAAGGACACTTCTGAAACCAGAACGAATGGAATGCAAACAGGGGTAATGAAAAGTATTTCTCTTCAATAAAAATAAACTCAATTCAAAACTTCTGCATATTGCTGAAGGAACAAATTCAGGTCTGTGTCACTTCCAGTGTTTTTTTCTTCCACTTCAGAACAGACAGATACTGTATGATAGAAGAGGACATTACAATGCATTTGACATGTCTATTAAGCACATCCTTGCAGTGTCAGCAGATTCGATCTGACACCCCCTGATATATTACATCAATCATATGTTAACATGAGGCCACCCATAAGCCTTTACAACACATTTCTCTGTAGGAAAGGAACATTGACAATTAATTATTATGTGGATAAGGTAGTTCAGGACATATGGAGACAAGTACTAGCAAAAATGCCGAGAAAGCATGAAAAGTCAGGTCTTGGGTCTATTATTACCAGGCACTCTGGCCTTGGCTTTATATGATAATATTTTTCAAGTCTTCATGTTTTTTCTCCCCAAAGGGATGGCAACTTTCTAATTAATGCCAGGGTCTGCTAAATACATAATATGTAACAAAATATCAAACTGTCAAAATGCCTAAAGAGATCAATATCCGTGAAATTATGTTAGCAAAGTGTTTCGTAGTTCATAAGAGTTAAGATTTACATTTCTTTAAAGGAGTGTCATCTACTGTAGACGGACTGCAGCTCATATAAATGCAAGAGGAAATCCATCAGCATCTAAAAGGGCTAAAGGGCTAGAAAACCTCTTCTTTCTTCAAAATGGACTTGTGAGATCTTTAGTTTTTTGGTTAATTGTTTAAATATATTTACATAAAAAGCCTTTCACAATGGCTCTCTCCTATTGGCATTAATGTTTAACGTCATTGTTTATAGTGTGGGACTTAGTCAGATTTAAAATAAAACTTTTGAAATGCAAAATCACCAGAAAAAAATCACTCAGGGAACATTATTATAAAATGTATTAGTAAACTGCCAAATGATATCATTGTACTGTACAAACAGTGATTTGTGAATGGTGGGGGGGGGTCTCAGCAGGTAATTTGTTGTGGGGGACAATGGAAAGTGTACTCAGGCAGATGGTGAGATTGTTCACTGGCACATAAATGCCGATTGCTACCTCCGCATATTTAACTACTGAAAATTCAATGTTTCACACTGAAAATTATGTTTCTTTGGGCTGCTGGGGTTAAAAATAGTGAGCAGGTTTTACAGGGGCAGCAGCTTGTTTAGATGCACATGCTCGTATAATATGGACCGATCATCTCCCATCTGGACTACTGCAACTCCCTCCTTGCTGGCCTCCCTGCCTCCATCCTCAGACCAGTGCAGCTCATCCATAATGCTGCTGCTAATATATAGATATACAGTGAGCTCCATAACGTTTGGGACACATATATAGAAATATGTAGAAAAAGAAGATAAAACTAAAATGTATAAAAATGTACTTTAATAAAAGCTGAGAATCTGCACTTTAACCAAATGTGAATTGTCTGAATACAAATCTAAAATTGTGGAGTACAAACCCAAATCAAGAAAAAAAATGTCTTTTTGTCCCAAATATTGTGGAGCCCACTGCATATATCAGCGACGCTCATGACATGCGCAGAGCAAGTTCAGTCAGGAAACTCTTGCTGCAGCCGACCATTGGTCAGCCTCAGCAACCACATTTTCTCATACTCAACCAATCGCATACAGACGTCACTCCATGTTCTCATACTCAACCAATCACATACACACGTCACTACATGTTCTCATACTCAGCCTATCACATACACACATCACTAATGGAGCGCCTTTTTTAAACTGACAGTCTGACCTATGAGGTGCTGCCCATTGCTTGTGCTACTTTCTGCACGCTACTCTTGCTGCAGCTCACAGAATTGGGCTCACCTTCGACCACTCCAGCTTCCATCTGTTGTTTCGATCTGCTTCCAAGTGCTTTGGGGTTTTAGTATTTCTTTATTTATTATAGTATATGTATTGTGATCCCTGCTTGATAGATTAGTGTACTCTGGTACATGCACAGATTAACCTAGAGCAGATCCATTCAGTACAATATGTATTAATATATTTAAACAAAATTCATGAGTTGACCTGACTGAAATATATATATACATATATGTATATATATATATATATATATATACATACGCAGGTTGAAAATTATAAAGCTTTCATATTTCAAAGCAGAGAAATCCAGCAGGGACATCTACTGGGGGAAGTCATGTATAGCTGAAAAACCAATTCTAAGAGCTAAGAGCTCTGTACAAATCTTCATCTGCTTACCAACATCCAGAGAGAAAGTCTCCTGCTCTTTTTAACACATACACAATATTTTCAAGTTGAGAACAGTCCCTGTTTGTACACCAAAACTCAACTCTTAAGAGACGAAAACGAACAAGCCACGACAGTTATTTTAAAATGAGAACAGACAGACACAAATCTGGGCCTAGTATGATTTTGATCTCCTCCAAATAGTGTCAAAACATTGATCAAAAAATGTAATTTTCCCTCCTGAAACTGACCAGTGATGGAAATTATTGCTGTCGCTTACCTGCCAAAATGTGCTCTGTGTCAATTTTAGAGATAATGAATTTTGACTTTTCAATAAAGGTACTGTCGGCGCTTTGAGTTTATTGAGCAATATCCAAGTAATTGACATCCTGACGGGCAATTCAAAACCATGGGACTTCAGAACTTGAAGCTGAATGCTGCCAAAAGTAATATTTATAATTTTTATAATTTATTTATAATTGAATGTAATAAAATAACAATATATTTAATATTGAATCAATATTGATTGGCACATTGTTACATAGAGACATTTCTGAGGCATCCATGTATTAAAATTTCAGTAAAACCAAATTTTTTGGTGTTCCATTTTGCTGTTCATTTGTATTTGTAATGTAACACAATTAGCAAGCACACAGAGACCACAGCTACATACCCCTACTTCTTCGTCCCATTTTAGCTGTCTGCTTTTGATAAATACAGTGTTGTAGTCCGATTAGGCTAGGCTATATATCTTCTCTCTTGTAGAAGTCAAACCCCTAACTCAATGTCTGCAGACAGATGCTGCACTGTGCTTCCAACTGGGAACAATGGTGTCGCTGTCCATAGATAACATGATACCCAAGAAATGGTGCTTCGTATTAACTTGTGTAAGGGTAATCTGTTGACAGTGGCAAGCAAATATTTTACAAATATTTTATGTCAGATATAACCCATCTTCTGTGCATGAATGTTCGCAGCCTTCAGCAGTCCACTATTAATTAATTTCCACTGTTGGTGAGCAGAACATCAGCATGAGTATTTGACAACCTTAAATGAGACAGATCTCATTTAAATGCGTCCATTACAAACCACCTTCTGTGCATTTCTGGGCAGAAAGAGTGACTGTACATGGCGTTTAGCAATCCACTTTGAATTAATTGCCTCTGTGTTTGAACAGGACACTAGGACGCGCATTAAGAAAGCCTTAAATGGGATAAAGAGATTTTGGCTCAGCTGCTGCCTCCTATTGGGGATACGCGATAGCGGAACTGATTAAGCCGTTGGCCAGCACTTTGTCGGGGTCCCCGGCGGGTAACCGTACTCACGATGTTCATGAGGGTGAGCAGGTAGTTCTGCACGTGCTCTTTCCCGTGGAAGCGCACCACGGAGTCGTCCACCCCCAGCAGCACCTCGATGTTGTAGTCGTTCTCGCCGGCGTGCCGCCGCTTCCGGACCGTCTTGTTCACCTGCTCGGCGACGTTATGGAGCACTCCTGGGACATCCAGCACCGGATCTGTGAAGCCAGCAACACACAAGCCCCCGGAGCTCAGTGAACCTCAAATCATCCCATTATCAAACATCCGGTTCCAACAGGGAAAAATAACTGGAGTCTCTAACGATGAGGTAGTCTTACAATCTTTTTTGACCTTGACATTTACTTGAACTTTAAAATGTTCCACAACACAGCTTGACAAGTGAATGTTGTCATTAGCTGAATTTGCAAACCTGCGTCAGGAAAGATTTAAATTAATGTGCATGTTCATTTCTCAGTAAAGGTTAAGTAGAGATGTTGATTGAACACGTCTACTTTAAAGAGCACTACGGAAATGAACTCTACAGGGATCTCAATTTAAAGCTTTCCATTGGACTTCCACTCCACATAATTATTGTCAGTTGCACCACTTCTTGTGTTAAAGAATTGCATTGTTGGTCCATTACGCTGTAGTCCACTACACTTTGCAATTTAGGCCTACCTATATGAGTAGTTTTTTTCCCCTTATGTCGTTGACATAAGGTTATATACACGCATACAAACCCCTCTCAACCATCCAGCTCCTGCTCTGAGAGACACAGGACAGGCAAAAACATGGCCGCCACCTCGGCCTCCCTCCTACCCACAGTACGGGGATTGTGAGACGAATTCCTCCGCTCCTCCGTCCTGTCATGACACAGGCATTCTTGCGCGACCCAGCTCCCCGAAAGGTAAATATGGTGTCTGAGGTCCCACTTCAAAGACACAGGGCTTCCCTCAGACAGTGCCTCAAGCCTGCCAGTGTGTTCAAGGCCAGGCAGCTCCACCTCTCCTCCCGCCCCCTCCCCCCCAGCCCCACCCCGCCCTCCCCCGCACTCGGGTTATTCAGCCCAGGAATGGCAGTGCAAACATAACACACACATGGCAATGGCAGGAACCGGCCCCGCTTCTAAAAATGACATCTGCCGGCCGGGGCCACCAGGCTCGTCTCCAGTGGAAATCTACCAGTGATGTAATCTCTCAGAGCTAAACGGCCATGTTAGCTTCGATCGCTCGGATGGCTAGGCCCCCGCATTCCGCACGTACATTAAAAACACAGTCCAATGAGTCAAAATAATGCAATAGCCCATGGTGACTGTGTGTGGGGTGTGCGCGAGTATGTATGTGCATCTGTGTACCCAAGTATGTCAGTGTGCGTGTATGCAAGAATGTGCTACAGTGTGCATGTGTGTGTGCGTGTGTGGATGTGTTCTGGGTGTTGACCTATGCTAACTATCCCTTCCTTGTGCTCTAACTGGGGGGAAGGCACCACTAGATTGGCTTTTCTCCTTCATGCTCTGCTGAAACAGTCCATTAAGGTTAAAATATGCAGGGTTAAAGGGTAAACCGGATGCACAGTGGGGCTGTGTGCAGTGTATCTCATAACTGGTAAGCAGCACACTGTGCTATCTGTTGAATTTCCCAAAATTGTTGAAAACAAAGTACTTCATGTAGGAAATGTAAATGCTTACTACTTGTTTCTGGTGATGGCACAATGCATATTACTGAAAAATTAGTCGCTTCTGTTAAATTAGATTGCAGTGTCACAGTAAATGTAACTATACAGTATGTTATGTACCATTCCAAGGTTTGGATTCTTAGCTATTCAAAATTAGATCCCTTTGATAGCCTTATTACCTACTAGTGATATACCAAGATACGCAATGTAATGGCTTTGAGGGGTGAGACTTAAGTTAATCATTCATTGAGTGATGGTCTGAAGAATACTCCTCACAGTATAATAACAATAAATTTTACAACTCATTTTACAAGCTCCCACAGATGTTAGACTGACTATTCTCCTTCTAAGTTTCTAAGTGTAAGGATGAATCCAGTTAACTTCTATTGATCAAACAAATACAGAGGCCGTGCAAATATCAAAATATTCTATACAGGGAAGATGACTTTAATGGAATGGTTAATTATTTATGTACAGAAGCCAACAAACATAATTAAGCTACGTCTTTATTAATATGGGCTGTCAGATATTGTTTTCTCAATAATTAAGATTATGGAGTGTAGAACTGCCACCCACCAAAGCCCCACAAGGCTGTTTTCCTTTATTGTTTCTCAAACTAATGAGATGGTGTAAGACAGCCCTTTCACAAATGGGTCTCTTAGTAACCAGCACATAAAAAAATCTCAGGTTAATTATTATTGCATTGATGTTTGGGGAAAATCTTTATGGTATTCCCTTCTCCAACTGGGTTTTTAAATTAGAGCTGGCCACAGCAACACAATAATCTAACTAAAATTCTGTGGGGGAATTAGACTGCGTGGGGGTGCTCACGCACTTTGACGAGTTCATGTTTCAATGTAGAAGTGCAAATCCCCTCGTAAAAGACTTAAGCTGACTACGCAGTTGCCTGTTTCTCCTTCATGTGAAAAAGTGTACGGTAAGAGTGATGCAGATTTAAAGGTAAATACAACCAAGCCTCAGCTCTACAACGTTCAAAAAGTCATTTTTCTGTTGGGGGGGGGGGGGGGGGTGAATCCTGTTTAATAACCACCTTGATTAAATAAGACTCATTTATGCGTTCATTCATATGCACGCAGTGGAAAAATTGGTCTTGGCTTTGATTGCAGGAGTTTGATTAGCTCACCAAAGTGTTGTTGTCTTTTGTGAGGCATTCACTTTTTCTTATGATTATTCAACAGCTTTAAACGATCAGGCCAAGGGGCTAGTTTAAAAAGTCTGCCACAGCATCATCAATCACGAATACAGAGTAATCAAAAAGAACAAAGTGACACAGAGTGAATGGCACTAACACCACTGTACCTGTGCATTACAACTCACAAATTATACACATGCAGGTTATGGTTGCACACTATTTCCTAATATGTCACCCCAAATTGGAATATCCAATAAAAATTGTAGGTCACAGTGCATTTTATGTCCATGAATGTCAATGAATGAATGAATGTCGGAGAGTGAATGAACATTAGTGAGTGAAAGAATGCAGGTGAGCAAATGAATGTTGGACGGTGAGTGAATGAATGTCGCTGAGTGAATGACTGTCGGTGAGCGAATTAATGTAGGTGAGCGAATGAACATTGGCGAGTGAAAAAATGTAGGTGAGCAAATGAATGTTGGACGGTGAGTGAATGAACGCTGTTGAATGAGTGAATGTCGGTGAGCTGCAGGCTCGGCTCCCCATGCTCTGAGATCCCCACGGCTGACTGCCGCTCATTTTCTCTCTGCAATCCGACGTTTGAGCAGCCGCGGGGACAGATCGCAGGTTTCTGGCTGACCCGAGGAGTCTCCGATGAGCGACGAGGCATGGGTAACCCTCCCTGACCGATGAGACGGCCAATTATGTGATTGCCTGGAGGACAGCTAGCCACAAGATCCAGATTACATCCGGGCCATGTGACGCGCCACTGCGCTCCAATACACGAGTGCCTCAGCTCTCCGCCTCTCCAGAGACATTTTGTGCTTTTAATTAAAAAAAGAACTCCTCCTGGTGGCAACTCAAGGCTAAACATGGTGCTTATGGGTAGTGTAGTAATAAGAGATTTACACAGTGGGCTGCAAAGTAGCGGGTTCCAGTCTCTTCTGCTGTGCACCCTTGAGCTTAGTTATTGCTGAAATGTTGCCAGTAATAGGTAATCACTTTATAGATAAGTATATATGTCAGCACCGTACCGTAAGTCAACATGAACGGATGGCGAAACAAATGAATGCTGACAAAACATTACATTTACTACAAGATGAAATGTATTAAACGTATAATGCAATGGAGAACATGGCGGAAGTGGAATCAGCCTATGAAGCCTCAGCATCTGGCGCCTCTGGGACAGCCGTTTCCAAAGAAGGTCTCTTAATGAGGGTCCTTTTCCAGCCTACCAATATGAAAATCAACATTTCATTTTCATATAAAAAATCTGACATTTCTGCCTTGCCATCTGTGTCCCTGAAATAAATTCCACCTATAAACCCTTGTGTGAGTAGAAAGGGACTGTACAAAATTGAAAAGCAGGAATATATATATATATATATATATATATATATATATATATATATATATACATATGTGTGTTTTTGTTTTTTTTTCCAGTTACGAACCAGACATTTTAATTCACACATAGCACATCCTCTGACAGTACACTGCATGTGCACAGAATTAGAATGACAGCATACCAGTGAAGACGCTAACTTACCCTTGCCTGCATGCATTGTATCTTGGATGTAATGACCAGTATTAGCTACTACATCGAGCCGATGGTGCATGGTAGCCTATTTCTATGCACATATACTTAAAGCTAGAGGAGGTATAGGCTATATCTTGGAAGTCTGACTAATTACCTGACTAATTATCCTCCCTTCATTGCATGCATGAGAAAAAGCACCGTAATTTGCCCTTCAGAAAAAGCAAACATCATGGCTATGATACCCATGACATATAAATAACCAAAAATAAATAAATAAAGACCACAAAATAAAAGCCACTTAAATAAAATGCAATCTGGCTACAAACATCAGAGATACATTTCCATCTGATAAATCTGATTGCTTCTTCTGCAAGACATCAACAGCCACATTACTGCCCCTCTAGTGCGCACTTGGAGCCAAAGCACTCCGCAATTCACCCTCGAGAGAAGGCGAACCTGGATCTCCCACCAATAAGAACAGATGTATAAAACTGGCAGCCATTTCAGCCAGCATATTTTGGCCGCACATACCAAGAAACCTACACACAAAAATGCACAGGGCTAATACGTCTGTCATTACACACACATCAATACAGCCATGTAGCGATTACACTCGCGGGACAATAACACCTCCAAATGGTAACAAAAACAAGCGCAGAAATGCCTAGCGGTCCGTTACGGGGGATAGATGGCAGAAGCGTTTGAAGTCACGCGACCAATCACCGTATCACATTTCTCCAAACCTTTTCGGCATCTGGAGCTCTTGGGTTTGACAAGCGCAGATAATGCGCCAGAACTGTGTTTTGCTTTTGTGTCTAAAAGGAAGGCTGGTTAATTCTGCGGGTCAAAATGCATGCTGGTCTGTATGAGGCGACATAGCTCAGGAGGTAAGAGCAGTTGTCTGGCAGTCGGAGGGTTGCCGGTTCGATCCCCTGCCCTGGGCGTGTCGAAGTGTCCCTGAGCAAGACACCTAACCCCTAATTGCTCCCAACAAGCTGATTGGTACCTTGCATGGCAGCCTTCACCGTGTGTGTGTGTGTGTGTGTGTATATGGCATCAATTGTAAAAGCGCTATATAAATATAGTCCATTTACCATTAAAATCCAACTAACATACGGTGCTTATCATTTAACTTAATCTCTAACCATAACACTACATGATTTTGAAGTGTGCCTTATTTGCATTAACCGTAAAATGGCATTATAAAAGCAAAACGTAATTTTCACTGTAATGAGATGTTAGGACTCTCACGGGTTACTGGTGATCATATTTTTGAATGCCAAAGGAAAGCCAATTTATGACAACATCTATATCACCATGACACCGATTGAGTAATGTCTATTAAGCTGATCTTTGGGGCATTGCCTTTATGACAGTGCTATGTTTTCTGACATAAATAGGGTACGAGATTTATGAAGGATGCCAATGCATTCAAGTCTTGCCATAAATCCATGGCAAATGAGGTGGAATTATTAAGGCCATTGGTTACTATAGTTCTCATTGAATACATAGTATGTTCTTACAAAAGGAAGTAAAACAAATTACTGAGGTCTACTCTATACAAGTAAATAAATAAATGAATAAATAAATAAATAACATCTCAGTCACATAATAATCAAGATTGGAAATGGCTGTCCAAGTCTTTATTCCTTAACAACACCCCCGACATATATAACATAATCTTTTCCATCTCATTTTCTTCTGCACTTCAGTTTTCTGAAAAATATCAGTATTGTGAGTGGCAAATCCCAGCAGACGAACATATGAGTTTAATTTGGCCAGATGAACAGGCAAATTTTATCATGCACTCAACTGAAATGCTACAATGTGTCTATAGCAAGTAAATAGAGATGCTCCACGCAAAGACCTTTTGACATAGATTCCTGGCCTTGGCAAATAAAAAAATGGCAGCAATCAACTAACACTTCGGTGTGCATGAACTGTGATGTAAAGCCATTGCTCCTTATGGGACAAAGACAAAGCCGTGAACACAGAAGAAATCTGTCCTTATATTTACACGGGCCCACTAACAAAAGACGCAGGCGTTCAAAACGTTACTCATTTCGGCCGATGCCATCCGAAAGCAGAACCAACACGTCGTCAAGGTGGCGTCAAGGCACCTCATCGTCCCGAGCATGTTTGTGTCTTACAAGGAAGGAACCCTAACCTCCCAGATGCGCAGAAGCTACACCCCCGCTTACAGAACCCTTCCCTCTCTCTAAACGAAAACAGCTGTAGCCGTTCCGACGGAAATGCGCTGAAACGCTAATGCTAGGCCTTGTTTACGATAAGCCAGGTGTATCTGACACAAGCCTCCTTTGGAGGCCAGTAAATGTTTACAAGCGATGTAAACGTACACCAAGGTATGCAATATTATCAGTAATATTTATAGCATTTCTTCAAGGTGACTTATGTTTTTGACAATAATGATAAAATGTGTCAACAAACTTGTTCAACTGAAGGCAAGGTCTTCAAAAACGCCAGCGTAGGGTGCCCATTATGTTAATGTGTACTGTATTTCAGAAACCCACATTTACATCGATGTATAACAGGGACAGTCAAACGGAGAAATAAACAAAAACACAGGAATACACAAAGCTTGCATAACTGTGGCCCCGATGGCTCTGCTGGTACTGTAATTTGTTTTGTGGATCTATACACACACTACAAAATAAGCACCACTGGCATGGTGGAGAGATACAACTTAAACTGAAAAATGTAACCTGGTATTTGTCTTTTGTGTGTATGTATCTGTCAAACAGTGACTACAAGAAACAGTATTGATCTTTCTTCCAGGGGAAAAGAAATATACTGGAGAGATTTCAAAGCTGTCGAATAATGTGCTCTGCAGCTCTTCTCACCCAGCAAGCCAAAGCTGGAATCTAGACGTCTAGAGGGACGGAAATCTTGGTTGGGAGAAGTTTTGGTATAAACGAAATAGGTTAACTCCGATATAGCTCAGGCTTTACACGGATATAACGTGGCTGCATTCTAGACGGCAAGAAATCTTCCACTTCAACCAAATGTAGCCAGGTTTTCACTTGCACGCCTAGATGGCATTTAACCAACTTTTCACCAAAAAAATGTTCACTGGGTAATTTCTACTAAACCTGTGCTTAATTTTGCTTAAATTAACTAGTCACCTGTTCTTACCATAGTACGCACAGAAATTCTTATGCAATTTAAAACCAAAATATTACAGAATATGAGCTTAATGGGGCCTTTCTTCAGGGTGATAAATTCACAGTCTTGAGATTCATGGGAGCTGCCATACTTCAAAGCCGCACATATGTATACGGGTTCTCTCCTGGCTTTGATTCTAGTTTAGAAAGTTTCTGGCAGTAAAATATGCCGTGGCAATGACATCACTCTCAGAGCCAAGAATTCTGGGAAATTCTTCAGCAAACTGAAGCTGGGGAACCACGTGCAGGGAGAACAGAAGAAGAAAGGTATTGTGGCAGGGTAATAAAGCTCTTCCTGTTGTGGAGCCAGATGACATTATGATGAGATGATTCATGGAAATTGCGATTTTAAAATAAAACTGGCCTTTTCTGACACAAAAGGATGTAAAATATGTCAAGGCTGTTTCACATACTTTAGTGATCTCACCAATCCTAGAGAGGATAATTATAACCAGCTTTAATGGAAAAATATTTTATCAGACGAAGAGTTTGGCTGTTATTTCTGGTCTGAGAGCATAAGACAGAGAGCACATTTAATAAACTCTCACGAAAAAATATTATAATATGCTCAACAATCTGAGGACTGGGACTAACAGGTCACATGGAATGGAGATCACCTGTCTGGCAAGCATTAATATTGCAACCACTTCTGATCCAAGTGTACCATTGTTCATCGAAGAGACATTTATTATGTCCCAAGTAATATCTACTTAAGATTTCATGAATAATTCAGAAGTATAAGCAATCCTCAGCAAAAATGCACTGTTTAATAGCCTTTTAATTAGGTTTTAACTTTTACTACCTAAGATGGCTATTCCATGTGTCTGGCTATAGAGCAATACATGAAGCATTATCAAAAAAACATTTAAAAACCCAGACTGAAAATGAATACAGCTGAAATCATATGTATCTCCAAGGCTGTCAAGAAAGATTGACATGGCATTCCCCCTGTCAATTGAGTCCCTTACATTCCCAGCCAACCTTGTTCCTCCTGGTTTAAATATGAAATAAGTAAGGGAAATTATCTAAGAAGAGAACATACAGATACACACTATCCACAAATTTGGCCTGGATTCAATGAACATTTGCCCTTGACTCACAATTGAACATAAGCGCTACTACTTTTCTTCATAAACAAAGCCTGGAAGCTGCCAAAATTCTCTTGCCAAACTAGAAAAAAAGCAAGCGCTTTCATTTAACAGTGAATCAAAATTATGAGGACATTTTTTTGCCATTAGAAACCTGTTCTATGCAATAAGACTGCAGCGCCAGCCACAACAAGAGGCCAATTACTTCCTCTGACCTCATTGGCCCACGCACGCCAATCCTTGAATGCAAATCAGGGCATTGCACGCAATCAAACAAGCCCCAGCTTATTAAATTTGGCTGCTCAATAGATCTTCAACACAGATATTCAAGACATACTGTCATGGAAAATGAAAGACATCCATCAACAACTGGAATATTAGGCTATGTATTTGATATGAATCATATCAAAAGAGAGGCGAGCATTTGCACATTTAACTTCACATTCATTTTATCTCCCTGCCTTCGACCCAAGTTAGTATCTGCAGCCAGTAACTTGGCGAACAACTGAAATTAAAAGCCTAGTAAACAAAATTCTCTAATGGGTTCCACAAAAACTGCACACAAGCTCATCTCTGAAGTGATTTCTCAAGGAAAGGACCTCCCTTCTGAACTTGAGTGTTTACTTGGTCATCTCATTCATTGGGGTTAGCCATTGCAGACTTGTTTGGACCAGCAGGCAGCCTTACAGAAAGTGTTATGCGCACGACTTTCACAAAATTCACTAAAATGCACTAAGCTTTGCCAGTGGTGACATCTGTATTGGCTGCATTACGGGCGACATGGCAATGTGGAGAATGCCTTCACACATTTTTTTGTGCAGACACACATTTTCTGAATTCTGGACCAGAAATTGGTCATGGAGAGGATTATGGAAAGCAGAGCCTGACTGTTTTGCCCTCCTCTTCTAGTCAATCATCCTCTTGAAGCCTGTTTAGGGAGAGCGTCTAATTGGAAACATTCAGTAAACCTCTACTGCAGAATTGGCCAGCAGGTGTACTTACAGTTCCCAGGAGGTTTTTTTTTTTTTTTAAAGAATAACCCTAAACTGATAAGAGAAATATTCTGCATTACGCACTTTAAAACAGAGAACCCTACAAACACAAGAAACCTTGCTGTTAAATATGCACAATACTGTGTTGCATAACAGAAATGAGCAAATCTGCACAATCTGACAGTTTCACAGCATGACCCTGGATTTGTTTTAACAACAGAATCAAAAGACCTTATTCAATTAGCAGTCAGAAAGACTGGCACCACAGAGGGTTATGCCTAAGTTTGCTTACACAAGTACGGGAGCCAATGAAGGGAAAATGCCAAAAAACCCACTTGCTAAAAGCATTGAGCCATGCAAAATTTCCATCCAATGCTTTTTCCCTTCCAAGTTTTCTGTAAATTATGCAGACAGGATAAGAACACGTGATCTCGAAAGCATAGATTTATTTGAATAACTGTTCTTTCGAAAGCCTGTGAACTCATTTTGGAATAATCCCTGTTCATGTAAACAGACCGCGAGAGATCTCTGTAAATGTAGATTTATACAAGTCTGGGCGCGTTAATCGTGGCAAAGAGCCGGTAACAGGAAATACTGTGCCATTGGCTAAGAGCTAAATAAATATAAGCAGTACAAATGAACTGAAAATGTATAATTGTGTAAACACAGCGCGGTTTCAAATATCAAGCTCGACTGCGTACGCGAGACTCACTTATCAAATGTCGGCCAGATCTGACACAGGCATTCACGGTATTGTCTTTCAGCTCAATAAATCTCGCATAGTTCTCCTCCTGTCCTCTGCATTACCCAGTAGCGAAAGTTCAGCCCCACTGCATCAGCAATTGTTCAGCAGCTAACAGTGTGTACTGGGAAAGGCTCCCTTTCCCTTTGATTCACCCTTCATTTGACCTTATAAAAAAAAGGGCACCTCAAAGCATCTCCGACCCAATGTGGGAAACTATTTGTGCCGGTCCTTTTGACAAAACAATAGGAGAGGACTTCAAACCGAGCCACCGTTGAATCCACTGCTGCCCACAATATGGTCCGCCTCACACAATATCCCACTTCCTTCCGCGGGAGCATTACTCAGTGGATCACTAATGTGCCAGAAAGGCCGATTGTCCTCAGTTGTTGGCTTGTCACTAAAGGGATTCAAGCCCTGACACATTCCAGAGAAGACGAGGCTCCTGGACAATGACCCTCTGGTGGACCTGGTACACCTGCACCAGCAAACACGCTCCAGTTACGGTGTTTCTGCACCCAGCGTACATGAGAAGACATAGCGTGCAGCAAACAGAATTCAGGTCTATCATAATGTCCCAGAAATGTCCAAGACACTAGTTTACTGTACTCCTTATTCCAGGCACCAAAGGTCATTTTTAATACCCAGAAGACACAGCCAAAGGGTGGAGGGGTAATTATTTTCATCCCTTCCTGCTAAATTACGCTCTTTCCAAATCCCTTCTGACTCAGTGAAGAGTCGAAACTCGGTTCCTCTATTCAGGTCGTAAAACACGTAAGACAGTGCAAAAGGTAACAAAGGTAACAGAGATCGAGAGCAAAACCAGGACCGAGATAGAAATCTAGATTAAATCAGGTAAAATTGACTAAATACGGACAAAATATGGATCTAATCTGTCATGTACAGATTTTGCGCTGGCTTTATTAGATTTAACCTGGTAACTCCAGCTGAAGTTAATGAAAAAGCACTGGTAAGCTGCTTATCTTTGATTAATGACAGATTTTCTTTGCAGTGTAAAATGTTTTTTGCAGCATTTTCTTTATTTTTAGTGCTGTTTCATTTACCTTTTCCCAACCCTTTCTCAACCCTTCTCTTTCCTCTTTTTTTTCCAGCATCATTCCCTAGCAAAAGATTATGCATTTAAGGAACTGCTTTAACTTTTTACCCTTCTAGATTGAATGTTTTTCGGTCCCGCCAGCTCACCAAATTCCTCCGGGGCAGCCCCTGCCCTGCCTAACACAGCTGTGTGACAAATATAAATCACCCCCCCAACCACCCACGCCACTACAGAGTTCAGGAGCTTCTGTGGAGCACACTCTGAAAATTCAGCCCCCCGGGCCCCCTAGGCCCCCCGTCACCCCCTTCCCCCTCCGGGCACCCGATCTGCATATTTCCCCTATCGGCCTCGGAGAGCGGAGCACATCAAGGCGCTTGCTACAAGCGTCGCTCTGTGCCGAGGCTTTTAAATGGGCCCCTTTCAGGCACACGCCGGCCATGCTCTCGACTCGCTGGAGCACCTGCGCCAGGCGATCTCAGGTGTTTCTCTCCCTCCGCTCCGCGGGCCGACAGACCCCTCACGCGCCTCGTTTCGGGTCACCGTGCCGACGAAACAGGCGGGAAATCATCATCGATGACGTAACTGTTTTTTTTTTTCTCCTGAAAGGCCTCGTATAGATCAGAGGTGAAGCTCAATCAAAGACCCCCATCTCCCCTCAACCACCATCAAATCCTCCCTCCTCCCTCCCTCCCTCCCTCGACAAATCAGAGACACAGAAGCAGAGGCAGGCCTCCCCAAGGGTGAGATGAAGAGCAGGCACTAGCAGCCCACGTGCAATTTACACTTAATGGGCCTGCCAATGCTTTGAGCATTATCTGTTCCCGTGTCTCTATTAGCTGTGAAACGGCAGCGGCTACAAACTCGGAGCAAAATGCATTTGGTGTCCAATTTACGATCTGCCAATCAGACTGAGAGGAGGGAGCCCAACCTGGTGCCTTCGGTGCTCGATTTCACTTCCTTATCTCTAAATCCCTCAGCGCCCCCACGCTTTGCGCCGGATGAACAGCACGTTGTATTATTTCCCCGACCCTGACGGGGTTCGGGGTTGAAACCGTGGCTGCGCGGCGCTAGGAGAGCTATGCAGAAATGCCCTCGTCTGCAGTCAGAGTTTTGTTTGCTTGTTGAGCTGCTGGTCGGTGAAGGATAACCGTGCCTGGCAGAGGGCCGCTGAAGATTACATAACGACGGCACAACTGCTCTTTCTAGACACTGAAACCTGGCCCAGAAGCAGTACGGCAAAGGCAACCCAGGGAACTGGCCAAAATCCTGACTTAATTCTCTATTTTCTTGCGAGGAATTAATACTGCTAAATGAACACAAAATACATTTTAAAAAAATACTTTAAAAAATGCATAGGTAAATAAAGAAACCGGTAATCTACAGGCTATATGAAATCCCAACCTCTATTCCCTGAGTTACTGAAGGTGTACGACACTGAAAATGTCATGTTGGTTGCTGAAAAACCGTATCTGTCAGACGCACTAAAGGAGTCAGCCGTGGTCGATCTGATAACACTGGCAGCAGACATCAAAAAGAACCTTCAGAAGCCGCACCGCTGCTCCTTGCCATAGCTGTGGCTACGATCAGCCACGGTCACCGCAGGTTCCTTTGTACACGCTACGCTAATCTCTGACCCACATTCAGCGGAATTTATTTGTTTTGACTCCAAACTGCTCAGAGGAAACCCTTGAGACACCAGAAAGACCAAAGGCAGCAAAGGTAAATGCACACCAACGCTTTGCAAACCCATGACACTGGTATATCCTCCTAAGGTTATTCATTTTTGTTCCCAAGAACCATATAGTCTAAAATGTAACACAGCCAGAGATAATACACTGTGCACAGGATACACAACAAATATTAACATTCTTGTTCTGCTGGGCCTTATGTGTGCTAGCATGCAATTGCTATTTTTGTTAAAACAATAAATTAAATATCTTACAATTGAAATTTGTTCAGATTTGATCCAAGTTATTGAAGGCTTTCAGGCCTATAACCACAGTGCTGGTATTCAGTTCAAGAAACTGAGCGTTAACTTATACTTATACTCGTGTAATAACAGGGAAATGTTACAAGGCACACTCGATTGTACAGACTCAGTAGTTTGACTGAATCCACTCTCTATCTCATTGAACATTTCCTTATAACTGGGAAGAATTATTCATTTTCCCAAAAACTTTCAGATATGAAATAAAATCTGAGACGGGTGCAAAGAATGAACTCTTTAAACCCTACAGTTTTCAAACTTTTTAAAATTCCGCCACTGGCAACATCAAGGATTATGCAACATTGTGTAATTAGTGCAAGACTTTAAAAAATCATCTGCTTGCCACATTTACACAGCAACACCCTTAAAAGGAATCATGTTGACTTGATCTTGAATACTTCTGAAAAGCCGCTGTGCTTTTGCGTTTAGTTTTCACTTGAGTTCAATACTTAAGAAAGTACCGTGCTGAATAACCAAGCCAGATGATGATTATTCAGCTCAAGGAAGTATGAGACAAAACCATGGTGTGATAAGTTAGAACTTTAAAATCTTTTTTTTAAAAAGCCAATGTGAGTTTGTGTATGTTATGTAAATGCATGTCATGACCACTGGAGGCACCATATACATAGGAAATGCTTTTGTAAGTAAGTTTGTATGGAATGGGAAGGCACTTAATTACATAAATATAGTACATAGTACTAATTAATTGCCTTCCCATTTCATGCAAATATTCCATGTGAATATATACAATTCTTTATCTTTATATATACCAATATTTTGGAAAGTTGGACAAAAATAATTAAATTCCTAGATTCCAAGTAAACTACTTTCAGACTGTCACATCAACTTTTTTTGTGAAACAGCTGATTATTTCACTCTGCACCCAAATGTGCCGAATGTTTGCGATTTACAGACACCTTGTTCCGAAAAGAAAAAAATTTGAATGGCTGGTTTCGAACGTTCGTACCTCGGGTCAATGACCCTTCCTGTGTGTCTTAGGCCACGCATTCCCTCAGGAAAGAGCGGATTAAAAAGCAGCCCTTTGGCTGAAGGCTGAGGTGAGCTGAGCTACTTCCGTCACGTCGAATTCAAGCGAGAATGTGTGCTCTGAATGGCCCTAAAAAACCTTCTAGCTCAACCAGAAACTTGACTAAAGGTCCTATTCACTAGCCTATTGACATATCTCCTCTGACTGGGGGAGAAATGCAGTGCTCCAACATGCACCAGCTCAAAAAAGAATCATTTATGGTTTTAAATGCCATGCCATGTTTATGAAAATAGTGGTTTATGTAAATGCATTTAAATGACTTGACTTGAAATACAGAGAAAAGAAACTTAACTGTGCAGGCATCAGTGTTGTGTTGTTTTGACACATGCTCTTTGTGGAGCAGTCCCCACTAATGCTTCAAGGTTTTTTTCACTATCTTCAAAGAAAGATTTCCCACTGATTGATGAAGAGGCATTCCTCTTGTTAAAGGCCCAGGAAACTGAAATCTGTTAATTCTTTGCTGATGTGTTGTTTTAATACTTTTTTGCAATCACAAATGACACTGAAATATTTTGAAATGATTCTTGGAAAAATAATGTAGAAAAGCCTGTGCCGAGATTGGCTTTCTTTCCTCCCTTGGCTAAACACCAGGTTTTGAGTGGGGGCGGGGGGGGGGGGGTTATCTGGGTAGACTGTGTACAATGTACATCACTAAAACTCTATGACCGATTAAATCTTTTCTCCTTGTAAAAGATGCTCTTGCCACTTTTGTGCCGGCAAGCTAAGTTGGAAATGCCAAAACATTGTGCCTTCTCTCGATGCAGACTGACTAATGTTTTTTCTTTTCCAAAAAATGAAGGGACCAACAAGACATGGGTTTCATTTCAGAGGTCCACAGGCACAGCAATATTGCAATATATTTATAGGGCCCATTTTTGTGACTAGGACTTTGCAAACTATCTACACATTGTGGCTTTACTAAAAAGCTGGCACTGGTGCAAGGCCTTCCCTCTCTTCATCTCCCTCCCAACGTTTGCTGCTAATGACACCACTGGCGGTCACAGAACAGATCCAAGATGGTTTGGTAAGTAGGCCTGCAGTCATAATTAAATAGCTTTAATCTTAGATATGTGTAATTAAAGCCCTTCTTTATTTCGGTGTAATGTCCGGAGTCTGAGACTGCTGTCGAGTCTAATGTTAGTGTACAGTAGCTAAGTGTTACAATGTTATTACACATCGAATGATCTGCAGCTTTAACTATACGATGGTAAAGCCTGCACTGGGCAAACTGCTCTAACCTAACAATGTAATATGGTTTACATATGAGGTATCTTAGGGATACTGTATGACCATTAATGAGCACAGAATACACGCCCACTCTGTCCTTATCTGCTGAAAAGGTCACGCTAATCCAATAGTGTTTATTGCAATGTAATGGTTATAATTGGGTTAAAAAAATTTAAAGAAATATTAAGACAATCAACTGTCACTCCTGGGGAATATTACCGCAATTTGATCCAGTTTCCTGCACCTTTAACATATAAATACTTTGTGTTTGTGTTACCTTATTTTTTGGATAGGATAATTACTCTTGTGCATGACAAAAAACTCAAGGATGTAGATAAACTAGTATTGCCTGAGGCAACCATTACCAAGCTATGGAGGGTACCATTTGATAAAAAGAAGTATTCGCCCACATTGTCTAGGGCTCTGTTGATCTTTAAATATGAATGTTCTTCAAAAAAAAAAAAGAAAAGAAAAAAAAAGCCTAAAAGTTAACGTCTTTAATGAAAGCAGACTTCGGTCAAAGTAGGACAAGCACCGAGCTATCTGCTCAGCAGGTTGCTCTAGCATCATATTCCACAGACAGGAATGCCTTAGCTCACAGGCACAGCGAACTAAGGCATTTCTGTCTTCATTCTTCTCACATCTTCCTGACCACCACCTAACAAGCCTGGCTTTCAATAAAAAAAAGATCAATATAATCCTCACCGCTCAACCATTAAATGGCAGCCCATGGAGCGGGCTTATAAAATATTTTGTGGCTCCAGCATGCATTACATTACATTACAGGCATTTTCTTCTGTGTCAGAAATGTGAAAATGGCTCCCTTTTGTGAAATGTGTCGCTTTACAAAGGCCCTAATAAAACTAGACCGCATCAGTGTCGTCAATGAAAATCTAAATTGCACATATTCCGACCGTAGTTACTCAGGAGCCAGTCATTCTCAGTGTGTAAATTGATAAGTAGAGTTCAGTGTTTTTTCAAAAAAAGCTTCAGGATATTCCTTTCTTTAACTCTCAAGGTCACATAAAAAGAAGAGAATATAATATAGTGATTTCGGTGCAGGTAGGTCAAGTGTGTGTGTGTTTGTGTGTGTGTGTGTGTGTGTGTCTGTGTGCATAAGGAAAAACATTTCTAAAAATAAGGAAATAATCTAGAATCTTGCCAATCAAATTATCAAATCTCTCTAGCTGCTTGTGCAACGTCATGGTTTGTTTCTAAATTGTCCCTTTCTGGAACATGAAACATGTACATGTTTGAAAATCTGTATGCAGAGATTAAATTGTCTAAGGTTCAGATTCGGGGCAGTATCAAACCACCCACCATTTATGACACAGCAAAACCAGCTTGACCTGGATTAGCATGCCTGCCTGATAATACACACAACTGCCACTGAAAGTATTTGTCCGTAATTTATTTGAACAGCCAAACAATGTCCGTGCAGCCGCCCCTTAATTCTCGCCTGTTCCCGTGCCCCTCCTTCCTGCTCTTAGCTGACCGCACAAAAGTAAGGAGAGAGTGGGAGAGGCCACCTACAGTACGGTAAAGAGTGCGGTCAGACACAGCAGAAGGACGTCTGGGAAATCTCTGGGGTCCATTACACGGACAACGGCCCCCTTCCCCTGCCTGTTGTTCCCGGGCTGGCATTTCCTAGCAACCAGGAGCAACTCGGTAATCATTTCCCCACTCCCGTGAGTTTCCCACCTGGGACAAAGACACTCCGCCGCATTGTCATGGCAACGGCAACAGCCACACAAGCAGTTGGCCCTTTTAGAGCGAGTGAATGAGGAAACGTTGAAAGGGAACGGCGTGTTAAATGCTTGGTGACCCTGGGTTTCCCACTGTTCGAATGTAATTACAAAATTGCTTCGACAAAAAAAAAAAGCAAGTTTCTGAATGAACGTGCACTAAAAAGGGGTCCTCCACCGTCAAGACTGTTTGATGCCGAACGGAAAATGCATGCGCAAACATCTTGCGGGGAAAAAAAAAAGTTGTTCTCTCACAAATCAGATATAATGGAATGGGGCCACCAACAATGATCAAACAGCTGCCGGGCTTCTCTTGGGCCTTTGTCTGAAAGCGAACATGTACTCTTGCAAAGCATATTGTTTGTTTGTTTCTGCGTGCTGTTTGGATCCAAAAACAGCGCCGTTCGAGCTCCAAAACACTCCAAAGCACAAAAACGGCCAACAAATGCGGGTCCTCAGACTGCCATTAGCCGCACAATGACTCAACGCTAAGACTGAAATGTTAAGTGCCTGCTTCAGTCCGAGATAAATAACAGGTTTGGAGAGAGGCTTCCCCTGTTACTTCACCTTCCTGGAAAACACACACTACTCAGCACCAACAGGCTTTCCAGCAACACAGCAAAGTAGCCACTGTTAATGTCACTGACACCTCAGCCCAAATAAAAGCTTTGGATACAGTTATGCACTTTATGCTCCGGGAAAAGTAGATATTTGGTATCTTTGCTAATTGCAGGCATTAGTCCAAGAACAGGCTATTTACATCAGTTTGGTTCCAGGATCCATGCATAAGTTTGTTCAACTTTTTAAAAAAGTGTCATCCCACTTTGGAAAGACCAGTTGTTTTCCCCACCAGTACCCTCACCTTTGAGCCAGTGACAATTTAATACCCTTTGATCCTCACAGAACATCCCATTATCTGCACATCAGACCTCAACACAGCCTGGGTACACAGGGGAAAATGTGTGCAAAACCAGCACGCACGTCTGTTGCAATCACAGCTTCTCACTCAAAGAGTGAGCACTAGAACTAGACAACTGGCTTCCTCAGTCACTTGTGAAATCGTTTAGGAGCCTGTTCTTCACAATGTACATGCATCTTCCTATTTATGCACGAAAACTTGAATAAACAAAGGCTAATCCTAGCTAAGCAAACCACCGCTGAAACAGTCCACTAAAGAATCAATGTTTTCATTACATTTGAACCGAGTTGAGAAAAGAATGTCCTTGCACTCCGTGGACCCCGAGACGTCTTGCGGGGACTTCTTATCATTAAATGATATACTCCCACCACCAGATGGTCAGCTGCCGGTAAACTGGACGGTAAAACATGACTCAAAAGAAGGAGTTCTCACCAAGAGAGTGGCCAGGCATCCAAGATAAACTCTGAAATGGTGATTCAGGGGGAAAACGGCGCTTTTTGCGTATATCTCCTGTGTCTTGTGTATGTGGTGTCCATTCGGAGGAACTCCACGGGGCTGGAGTAAAAACATACCGTTGGCCTGGTAGTCCGTGGGCGTGTCCGAGGAGGCCTGCAGCACGGCCGACCGTCGGTAGACCACGTGGACCCGCCCCTTCTCTTCCCGCTCCTGCGTGCCTCTCTCCAGCGGCTCAATGAAGTATTCATCCGAGTCGGTGCGGATCATGCCGGCCTGGTTACACGGAACAAGGAGAGGCATTAAGGGACTCCGGGTCAACTCCGCTCAGCGTCTGCCCAGCAATCGCCTGGGGTATTCCTGTTGAACGTAAGAGATAATACAAACGCGCTCTCCGCGCCACTGAATCAGCCTTTGGCTCACGTTCAGCTGTAAGGAATGTGAACAGATATTACTCAGCTCTATTACGTGGATACTGACTTCTCGCAAGCTGTTCTGTGATGTAAAATCGGTTCTCTGAAGCACCCTTCACTTAAAAGTGAAGTATTTTAATGCAGAGATAGCGAGTCATTTGGCTTCAGACTCCTGCTGGCTAAAGTGTGGAAACTTGGAAGGATCTTTCTTTAAGTGTATACAGCCCAAGCTCAAATAAAACAAAATATACAATAATAATAATAATAATAATAACAAAGATACTTTGCTAATGATTAATTAGTAAAATGAAATTGCACTGGGTATGAGTCATGGGCTTAAAATGATAACAAGAGCAAAAACTGTTGACTTGCATCCCTCTGATGCAAGCTTCAAAGCGGCTAGACAGACAAACCTGTATTACAAGATTTGTGCAAAATCAAACTCAGTGCCAGTTTAATATTGCTTTAATTAAGCACATTGAAGATTGTATCACTTGGGCCTTCATTAAATTGATGAATCTCACATGCATAGCGTGCATGCACAGTCAATCTTAATAAGTGATGTTTTCTCTGAAAACCGGACTATCAGGGCATAAAGAATTTGATTTCCTGTCCCTCCAGATATCGCAGACCATTAATTACGCTGAAATTTTCAATTAAAAACAAAATTAGCCACATGATCAGCTGCAAATTAGAGGCGTCACAAATACATTACAGACTTTGCCATTAATTATTGAGGCATATATGCAATATTTAAATAATGCGTGTGTGTGCATGTGTTTGCGTAAGTGTGTGTGCACGTGTGTGTGTGCATGTGTGTGTGTGTGCATGTATGTGGGTGCACATGTACATGTGTATGCATGTGTGTGTTCATGAATGTGTGTGCATGTCTGTGTGCAATGTGCTTGAATATATGCATGCATGAAATTTACACATGCCTTTGCATATGTGCATGTCAGTGTGTATACACATTAACATTTCTGTATGTGTGTGTTTGTGTGTGCATGCTTGCATGTGTGCGTGTGCGTGTGTGTGCATGCTTGTGTGTGCATGTGTGTGGTGTGTGTCTGCATGTGTGCATGTGTGTGTGTGTACATGCATGCGTTTGTGGGTGTGTGTGTGTGTGTGTGTGTGCGTACGTGCTTGCATGCGTGTGTCTGCATGTGTGTGTGTGTGTGTACGTGCTTGCGTTCATGTGCGTGTGTCTGCATGTGTGCATGTGTGTGTGTGTGTACGTGCTTGCGTTTGTGTGTGTGTGTACATGCGTGTCCGTGTGTGTGTGTACGTGCTTACGTTCGTGTGTGTGTGTACATGCTTGTCCGTATGTGTGTACGTGCTTGCGTTCGTGTGTGTGTGTACATGAGTGTCCGTGTGTGTGTGTGTGTACGTGCTTGCGTTCGTGTGTGTGTGTACATGAGTGTCCGTGTGTGTGTGTGTGTACGTGCTTGCGTTCGTGTGTGTGTGTACATGCGTGTGCGTGTGGCCGGCTCGCCCTATGAAACGGCCCCTCAGTCAGGCGTCCCCGCGCTGGCCCCCTGTGCCCGGCCTCAGTTCTCAGCCTCGCTGGAATGCTGCACTCATGGTTTCATTTCGCGGCTCTCATCCTCACGCCCCCCCCCCCCCCCCCCCCCCCCCCTGCGCGCCCCCCCCCTCCCCAGCCCCAGCCTGTGTGCTCAGGGAGAGCCCGACTCCCTCGATTCGCTCAGCACTGCACCGGCCTCGTGGCCTTTTCTCCTCTTCCCTCAGCTTATCCTTCCTAACAGAGCACGGCGGTAACCTGAGACGGCCTTCTAAAGGCACAGAACCGCCATGGGAAACCAGAAAGCATCTTGATTTTAAGCATCTCAGGACACAGATAGGCTTTGTGACAAGATTCCCTAAGACTGGGGAGAATCGCGACGAAGAAGTAAAGTGCCCTCAAAAACATGCTACGTGCCTGTAAATGGTAAAATATCACCTAATGCACCAATTGCAGAAATATAGAACGTACAAGAAATCCCTGCACCTTTGTTATTTTTATTGTTATTGTTATTTTTAATGAACAGCCAAGGAAGCCATCTTGGGCCAGAGAAAATTATGAAATTATGAAAATAAATTTCATCAGTAAAGAAGCACGGCCCTCAAAACTGCATACCATCTTAAAATAGTCAAAACTACTCATTTGAAAAGTAAACACCCTGACGGAAGGACACCAAACATGAATCACGTTTCCAAACATCAAACTCACAACACTGATCGGAACGAATATTCAGGACTCTTCCTGCGTTTGTTTGGAAAGCATTCTGGTAAAGGTTCTGCAAGGCAAAGTTTTTGAGATGTAGCAGCACAAATCATCACAGATTTATCTCCACAACACATGCCCGAGAAACCTTCCAAGAACAATATCGGCGAAATTAAAGCAGGATGCGCAGAAACTAACCAGATTATGTGTTGTTTTATTATGTCTGAATGAAAAACTACTCGCAGCTGAAATTGGGTGTGCCGTATCTGGGCGAGCAAGACACCGCTCGGCTCCTAAATCTCTCCGGTGTCAGAGCCTAACGTACATGGGACATTAATTCCAGCCTACACAGACCAGCGCCTCGTCTGACCTACATTCATTGCCGCGTGAAGCCATACACTTCCACGCATAAGCACGCGTTTCCATCCAGCGCATATCTGCCAGGGTCAGCCCTTCCCAACCGGAGAGCGATCTTCGAGTCGTGCTTCCATTCATAGCTCTCTGCTAGCGTTTCCCTCTTCCTAGTCCATTGTTCCCGATTTTCCTGAGCTATTGTGCCCTTGAGATCCTGGTATGTTTGACATTGGGCAAGAGTAGTGTACTAAGCCTGGAGCTTCCAGATGCACTATATATCTCTGTTAAATATTCCGGTCTTTCGTAACAGTGATTTACGCTCAGTATCTCACATCCAGCAGCATGCCGTTATCGAAAGTTCAGATAAAGAACAATGAAAAATATATATGTAGCACTGAGACAAGCGGTTGGATGTAGTTTGCGAGCTTGGTATGCTTTGAACAGTATCAGTCTCTGAAGTATACCTGGCAAGACTTCCTACAATATGTTTCAATGAGATCACGGTAAACACAGATACTGTTGTGACTGCACTGTGTGAATGCAAGCGTACACCAGAAATTTGCATTTTAAACAGAACCACAAATGGTAACACAGACCAAAATGATTGTTTTCAAAGACCACGCAAGAGGTAAGAGAATTTTGTACTCCGAGGTGAACCTTAGACCCTTTTTGCATGTGTGCATGTGCACGCGTATGTAGCACTTATTTATTTATTTATTTATTTATTTATTTAATCATTTATTTATTTATTTTACCTTAAATTTATCAGGAAGTCCCACTGAGATAAGGGATTTCTTTCCAAGGGTGACCCAGCCAAGTCTAAAGCAGAACTAAGAGGAACAATATGTTGTTCAGGATGATTCATTTGTAATAACGTGGCAGTAAAACTGTATTTATTTAATGGCCAAACAGAGAGATTCTTCAGATGAGTATTTCAGCATTTGACTCCCATTTGCAGAGCAAGGGAAAGAGTTTGTAAAAGCATAATTACACCTCTATTACATTGGATGTAGTTTATGTCACGTAAGTAACGATTCAAGTAGAAAGTCTGCTTACATTCAGTGCACGCGTTATACTTTTGTAAAGGCAACAGCTCTATAGCGCTACACAAATTTGAACATACAATACAACTTGGTCTTTGGACCAATAAGGATTTAAAGCTGAATAGAGACAACAGTCTACAAACAATGACTGAGAAATATATCAGTCCAATGAATGCCGTTCATAATTACGCAAAACCTCTGCTCTGCTAACTGCATATTGCCCATGACCAAAGAGTGAAGAGAGCCAGACTACATTTATACAGTGCTGTTGAAATAAAGTCACTTAAACATGCATCAAATGAGAGAATAAGTGCTGCAAGAGTTATGCATGTGTGAAAAATCAATGAGCAATACATTTGGCACACTGGGGGGTGGCCTGGCTGTGAAAATGTATGTTGAAGCTGTGTTTTTGTGACTACACTGGCTCTGGAGGAATGACTGTAGGCCGAGAGCCATGACAATCAGTTTGCACACATCCACAGCTCATCGACAGGCCAATGAGCCACAGTAAAATAAATATGTGGTGAAAAAAAAGCAAAAGTGCTGCAAGAAGGTGAAGAAAATTGTGAACAGAAATGCACACAGTTTCCATATTAGGCCAACGTAAAGCATTTAACGAATCTATGTATTATAAGCAATAAGTGCCTAACACATGAGCCTAATCAGGCAAGTTGTGAGAGCTATGCAAACGCAAATCGTTGTTTTGGCAGACACCCTATCGGCCTGGATTCAATCAACACGTGCCTCTTCAACCTTACGGTTATAATTAAGCAAGAGATTGTGATGACCAAAATTTACTGACCAGACTTTATTTGTTGCATTCATTTGTTAGTCAAATGTTTAATACTTATTGTGTTTGGGTGCGAATGGGAGTGACTGTGGACCAAGGACAATATCAATAAACTGGCCAGATAGGCTGTACAGTTCATGCTTGATAAACAAGCCATTTAAAGGATGAGCAGGTGAAAAGAGAATAAGGAGGGTAAACTTATCGCCACTTTTTAAAGACACATTTTGCAACCACATCTTTGTCCCAGTACAACTATTACATCTACATAGTTCAGTGTTAAACTAACCCCGCTGGACCATATGTACTCTGTTAGCGTTGAATTAACACTGGGCATTCTACCGCATGCATCAACTTAGACCAAAAAGCATGGTGAATTTCAATGGATGAAAGACTGTTGACTGTGCTCTCAAGCTGGGGAGCTACAGAAAGAAAAGCAGCAAAACAGTGGCCCTTCATCCTTACTGGCTTGACAGCCTGACAATACTACAAGGTCGGCCAATTTTCTGAATGAATCCAGCTACAAAGTGGTCTCAAAATACAATGAGTTAGTGGAGAGGGAACACTACTAAGTCAATGATGGCATTCCCACATTTCAGCTTGAGAGTTCCTAAAAGCATACACCGCCAGGTCATGCAAGGCACATTTAAAGTCCTTGATTGATGGCATTCCCAATATGAGTTCAACACAATTCGTTCACAAAGGAAGGGCAATGTGCTTACGAATCAGGATGAGACGTTGCACTTGAGGGCAATGACACTACAGTAAATCCATATTGCACACGCTTCTGTTGTACCTCCAAAGACTTCAGCATCTATGAGAACCACACTGTATTCTCTGCAACAGGCATCTCAAACTCAAATCCTGGAGGGCCACTGTGTCTGCTGGTTTCTGATGTGTTCATGCACTTAAGAGCTTAATTGAGTCACGGGTTGGTTAAAGAGTCCGCACACCTTATTCCCAAAGCCTAAAGTTTCTGCCGATTGAAAGGAAATCACAAAAAACAGCCAAGATTTCAGCCGTCCAGGACTGGAGTTTGAGACCCCTGCTCTAATATGTACACTATGATTTATTACCATTACCTTAAAACTATTTACTATTTAACTAGTAAACCGCTTAACTATTAGTTCATTATTTTTGTTTGCATTTTTGTAAGTCACTCCAGTCAAGAGCATTAGCCTAAATGTAAAAGCGATATGAAATCACTTCTCAAATCCAACATTCGTATAAGGCTTACAGGTCTCATCATTAAGACCCTTTTAAATTGTAGCAACATTAAACTTTACCGTCCCCAAAAAATGTATGACTAAATAAATTGTGATCTATGGGAACATACAGGGGGCGAGCCATTAAAATGCCTTTGATTCCATGAAGGCCCATTTATTTCGCCTCCATTTCTGAAAGCGGAATAACACGCGGAAGTGTGGCCTCATCGCCGTGGCGATACCGACGGCGTTGTCAGCGGCGACTCCCCGGCCACCCCGCGCGCGCTTCGCGGAGCAGACAATCGCAGGTGGCTTCGCTGCGCCCCGGCCTGCCGTTACCTAAATAGAACCCCCTTCGGAAAAGGTTGAGGAGTCCTGTGTTCCATCAGTTTAATATCCCGGCATCAGAGCCGGCCAAGCAGACACCGCCATACTGCCAAGACAAACATATGGGATTCAGCTGAAGGGGTCCAGTTTTCTAAGACAGCCCTCCAGTCTAAACTTCTTAAGGAGCCGGTATGAACGTGCCTTATTTAAAGAGGTACCGCCGCTACGTAGCAAAAGGCGCGGATTCAGCCGAGACACTGGCACCTTTCACCCTCCGTGTTGTTTAAAGGTGTGTTTGGTTTAGAAATGTGTGCGAACCTTCGTCATCATTACCCGCCATTTTCGTCCCCCTTTAAAAGGAACTCTAAGGAAAAATTACACCGGCTAATTTCTTTTTCGATTTGAAAAAAAAGGAAAGAAAAAAAACGACAGTCCTCCATCTCGGCGAGGAAAAGTAGAATCTCTGTATTTCTAGGAAGGAAAATAATAATAAACAAGTCCTTGCAAAAATATTTCACAGGCGTACTTAGAATTAACACAATAAAGAACCCCCTCCCCTCTCCGTAAACTCTGCTTTTGGAGTTTTTCTGTTGTTTATTTATTTTATAAAATGAGACCCTGATTTGTTTGAGTAAGATGTTATCACAGACGTCACACATTGGTGGCTGAAGAAAAAAACACCCCCCGAGCACATGGAAACACACGTGTCTCCACACCAGCGCACCACTACATGCCACTCAGGCATGTCCGTCAATACAGAGAGGGCTTTTTCTTATTGAAGAAACTCGCGCAAGTCTTTCAGACCCTGGCACCGTACGCCCTGAGGGATGCACAGCCAGTCGGCGGGAGCGAAGGTGACACTCGGCCTTCCCGCCACTGTCGCGAACCGTTTGAAGTACGAAAACACAGCATTCACACCCGAATAAATCCCACCTCTCTCTCCGGCCTCAAAGGGACATTAACGTCTGAACGCTGCTTTGAAAGGTGGCAAGGATAACTCCTACAAAGCATCAGTTAATCAAAAAGCAAGAAAAAAGTTGGCTGAACTAGCTTAGAGGCTATGATTTAAATGCACACAAGAGGACTAATATGTGAAAAAAAGAAGCACTTCTCCTGAAGAGAACCTTAAGAAACAGCTTGCCTCTGCAATTCCTTCTGCAGTTCCCCTCCCGTACCTCAAACCATATACCAAAACAGCTCTGGGGTCAAACTTCTGCAACGGCAAGTCCTTCGCTGAATCAACAAGGAACATCAATAACTATTAGTGAATACAACTCTTGTGCCTACTACGGGTCAGTGGGGAAAGGAACCGGGCACACTTTTCTCCAAATCAAAAGGAACATTTAAAGGACCTGCAAAAAGCTCCCGACATGTCAGCTGTGCACGTCTAAATCACGTCTTTGTGTGTGACGGGGGAGGACGAGTGGACGTTGAAGAGCAACCGAGGCTGCAAACCACAAACATCATCGACAAACAGACAGGTCCCGGTTTGAAAATGCACAAAGGAAAAAAGATCATCTGCATGTTTTCGTTCACCTGCTTTGTCACCTGTCCAAATGCTCCGCCACAGCAGGCGTGCCCCATTGGGGACTTCGGAAAGCCAGCTCTTCAGTCTTAGGCTGAGTCATTCAGTTCCAATTAGGGTGCATGGGGGAAAGCAGATTGAGTGATAAAAACTTTTGATAACTTATTTATATTGCGCATTAATGCGAGCAGATGTTTATTGCCGAGGAAACAGTCCTTTGAGTAGGCACTCATTAGTCATGTTGCCGCTAAATGCTGGTAGCTAAATATCGTCATTACACATGACAATTCTTAGGAGGCTGCCAATTCTTTGGAAGATGAAAACCCCTAGCAAGGTAAAACCTGTGTGTCAATAAGTACTTATATGAATTTCACCTTTCAACTTAAATAAATACTGGTGAATAGTGGAGCTGGTAAACTTCAATCAGATGTGTCTTCATGCGGGTCAGTTATTGTATTATGGAACAGAGGCCCTGTTTATTCCATAGCCAGCCAAAAGGAGCAGATTGTATCCAGGTTTCTGTCACTGATGACACAAAAAAACAATTAGTTCTGCCAAAATTTGGTAGACATTCACACAAGTATGTGGAACCCATTTCCTCAAGTGACAGCGTTTGGCATTTTATTACAGTAGTCTCGCTTTGTGTAAAATTCCTTGCATAGTTCACACTCTTTAGTTTGTCCTCAGACCATGGAAATTCAAAGTACATCTTCTACAGTTAAACGTTAAGACAACAAGTTTCCAAAGCAAACTACGCCACTCGGCCTACCAGAGTATATACACTATCCAGTCATAAAAATTACTGCTTACTTTAAAAATGTCTCTGCTGTATAATTTCTGGCATGCACAAATGTGGCATGCATTAATTGTTGGAAATATAATACAAAAATACATAAAAATATAAATAAACAGTGCCAACTTCTATATGTAGCCAAGATTCCACAATTTCTCAGAATTTCTGCTGTAATGTCATCAAAATGCTTTTGCAGGTTTTTGGTCATGTCAAAAAATCAAAAAACCTATCATGGATAAGGTGCATATAACATAAAAGCTCAATCTTTTCACTTTATATCACCCTTTGGACAGGCATGAAATTTGAGAATAATATATGACAGAGATAACAGGCTAAGACAATTTAGCGTTTATCCAGAAAGACATTAAAGATAAACATGGATATTTGTTTTCTCAGTGGTAGACATTCAAAGCAAAACTGGAGCTCACTTTAACTGCATGAAAAAAGCTCCCACATTTAATGTGCAATCACAAAGCTTTTGGACCAGCTCTCAACCCTTTGAAATTTTAAATCCACATGGAACGTTGTAATAAAGAGCTTTATTTAATTAAAGTCCCGTAAGACCTTTGTGTGTTGTGATTGAGGCCTGTTACATGGGTGGGCGGAGACTAGTGTCTGTGATGTCATCAACAGGAAGCAGAAAATGTGGGCCCAAGCCTCTAAGGAAAAAGCCAATACATTACTACAGCAACACACATGGCAATGCTAACAGTCAAAGCGGAGAAGTTTGTTTACTCTCAATACAGTATACACATGCGAAATTTCAAGGCCCTTGCTTGCATTCTCATCATTGTTTATATTGTTTTTGGTTTGTTATGGGTTTGTTATGTAGCTACTTTAGTGGTGTAAAAATGCACCACAAATAGAAGAAAATTGTACTACAGCATATGTATGTGTCTACACTTGACTTTTGATTACTAGTAAATAACCCACTGGTCACAAAGAGAACAGGTGTGCTTGAAACTCAAAGACAGTAATTAGTTATTTTGACTGTTGGAAACTGCATGCATAAATTCATCTTTGGGCTGCAGACACCATAAATGTCACAAACTCATATTTAAGATTCAGAAGCAAAGCTGATTTCAACACTATACTCTTTGTTCAGCTTGACTGGAATTCGAGGCATGAGTGAAGGGGGAAACTCGTGTTCAAAGACCTTTCTGACTGAGTCCCAAAAACACTGAAGCAGAAAATGAAGCTGTCACTGGCAGCATAAGAAGAAGTAAACTAACTCCGGCGATAATTACCCTTATTAATCCAAAGACACTACTAGCTGGGTGACTTATTGACAGTGGGTGACCTAACACAGCAGGAATTAAGCTCATCCAGAAGCTTAGAACCAACAAGATGCCACAAAAATCTTAGTTCAGATGAGATTTGCTAAGCTCTTGCAAAGCTCCTTGTTTACTCCCATATCTTCCATAGTTAGACATAATATGCTCTTCGGTAGCATTTATTCTCATGTTATTAACGGGAGAGTTTAACATGAAACAGTCGGATTTAGAGCAGTTTAGCATTTAGCGCATTGCCCATTTCTGAAGTGACCTCCGTTTGGGGTTCATTTTAGACCTCCTTTGACCTCCTAAGGAAACACAGCACTGCATAAAGAGTAGCTAAATATTTTGTGCAGAAAGACGTGTAGAATTTGCCTAAAACTGACTTTTCAGTGCTGGTATCATAGTGATACTGCCCGGGTCAATCTTGCCCTAAACAACTTGACTTAAACACGGTCCACTAACACAGATGTCTGTCCCAAAGGCAATGGTACGTAACACATACTATGCATACATCACAGTAGCACAATAAAGCTTCAAATCATAGCTTTTATTTATTAGAAGCTCTTAATAATTTCCTGAGGAATCAAACATCCATGTCACAAGTGGTCCAAACTGCAGTGTGCTCCTACTTACAGCTGGATACATACCTTTTCTCTCAAGGAAGCAAATATTGGCTTCTGAGGCACTACTGAAGAGGCTGTCGTAAAGAATCTCCCGTCTCAAAATGACTATAATTAACAACCATAAAGCACACACCTAGAGACTAGAAGCACTGCTCTAGATCAAAGGTGATTACCACGGAAGAAAACCTGTTTGATCCCTCGGAAGTAGGACGTTTTTCCACATTTCAAGCAATATATTTTAAAAATTGTGACCTTTAAAATAATGTCAAATAAACACTTACTTTAATAGTAGCTGAGCTGGCCTGAACCCTTAGAGGCAATGCAATGTACTTAATAAGGAAATGAGTCACTGATGGGAAACATTTAAAAAGGCACATTCAGCAAACCACAGCCGTTAACGTGGGTCATTACTGTACCCAGAAGCTGAGGGTCCCCAGGAACCACGACCATTTTAATTATCTCTACAACCCCCCAAAGGGAAACAACCTGACTGGCACAGCATGACTGAGGTTTGGAACCGGGACGTGTACAGTTTAGTACCGTTACACATTAAACTGAGAAAACAACTATTGAACAACCCTAACTAGACATCATTTTCATGCGTGTTCATTTCCCTATGCAGACCCCAGGTGCACCCGTTATGACCCACTATGCAGAATAAAACTTCACAGAACTTTTTTTTTTCCACAAAATCAGATCACATTCCTTCATCACATCAGTGAAAAATCAAAGGGACCCTAACTGATTGTCCTTGGGCCCCTCAGCTTGAATTCGTTTCACGGCAACTAGCCAGATCTAAAACTTCCTGCCGTAGCACAGCTTCTTCCAAACGGGGCAGATCCAATCACAATGACAAGGGTCACCATCACATTAGAAGTCAGAAAGAGAACACTTATCACCAGCTGCGTGGGTACAAACTGCGGAAGCCACCCACAGAAATGGGACAATGGCACGGAGAGGTCTCCCAAAACCCCAGCAACAATGCAGCCACCCTGTTAATGTTCAGCCGCCCTCATATGAATGCCTCCTGCTCTGTGTGACCCAACCTTTCTCTCAGTGCAACCGCTCACAATTCACTACACTGGGAAGCCCGCGCATTCCATTCCTTTCTAGCACAGAGAAGAATACGTGTTGTTTCTTCATAACCTGATTAGACGTGCGGCTCAGTTCAAACCTTAAGGGGTCATGCAAAGGTCAGGGGAAACCTCCACCGGTTTTTTTTTTAATCCACGAGATAACAAAACACGTTTAGTTTCACTTCTCATAACACAAAATATCGGAAGAGCAGCGGACGGTAGCTTCTCACCACGTGAATGCTTCCTCGCTCGTCCTGAATCAAGGGCTATGGCATCCCCTCACCCCCCCCATTGGGAGTTTCAGCTTGGGGGAAATTACTGTTTGGCCCACGGTGGGAAAAACACCCCAGGAAGCACAGAATGGGGGCAGTAGATATGCAAACAAAGCTGACCCCGGGTTAAGCTGAGGCCTCCCTGGCGGTTAAATTCAAGGTTACGTATCACCACAAATAAAGGCCAGATCAAAGGGAAATCCAGGCATGCTCCCACAGAGACCAGAAACAGTGTGGGGAGATGGGGCCTTAGACTGTCACCACAAACAGCAAAGGACCTGTATGAAGTGAAGACTTGAAAGACAAACAGAAAATTTTGAATTTCAAATATTATTATACTGTTATGAATATTATTGCAATGCGCTGTGTAAGTATGCTTCTGCTCCACCTAACACAGCTACTGAATAAGTAATCAAATGGCAGAGTACAGAGAGTGTGCTAAAATTGAAAAATGAAGAAGCATGCAGCATAAACGCAATGCCACACTTAGAATCAACTCTTGACCTTTTTTTAGCTATCTTGTGCATGAATCAATGATGCAATGACATATTACTAGCCAAGCAGCCGAACTGAGCAGCCAAATACCCAATTACTTTAGATCTCATAAAATCTGAGGGGACTATGTATAAAAAAGGCTGTAATTCCAACATCGATCATCCGATATGGATAGAAATACACTCAAATTATAGATGACAGTCTGTGCACTTTAACTGCATATTCCTTTAATTTCAAATCCAATGTTCTGGAGTACAGAGCCAATGCAACAAAATAATGTGTTACTGTCCAAATACTTATGAACTGCACTGTATATAAAAACCCCTGGAGGTTCTGGGCGTGTGAGGACTTCCAGGACCTGTAGCTCATAAGTGAATTGAAGCCCTCTTCAGGATAGATGATGGCTAGTCATAATGACTGACTGTTAAATTCAAGCCACAGAGAGGCTGACCCAAGGCTCCAATTCGCCAGGGCTGAAATCACTTATCTACTCCCCAGCCACCTTTTCAATCATTCAACTGCGGCTCACCAGTGGCTCAGTCATAGGCTGATCCCTGTAGTCTTCACATCACAAGTTTGAGTCTGGGCTGTGTCATTAACCAACTACAACTGAGACTAACAGGGGCAATACATAATTGCTCCATCCAGCCAGGGCAAGAGGCTTAAAGTGGCCCTGTTTCTATGAGTCTATCATTGCATTGCTGCCCCCTAGCTGCTCATCATGCAACTGCACGTTACCAATCTGCCTCAGAGGGAGCTATGCCACCTCTCCGGTCAGTGAGTGCACCCATGCTACATGCTGTATAGCTTATGTAAAACAGGCACTGGTTCATTTACTCCCAGAATTCTGTGCACTGCTGCTGTGGTAACAAAAAAAAAACTCACTGGAATTTTGGAAGCAGGCGGACTGTGGACCAGAGGATCCTGGGTTCTGTCCCACTACATGGATAACATAATGTATATCCCACTGTATTTTTTAGTTCAGATTTACATGTTTTTCAAACTAAATGAGCAGTAAGTAAATAAGTAATAAATCCGATTAAAAGGGGATGCTACATTACATACAGCATAATACAACATAGCTTTACATTGCATACAACATGCTATAACACCATTTAGTTCTGCATTCAAAATCACCTATAAATGTTAATGGTCTGAATATCAGTTAACAGCAAATACAGAATAAATCTGAGTAACGTGTAAACTTTGAGACAGGGGGCTAAAACTATAATCTATCCAAAATGAACAGAAAATTCAGATTCAAATGAACAGACTGGGGGGCACAGATAAAGGGGAAGAGAGAGAGAGAGAGAGAGAAGGAGAAAGAGAAAAACCAAGCACCTACCAGCCCGTCACAGTTGTTAATTGCCACAGAAGCCCCGGGGACGTCGGTGATATCTCCGATGAAAGTGCAGTCGGTCTGGAGCAGCTCCCTCTTCAGTACCCTCTCCGCGCCGGACCGGGTGCCGTTCCCCGTGGCGTTTCCGTCGTTCCCGGCCCCCTCCGGCTCGTCGTGCCACTCCACCATGGCGCCGGGGGCGATGAGCCTGCGGTTGGGCTGCAGCCTCAGGTGAAACTCCCTCCCGAAGGCCGTGACGTTGAAAAACAGTCTCTCCTCGCTCGCGCTCCCTGGCCCCTGCTGCACGTCCCTCTTGACCCGCTGCTTGTGATTGGCCGAGAGGAGGTGCGACAGGAAGTGCCCCTCCGCGTCGGTGCTGATGGGCGTGATCAGACCGTACTCTCGCAGCCTGTTCTTGAGAAACTCTGGAGGAGTGGAGTGCAAGAGAATCCAAGATATTAAAACCGACTCCTTCGGGCCCTTAGCTGAAAAGGGCCATTAAAAACAAGGTAATTAACTCTGGGAATAGACCCCCATCAAATCAAGGATCTACCACTTCCTTGAGCAATGCCAGAGAAAATCTGCAGGGACAGAAAAGGGGTATCAAGCTGCCAGACTGCAATGAATCTGAACAGGGAACACTGTTTGATTTATACTAAGATCCTCATTCAGTCGCTCATTTGTGGTCAGGTTAGAAGTGAAGGGAAGTTTAAAACCCTCGAACGGTCCCCTTTCATTTCAAAGCAATTTCCCATCTAAATTTGGCCTGCCTTCTAGACACAAGAATGATGGTTTGTAAACAGGTAAGCATCTGAAGGGGAGGGGAAAAAATAAAGTAAATAAATAATCAAAGCCATACATTTTGGACCTTGTCATTTACTTTAGGTGGTCCAACCCCCACAAGAACTAGAAGACAGATGTAACTGTTGCAGTAATACAGACAAACATGTTATGTATTTAGAAAAACTAATTTTTAGGAAGTAAAACTATGTAGGGCATTATAGTTCCATAAAATGCACTTTTGCATGCATTTTCTTAGTCTAGAAGCCAAATTTCATGAGAGTTTTCAATCTCAGCACCATGTAGGTTAGTTCTGGTTTCTGCAGATTTTAACATATTGGTTTTGCTTGTTCTGTGGTCTAACTTGAAAAGTACCATTTTGCCTTATAGATGCTTAATTGCTATACTATTCGTGGGAGAGTGCATACCACACGCAGACATAAGTACACAGGTACTTGGTCCTAGACATACACTTATTTAAAAAGCCTGTGCAGGCTTTGTAGTGTGTACCATTATTTGAGCCATCATTTGAGAATATTCAAATGCTTACCTTCTTTTTCTACATCGCCAGCCTGAAAGGAAAACCCAAATGTATTTTCAATCAATTAGACAAAAGCGAATAAAAGTAAGACGCATGCACACTGTCCAAAATGTTCACTCAACTGACTCAGTGTAACTCAGTGTCCAGTTTTACTCAGGAGTCCCCCTAGATTATCTGAGCTGGCAAAAGTTCAACTTTCGCTTTCACATGTTTCGAGTAAAACATCACATCCAGTAACAGCAATTCATCGAAATTATATATATTCTAAAATAAAACCAAAAGGAATATTCAAAGTGAATACTCAAACGTCTCTCCCATTGACGGCTAAGATACAGGTCAACGTTTTCTGTAGTTGATGGACTGCAGCACTTTATAGCTGAAGTGCGCACAAATATGTACAGAATTCTGAGAAAAACGCACAATTTTCTACCGCCAGTGTCAGATACAAAGTGTATAACACACCGGCGTTACATGGGATTTTCAAAATTTACCGCTACTCAGTTTACACAAACAGTTGTGGGGCAGATAATACTGTCGAAATTGACACTTCGTGTCATCGGTTGCTGAGGAATACTGGTCAAGATGCACTTCAGAGTTCACAACTTTATAACCGCCTTGTGTTTACGCTGACTAGTTTGCTAACTTCATATTCTATGAGCAAAGCAAAGGGAAGAGGTCACTTACCTTGTCAGCTGAAGTCAGACTCAGAATAATTCCAGCTATAGCTACGCATAGTGACAGGAGAACCATCACGAGTCGATTTCACTTTAGCTACCTAACGCAGAAAAATGATTTAAATTCAGACCTACAGAGTATATTTTCCACTCCTGCGCAGCGAAAAAAAACTTTATCCACTTGTTCAAAAGTTGTACGCTTCAGTACAATTTGCAACACGTTTTAGATAATAATACAAAATCAAAGTGAAGTTTACACAGGGTTTCAGAACTTGATCACTATTTCTTGTTTGTTACTGACTATGAAAAGTTGTTAGTAAAAAAAAAAAATAAAAATCCCTAAGAAGACTGTTAGTGTGAGTGAGCTCTGTGTTCAGAACAGAGCGGTGTCTGAGCTCCTGCAACCTGGCACTTCGCTCTGGCTAATAAACTACAGACCAGCCCTGATGTGACGTCACTGTCTCCCCTTTTTCATCGAACACATGGTAAAAAAAAAAAGAAAAAATAAAAAAGAAAAAGTTTGAAAGAAACACATGGTAGCACTTTCCCTCGAAGTGAACTAATGTGAAGGACAGGCCGCTGACAAAATACGAATGGTTAAAAAAAGTTTGTTTTCGAGTGTTTTGTTAAAACTGCTTGAAGTACTGACCTCTATATTGTATATGGAAATTCAAATGTTCATTTATTGTATAGGCTAGTATACAAAATATCTAAAGTTGATTGTCAACAATCTGCAAACAGAAATATAGGAACGATAAAACAATCAGTGCTTTGTCTCTCAAGTTAAATAGGCCTGTGAGTATAATAGTTGAAGCCCTATATATTGTGCACGTGTATGTAAATGTATGACTATCTCAAAAGGGAACCTATTCATAATATGGTAAAACAGACAGAAAAACAAGATAGAATTAGTTAAATTAAACGATTATGCTAAGAATCATGAAAACAAATATTTATTTATTTATTTGTTTGTTTATCATTTTAAGACAGATATCATCAAGACAGACTCCAGTGAATGGGAGCTAAGGAAGCAGCACTTAAATTGAACTTAATCCTCTGGAAAACATTGCATTGTGCAACCTTGAAATTGATATTGCTTTATTGTGAGGCTTTATGAAGGAATACTATATTACAGTACTTGCAATTTATTGCACTCAATCTTAGGACTGCACCACTGTGGTAACTGCATTTTGAATGTCCACTCTAATTCATTTAGCTCATTTAAATGTGAGAAAAATACATTTTTATACTATGTTCCCAATCATATTTACGATGCTCTGTATTGTATAACGTTTTTGTTATTTTCAAAAATATTACTAAAAATCAATCAAACGCATAAATAAAAACATAGTGCACTTATGTATAGAAAACAACATGAGTAAACTTGTGCAGCACAATGAACATCATTCTAGACATTGCATTTGCTTGCAACAAAGTGCTTTACAAACAGATAAAAAGTGGTAAAATAAAAACATAAAGAAATGGCAGGATGCCAGGATGTGTAGTTCTTCAGTCATTAAGTATTCTTTTGATTGTATAAGTAGTTGAAATGAACTTGCCATTCAGAATTATTTGGTCTCCAATTGCCACACAATGCTTTACTCTTTAAAAGTTATGAGGTTACTGACAGACCACTATACTGCTGCGTGAATACTTGCCGTATACTGTCATTTTGCATGCAAGATGTTTTCTAATTATCTAGAATATCTTTTTTTTTTTTGGTTATATTAATTTTACGTGTATTGCAAATTGAACATTGGATTTGCATCATCATATTACATAACAAGTTATGATTTGAAAACAGAAAGCTGCATTCTGCATTAGCATTCTGTGAAATGTTTAAAAATAGTAGCACGGAATTCCATTATGCGTTAAGGCAGTCCAGGGCATATTTTGCAACATAAGTTTACAAGATGCCTGACTATGATTCCATAGACAGAAAGCATTAGTTTCACATCAGACAAAATACAGCAGATAGGTGCATTTTCTCTGCGATACACAAACAGCAGCCATTGCAATTGAGAGCATGCAAAGGATATGAAAGAATGCATGATCACCACTTACTTAATTTCAAGTACAGCTGTATTTTTTTTTTTCTGTGAATGGTTAGGTCCAATAATCTGTAATGTGATGGAAATAAAATAAATCTAATATTTTGGTATGTGATGCTTGGTCCAAACTCAGTTTCTTTCAAGCAGAGCAGAGAAGTGAGAATAATTTTTTATTGTTTTCTTTTTGTAACTTTTTTATAATGCCTGGGTCAGTTTGATTCCACTATGAAAATATATTTTACACTTACTAGTGACCACAAGGACATATGTTCACTCTCATTATACACCACATAGCATAGCACAAATTGTTTTATGACGTGATTATCATGGTAGTCTTGAACTGAGGGGTCTATTTTCCAAAGTGCTCCACCCTCCAGGCTCCTCTGCAACCCAAAAACCTAAGAGGATTTACAGTAGCAGTAAAGGTAATCTGTGAGACACGGGCTGACATCACATGTGTGCGACACATGACTACCGTTGTGTCTTTTATCGAGCACAACTAAGAGGTCGCTCCTGCAAAGTCAAGAAATTCTGCTTGCGGCAAATAAATCTCTCTCCTTTTCTCCTTCCCTTCTATGCCGTCAGAAGAGCATTTCATAAAGTCTGCACAAGATGAAAATAGAGCTGCTTCAACATCAATGCTAATATATACTTTCTCTCCATGCATATTCATTGTAATAAACAAGTACTTCAGTGCGTGTGCTTTTGCAGCTGCCTCACAGGTGAGCTGCGGTTTTTGGAGACGTGATCCCCGGGCACATCTGCCTGCCTCATGCGCTGAAAGACTCCAGCAAAAAAAAAAAGATTCCTCAGAGCTAGCAAACATGGGTATCATTCCAGTTACTGTCCAGCTCCCTGTCAGCCATCATTTGCAGGTGAAATATGGCAAGCGGTTCCCCCATTTTGGCTCTTTGACTGATTATCAATGAACTGGGCCAGTGACTGGTATAGTAAAGGTTGTAGGTTCGACGGTGCCATTGAATAAGGTACTTTCCTTAATTTCAGTAAATTTTGTTACAGAAAGTTTAATAAATGCATACTGCATCAAAATTTGCATCAAGTGGCTCTGGATAGTAGCATTTTTTATGAAAATAAATATTTAAAAATAAGGCTTTCATTTCTTAACATTCTACATCCTTAGGAATGCATCACTACAGAAATGAACTAAAAAAAAATAGTTGCCATCTAAACTTTCAGCGGACTGCTCTGGAGAGCTTGTGGAAGGCTTCATGGCATGTGCGAGGAAGTGACCGACTTTCCCTGTGATAAATAGAGCCTTTCTCTTCTTTGCCTTCATTCATGTAGCTAATTCCGCAGGCATTGTCATCGTTGATTGAAGAGGCGCACATGGGAGGGAGCCTGAGAAACAGTTTCTGTCCAGGTTCCTGGGCCCTGTAGATTTTATTAGGGAGTAAAATACAATGTCAGCGGGGCCTTTGTCTTTTGATTTACTTTAATTCTGAAAACCCCCACCCTCCTGGGCCGCCTTTCAATTTAAGCCATAAACAAAAAAAAATGAGGTCGTAAACCAGAGGAGGGAAGTCCAACTGTCTTTAGCCGCAACCTATATTTGGACTGAATGATGAGTGCTAACAGATATGCATCTTTCATCTATAGAAACATCCGCCATTTCTCCATTTTTGGCTAGGCGAGCAAATATTTGAAATGTAGGCTAACATTGTATAGAACACTTTCTTGTACATCTCTGTGACCGTCGATCCACTCTGAAAATAAATCCAGTGTTTACATACTTGTGAACTGGGTCAGAGCCAACATAATTTTTTGTCTGTTTTTTTTTTCATAATGTCATGGTAACCTTAGAGTACTTCCTGTTAGTTGCAGTTTTATTGGCCACTAGCCATGTTCACTCAACTAAACAGTTAATATCAACAAAAGGGTTCGATTTCACTGTGTACCATAGCTGACCATCCTTAATTCTCTTTCAGTCACATGCAGCAATTAGTGGTCGGCCTGTTGACTTGTGATTTGAATGAGATAGCAGTCTTAGAATTTGACAAATAGCAATTTTGAACATTGCTGACCATGCTTATGTCACAATGGGCCGGACAAGCTGATGAATGTGAAACAGGCACTTAAAGTTTTTTCTTTCTCTCTCTCTCTCTGTCTCTCTTTCTCCATCCTTCTCTTTCTGTCTCTCTGCCGACATCTTTGATTTTGAACAAAAACAGGAGAAAACAATGGCATCTGACTGTCCAATGCCACTTTGACAACGTACACGGCGCTGATCAGTGACCGAGTCTTACTGGGATCAATGGAAGTTTTGTTTCAATATGTCACTGGAACAGAGAAAAGGTATAGTGTTCAAATTCTTTGGTGCTAACAGAGAAATTCCAGGGGAGCAACACATTTTGACGTAATTCAAAACACACTTGTCATATTGTGAAAAGGAATCTTTCTTTCCCCTCTTCCTCACAGATCACGGTTTATTCTTTGTTTTTCTTCCATGCTATTACACATGCATGAATGCCCATAAATAGTCCTGTTAAAAGAGAAAAAAAAAAACCAGACAGAAAAAAAAAGCTTGAATGTGTAATAGTTTGCATACAAATAGAGGGACTATTTACTGCTTTTTATACTAAGAGCTGTTTCCCAGAACAACGATAGCTACCTTAAGCTTCCTGAATGTGCAAGGTCTTTGTGCGCATCATGGCTGGTAATTATCAGGTATGGGGTCCGGCTGTGTCGTAGATGCCGTGTCAGTGGGAATGCCATTGTCGCGATGGTCTCTGGCACCGCACCAGAACCCGGACCCTCCTGCGCCAAGCGTTGCTGACGGAATGGAGTTCCACTGCAGTCGCACGGCAACCGAGGCGGCAATCTGGAAATATTTTAGCCATTTAAAAAAGGGCCTAAAGAGCATGACAATGTGTAAACTCTCAACAGGAGATTTCGAGAAGGCCGGGTGGCAGAATGCTATTTCTCCTTTTACGAGCCAGAGGGCCGTGGTTAAAAAAATAAATTAATAAATATTCTGAGGAAAGTGACCTACTTAAAGGTGGATATAGGTCACTGTAGGATTCTATTCATGGTTTTTCCCCCACCGGCTTTCCGTTAGGCAAGTGGCTTGAATGAGAAGGAATGGTGTTTAATGAGATGTCACCTTTCCTTATTGTCCATCACCATGGGTCCTCGTGGCATTAGGAATGCGGAGGGGGGTCATTTTGTGAATGCACAGTACTGTTTTCATGCGAGAAAAAAAAAACCCCCAATGGTGATACTGAACAGCTGGAAGATTTTAAGCGACTCTGATTTTGTACCTCTACCCAGGTTGCTTTCCAGAGTTTAACTGCGCATTCATTCATTTTTTTTCTGTGAACTCACACCGGGGGAAATTCTGACCAACCGGTGTCATTTTTCAGCCGTCACCATAGTTGCACTGAGCTGCCATTTGTATTCCTTTCTCCTTGTGTTCATCAGCATTTTCATTGGAATTATTCACCGTATCCACTCCACTAACTTACGAATGCAACCATCCCTTATTCACAGACCACTGGAGAAGATATCACATGGTTAACCTTATGCAGAACCATGTATAGGATGCCCACTTTTCAGCCATTGCACCATGACCAGAAGCCAGGGACATTTCAAATATACCTTCAAGCACAATCGGTTTTGACATAATGCTGATGCTTTTGTTAGAAAATTTGGTGATGTTTGCTTTAGCCATTAAGTAAGAAAGGCTCGATTTTGAGTACACAAATACAGCAAAGCATTAAACTTACAAAGAAATACATTAAATAGTGTTTGGCCCTTTCAAAAAGGCGTAGAAGCACATGGTAGTTTTGTAATTAATCATATTTATCAGATTGAGGCAGATTGACACTAATGTAATCAAATCTGTATCCAGTGACAAATGATACTTGGACACTAATGTGGTCAGAGGTTAACAACTGAACCATTTCCGAGGGTCTTGTATTGTAAATTATGGGTTTAAGAATTTACCCCAAACCAACTAATCATCATATTCCCTTAGCTCTGGGTTAAGTCTGTTTTAATAGTGGCTGCTGTCATCAGATATGGATGTTTTGGTTTAACTGGGATGAAGTTTGCACTAAAGAATGCATACAGTCCAGAAAACCTAAACATGACTTACAGTCATATTACCATGGACGAGGAGTCTTCGGAGGAGAAATCTCTAATTGACTGAACACAAAAGGACAGAGCTTGGTGCAGAATACTAGTTAGCCAGAAGGGGCACTCTTCAAACCACATACAACCAAGGCTTGCTTCAGAACAACACTTATGGAGAATTTTTTTCATTATTTTGTAATTTCCTATCACACTAATCACATAAAATCTCCTAATTAATTCCTAATTCCTCTTAATCTGATCATCTGTGGCATGATTGGTTAATTAAATACTTGGATGTGCAGCAGTAAAGATTGTTCTGGAACAAAATTACTTTCGTTATATATGTAATTCCAATGGATGGGAACCATGAGAACCATGAAGAAAATGTACTTGCTTTATTTCCTTTTTATAGTCAAGTTATCATCTTAGTTCATCAGGTTTACGATTATGTTTAAGTTGGACTTTTCAAAATTAAGTTTTATTAAGCAAAAACTTGGGCAAGCCCAGTGCCAGCAACATGGCACGTCACTGAACCCAATAAAGAAGCAGTTGTAATGTTCCCTTTTAAATCCCAATGCACTGAGATGGGTGAATGGTGGATGAATCAGGATGCAGTTCCCTTTTTTTACTTTTAAAAAAGAAGAAGTTTTTTTTGTTTCATTCAGCCATCCGCCAAGAGTATGGTGTGTGACAAAAGGCGCGACTGAATGATTCAAGATAGTGTTCTGTGGAGCAATGCGTCACAGGAAGGCTCGAACGAAAGTTCATTTCACAAATCAGCATTGTGCCCCCTTTTGACGAAAGCGCTGAGCCGCGGGGGAGCCTATTGCACCGCAATAAAATACTTAGTCACCCTGCGTCTTCAGGAAGTCCGTGCTCAATTTGGCGTGCTTGCACACAGAATCGTATACGTCAGCGCCACTCTCTTTGAAGATGAAAAAACAATCGCTTAAGACACAATGGCAGTCCACGGATGCATGGCATATTGAATGTCAATCCAATATGAACTGATATTCTACAGAAATAGTATGGTAATTGTTGTGGTCCACTATAGCATTATCAGGATTTTTCAAGTTGATTGATTTGTTATGAAGTTAAGACTTTGAAAGAAGAATTTTGCTAAGAATATTGGTGGAAATACAGCATATGTTTATTTTGTTCAGTATTCTGGCTTTTCAGTATGACCTACTTATAAATTCAAGCGTAGTCTCATTGGAAGACACAACAAAGTATAATTGAGAGGAAAAGTCTGTAGTGGCCCAAATTCCATGTACTGAAGTATGATTGTAGAAAATTTCCAGTGTTCACTGTGTCTGCTCAATATGGCAAAGAACTAAAAATAACTTTAAAAAAAAAACCGGGGCCTGCTGTTGCTTGGAAAAAAAATCCGTGGCCATAAAATTGCCAGTGGTGGAAATGCAGCAGAGCAGATTCTCACGAGGCCCCAGTACAATATGGACAGTATGCAAGGCACTGGGTGACGCATAGCACAGTCACGTACAGGGGCATGGGAGGGAGATGCCCCTCTTCCTGTGCGGGATGAGCACGGGTGCGTTCCCGGCACAAACTCGCATCGCCTCCAGAGTCGTCTGCAGACCAGACAGACACGCTGTACGCCCCCTGTCCCCCAGTGTTGATACTGGCCAGGTCAGCTCGTCAAGAAACCAGCTCCACGGGAAAGTCTAATATTTGAACTTTTCCCTCTTATTTTGCTGCGGCGTGTTGACTTGAAGGCTGAGCTTTGTGAAAGAGCTGACAACCAGACTGCTAAAATTCCTGAGCGGAGATGCGCCGGCTTGCCCTTGGATTGCCATGATTGCATGTCGATTCCCATAAAATCAATGCTGGAATAGTGTTGTTCCTCATTGCTGTTTCCTATTGGATGGCAGTGTAGTATAATGGCTAGGGAACTGGGCTTGTTCAAGGTTCAATTTTCAATTAGCAACTACTACAATAATGTTGTACCCTTGAGCAGGATACTTAACCTAAATTAAGTTTTAGTACATATACAGTTGTATAAAGGACATTATGTAAAAAATATATATATAAATAAATTAATATGGATCATTTAAAAAAGGTGTGTGAGTCGCTCTGGACAAGAGCGCCTGTTAATTGGCTTTAATGTAAGGTAATGCCATGCAATTCCCAGTTTTACGTCTATTGGTATTGAAAACACAGAGGGCACAAAAGACCCTCTCATTTCAACTTATTTTGCTCTTATTCACTGAAATGTTGCAATGTGGCTGTGCTTGATGCTTGCACGTGTGATGTATCAGTATACAGTGGGTTAGCCACAAATCCTTCTTTAAGAAATGCTAATACAAGCCACTGACTCCCTGTGGTTCGTAAAGATCCCTGTAAAGAATCCAAGCGTCCTGGTCAACCCCTAAACCGGCTTTCTCTGTCTTGCCACCTGTTTCCATTCCCCCTCCAGGCTTCTGATTGGCCATTTCCCCATATTTCCTACCTTTGTTCTTAATCCAGGTCTTAAAATTAAAATGTCTAATTTCTGCCTGAAATCACTGAAATTGTAATAAACAGAACTGTTTAAAGTTGAATGAGAGGAAATTAAATGTTTTGGACATCAAATTATTTCATTTGAGGGGTGCTAAGCAATGAGTTTTAGCTAAAAAGTCCATGTCCAATGAACACGTAGTAAGCAAACGTATTCTCAATAAAAGAAATACTGTTATATAAAACAGGAAAACCACAAGAGTGAAAACTGCAATTTTCTTCTATTTTTGACAAGGTCTTTGAGGTCATTCAGTGTCAGTACTGACCAATAATGGCCTTCACTGCTCACTGGGAAAAAAAATCGCCCAGAAAACCTGGAACATTCAACCTTACAATATTAACGTAAAATGGAACATTTTCATTACGTGTAGCCACATTTTAAATATAAATTTGAGTTTTTTTATTCTGGTGATCTTAAATGTAATCTGTATCTGAGCCGAACCTCGTACTCACTCACCAAACAATTTTGGTTGTTCGTGGAAAGTGGGGTGTTGGCTCAAGCCGAAGATCACAGCGCCAGGAAAGGTCATCTTCATGACGTTAACTGGCTTTAATACGCTGCTTACGCACAGATATATAATACCCGAATACCTCAATATATAGTACCTTGCATTAAATTCACAGCCAAAGCCAACCAGAAAAGCTTAAAAAATATACAAAATTTAAAACTTGGAATATTTCCATTCAGAGAGTAAAACATCCAGATCCTGCTCCTGTCGTCTGACCCCTGTAAGACCTCAAAATTCGCCATCTGTTCAACCAAGTTATACCCTATTTACACAATATATCGTTTTGAGTCATATCTGACAGCTGTTGTAAGTATGCAGCTATGCATAAAATGTGATTCCTGAGGTGGCATAAAACGGCCATTATAGCCGAAAATATGATAAGGACAATGATGCAAAAAAAATGTAGGCATCGTGGTTTCAGTTTTAGATTCAGATTTATTTCATTGTCACAACATGAACAAAAGACGTATGCATTCTACGCGCATTCATTTTCATAAACATCCACTTTCTGGGCCATTTTATTAGGTAATAACTGCTCTGTGTATTGTGGACGTTGACTGACCGCCAAAGAGGGGCGGAGCCATTCTAACATGATACCACCTTTTATGCAGCAGATATTAGGCTACCTGGAGGAAGACAAACAAGCGGCCCTTGAAATTAAACCCTAACTCAAGGTTAAGAAACTTGACAACACGAACCCGTTTCCTCGCGGCTCTGGGTGCCATCCACAAGAGACCTCTTTTAGCTCCTGCCAGAGAAAATTTCCTTTGAGAGCGTGCTGGCAGAAATCCGAGCGCTCGGGGAATTCGAGGTGTGCAGCAGTGCACACCATTTTAAATTTCAATTTACCCCGTTCGTTCTGTATGACCTTTGTCCTCTCACACCTGAGGTATTCTTTCCACAGATTCCACTATTTTCCAAAACGTCCACATGCGAACGACCACAAGTGAAATGTGTGCCGGAGTCACTGAGAGCGAGCTCACCGCATACTGCGCATAGCAGTGCATATAGTGGGTATAAATATATATTTCAGACAAATAATTTTTGCAAACGCAAATTGAAGCCATTAGTCATTGAAGCCATTTCACATTAGTCAACATGTGTATAACTGGTCGGAGAAAGTGTCAAATCCCACGAGTCCAAATGTGTTATTGCAAAACTACGCTCACCCAAACAACCAGATGTGAACATTAAGGGGGAGAATATGATCTCTCAATAAGAAATACATCTGCTAGTTTCCGCAAGGGAGTCAAAACAGATAAAATGTATGTCGGCTTGTTTGTTTAGCGACTATAATCAAATTACAGAGGCCGTGGTGCGTCTTAATCCGAGCAAGTTCTCGGTTACACTTTCTCAGTTCCACTTGTATTCCCATAAACGACTGCACGCCTGATTACCGAACCTGACACATGCTTTGCTTACCGTATTGCTCATTCGGTTATAGGTTAGCTGGAGAAGTCCCCAGCGCACTATAGCTAATGCGCATTTCCCGAAAATTGTGGTATAATCATGGGAGCTGAGGAGAGATTTGTTAGCCAACTCGTCCATTCTGCCTCACTGGAAACTGTCGAAGTGTGACAATACCAACTATTTCAGTTGACTAAACGCCATAAAATGCAAACTTAAAATGCAGCGC